>NC_140988.1:323446796-324046796 GCF_052327205.1 Somniosus microcephalus
ATAGACTTTGCCCCCTATTCCACACTGAAGAAGTTTATAATAGAGCCCTTCGTGCCATATAGAGTCAAAGGCTTTCTTGAAGTCGATGAAACAGGCGAATATTTTCCCATTTTTTGTTTGGTGTTTATGTTTTTCAATGAGGGTGTGAAGGGTATAGATATGGTCGGCGGTGCGGTGTTTTGGAAGAAAGCCTATTTGGTTTTTTCTGAGGATATTATGTTTGTTAAGAAAATCAAGTAATCTACTATTTAGAATACTGCAGAATAACTTCCCTAGACAACTGTTGACACAGATGCCGCGGTAGTTATTTGGGTCTGATTTGTTTCCACTTTTATATATGGGGGAGATTAGTCCTTGGCACCAGATATCGGGAAAACAGCCTGAGCGTAATATGATGTTGAATAGTTTGAGTATCGCACCCTGCATCTCCATATTGCTGAACTTTAGCATTTCATTTTTGATGTTGTCTGGGCCACAGGCTTTCTTTAGGTGGAGAGATTTGTTTTTGTGGCCAGTTCTTTCCATGTGATTGGGGAGTCTAGAGGGTTTTGGTTGTCTTTAATTGTTGCTTCTAATGTGTGGAGTTTTTCTGTGACCTGATGTTGACTTGGGTTTGTTTTGTTTTTTGGGATGTCTTTGTAGAGGTTTTCAAAATGTGTTCTCCAGATGTCGCCATCTTGGATGGTAATGCTTGCAATTGTGTTGTACTCAGGTTATTCCACATTTCCCAGAATTGTTTTGGATTGGTGGAGTTTTCAATTTCTTCGAGTATTTTGTGGGTATAGTTTTGTGTTTTGTTCCTAATGGTGTGTTTATATCTTTTGAGGGTTTCATTGTATCTAGTACGTAGGTCCGGATTGTTTGGTTGCCGATGCTTTTGGTTTGATATTTTTCTCAGGTCTTTTCTGGCATTTTTGCATTCGTGGTCAAACCATTTCATATTTTTATTTTGTCTTTTGTGATGCTTCCTCTTCTGTTTCACGAGGTCGGCTTTTACAGCTGCCTCATGGAAGATCATATTTATATCCTCTATGGCCGTGTTTACACCATCTCTGGTGATCTCATATAGATTTTCTTTAAATTTTGAAATTTTACTTGTGAGATCAGGTGAATTTAGTGCTGTGATGAATTTATCTCCATTGTCCTGGGGCCCATCTGTATGTCTGGTTTATTTTATGTAGCTTACTGTGTTCCTTTTTTGTGTCTGTAGTTTGGGCAGAAAGTTTAAGGTACACATTTATTTGGTTATGGTCTGAGAGGGGGATTGCTGCCTGACAGTGAATGCGTTGATATCGCAGGGGTCCAGGTCAGTGATTGTATAGTCCACCACACTAGACCCAAGAGTTGAGGAGTATGTGAGTCTCCCTAGGGAGTCCCCTCTGAACCTACCATTAACTATGTACAGGCCTAAGGCTCGGCAGAGTTGCACTACCTCCCTACCGCTTTTATTTATTTCACGATCAAGGTTGTTCCGATTTGCGATGGCTGGTGTGACATCTAAAGGGGTCTGGCCAAACACATGGTTGTTTCCCTGTGGGTCTATGAAGTCAGGTTCACAACCGGTCCTTGCATTTAGGTCCCCACATATTATCACCTTTCCTTGGGCCTGGAAATGGCTGATTTCCATGTGGAGAGTATCAAATAACTCCTCTTCGAAATATGGCGAATCTATTGGAGGTATGTAGATCGCACATAAGTAAACATCTTTTTTTGCTATTCCTATATTTTTATCTAGTTTTAGCCATACGTGTGATTTCCCCTGTTTTACCGGTGAGATGTGTTTGTCCAGTTCTCCCTTATACCACACCAATATTCCCCGGAGGTTCTGCCCTTGCGTGTTTTAGTGTTCTTTACTGAGGGCACAATGATTTCATGGTACATTGGAGGACAGTGGGTCGGCATGTCCTTTTGGCACCATGTTTCTGTTAACACAATTATATCAATGTCTTTTATAGCTTTTAGGAATTCAGGGTCTGTACTCTTCATCCCAAAAGTTGAGGAGCGGAGGCCCTGGATATTCCAGCAGCTTATGTGGAAAGAACGCATTTATATAGTTTAATAAAACGAAATAAAATGGACCTATTTTGTGGGATGAGTGTGGAAACACTATTTTCTATAATGCTAAGTGATGATTTAGTATAAATTTCATGAGGCATGCACATATATCTATCTAATAATAGTAATAATACTGATAAGATAACAATAATGATAATGATAAATAACAATATTAATAATTTCTCCGGCTTTCTATCAGGCTGTTCAGCATCGTCATGATCTTTCTCAGTTCTTGGTCTACAGTCTGTGGTCTAGAGGGGGGTCTTGGGTCAGGTATAAAAGCACGGTTCTGTTGTCGGTTTTGTAAAGGGGGGGTGGGGGACATTGGTGGTCCTGTTTGGGCTCCCAATGGTAGGGGGGGTGGGAGGGCTGTGTCTTTTGGCAGTGTTTATGAGGTTTCTTGCGAAGACCCCACATCCGCTGTTTGAGTAGATGTATTTCGTCATAGAGGTCCCTTGTGTTGATGTTTGGATGATGGGCCAGGGAGACGTTGGGGAGGACAGAACATCTCGTGTCGATCTCCCTGTTGGTGTTGTGGATTATATAGGCTGGGGTGTCCTTTCTGGGCAGTAGTGTGGAGATCACGATCCGCGCCTCGGGGAATTCCTGCTGGCCTTTTCTGCCATCCTGCTCACCGCCCAAGCCGTGCCTTCCTGTAGGGTGCGTAGGTCGTTCGTGCCTGTGTGGATCACAATCCATTTGGGGCTTCCAAGGGATTCTTTGTTCAGGATCTTCATTGCTTGGCCTGTGTTGCTGCACCATTTTTTCAGGACTTGATGGTCTGGGAACAGCCTCTGGGGGTCCAGAACTTTCCGTTGGAGTCGGTCAGCAGGACCGCCTGAGGGGCTGGTTTATCAGACTGGGTAACAGTAGTCTGGGTAGGACTCGCCTGGTGGCTGGTTGTTGGCTGGGTTTCTGGGATATGTGTGTGGCAGGAGCGGGGTTTGGGGCTTTCGGTGTGTCCTCGTTTGGGGGGTATCTGTCGGTTTTTGTGTTCCTGTGTGTGAGGACTGGGTAGCAGTAGTCTGGGCATGACTCGACTGAGGGCTGGTTGGAGCGGGGTTTGTGGCTTTCGGTGTGTCTTCGTGTGGGGTGGCATCCGGCGGGTTCTGTGTCCTTGTGTGTGTTGTTTTTGTGTCCTCAGGTTTTTGGACCTTATGAGGTTTGTGTTGCCTGCTGAGCCTTTCTACGGTCTCCTTCATTTTGTTTAGTTGAGTACGGAGTTCTTTGATCTCATTTCTTTGCTCCTCTATGGTCTTTCTCAGCTTGTGGATGGTGGACTCGTGTTCCGTTTTTAGCTGTTTGAATTCTCCTTCAAATTCTTGGCAGTGTTTCTCTGTATTTGTTGAAATCAAGTTCTAGTTTGGCCAGATTCTCTTTCATCATTTTGTTTTCGTTGAGAGGTGTGGGGGGGGTGGAGATGTACAGGGAGGTGTTTTCCTCTGCTGGTCTCTCTTCTTCTTCCTCCACTTGGCTCTCCTCATCCTCTGTTCGACTCTCTTTTGCTTCCTGTCCATTGGTCCTCTTTGTGTCTGCCTTAGTTTTCAACTGGGGGAATTCCTTTTCGAAGGTGTCCAGATTTTCCACATTCCCCTGTATCATGATCTTTCTATTTTTGTTGTAGTAGCTTATGGTTAGCAGGGGGTCATCTTTATCTAGGTTTCCATCTTTACATATTTTCAGTCTGCCTCCACTGCCAATACCTTCACTGGAGACGTATGTGTAGTGTTTTTGTAAAGTCTCCTTCCAGGAGGTGACGTATTCGGTGTAGAATATGAGGTTGTTCTTCAGCTTAGTCCCTTTGTGTGTGTGTGTGTGGTATAGTCCACGTAGAGGATTTCTGGGTTATTTTTTAGTGTCTCTCTCTCTCTCTCCTTCCCTCTCTCTCTCTCTCTCCTTCCCTCTCTCTCTCTCTCTCCTTCCCTCTCTCTCTCTCTCTCCTTCCTCTCTCAATTCAATTCAATTCAATTCAAATGCTTTATTGGCATGAAAGTTTACAGAGAACCATATTTGCCAAAGCTTACATTGCAAAAAGGTACAGTTTTCTAACATTCTGTAGGTGTCAATCGATTTGACATTTGTTGGGTACATACAATATTACTTTTAAAACAATATTAATTTTAAACAGTCTTTGTACTCTCTCTCTCTCCTTCCCTCTCTCTCTCCTTCCCTTTCTCTCTCTCTCCTTCCCCCTCTCTCTCCTTCCCTCTCTCTCTCTCTCTCCTTCCCTCTCTCTCTCTCCTTCCCCCCCTCTCTCTCTCCTTCCCCCCTCTCTCTCTCCTTCCCCCCTCTCTCTCTCTCCTTCCCCCCCTCTCTCTCTCCTTCCCCCCCTCTCTCTCCTTCCCCCCTCTCTCTCTCCTTCCCCTCTCTCTCTCTCTCCTTCCCCCCCTCTCTCTCTCTCCTTCCCCCCCCTCTCTCTCTCCTTCCCCCCTCTCTCTCCTTCCCCCCTCTCTCTCTCCTTCCCCCCTCTCTCTCTCTCCTTCCCCTCTCTCTCTCTCCTTCCCCCCTCTCTCTCTCCTTCCCCCCCTCTCTCTCCTTCCCCCCTCTCTCTCTCCTTCCCCCCTCTCTCTCTCCTTCCCCCTCTCTCTCTCCTTCCCCTCTCTCCTTCCCCCTCTCTCTCTCTCTCCTTCCCCCCTCTCTCTCTCTCTCTTCCCCCCCTCTCTCTCTCTCTCCTTCCCCCCTCTCTCTCTCTCTCCTTCCCCCCTCTCTCTCTCTCTCCTTCCCCCCTCTCTCTCTCTCTCCTTCCCCCCCTCTCTCTCTCTCCTTCCCCCCCTCTCTCTCTCCTTCCCCCCTCTCTCTCCTTCCCCCCTCTCTCTCTCTCCTTCCCCCTCTCTCTCTCTCCTTCCCCTCTCTCTCTCTCCTCCCCCCCCTCTCTCTCCTTCCCCCCCTCTCTCTCCTTCCCCCCTCTCTCTCTCCTTCCCCCTCTCTCTCTCCTTCCCCCCTCTCTCTCTCCTTCCCCCCTCTCTCTCTCCTTCCCCCCCTCTCTCTCTCCTTCCCCTCTCTCTCTCCTTCCCCCCATCTCTCTCTCCTTCCCCCATCTCTCTCTCCTTCCCCCCCTCTCTCCTTCCCCCCCTCTCTCTCTCCTTCCCCCCTCTCTCTCTCCTTCCCCCCCTCTCTCTCCTTCCCCCTCTCTCTCTCTCCTTCCCCCTCTCTCTCTCTCTCCTTCCCCCTCTCTCTCTCTCTCTCCTTCCCCCTCTCTCTCTCCTTCCCCCCTCTCTCTCCTTCCCCCCTCTCTCTCTCCTTCCCCCCTCTCTCTCTCCTTCCCACCCCTCTCTCTCTCTCCTTCCCTCTCTCTCTCGCTCCTTCCCTCTCTCTCTCTCTCCTTCCCTCTCTCTCTCTCTCCTTCCCTCTCTCTCTCTCTCTCTCCTTCCCTCTCTCTCTCTCTCTCTTTCCCTCTCTCTCTCTCTCTCCTTCCCTCTCTCTCTCTCTCCTTCCCTCTCTCTCTCTCTCTCTCCTTCCCTCTCTCTCTCTCCTTCCCTCTCTCTCTCTCTCTCTCTCCTTCTCTCTCTCTCCTTCCCTCTCTCTCTCTCTCTCTCCTTCCCTCTCTCTCTCTCTCTCTCCTTCCCTCTCTCTCTCTCTCTCTCCTTCCCTCTCTCTCTCTCTCTCTCCTTCCCTCTCTCTCTCTCTCTCTCCTTCCCTCTCTCTCTCTCTCTCTCCTTCCCTCTCTCTCTCTCTCCTTCCCTCTCTCTCTCTCTCTCCTTCCCCCCCTCTCTCTCTCCTTCCCCCCTCTCTCTCTCCTTCCCCCCTCTCTCTCTCTCTCCCCCCTTACCTCTCTCTCTCTCTCTCCTTCCCCGCAGTGTCAATCAACAAGGCACAGGTGCTGCACTGATGTGTCAGCCTAGATTGTGCGTTCAACTCCTGGAATGAGGCTTGAACCCTCAAGACTCAGACAAAAATGCTACCACTGAGTCAATGTTGATACCAGGATGACCCTGGAGTAAATGGCGGCTTTGGCACAGGAGAGTGAGGTCAGATGGTGCTTGATGTGTGCAGCCAGATCTAGTGATAGATGGCTAAATGCTCATGTCTGTGCCCCCTTGGATTTGAAGGGGGCAAGGTCATCAAAGGTGGAGTTGAGGAAGTGGTTGAGCAGTTCGACGACTGCAGAACTATCGTGACTAATGGAAAGCCAAAGGCTAGGCAGCTGGGAGGTTTTTTTCCACGGGTGGATGCAAAAGCAAGTGATGTTGGAAAGGGATAAGTGGTGGTGAGGGATAGAAAAAAGTTGTCACAGATAATCTTCACTGTGATGGAGACCAAGGGAGTAGAGGTGATGGGAGATAGCAAGGTTGAGAGGGTGGCCATAAATATGGGTCAGAGAGTTTATATGGAGGGAGAGTTTTAGGGAGGCAAAGAGCAAAGCAAATCAGAGAAGAGAGGGCAAGGGTAGCTGAGGTGGAGATTGAAATCTCCGAGGATAACGAGTTGCTCAGTGCAAAGGTTATCTCAGGGAGAAACTCAGGATGGGGCTGGGAGGGGGCAGTAGACAATAATAATTTTAAAGGAGACGGATGAAAAAAGGGGAGGTGCTCAAAGAAGGAGAAGGTACCAGAGGGGATGGGGATAAGAACATGGTGTGATTTGGTGCCACCGGCCACACAACCACCATTATGGTTTGGGTGGAGCAGGTGGTAGAAAAAAGCCAGGTGCGGAGACTTTGGTAAGGGGCAAGGCATCACCATCCGTGAGCCAAGTTTCAATCAATGCAATTCTGCACAATAAGGTCATGGATGGCAAGAACCTTGCTTGCGAGTGAATGGGCATTCTGGAGGGAAATGCAGAGGGGCAGTGATTGTTTGATCCGCTGGCAGAGTCCAAGGAAGCAGTAGTATCGGAAGATTGGCAAGGTAAGGCCCCAGCCAGCTCATTGGGCGAAAGTTCACGAGAGAGGAGGATGGGGGCGTTATGGTTGCTGCTCGTAAGGAGGCCGTGACGGGTGATTTAATGGGCCTTTCAGAGAATGCCAAGAGGGGCACAGAGGGTAACTGAAGACTAAATTAAGGGGGATTCAAGCCTCGGATGGCTGCAGGAGAGTAGAAAGACAGCGGAGTAGTGATGGGTTGGGGTGGGGATTGGGGGACAAAGTACCCGAGAGGCGAATTGTAAAGCTGCTTTATTTTACATCAAGTGAATATACAGAACAATGGTCTAATGAGATTCACCAGTTCAATGAGCACAACTCACCTTTGCATGATATAAAATAATGAATACATCATGCTTCCCACATCAGTGGGTCAGCTTCCTTGAGTTGAACAAGATGTTTTCTAACTGTCATTCCAGCACTTCTGACTCTTAAACCTGTCTAAACCTTTCATAGCTCTGCTTAAAAGCCCGAGTGCCCTCACAGGCTTCTGATTTTCCAAGAAGCCTGCCCACCACCGCGCCACCCCCCCCCCCCCCCCCCACTAACCCACTGTATCCTTTCTCCTCCCATCTGTACACAGACACTGTAATCACAGTTTTTTTTTAAACACAATGAGTGCTAGATGTTTTTATGATTACCTAGTCAAGCCAATGATTTCCTGACTGTTTAGTCTCTGGAGAAATCCATTTCTATTAAGCCTATGAACCGCCTTTCATCCAGGTGCCTTTTTTGAATTTGTGAGAATACAATTTGCCTAAAACAACCGTTGAACTTATTCTTATTTTTGAATGTTTTCTGCAGATAAATGGTCAAAAAGTGTTGTAATGTGACAGACTCATCAGCAAAAAGGAAGAGGGTTGTATTGGTTCTATCCAAGGACCAATACAGTACAGATTAAGAGATTATGGCTCCCTAATGTTGACTATACTGAAGTCAACCCAATAATGGTTTAAGTCAGCTATCAGAGGTTAAATTAGCTAGCAGGGTTAAATATTTATTTAAAGCACATTCGATCCAGTTCAGCTTTTATTTTAATTTTTAAAATGTGCCAGTATTTTTAGGAATAAGAAAAGGCAATCAGGCTCAACAAGTCAATCCACTTTTTGACAGATAATACAATATATATCCCTCCATCATTTGCCATTTGCTGAACTCGACTGTTCTTTACCTTCAACAATGTATGGTTTCTAAATGTTTATCTACTAAATCATATGAGATCAAGCAGCTCTGAAAAATTATGCATTAAAACAAATCTAATCATGCCCCTGTTTAAAAATCTCTTACAAGAGATGACATTTCAGCATGAAATTCAAGCTACAGCAAAAATATTTTACCTCGTCTCAGCATGTGTTCTCCTTGCAGGAGCTGGACTATAGCAGTCTGAGTGGCTGGCACAATAACAATACTGCCATCTTCACGGCCACACACCAGACGTCCATGAGAAGGAATATAAACGCTAGCTGTCACCTTCAAAGGCTCCTCACTGCCAGGAAGTGCGCTCAGCTGGTCTATAATTCCAGCAGGCCTTGGAATGAGATGATCAAATGTATCTTGCAAGCATGAAGAAGTGGTGACTTTCAACTCTGTGAAGGCAATTTGCAATGCAATACAAAATGGATAAGGCACAGTAAATTTGATTTCTTAGAAGGGAGGGAATATTCATTTTATTAACCTTTTCAACAGCTGCATTTTTGTCACAACAAACTCAGACTAAATAAACCTACATTTACTGAAGAGACAAAAGAAATTGCAGTTGTGAAAACCCATCTGTGAAAATCTGTGCTGAATTCAGAGAATTATATGTAGCCATTAATTCGTTTCAGCCTCATTGTTGAGATATATATAAAAACACATATTCTATGATTATATTAAGAAAGAAAAAAGCCAGATAAAAATATTTTAGAAATAAGTTTGAGTTTCTATTTTGTGAATTTTAAACAGTAAAAGTTCAAGTTATTTTGGTACTTAATCTGGGGCAGAAAACTATGTACACAACTTCCAGTAATTGAGCCCAATTCCTGAATTACTCTTCTCTTCCACTACTCATTTTAACTGTTAGCCATATTTAATCCCTGGGATGTCACAAAAGGCAGCTCATTTTGGCAACAAAACAAAAACCAAAATACGGCAGACGCTGGAAATCTGAAATAAAAACAGATCATGCTGGAAGCACTCAGCAGGTCAGGCAGAATCTGTGGAGTGAGGAAGGTAGAGTTAATGTTGCAAGTCAATTCAAAAGGTGAAACATTAAACCCTACCTTCCTCTCTCCACAGATGTTGCCTGACCTGCTGAGTGGTTCCAGCATTTTCTGCTTTTTATTTCATTTTGACAGCATCCACTACCCTAATGCATTAGCGAGTTTTCATGTCAAACAGCTGAAGTGAAATACCTGCTGTCACATTCAAAAAGGTGTGTGAAGAACAGTAATGCAACCAGGTTCTTGTGATACAACCAGGTCCAGGACACGCTTCTTCGTGATACTACCTCCTGAATGAAGAGTTACTCACTTTGGTCAGATGCAAGACTTAACCAAAGTGCCAGGCCAGGTTGGAAATTACATAGCTAAAAGTCACTCAATCGCAGTGCCTACTAGCAGAAGATTAGAAATGAAAGGGGCATAAACATGTACCAGTCAACAAAGGGGCCCTTAACCACATTATGCACATAAAAGCCAAGATACTCAATTCAACTGAAACTTATTTTTCTGGTGACCACAAAAATGAAGAATCCCACAATCCAACAGGATAGATTATATTATCTAATAATTTTCACAGCACATAAGCTTTGGACTGTTTTGCTAATCTAAATTGTTCCCCACACCAATTGTCCTGACAGCATTGAATATTTAATCGTTAAACGGCTTTTGTACTAACATTTTTGTAAAATTATTTTGAGGACAGCCACATAAGCAAAAAAATAAGGGGAGCAAACCTGAAGAACTAAATCCCAATCATATGCAACGGGGCATAAATGACAATGGGCCGGATATTCCGACCCCCACGGGTGCGTACAAGGTGTACACCCATTGGGGCCTCGCAAGTGCCGGTTTCAGGCATGCGAAGCACATGCGCTGAAACCCGGCACTTCTGATCTGTCAAGAATTCTCTTGACAGATTATCCGCCTGCCCGGGAGAAGGGCCTCCACGGGCAGAGTGTTCTGCTTTCTGCACAACCTCTGCCCGCTGAAAACCTTTAAAAATCTTACACCTGGTAAAAGCAGGCGTAAGGCCTGTTTTTACCAGCATAAGAGTTAAAAAAAAAAAAAAAAATTTTAAATTTCCAATCATTTATAATTTAAAAATACTTTTATAAAAGGTAAGTTTATTTTTAGCCCTGTAAAAAACTTTAATGAGCTCCTATGATTTCCCAAACTTAAAATTCAGAACTGACATGTCAACTATGGCTATCCAAACTAAGGTGTGGAGATGCCGGTGTTGGACTGGGGTGGACAAATGTAAGAAGTCACACAACACCAGGTTATAGTCCAACAGTTTTATTTGAAATCACAAGCTTTTGGAGCGCTGCTCCTTCGTCAGGTGACGAAGGAGCAGCGCTCCGAAAGCTTGTGATTTCAAATAAAACTGTTGGACTATAACCTGGTGTTGTGTGACTTCTTACATTTATCCAAACTAAGACTTAAGTTGTTTAGGTACAATTAGGGTTATATCATCATCAACTAGTACCGAAACAGCAACAAACCAAGTTTAAACAGCACGGTACTAAAATTCAAAGATTGCTGTACTATACTTGAGTACTTGTGCATCTTCCAGGATAAGTATGTGAATTAGTAAGTACAGTACTAGGTGCAAGCATCTTACCTTGCACAGTACCTCTCTGAGGTAAGTCAACTGTTTCAGGAATACGCCATATCAAGAGTCTCCCTGATGAATCTCCCTGAATCAGCAGTTTATGGAAGGGTTCTCTACGACCATAGAAAAACCGTGTGATGGGTGGGCAGATGAGAAGCTGCAATATTACAAAACAAAGAGGTCAGTTCCAGTGAGCACGCTGGAAGAACGAACAGTTAGTCTCCACTGCAGGTAGTACTTATAAAGCTCAATCACCAGATATAGAAAAATGAAAAGTAAGCGAAGAGTTGCACAGCCAGGAGCTGATTAAACTATGTCTCGTGAAGTAAATGTGAAAAGCTCTGCAAAGGATTCAATATATCAGTTTTAAAAATGTTAAATTAATATACACTTCAGAAGCTGCAGAACCTAACTGTACAGTAGCCAATTCTAGTTGTTATTTAACATGGCTGTAGTAAAAGAAATAACTTTTAAAGTAACAAGTGTTTTTCTAGGGTTTAATTTGAGAAAATAACATCCTCTGATTCACCCCAAAAGGCTTCTGAACTACAGACTTCTACCCGCTATAAAGAAATACAGACATGAAGAAAGAATTGAAAACTCATTAGAACAAAGCAACATGGTAGAAGTGGTTTAAAATTATGAAAGGATCAGCAAGGTAGATAGAAGCTGATTATTTGCAGTAGTTGAGGGGTCAAGAATAAGAGGCCATAGACATAAAATTCAATATAAAAGATTTAGAACGGAGGGCAGAAGAAACGTCTTTACACAGAGTTTTGAGGTTCTGCAATTCACTCCCGGGGTTAGTGGTTGAGGCAGAAACTATGCCAAGATTCAAGATTAGATTGGATAGATGGATAAATGAAAAGGGAACAAGGTGAGTAAATGTGATTAGAACTAGTTTCTCACATGGAGAGCAAATGCCAACATGGACAGGCTGGACCAATTGGCCTGTCTCTGCATAGTAACTTCTATGTACCTGTAGTTCCAGAGTAAGGTTTTTAAGCTTCCTTAGAATGTTTAAAATGTGGCTTTTACCAGATGGACACAGTATTTTTTTTATTGGTTTAAATGACATCATGGGATTTTTCTTCTTACTTAATAAGCTTTAAAATATGTAACTTTCACGATCTGTGGTATAACTTCAGACCTATTAAAATTCAACAGTAAAATAACTTTAAAAATATGTTGCAATAAAGTTTAAAAAAAACTTTTGATAAGATTCTTGGGTGTCTGGAGTGGCGAGTTAGTGTTTTCACACAGATGTCAAAATAGTGCATGATATATGCTTACTTTCCACACAGTTAAAAAATCTAATATGAAGTCACCACTGCACTTTGGGGGACAAAACATAAAATGCAATGGCAAGTCATTTCTGGATACTGGGCAGAAAAGACCATTCCCTCCATTATCCTTTCCAATTTAACAAGGATGTCTTAACAAGTGCTTTGCACAAGAAATGCCAGTGAAGTATGACTTAATTTACTCATAATCTTTAAATATAGGTCATGGCAACCTAGATGAGCTGAACAAGTGAGAGCATAACTGTGTTTGGAATATAGCAAGAAATAATCGAAGTAATTAAGTACAAAGAGGAGTGATCCAGGAA
The DNA here is from genome assembly GCF_052327205.1 of Somniosus microcephalus. Classification (NCBI taxonomy): domain Eukaryota; kingdom Metazoa; phylum Chordata; class Chondrichthyes; order Squaliformes; family Somniosidae; genus Somniosus; species Somniosus microcephalus. The sequence goes on from NC_140988.1 coordinate 323,459,135, forward strand.
AGAGACTTCACTCCTGCAGTTTAGCAATTCTGACTTGAAGGGGAAATTAGCAGGGCATTATCCTGCTTTTGTGCAATTTTGAAATCCTAGCAATTGAAATGAATGATGTCACTTTGCACCAAGATTAATTGCACAAAATTAGCTCCATGTGCACAAAATGCAGGTTAAAGAGCATTGAAAAAAATTCTCAGCTCTGCAATGGTCAACAAAACCATAAGCATTTTGAAAAAAAGAGCTAAAAAAGCAGGTTATAAGTTCACCAGAAACAGCCACGAATGCAAGCAGCAGCAAACCTATTAAATTTTACAATACAGCTATTAACTTTTTAACCTATAGAATCACCTTTAGGCAACCTTACTAATATATACACAAAGACCTATTGATTACTAGGATTGTCGTAAAAAGGCTTCTAGACAAACAGCTGGTATGTTTCTAACACGTCAGAGCTTTTGTATTTTAGAACAATCCACAATTAGGAAAAAATCTGTTGTTTTCTATTTGCCGCAGCAGAATATTTAATCACAACCTGCTTCGCGCACGAATCAAGAATGGTTACAGCACGGAAGGCGGCCATTCGGACCGTCAAGCCCGTGCCAGCTCTCTGCAAGAGCACTTAAGCTAGTCCCACTCCCCCGCCCTTTCCCAGTAGCTCTGCAAATGTTTTTCTTTCAGGTACTTATCCAATTCCCTTTTGAAAGCTGTGATTGAGTCTGCCTCCACCACCCTTTCAGGCAGTGCATTCCAGATCCTAACCACTTGCTGTGTAAAAAAGTTTTTCTTACGTTGCCTTTGGTTCTTTGCGAATCACCTTAAATCTGTGTCCTCTGGTTCTTGACCCTTCTGCTAATGGGAACAATTTCTCTCTATCTACTCTGTCCAGACCCCTCATGATTTTGAACACCTCTATCAAATCTAATCTCAATCTTCTCTGCTCCAAGGAGAACAACCCCAGCTTCTCCAGTCTTATCCACGTCACTGAAGTCCCTCATCCCTTGAATCATTCTCATAAATCTCTTCTGCACCCTCTCGAAGGCCTTCACGATCTTCCTAAAGTGCAGTGCCCAGAATTGGACACAATACTCCAGTTGAGGTCGAACCAGTGTTTTATAGAGGTTCAGCATAATTTCCACGCTTTTGTACTCTACACCTCCATTCATGAAGCCTAGGATCCCTTAAGCTTTTTTAAACTGCTTTCTCAACCTGCCCTGCCACCTTCAACGATTTGTGCACATATACCCCCAGGTGTCTCTGTTCATGCACCACCTTTAGGATTCTGCACTTTAGTTTATATTTCCTCTCATTCTTTCTACCAAAATGTATCACTTTTGAGTCATGAGCCATGAGCCATGTCGTCAGTGGATAGCCCTTGTCACCCAGTAGAAACCCTTTGGTTTGTCATGGTGACTCAAATGGAGATGACATAGTGGACTGCCGCAGAAAGAAGGCATCATGACTGCATTGACCTGCATGATTCGCTGCCAATGGTCGCACCCTAGCTGGATGTTGAGGGAGTGAAATCCCTTTCGGTTGCGGTATGTCAGTGTTGACATGCAACACCTGCAAAACGACATGCATGCAGTCAATGGCACCCTGTACCATGGGGAAGCCTGCAATCCTAGTGAAGCCGCATGCTCACTGGCAAGAGAGAATGAAATGTAGTCAGCTCTCTTTGAATAGAGTCTCAGAGACCTCCCTTATGCAACAGTGGATGGCAAACTGAGAGATGTTGCAAATATCTCCAGCTCCAGCCTGGAAGGAGCCCAACGCATAAAAGTTCATCGCCACGGTCACCTTCACAGCCACTGGCAATGCAGCCCTCGCCCTGCTCTGCAGCTACAGCAGGTGGTAATGTATGTATGCCGCTTGTCCTGCTCTGTGTGCCCTCTTGTTCATTCTCCAAGTCATGCTGCATTCCAACGGGATTTCCAACTCGTGCACCCATGTCAGGAAAAAGTCCTTCAGCATGTACACCGCACCCTGCAGACTTCTGCAACTTGAAACAACTATAGAAAGCACCAAACCCTTGTAGCATCGAACCAACAGTCAGAAGAAATCAACCTCAAACCTGCAACTAAGCTGTAAGTAGTTGATAATTCCTTTAAATAGTGATGATGGGGGGGTCCTTCCTTTTTTTATATATTCGTTCCTGGGATGTGGGAGTCACTGGCAAGGCCAGCATTTATTGTCCATCCCTAATTGCCCTTGAGAAGGTGATGAAGGTACTCCCACAGTGCTGTTACAGAGGGAGTCCCAGGATTTTGACCCAGCGACGATGAAGGAACGGCGATAAATTTCCAAGTCAGGATGGTGTGTGACTTGGAGGTGATGGTGTTCTCATGCGCCTGCTGCCCTTCTAGGTGGTAGAGGTCACAGGTTTAGGAGGTGCTGTCGAAGAAGCCTTGGCGAGGTGCTGCAGTGCATCTTGTAGATGGTACACACTGCAGCCACGGTGGTGGATGGGGTATCAATCAAGCGGGCTGCTTTGTCCTGGATGGTGTCGAGCTTCTTGAGTGCTGTTGGAACTGCACTCATCCAGGCAAGTGGAGAGTTTTCCATCACACTCCTGACTTGTGCCTTGGAGATGGTGGAAAGACTTTGCATAGTCAGGAAGTGAGCCACTCGCCACAGAATACCCAGCCTCTGACCTGCTTATGTGGCTGGTCCAGTTAAGTATCTAATCAATGGTGAGCCCCAGGATGTTGATGGCGAGGGATTCGGCAATGGTAATGCCGTTGAATGTCAAGGTGGTTACTGACTCGTGCTTGTTGAAGATAGCCATTGCCTGGCACTTGTGTGGCGAAAATGTTACTTGCCACTTATCAGCCCAAGCCTGAATGTCGCCCAGGTCTTGCTGCATGCAGGCATGGACTGCTTCATTACCTGAGGAGTTGCAAATGGAACTGAACACTGTTCAATCATCAGCGAACATCCCCACTTTTGACCTTATGATGGAGGGAAAGTCATTGATGAAGCAGCTGAAGATGGTTGGGCCTAGGACACTGTCCTGAGGAACTCCTGCAGTGATGTCCTGGGCCTGACATGATTGACCTCCTGTTGCTGAACGTGTGTTCAGCTTTGCGAGCTTAAGAGAGAGCGTTAGCTGGAGTGTTGAGCTCCAAAATGGCAGCTCTGGCATCAAATCAGCTGACGTCATGATCTGCCTACTCTGCATACATCCAACGGATGCTCACTGCATGCATGCCAACGTCCTCACCAATATGGCGTCCAGCGTGACTCACACCAGAAGTGTGTGTGCGGGCAGCAGATGCCATTTTGGACCTCTAAGGGCACTCGTAGTGCCCACAAAACGGGCGCTACGGATCCAAATTTTGCACCCTATATATCTTAACAAAGCACACATTTCTAAAAATGTGTCTATTTCCATTTTTTTCAGCTGGTTGGAAGGGAGCTGGATTTCTTCTTGCATTGTTTCGTTGTAATTTTAGAACAATTGAAATTTTAAAAATGGTAAAACAAACAGAAATCCGTAGCCAGATCTGCAAGTAATAATGAAAAGAATTTACAACGGGAAAAATGCGAGTAATTATCCAAGGGACTATAGAACCAAAGGCAGACATTCACAGCCCTAGCTTGAAATTATGCCTTAAATTCTCAGTATTTATCTCCCAATTTGACTAGATGGTTTTTAAACATACTTTAGAAATAAAATTACGATTTTTGTTGTGCTGGTCACCATATACGACAGCGAACAATAGAGGTTGCTCTTAATGACCATATTATAAGACTCTAACTTTATTTATTTATCTTTGTTTGCCGAGTCTGGGTTACTACAAGCAACCAAATTACTTTGACTATCCTATAACAATGTTTGCCATGATGTTGAGATGGTGGCTCACCGGTACAACATTTTTTTCAAAAATGTTGTCCCCACACTAAAATATCAATACACTGAATGAGATTAAAGGCTCCTTTGCCTCTCTATAAATGAGCACTTCAAAGTGCAAAGGAGCAGTTCAGGTTGACTTACCTCCTATTTTGTGTTCAAGATAGCATCACACAACACTTGGCAGATAGCAAACTTACCATACAGGAAATCATAGGTGAAACCTAAGTCCTATCATTCCTCTGCTTTACACCAATGTACGGCATCACATACTGCCACTAACTTGCATTTTACCACCATTTGAAAAAGTGAGAAAATATTTGACAGAGGTTGGTTTATTTTTTTAATAATAAAATTGTCAAAATTGGAGATGGATTTTACTTTTCAATAAATGTACAAATAATCAAAATACTACGCGGCATCCAAATCTTTGCAAAGAGAACACTATGTGGCAAGGTGGTGGTTTTGAAAAAGTCAGTAGGCAAAGGCCCACCATGATGTTTGTAAACAGTACAGTAGCCATATAAAGATATAACAATCTCTGAATACCACAATCATCTTAGTTCCAAAAGATGCACCCCAGTTAATCTAAAAAGATCAACCTGTTAGTGTTTGAAACTCGCACAAACTCTGAACAAGCATTTTATGCAGATTCATTAAAGCAATGTAATGTAGCTGCAATAAAAAACATATTACCAGAAAAATAAAAAAGAAACATGCCTTCACTGGAGGCAGCCTCATGTAACATTAAAACAAATATTCAGTAGCTTTATGTAAAATAGCGATATTAAACAAGTCCCCTCAATAAAACCTATCCCATTTGCAACATGGCCTTGAAATCACTATTGCAACAACTTGCATTTATATAGCGCCTTTAAAACACAGAAAAAATGTCCCAAGACGCTTCACAAAGCTGTAAGGAAAAATGGACGCCCAAGCCATAGGAGGGGATGACCAAAGGTTGGTCAAATAGGTAAGTTTTCAGTAGGGCCTTAAATAAGGTGAGGGAGGTGGAGGCATTTAAGGGGGGGGATTCCTGCATATGGGACCTAAGTGTCTAAAGGCACAGCCACCAATGATGAGGCGAAGTGAGGGGGAATATACTAGAGGACAGGGTCAGAGCTACAGGGAGTTTAGAAGGGGATGTAGCATTGAAGGAGATTACAGAGATAGGGAGGGACAAGGCCCTGGAGGGATTTAAATATAACAACGTAAGTCAGTGAGGAGAAGGGTGCTGAGAATGAGAGTCTGGGGTATAAAAGACACAGATGAAGCGGCAGATGGCCTGAGGTAGGAGCGGAGGTGGGCAATATTACTGGGGTGGAAGTTGACAATCATTGTGATGGAGAAGATATGGGGTTGGAAGCTCCACTCAGGGTGCAATATGATGCTGAAGTTGTAAACATTCTGGTTCAGCATGAGATGGTGGCTGGGGAGGGGGGCGGGGGTGTGCGCGGTTGAGTAGTAAGTGAGTATATGGAGTGTGTAGCAACAACCAACGATGATAGCTTTGGTCTTCACAATATTTATCTGGAGAAAATTACAGCTCATCCATGACTTGATATCAGTCAAGTAGACCGACAGCCCAGAGGCAGTGGAGGGGGTGAGAGGTGTGGTGGAAAGAGAGAGGTGGTGGAAAGTAGACCTGTGTGCCATCACAAAAAGGAGAGATGAGTTTTAGGTGGTGGTTATTAGGAAAGAAAACAAGCCAGGGGGTTATTGTTGTTCTGCAGGATAATCTTAAAGTGTCGGGTGGTTTTGGCAGAAGAGAGTGAGGCCCACTGGAATTTAATGTGGTCCAGCCAGAACTGGTGATGGATAGCTGAGCCAGTTGTGTACCAGATACATTCAATTCCTTACCCCTTGGGCTTAAGAGAGCGAATATAGGGGTCATACCAGGGGGAATGACCAGGATGGAAGATTGTGAAGGTTTTGCTGCAGACAAGGGCAACAAAGGTAGGGGTGGGGACTTGCCTGAGCACTTCAATGTTATGGCAAATGGAGGACAAAAAGCAAGGTAGTTGTGAATGTGAGAGTGCAGTTGTAAGCGACTTCCAGGGGCAGACCCAGAGGAAGTAAGAGTTGAAAGATGTGGTTGCACTACAATTAATATAATTAGGGCTGAAGCTTCACAAATAACAGTACCGTTAGCTTAAAAAAACAGCAATTATTTGCATAGAAGATAAAAGTGGAACACTTTGACCTATATATGCAATTATATAACATTTTTAGAATTCTGTTTTTTCCTACTAACTCATATATACCAAACTTATTTCCATGGCAACCAGTATCCTCTACCCAATACACAGTATTGGAAATCTAATGTCAGCACTGCTGCTAACTGAATCTACAGAATTCCTACCACACAATGACAACATTCTCTGTAAGCTGCCAGCCATCACTGGTTTCCCTACATGCAGCTCTCAGAAATCTACTACAATAAGCACTTCACCGTTAGCATTTTTTATACAGATCAGCAATTTTACAATTATCTAAAAGATGCCACTTAAATTCCCCTGTTCTATTAATTTCCTGCTTTCTTTCAATAAATACACAATCTGGAACCTCCGACCTTTCTCTTCCAGAAAATTCTATTTGTTTTCTTCCCCCCAAGCAGAGCAAGTAAGCAATGCAAGATGAAACGTAGCAGCATACAGATAAAGTGTGAAATCAAGGACAAACAAAAACTTAGAAAAAACAGTTTTTTTGGATTAATCTTAATCTTTTAGTCTTATCTGTATTGTACAATTAATAATCATGTGAAATATTTATTCAACCAACATTATATTGCTTGGATTAGGGAGGTCAAGCCAGGCAAAAATTCATAAATTTAGCCTCCATCCAAGGAAAACATTTCAGAATCTATTTATCATATTTTCTGTTGAAATGTCATAATTAGAATAACTGGTCATAATCATCACTTAAATGGGAGAAGGAAGAGGGGAAAAAGAAGCAGTCTGATTATTGAGAGATTTCCACATTGTAATGTATTAGCATATCACTATATCTTGACATCAAATACTCTAGATGCATGAATTTTGAATGTATAGATCAGCTGTCAAACCATCACACGATTACTAGAATTACTTAAACACAGATTTCCATCAATCTATGCACATAGGGATTTTATTTCTTTTAGCCGGTGACTGCGCCTCAAAGTGCAGCTGTGACAGATAGTACCTGGGAGTTAAGTCACAAATTGTTGTCCAGTCTGTATTTCCATTCAGAAATGTTAGTAAGTAGTGACTCTTAATCCATAAGAACTTCTCACATTAAGCATACATATTTTTAAAAACACAAATACGGCTCCATGCATTTAAAAAAAAACATCTGTTCCATGCATCACAGAGCGAGCATAAGTGAAGGGGTATGCAGAATCATCAATATACAGAAAAACAAGTAACTACAAGCAAAAATGACTGTGGAAATCCATGCATATTGGGGCTGTACCAATCAGTTAGATTTGAATTTCTGTTGACTAAAATTCTATCAACTGGTCAAAAAGATATACACCAACAGAAGCACAATGATATTGCACACGTTTTCATAAGGTCTGGAGTGGGGCTGTGCTGTTCACTGACTAGTTCAACGTGTTCAGTTCCCTTCACAACTCCTTAGATAATGAAGCAGCCCATGCCCGTCCACAATAGGACCTGGATAGCTTGGACTGATAAGTGGTAGGTAACATATAAGTGCTGGGTAATGATCACCTTGAACAAAATAAAACCTAGCCATCTCCCCTGACCTTTCAACAGCGCCACCATCACAACTCTCCCACCATCAACATCTTAGAGGTCACTATTGACCAGAAGCTGAACTAGTTCACCCATATCAATACCATGGCTACAAGAGCAGGTCATAGGCTGGGTACTCCATGATGAATGATTCACCTCCCGACTAAACAGAGCCTCTCCACCATTTGCAAAGCTCAAATCAGAAGTGTGATGAAATACACACCACTCACCTGGATAGGGGAAGTTCCAACAACATTCAAAAAGCTCAATACAAATCAACAGAGTAGTTCACTTGATTAGCACACAGCCACTGGACTCAATATCTATCCCCTCCATCACGGAGGCACTATGGCTGCAGTAGGCATAATCTACAGGATGCAGTGCAGCATCATATGAAGGTTACTTGGACAGCACCACCCTCCCCTATGACCTCTACCACAGAGAAAACTAAGAGCAGCAATGTAGTTGGAACACCTTCAAATTACCCTCTAAACCACACACCATCCTGGCTTGGACACCATTCCTTCATTGTTACTTGATCAATATCCTGGAATTCCCTACTTAACACCATTGTGGGAGCACCACGATCACAAGGAATGCAGCAGTTCAAGAAGATGACCGCCACCACCTTCACAGGGCAACTAAGGATGGGGAATAAATGTACCTTTGGCGGTGTTACCCAGATCCCGAGAACAAATAAAAGATAATAACTTCCTGGCCAGGTTAGAAGACTGACAACTGTTATTCTACATTTATCGAAAAAGATGTACTTTTAGTCTTAAAGTCGACCACATGAGCAAACGCTTCAACAAAGAAACTTAATCTGAACAAACAAGCTTATTTAACACAATATTAACATATGTGTAGAAATTACACGACTGGCACATATAATTAAGAAGTTTTACTTTTAGGGTAGAAGCGTATCCAAATATCTTGCCAAATATTTCAATCAATAAAGTATCTGATTCAGTAATAACTGGTTAGTACAGCCTTACAAGACACAGACATACCAGTATTAAAACAAACCAACATTACCAAGACACACAAATGGTATGAATCTTCACTTGGAAAATTTAATGCATTAATTATATTGGAAGAATTTGTAAATTATACTGAGACGACTGTAAATTCATTTCTGATTTCTCCAAAAGGAATAGACAAGGTAAACATGGATTAATTCCACTAGTAGGTAAATCCAAAATATGAGACTATGATCTTAAGGTTGCACTAGACACATAAAGGGGGAGATTAGAAGAAACTTTTTTGCATAGGCTTATCGGAATGTGGAATACATTACCACAAAATTACTGGATAATTATTTAAATAATACAAATGGCTATGGGAAAAGCAGGCAATGGGATTGGTTTGGGGAGAAAGTAGAAAAATGGTCGCTGTAAAAATCGCCCCCTAAGAGGTGCCCAAGTTCAGTGTAGGCAAGGCAGCCCAAATGGCCTTCTTTCGTACTATAATTTCTATGTTACTCCCAGCAGCAACAGGTTTCAGCAACAAACCGAGTAATGAGTTTATGTCTCTCACTACCTGACTTGAAAATTGGGTCAACAAAAATGTTAATTGTAAAGTAGCATTCTACTGATTAATAAAGGGACATCATTATACCCTTAAAAAGAAAATGCAGCTTACATTTTATTTTATGAGCAAATTTTCTACCAGATATGGACCTGGAAAACATTTTTAAAATCTCACTAATCATATGTTTTAATATCCTCTCACATAGGGAAATAGCTTGTTCACTGGTTGATCATTGGAAAAGTAGCGATCATTAAATAAATGAAGGGAATTATATGCAAAGTTTCCAGATTGCATGGAAAGAGGTAGATGTAAAGTTTATCGATTAGATACATACAACAGGGAACAGTGAGTATCTAACTGATAGCATGAGCGATGATGATCTGGTAACTTACTGATAGCAAAGTTACCAAAAAGTCTTCCTCATAAAAGTGAAAATCAGTTTCTCCACTGTACTTGTTGTTTAAGTAATAGACTTGGTGCTTTGGTTTTAAACTTTTTTTTATTTTAATGGTGATTTAATGGCAATGCTCAGAGGGCATTACAACTCAATCTATACCATGCTCATTGCCTCTCTCCAGACACAACTGGCCACAATTGTACAAACTCCCTTACTGGAGATGAAGGTCACATAACTGTTATGAGCTCCAAAAGTTTTACTTTAAACTGGAAAGTCAAGAAGCCAGTATATTTAGCTATATGACTCTGTACCAAAGATATATAGTCAAATTCACCAGTTGCTTAAGTTTGTGATGCTCCAATTACCTACAGCAGAACACACGTACCATTAACCATCCAAATACAAGTTTCATGGTAATAGTTGGAAAAGGAGTGGAGTGTGAAAAATGATTACACATAATAAGACTATCAAAACACCTGCTGGGTAAACCGATACAGGAAAGACCTATAGGAAAGACATTATTTTCCAATTTCCAGTATATATTTTTTACATCATCTTGGAAGAAAATCAGAAATGAATTGACCAAAAGTTGCAACGTACATTTGAAAATAACTTGCTTTAAATTTTCAGGGTGCTGGAACACCTTACTACATACCACTTTGTGTCAAAAATGATGAAATTAACAGCAATAGCAGCAAACAATTAGTCTATGTTAAGAGTAACTATTGGTACTTTAGTCTTCAAATACCACAGGGTTAGACAGAGACACACAAATGCAGAGGGAGAGAATTGGTTGATGATTCTTACTGGTGCCTCAAAAGGCCGAGCGCAAGATAACAGCTGAGGTCTGTAGAGCTCCCAGGCCTTTACAGGGTCGGGGTAACACTCATGAGGAACGTGGACAACTGCCTCCCCCACATACCCACACTTTACATGCTGGAAACTCTGCCAAAGGGGTAAATAAATGGTGGAGGAAGAGGAACAGAGCAAAAGAAAAAAAATTAAATAAAAACAATTAATGTTCAAATCATATATAATAATGGTATTAAAAACATCTAGATAAATAAGAAATGTGTAAATGGATCAACAGTAAAACAAATTTTAAAATCTCTACAAAGCCAAATGAACCACTTAATAATTTATTGTAGTATTTTGCACAAAAATAAAATATAACTTTAACATTTAGCTTACTTAGTAGATTATGCAAGTAATTCTGTGATATAACACATTTTACAAATTACTACAATAGTACAACAGTACAAAACAATGGCAGTAAAAAAATAAATACTAAAATCCACATGCTCACATTGAAGGCTGCAATAGAATTTTTATTTTGAAAGTATTAAATATGGAGTTACAAAAGTGATCAATTTCAAAATATGCTATTTTAAATTACATTTTTCTTCATGAACAACATATAATTTAGGATACAGAGATGTGTCCTTTGACCAATCTCCATTACACCTCAATTCATTCAGATAATGAATTCACCCATTCATTAACCTCCCTATAATAAAGCATTTCCAATGCTAAAACTGGTGGGAGAATCAAACTACTGGCCAGTAAACATTTAATATCAAAAGCAGGCATTTTATTGGCCTGCGACATCATAGCTTGACCGTTAACATTCTGCTTTAGTCTCCTTTGAGCACTCGAACGTACACAAGACAGAGAATTTTCCTGCCACTTTAAAAAAAATAACCAGCTGTAATATTGCAGGTCCAATGTCAGATTCAATATACCTTCAGGCCCCACATAATTAAATCATTTACTTTATGTCATACACTGTATGTCATCAGAAAGACAATAGCACAATGGTAAGAAAGAGGAAAATTCACTGCACTATACCCCTCAGTTTATTTAAGACTGTAATCCAATTTCAGAGTTCAGATGCTAAAAATAAACTGCTCAAGCTTTGCTCTTGCAGTACATGACATCCAAATCGCTCAACTGGATTACTGCCTTCCAATTCACTTAGGAGGTATCTGTTATCTAATTAAAGAAAATTGAAAACAGTGCAGTGATGGTCATCCGCACTGTATTCAACATTAAAATCGCATCACAAAAATACTATCTGGAAAAAGTCAGTGTTTTGATGGGTATATTATGAGGTTTCATTTTTGCTTTTCTGGATTCACCCTAGATTCTGAAAAAATAATTCTCTTTTCTGGAGAATGACTCCTGCATGCAATCTCTGTATTTGAAAAACCAAAGGTAGTAATCGTACAGTGAGTGTTAAATTACATGAAGATACTAAACTGGAATACTTCACTCACAATAAGTGAAAGAGATATGCTGTTATGGTTCATGTTCTGGGAAAACAAAATCCTGAAAACAAGACAGTTCTTCCCGGAACAAGTTCAAAACATATTTTTAATATTTTACAAAAATCTTGACTCTGGGGATCCTATTTCTTGAAAATGCCAAGTATATAATTGCTGTTATTCTATACTAATACATAAGCAATGACCAAATCAAGAAAATGACAGCGCCATTTTCTGAAAGAATTAATTATGATTGCTGTACCACTGAACAGTTCACCAGTTGCACTGTTAAACTTGTACATTTTAAAGATATTTGTTTCATGAATACTGGATAATGTTCACTGGGAGTGGGGGTGGGGTGAGAACAATGGTTGGAAGTTGTTACTGAGCCCAATTATACCGCACAGCTAAATTAGTGGAGATAGTCAGTAATTGAAAATGCTGTGAAAATGGAGAGAAGGAGAAGGAAGAAAAGAAAGGAAAGAAAGAGAAAGTAAGGCAAAGAAAAGGAAAAAAAGAAAAAGAAAAGGAACTTGCAATTATATAACACCTTTCACAATCTCAGGACGTCCCAAACCACTTTACAGCCAAAGAAGTATTTTTTGAAGTGTAGCGATTGTTGTAATGTAGGAAACAGGGTGACCAATTTGTGCACAGCAAGGTCCCTGGAACAGCAATGAGATAAATGACCAGATCACCCGTTTTTAGGTGTTGGTCGAAGGATAAATGTTGCCAATGATATCTTCTGATGGGATCTTTCTGATCCATCTGAAAGTCGGATGGGTCTCGTTTTAATTACTCATCCAAAAGACTCAGCACTCCCTTGGTACTGCAGTGAAGTGATAGCCTAGATTATGTAATCAACTCTCTGGAATGGGGCTTGAACACATACTTAAGGACATACTTGCTCTCGAGTCAGTACAAAGAAGGTTCACTCGGTTAATCCTGGGGATGAGGGGATGGACATATGAGGAGAGGTTGAGTAGATTGGGACTCTACTCATTGGAGTTCAGAAGAATGAGAGGCGATCTTATTGAAACATATAAGATTGTGAAGGGATTGGATCGGGTGGATGCGGGGAGGATGTTCCCGATGATGGGTGAAACTAGAACTAGGGGGCATAGTCTTAGAATAAGGGGCTGCTCTTTCAAAACTGAGATGAGGAGGAACTACTTCACTCAGAGGGTGGTAGGTCCATGGAATATGCTGCCCCAAAAAGCTGTAGAAGCTACATCATTACATAAATTTAAAACAGAAATAGACAGTTTCCTAGAAGTAAAGGGAATTAAGGGTTACGGGGAGCGGGCAGGAATTTGGACATGAGTCTAGGTTCGGATCGGTCATGGCCCTGTGGGTAGCGGAGCAGGCCCAGGGGCCGTGTAGCCTGATCCTGCTCCTATTTCGTGTGTCTAATTCTGTTAGATTCAGGAGATGGTTCTGTGATAGTGGATTGGCGGTTAGGATCAGATCAGCCATGATCTTATTGAATGGCGGAGCAGGCTCGAGGGGCCGATTGGCCTACTCCTGCTCCTATTTCTTATGTTCTTATGACCTTCTGCCTCAGAGGTGTGAGTGCTACCACTGAGCCAAGACTGACACCAACTCTGTATGCTAATTCAGTTCCTTTCACCATCAGCCTCAGCAACTTCTCCAATCTTGTTTCTTCCCCCAGAACCCATCAAAATATCATGAGTGAACAAAAAAATCAAGTAAACAGGTAAATAAGCTACAGAATTATATTAGCAGAGGGGTAGAATATAAGTTAAACACAAAGTGCACTGATGCTGTATGAGGTCTTGGTCAGACCCCATCTACAGTTGTCGTTGCCTAATCCTGGAAAGGATATTACTTTATGAAGGCACAGAGGCAAGCAAAAAAGATGATTTCAGCTATCAGGAATTCAAGTTACAAGAGAAGGTTAAGGAAACTGGGCTTGTGTTCTTTGGAAAACGGGCGACTGTGAGGTAATCTAATTGGAGCAGTCAAGGCTAGGAAAGGAATCAAATCAATCAAAGCAAATTGTTCACTGTATCAAACAGATCAAATACCAAGGGACAGTTAATGAGTAAACTAGAAAAAAGGAAGGAAACCAGGTTAAAAAAAAATTTAACTGAAGGGTTACAGGTGTATGCAATATAGGATTGCCAATCCTCCCAGATTGCCCGTGAGTCTCCCGGAATGGGGCATGTATCTCCCAGGCACTGCTGTTGACTTTACTGTGGATGAACAGTAAAAGATTGTTTCCACTAATGGGCGAATAGGGAACAAGGGGGCCTGAGACCAAGGATTCTCACTGAAGGAACCAAAGGGGAATGGAGAAGGAAAGTTCTTGAACCATGGGATGCTTCACCACAAGTGGCTATTGAGGTAGAGACTCAAACATCATTTAAAAGGGAATGGGATAAATATTTGAAAAGGAGGAATATAAAAGGATCTGCGGGGAATGGGGCGACAGGATAGTGTCAGCATCGCACAGGCACCAGGGACCAAATAGCCTCCTCCTGTGCTGTAATTTCCATGAAAACTCTCTTTTATTGAGTCCGGCCCTAAGGGAGTTATTTAGAAACGTTGATGCCGAACTGAGTTCAGGACGATGTGCCCTGTGAGAAGTGCCCCAAATACCAAGCTTGCTAAAATAATTAAAACAGTGAGACACTTTTATCCTCCTCACATTTCTCCTCTTTCCTCCCCTCTTAAAGTCATTGACTCCTTGCCATGGACATTGGTTGTCCTTTGGCACATTGCCAAATTGGTCATTATTCCTATTTGAGCCTGGATAATGTCACCACACTATTTGACCATAGGAGACATCTCAGCCAGGATTGATCCTGTCCTCACACATGCATTCTTCCAGTAGTGGTCACTCGATACCGATAATAAAGAAGAACCTAGGCTCATTTTCCCCTTTCTACCTAAGTGAGGGAAATGTTAGTGCCTTACCACTGCCCCCGTTGAAATGAGCTAATACAGACTTGAGGTCAAACCTGGGACCTTCATGGTATGATGCTACTCGCTGCATAAATTCTTTGAACCAACAATTTTTGAACCTTCTGCATACTGAGTGTCCTTTGACCTTTCAAATTGGTGCACTGCTTAGTTCACACAAGAATGGCTTCATGCAACTTTGAACTACAGAAATGCATGGAACCATACATTTCTTAATTTCACAAAATTCTCAAGATTAAATATGTAAAAAATATTTTTCATCAGTGTTGAATTCTCCTTCAGTTCTTAGAAGAATACCTATTTTGATGACCTACAACTGTTTAATTTTTCGAGCAAAATACCAAGAAAAGTTGATAAAACATTTGAAAATGAGCCAGACATAATATCAAAATAAATTGCATTTCATTGGGATTTAACAGTACTTTTTCCTCCCAAGAGGAACTATGTAATAAAGGCTGTCATTCACATATTTCAAATAGGTCACCACTGTGAGGTTAACGTGCACACAAGATCAAAAAAATGGTATGGCAGTAATTATGGAAATAAACAGAAAATGCTGGAAATACACAACAAAACCCTTGACATCTGAAAAGAAAACAAATGTGTTAATGTTTCAGGCAGAGGCTCTTCACCAGAAAAGTTTGATGTAGGGTCTCTACTTAAAATGTTAACCCAGATGCTGATGGGCCTCTTTTGTGTGTCTGCTTTCATTTCAGATTTCCAGCAGTTGCCACTTCTAAAGAAATAATTACTTGCATTTACATTGGACTTTATTGCATCGAATTACTCTTTGGAGTGGAAGTGTAATAGCTGATGTATGCAACTGTCAGACAAATAACAAGCTAAATTAAGCAATTAATTTATTTTTGTAGTATTTGTATTTGTTGAGAAAAAAAACTGCTGCTCCTCTTCAAATATTGCTGTGGAATTTTTGAAGTCCACCCAAAGAGGCAGACAGGATCTTGATTTTATCCTAAGGATGGCAGCTCAGACAATGCAGCACTCCACTCCCTCAGTATAACAGTGGACTGTCAGCTAGCTTATGCACTCAAGTCCTGGTCTGGGGCTTAAACCCACAGCCTCTGAACCAGAGGTATGAATGCTATGAATTGACACTTGTTTATATCTACTTGAGGGGTTCAGATAATTCCGTAAACTACAAGTTTTACCTAACCTGCTGGCATATTGAATAACTTTGACTCAATCAAGCCAACCGGGTTGTATTGGTCTTATGAAATTGTGAAGACTTCTGTTGCTTGTATGCATGTACAGTTGGTGTCCTGGGTTTCAGAGGAAGCCAGAATGGAGCTTTGTAATGTGTCCTGTCAGTTTAACCTAGCTTCATATCGCTTACACTGTTTTTTAGCACATTAGCTACAGATCTGAGTCAGACTTGCACCAGTCAGCAGATGCCAACACCAATGATGTTGTATCACAGTAACATCCATTTGAATCCAGAGCTTTGTGTCAGCTCCAAGTGTCAAACTGGTGTCGACATATTACTGCATCAGATTAACACCTTTTGTACATCTTGTTTGGGGTGATGCAATCACAAGGGCTTTGGATTTGTGACTCTATACTATACTGTGACTTTCACATTTCAATTATACAACAGTTACTGCACAAACATCCCTGCGCTTCCGGATCTTATCAAAGTGACCATTCTTCATGTATGAGCGGGGGCAGCAAGTGTTCGCAGATTTCTTAATCATAGGATGCATCACAGCCAAATGCAATCGCATCCTCACTGAAAATCGACACACACACTTGTAGGTAGGAGTAACTGGATCATGAACAGTTGTGGGAACCATGGCTGATCCCACCCCCCCCCTCCCCCTAGCCCAGGATTGCTGAGACTCGTCGTTAATATTAGTTAACTCAGCACAGAATATGGTGAAAACCATGACCTGCCTGGCCCACATGACTCAGTTCCACACACTCAATACATTTGGCAACTGAGCGATCAAGAGAACTAAAGTCTAATTTTTATGTTGGAATTTTATCTTTTTATGTCAGCATTTCTACCACCAGTAGCTGTTATTGCAGGCACCAACCATAAATTTGTTTCATGTCACAGACACAGATAATAATTGCATACAAGAGAACAATTGAGATATTACTACTCCAAGGGTATCAGGAATTCATTTGCCTAATTCATATAGTACTTGTGCCAGATCACAAAAATATTGTGGGTGACGAAGGCCCATTTTAAATGCATCCATCCGCAAAGACCTTAAAGTTACCCTACTGCAGCATCCAATTGTGTTTTATAGAACACATGGGCTGGAGTGCATAATAAGATAATAGCTCAGATGCTTAACACAGCATAAACTGAGAGCAAAGCGACAGCAGACTTCTCCAATGTCACTGTGATCCTAGAGATGCATTATATCTTTAAAACATTCCAGTCTCTGAGTTTCATAAATTAACCAGTTGAAATTTGCAGCTGAGAAAGAAAGACAGTTTTATTCCATTTTCAACACATGTCATGGACAGCAAGAGTCTGCAAGATCCCATGATCAAACTTGGATTTTGACTGCAATGATATTGGGTTTTATTTCATCTCAGATAGAAGTAGCAAAACATACACTTTATATTCTAATACTTTAAAAAGCTGTAGACTTAATTACAAACATAGCACTCCTGCTTATCACATCATGGCCACCTTTTTGCATGTGATCTGGTTCAGCTGACTGTAGTTGTATATGCCCACTTTTTTTTTGCATTTCCAAGATAACACAGTGGCAGACACAATAGTCATCCTGCCATATCTGCCAGCTGATCTAGAAAATGGCAGAATTATTTGGTTTACAGATGCTATTCCTCATTTCAATTCAACATACTTTAAATAAAATGTACCATTAAAATGAATTGAGGTATAAATGAGTGCACACAGTCCCTTAATACTATGGGAATATCTAGGCTGTTGAAATTTTCAAGCCAATTAACCAAAAGATGCCACCAGAAGATTTGTTCTTTGCTACTTACATTTAAATGTTCACAATCAGTACTATTTGGAGATATGACTAAAATCTTGCTGTCTGTATTGTTTTTCAATGTGCAGTGTTTCTCAGCAACCCAAGATAGGAGTTACAGATAACATAGTTTGAAACCAATATTAAAAAAGGTAAAAAAAACTGCAAATGCTGTAATTCTGAAATAAAATATACAATACCTGCTGATACTACAGCATCCTCTACTGGTTAACTGATAGGACTGCAGTAATGGCATTCTCTATCAAAAAAAACTACACTCTGCTCAAATTTGTGCAATTAAAATTGAAATATTGCTGCTATTAAAATGCATCGCCAATTAAACACTATATGAAATACTACTTTCCCTAATAGATTATTTACCAGTAATATCTTTACTCCAGACCTTTGCCAGCCAGTGAACACTTCACATGTCATATTAAAAGGGGCAGTCTATGCACAGTGTCTACCAACAGCAATGCAGAATTGTCATTTCATACCTCAGCAGCCATTTTCCAATTGCTTCGACCTTGGTCCTTATAAAGAGCACTAGCCCAAGAAAATATAATTTAGTTTCTCTCAGTTTGGCAAGATCCCCCTTTACTGTATCTAATGAAAAACAGAATTCATAATAACCTTAATGCAAAATGAAAAGTGTGCATAAAAAATCTAAGTGAACTTGGGTTTGAATAAAAATGCCTTTTACTCAAATTTTTAAAAAGATATACACCGAACTAAAATGTAATTTTAACCATTCATTCATGTCACTGCTATTTGTGGGATCTTGCTCGGTGCAAATTGGCTGCTGTGTTTTCCTACAAAATAACGATTGCCCTTCAAAAATAATTAACGGATCGGAAAGCACTATGGAATGTCCTAAGGACATTTAGATAAATGCAAATTATTTCTTTCTTTAATTCTCCATGATATCACTGCTCAGTTTATTTTTTTTCTAAATTGCAACTCATTTAGTGTTTTCTGGCTTAAGCCCTTTTTAAAAAGGAATATCAAATTAGTTCTCAACTTGCTAAAACTTAATTTGGCTAGTACAAGTGCTGTTAACACTAAGGTTTGAGAAATGAGGAGTAACACAAGACCATATATCATAGACATACTTCAAATTGAAAATAAACTTTGAACACTAGTGTACACACAATAACGAATGGAAAGGAACGGAATGGCAAAAAACGGAACGGAACACGAAAAAATTGCATTTATTTAGCCCCTTTCATGACCGCAGGACCACCGAAGTGCTTTACAGCCAATTAAGTACTTTTGATTATATCATCACTGCTATAATGTTGGGAAACACAGTCAATTTGCACCCAGCAATACATGACCAGATAATCTGATTTAGTGATATTGGTAGGATAAATATAGGCCAGACACTAGGACAACTTCCCTGCTCTTCTTTGCAAGTGCCATTGGATTGTTTACATCCACTTGAGAAGGCTGACAGGGCCTCGGTTTAATGCACCATCCGAAAGATAGCCCCTCTGACAATGCAGCACTCCCTCAGTACTGCACTAAGATGTCAGCCTAGATTATGTGCTCAAGTCTCTGGAGTGGGACTTGGACCCACAACCTTCTGACTAAGGGACGAGAGTGCTACCACTGAGCCACAGCTGACACTTATAGGCATCTTCACGAGTGGAATGTGTAGAGAATGTCAACACTAGTACAGTGTGCCTCATTTTTGAATTTACTTCATCCTCCATATGTGTTATGATAGGTAATCTATCCACCAAAAGGCAGTGGTAGAATTTCCTCTACGGATGCACATTTGAAGCAGAGAAAGATAAAAGTTACGACGAAGAGAGCAGGGCAGTTAAATTAATTTTGGATTGCTCTAGCAAAGAGCCAGCACAAAGACTTGAGTGGCTACCTTCTGAGCTGTTAAATTCTAAGACTATGTGCTATATTCATAAACTTGTTTTTTTTTTAAGAAACTGTTTACGATTTCTCTACACAATGCACAGTGGAAATTTTTCCCCAGGAGTTTTATACTCTTGTTATTGGATAGTCGTCAGATGTTGCCCACAATCCTAGTCTACATAAAAGCTCCAACCACATACAAGTCAGCTCTTTCTAATGCAGGCAGAATGAAGCATTATGCTATAATTACACAGTTAATGAACTAGTTATTTCCCTAAAGTATAACACATCGAAAACACTACTAACAGAAATAAAAAGTGGGAAAAAGGGATTGGAAGTGATGTACAAGAAAGACTAACTACATTAAAAGAATGAGAAGGACTATATCAAATGTTGATCAATTGAATATTTTCTACTTCCTGTGTCAGGATCAAGTAATCTCATGGACAGGTACTAAAGGATGTCACATCAGACATATCTAAACTTGTATTTTGGTGGCTGCTTAGTTACTTATAATGAAGCCCTGCAGGCCATCCATACTATAGTTGGTAATAGCATTTCTTCAAATGTTGCAACAGCACAAACTGTACGTACACTCAGACAAGCCAAGGGTTTACTCCAGTCCTAATGCTTTAGCGTCCTGGGTACAGGAACAACAGAAGTAGAAGTTTCCGGCTACACTATGCAACGACATGATAATGAGGAGTGGTCACCCTTTTATGGATTTTGAGATTCCCTCTATCAGTTGATCAGGCCTCAATGCAAACAATAGGAAATATGTTCACCTACCCAAAACAAAACGTGGGCAAAGTTGCAATTTATTTCATTTTAAAACAGGAGGAATTGATATTTCAGGGTTGAAGTTAAAAAGCAGAAGAGTTGCTGCTCTCATGCAGACTCAGGTTCAACTAGTCACAGAATTAAAAATGAAACTGGATAAACATGCGAGAAGAACATAAAAATATAAAGAAAAGAGCAGACAAATGGTATTAGAGTAGATAACTCCAGTTGAAGAGGGACTGCAGCACAGGTGAAATGGTCAATTAGCCTCTTTAGGTGGCAGCCGTGAGAGTGGGAGCACTCTCATCTCGGAGTCAGAAGGTCGTGGGTTTAAGCTACACTTCAGAGACTTGAGCACATAAGCTAGGCTGGCACGTCAGTGCAATATGGACGAAATACTGAATTGTTAGAGGTATCATCTTTCGTATGAGATGTTAAACCGAGGTTCTGTCTCTCCTCTCAGGTTGACGTAAAAGATTCCATGGCACTATTCAAAGGGCTGGGGAATTCTCCCAGCGTCCTGGCTAACATTTATCACTCAACCACCCCTAAAACAAATGGGCCCAGAAATTCGGGTCTCCACGGGTGAGTACGCACGGGGTACTCACCCGTAGGCCCGATGGAAGTGCCGGTTTCCTGCATGCACTGCGCATGCGCGGGAAACCGGCACTTCCGTTCCTCTGAAAGCAGGGGTTCAGAGGTCGAACGCGTGCGCAGGGGAGTCTGCGCGTGCGCTTTGAACTTACGTTTTTTTTTTAATACAGGTTTTTCCGTGAGGGTAAGTCTTTAGAATTTAGAAATTTTAAAAGCAGACGTCAATTAATTAAACTTAAAACATTTTTTCCACAGTTTTATTATTTTTAAATACTTTAAAGCAAGGCAAGTTTATTTTTAGCCCCGTTAGAATATAAAATTAATTTTTTCAAAAATTTAAATTGTTTAAAATAGTTATTTAATGTAATTTATAGTTTATTTTTAAAATGTGATTTAAAAAAAATTTATTTGAAGGTTTACTGCTATTTTGGGGCCGTAGTATTTATAAGTCTTGACAGCTCTTCCTGTCAAGACTTATGAATGGGCATTCCCTGCTCCGATTGGCTGCCCATGGCCCACGTGATCCCAGGGGACGCATCGAACTAACTGCGCCCCTGGGACACGCAAGCACTGCGCGCCGGCAGTTGGAGCAGGCCCAGGATCACAATTCCACAGGGCCCTACAGCTCAACTGCTGGCGCACAAGGTAAGTGCAGGTCGGGGGCTTGCACCTGTGGGAAGCCCCCAACCCGAATTTCTGGGCCATGATCTGGTCATTTATTTCATTGCTGTTTGTAGAACATTGCTGTGCACAAATTTGCTGCCGCATTTCCTATATTACAACAGTGACTACCCTTCAAAAGTACTTAATTGGCTGTAAAGCGCTTTGGGACATGTTGAGATTGTGAAAGGCAATGTATAATGCAAGTTCTTTCTTTCTTTCTGTGCTGTAATTTTGAGGACATCTTTTTATTTAATCTTTTCTCTTCTCATCGTTCTGCAAAAAAATACTATTTTCCTTTGTGCTGATCATGCTCCTGCTTTTTTTCCTCTCTTCCAAATTGACCCAACATTTTGGGCAGGGTTAAAAGCATGAAGTTAGTGACGTTTAATCCCCATCGCCCCCCCCAAAGCCCTATCAGGCACTGTCGCAGACTTAACTTCTTCTTTAAAATCGGCATACATATCCTGCTTGACAGCTTCATTATGACAACATGGAGGAATAGAGAGTAAGCATAAGAAAGATTACATATGCGCTGTAGTTTGGACAACTATTAGCTGGATGAATGACAAAGCTCCCTCTACACTGCAATAATCTCTAAAAAGTTCTGCTATTCCACGAATGATGACATTCTCACTTTCAAAACTATTTGTCTTATAGCAGGTAGCAGCTTTGGCTTAGTAGTACAGGTTGAGCGTCTAAAATCCAGAGTTCCGGAATCCGGGGTGTTCCGGAATCCAGACTCCGGGACGATTGGTGGCAGGGTCGTCCGGAATCCATAAAATGTTCCGAAATCCGGACACCCTGTTTCCGCCGCCAGCCGGGCCCAGGCATTTCCGGACTCGGAATGTGTTTCCGATGTCCGAAGTCCGGAAACGCCCGAGCTCAGGTTGCGATATTTCCGGACTTCGGACATCAGAAACACGTTCCGAAGTCCGGAAAAACACGAAAACCAGCTCGGCCTCGGTCCCGAGGTTGCCGGATTCGGGACGCTCAACCTGTAGTGCTCTTGCCTTTGAGTCAGAAGGTTGCGGGTTCAAGTCCCACTTGCAGAAACTTTAGCACATAATCTAGCCTGACACTTCAGTGCAGTACTGAGGGAGTGCTGCACTGATGGACATGACTGCCTTTCATATGATACGTTGGCCCGTAATTTGCTACAACGGCATTATTGTCGGCGATTGCCATAAGAGCGAGCGTTGTTCACCTTGGTCCAAAGCCACAATTTGCTGGGAAACTCATTATCATGCACCACAGTGATGATAGTGGAGATCCAAGGAGCTTTGATGCGGCATTACTGCTCTGAAGCGGGCTAGCTGTAAACACAGCAGGGAAAGACTGCCTGTATTTTGAAAGTTAATCAGTTTAGCTTTGAAGGGTTAAGCTAGAGACAATAAGCACATGTTTAGAGAGAAAGTAAGTTGGATATTTATT
Source organism: Somniosus microcephalus (assembly GCF_052327205.1). Lineage (NCBI taxonomy): Eukaryota > Metazoa > Chordata > Chondrichthyes > Squaliformes > Somniosidae > Somniosus > Somniosus microcephalus. The sequence goes on from NC_140988.1 coordinate 323,482,165, forward strand.
CTTTTCAAACCCAAAAAGGGTCAAAAATATTATTGACTGAAGAAACAGTATACTGTTCAAGCATAAATTTTATGCAACTACACCAGCTACTGCTCTGAAGTCTGTGCCTTGTCTCAGTAGATTACACATTCAGCTCACCTTACATAAAGTGAGGAGAATTCACGTGATCGCACAGGTCATATTTCAGTAGCCGACATGCATACCAAGTTCTGTTTTACAAACCCTCGGTCATGCTATTGTTTAACAAGATATTGGGCAAAAAAGGTGCACTCCAGATCACAAGATCTGCTTACGGAACCGTGATGCTGAACACAAAAAAATACCTAGCGTTAAAAACCCTAAAGCTGTGTCAGCCATATATACAAGCAATAGTCAAGACCATGCTCAACAATTATTTATTTTTACAATTTCTCCCCAGTTCTAGGTTCTTCTCATCCATGTATTCTCCTTCAGCCTCAAGGTAAATTTAGTGTATGGTGCCAACTCCATGATCAACAAGCAGGAGGTACAATGGAAGTAGAAATAAAATGGGCAACTTTTATACAAAGTGACTCATTACTTGAAAATTAAAGTTGCAAAATCTAGCCAGTTTAAGTAAGAAGATTTGACTGGACCAAATTATGGGCTCGAGCCTGCTTACACTTGGATGACAGAAAATTAACTACTTTGAAATCAGGCCTTTAGAGTTAACGATCAGTTTTACTATGCAGAAGTGCCAGGCACTGTTCTGAATGACTAAAAAAATGATTCTGCAAAAAGTTCAAAGATCTAAAAGATTTACATTGGCAAATTCCAGAATATATTTGAGTAAAATTTTACTCATTTAACACAATGCAGCAATGGTACAGGATGGGCCTACTGAGCTGGAAAGTGGACTCAAATCTAGCCAAGGCTGATGGCATGAAAGTCTGCTCTCTGTAATCTGCAAGGTCCTGAAGAAATCTTAAACCAGATGATAGGGATACAGCAAGTCCATTGCAAAACAATCCTCCCGCAATGCAATACAGGATGAAAATCTCATTCTGAAGGTTTTAAAGTGAGAACTGAAAAAGTGACAACAATGCAATAATTTAATGTTTATGTGTCCTGTCATGAGCAGATAACAGGGAGCTCAACTCTGCACCAAATGTTAGCGTATTCCATTCTCTAGCATGAACAATCTTAATACCTGTAAATGCTCCCAAAAATCAAGAAAAATATTACACAACAAAATAAGTTGCCTACTTAAATCTATTTGTTGAACAAAATATTGCTTACAGATTTATCCTTCCTGTCCAACACATTATACAGTAAAGGAGGAATGGAGTTCTCAATGGCTTTGCCAACATTACTGCGGAATGATTCACTGGCTGGTAAACAGCTGTTGGGGGGGGAAAAAAAGAAAATAATTTTTTAATTTTCCATACATGGCCACATATTGCAATTTCTCACTGCAATAAACTTTACCACAACTTAGTGAATAACAGGGCAGCATTTATGGCAATTTTAAAGACCAAAGAGATATGAAAATGCTTTAGCATGTACAATTTTAATACTTCCACCTGCACGTACCTGGATTTAGATTTAAGTAAGTGCAATACTATTTACCGCAATAAGAATTACATAACTAGCTTAAAAAGAGAACCCTCATAGCGCTACTAATATTTTCAACAGTTACTACTTCAAGAAACAGGTAATGCAGAGGTCTATTAGACCTGCACACGGACACATTGATGATATCCTTCATTGTAATAACCTAGAAATAACTTATTTGCAACTTTAAATAGATGAAAAATATCTGGTTAGATTCTATTCATTTAATAGATCTGCTGTAATTGCTCTTTGTGAATCAGAAGATTTGTCATTTTATAACAATAGGGCCAAACATCACGGCCACTGATTTACATTTACACTGGCTGAGTAAGTCAAATTCCATCTTTATTATACAGCATTCTGGGATTTTACTGGTACTTCGGGGATTAATCTCCACAACTCTATCTATTATTCAGTAAAACTGTAATTAATTGACTTTTAATAATCTATTTAATTTTTATCCATTACCATTTTTAATGCTGAGAATATGCAGCAAAATAGTATGCAAGATTCACAAATTGGAAGTAGTATTTGGTATGTAACAGGACTGGGATGGGGAAATAGGGTGCAACTGCACAGCAGGAGGAGAGGGGAGAAACGAGGTGCAGTCTTGTGCTTCACAAGCAAATGAGGACAGCAGTGAGCTTTGATATTACTAGGGATGGTCCTGAACTTCGGTAGCATCAGGGAACGGTCCTGGGGTTTGACAAGACGACAGAAGGGCTGCTCAAATTTGGCAGCATTGGGATCCTTTGATCTAGCATCATTATGTAAGGGGAACCAGTGGGTTTCGCAAAACTGTGGCAGATGAACCCAAGTTTTGGCACAAGTGGTATTAAATGTGAATTTTGACTCACTGGGAGAATTTTAGTATATCAGCAGGGAAGGGACAAGGCATGAGCAGAAATGCTAGGGAACCAAGGGTCTAGTGAGGAGGAGGAATTAAAGGAAATTTGTATTCGTAAAAAAAAGAGTGCTGGAGAAATTAATGGGACTGAAAGCCGATAAATCCCCAGGGCCTGATAATCTGCATCCCAGAGTACTAAAAGAGGTAGCCATGGAAATAGTGGATGCATTGGTTGTCATCTTCCAAAATTCTATAGATTATGGAACAGTTCCTGCAGATTGGAGGGTGGCAAATGTAACCCCGCTATTTAAAAAAGGGAGAGAGAAAACAGGGAACTACAGACCGGTTAGCCTAACATCAGTAGTAGGGAAAATGCTAGAGTCTATTATAAAGGATGTGATAACAGGACACTTAGAAAATATCAATAGGATTAGACAGAGTCAACGTGGATTTATGAAAGGGAAATCGTGTTTGACAAACCTACTGGAGTTTTTTGAGGATATAACTGGTAGAGTAGCTAAGGGAGAACCAGTGGATGTGGTGTATTTGGATTTTCAGAAAGCCTTTGATAAAGTCCCACATTAGAGGTTAGTGTGCAAAATTAAAGCACATAGGATTGGGGGTAATGTACTGGCATGGATTGAAAATTGGTTAACAGACAGGAAACAGAGAGTAGGAACAAATGGGTCTTTTTCGGGGTGGCAGGCGGTGACTAGTGGGGTACCGCAGGGATCAGTGCTTGGGCCCCAGCTATTCACAATATATATCAATGATTTGGATGAGGGAACCAAATGTAATATTTACAAGTTTGCTGACGTCACGAAACGGATTGCGAGTTGTGAGGAGGATGCAAAGAGGCTTCAAGGCGATTTAGACACGTTGAGTGAGTGGGCAAACACATGGCAGATGCAGTATAACGTGGATAAATGTGAAGTTATCCAAAATAACAACAGAAAATGCTGGAAATACTCAGCAGGCCAGGCAGCATCCGTGGAGAAAGAAACAGAGTTAACGTTTCAGGTCTGGGACTCTCCATGTTATCCACTTAGGTAGAAAAAACAGAAAGGCAGAGTATTATTTAAATAGTGATAGATTGGGAAATGTTGATGTACAGAGAGACCTGGGTGTCCTTGTACACCAGTCACAAAGTAAACATGCAGATGCAGCAAGCAGTTAGGAAGGCAAATGGTATGTTGGCCTTCAATGCAAGGGGATTTGAATCCAGGAGCAAGGATGTCTTACTACAGTTATACAGGGCCTTGGTGAGACCACACCTGGAGTTGTGTGTGCAGTTTTGGTCTCCTTACCTAAGAAAGGATATACTTGCATAGAGGGAGTGCAGCGAAGGTTCACCAGACTGATTCCTAGGATGGCAGCACTGTCGTATGAGGAGAGATTGGGTCAACTAGGCCTGTACAGGAAACTCTGGTTTATCCAGAGGTTAACTGTCCGGAATGCTCGAGCCACCGGCAAAATTCAGGAGTCGGTTCAGTAAGTTTTTTTTCTTTTTGTTGCTTTTTTTCCCCACCAGTCAGGCTCTGCAAGGTCTAGCTAAAGCTGTTGCTTAGCTACAGAGACGCTTGCAAGCTACGGCCGACTGTTTCGAAGCTGTTGCTAAGCAACAGGGTTTGTTGCTAGATACGGAGCTCAAAAGCTTCCGTATGTTTTAACATTCGCGCTGGTTTGTCCAGCAGTTTTGATGGGACGGCAACAGCTCGGTCCTGTCGGTGCCGGATATCACAAAGTTTCCTGTGTTCACTAGAGTTTAGAAGAATGAGAGGGGATTTCATTGAAACATATAAAATTCTGACAGGGCTAGACAGACTGGATGCAGGGAGGATGTTTCCTCTGGCTGGGGGGTCGAGAACGAGGGATCACAGTCTCAGGATACGGGGTAGGACATTTAGGACTGAGATGAGGAGAAATTTCTTCACCCAGAGGGTGGTAAACCTGTGGAATTCTCTACCACAGACAGCTGTGGAGGCCAAGTCACTGAATATATTTAAGAAGGAGATAGATAGATTTCTGGACACAAAAGGCATCAAGGGGTATGGGGAGAGAGAGGGAATATGGTATTGAGATAGAGGATCAGCCATGATCATATTGAATGGCGGAGCAGGCTCGAAGGGCCAAATGGCCTACTCCTGCTCTTATTTTTCTATGTTTCTATAAGCCTGACAGCACTGAGTGGAGGGATTCATATCTGGAAGTACTGGTTTATAAATTTCTAAGGGGGATCTCTTCAAACATTGAATTTGGTATTTAGTCATAGATTCCTGGATCTGTCTCTCTGTCTCTGTCTCTGTCTCTCTCTCTCTCTCTCTCTCTCTCTGTCTCTCTCTCTCTGTCTGTCTCTCTCTCTCTACACACACACACACACACACGAAGAAAATCTAATCATTGTACATACAATCAGCAAATTACAACAGGTACAGGAAACTTTGGTTTATCCGGAGGTTGTATGTCCGGAATACTCGATCTAATGGCAAAAATCAGGAGCCGTTTTCTGTAAGTTTTTTTAGATCTCGTTTTTTTTCCCCCAGTCAGCCATTGCAAGGTCTGTAGCTATAGCAACAGCTTCAGCTAGAGATGCTTGCAGCTGCAGCCAAGTCTTTAGAAGCTGTTGCTAAGCAACAGTGTTTGTTGTCAGATACGGAGATGAAAACCTCCGTATGCTTCAACATTAACTTTGTATGTCCGGCAGTTTTGATAGATCGGCAACACGCCGGTCCCGTCGCTGCCGGATATCACAAAGTTTCCTGTAATTAGAGCTTTCAAAATTTAACTCATTTATTTTTTGTTTGGGAAAAGAACTCAAATTAAGATGATGAAACACAGTTTATCTCCAACTCATCACACTAATTCATACAGATATCACTAATTAGAATGTTAACATTTTCTGTTAATGTAACAGGAGCTAGTTTGAATCATGCTCACTCACTTGCCTTCCCTCTCTGACTCCAGCTTTCTGTGTTTAACATATGTCACTAATTAGAATATTAACATTTTCTAACCATCAGTATAATACAGGTGATAATCAGGTGGTAATTCTTGGCACAAGCATCAGGAAGATACATGTTGAAGACTGGTATCTTTACAAGATTTGGAAAGTGTAGGATGCAAAACAGCAGCAAAAATTATCTCTAGCTGACTATTAATCAACATTCAAAAAATACTTTCAAATTCAAGACAAATACCTAGAAGGTAGACGGTAAGTGAAGCTACACCCATCTTCTGTCCAAATGACTACCTTGTCAGCATCTACAAATTCGCCCCCAGTCCAAGACTGGTCACTCTCACTGGGTACTGAGCATAACAAAGAAAAATCTCCAGCATCAAACACCTGGAAGAGATAGGAAAGAAATTTAATGCTGCAATTAGGATATATTAGCACACATATAAGAGCAAATTCCATAGTGTCTGGATGGATTAAGATCTTAAACAAATGTTTGTGACAACTAATTTTGACTGAAATCTTGATAAAAATTACTAACTAAAATGCGTCTGAAAAACCTACTGTAAGACTAAATCGCAGTAATGCCTTTGTGACACCTCGGTTTGCTTGATTAATCAATGTCTTTATTCTAGAGTTTAAGTAAAAATGTAACAAATCTAAAACACAAATGCTGGACGTGCAAAAATGTTAACTGGGTACAACTAAAACATGTAATTAGCTACTTCAATTTAATTTATGGTCAATTCCTCTTCAGAGCACATTCATACAAATTCAATTGCTTAATGTCAAGAATTGACCTTTTCACCTTACTGAAACATAAGGATAAATGTTTTTGCAACTATTCCTAGGTAGAGAAACCTTGACTATATTTTGTTAGTTAAGGCACGTCAGTTAGTCCCTAGCTTCTTGGCTAATACTATCAGAACATAAGAACGTAAGAATTCGGAGCAGGAGGCCTTACGGCCCCTCGAGCTTGCTCTGCCATTCCATGAGATTCTGGCTGATCTTCGACCTCAACTCCACTTTCCCGCCTGATCCCCATATCCCTTGATTCCCCCTGGAGTCCAAATATCTATCTATCTCAACCTTAAATATACTCAACAACTCAGCATCCACAGCCCTTTGGGGTAGAGAATTCCAAAGATTCACAACCCTCTGAGTGAAGAAATTCCTCCCATCTCAGTCTTAAATAGGCGAACCCTTATCCTGAGACTATGCCCCCTCGTTCTAGACTCTCCAGCCAGGGGAAACAAACTCTCAGCATCAACCCTGTTGTACGAAAAGCTGATATTTAGAGATATTTAGTAGACAAGAATCATATACATATAAATTCAAGTGTAGCCATTGAACAAATAATATTACCCATAATTACTCCTGGGTAACTAGAAAGCTAAGACTTGTTCAAAATGCAGCTGCGAAGGACGGTCAAAAGCAGTTTTGACTAAGCTTTGATAACAAAGTCACAGGCTGCGAGTGAAGGTTAAATCATTAAATAACATATTATGATACTAAGTAGAACTTAGAATTCACTTAACAAAACTAATTGCAACAATACTTAAAGGATAATTAGTGATAATAAAATGAAATGAAACAGATATGGTAAATTCCAATGGGGTGAAAAACTATAAACAAGATAACACTGAGCATGGCAAAGTTGGTGGAAGAATACTGGAAAGGTGGAATGCTACCTTAGTCTGAGTGACAATGGTATTTTGACCATTAGAACCAATTAAAGGTGGTGATTTTGTTAAAGGCCATATATGGATACTGGCCAAACCAACTTTTGATAAGAAAAGGGTTAAAACCTCGATACTCAAAGAACAACTTTACACAGACGTACTGCGAGAACAAAGGAACAGACTTAAGATGACGTCATCTGTGTCCGAGAGGTTCCAGAGACCAAGGGCTGCGAGCTACTTGTTAAAACTATCGCCTAATATTTAAGTATATTACACTGTAAGCTTAATAAATCTTGATCTATTGCTCAAACATACTGGCTGCTGCCTATTGGTGTCTTGTCCAAGAACTCAGGGATCATTAAGATCTTACACTGTCATTCCCCCTCAGAATCTTAAATGTTTCCATAAGATCACCTCATTCTTCTAAACTCCAGAGAGGATAGGCCCAATCTACTGAATTTCAAAGAAATTTAAGAACTTTTCTTACCCATTGAATAACAACTCAGGATTTTAAATCATCAAAATAAACAAGGATAGAGCAAAATCAATTAATACACAAAAAAGCAAATTTATCTTGAATTACAGTAGTATTAGAGTATGCATTATTTGTCCCTAAGAAACTGAATACTTATTTCAATAAGGTGATACCCATTTTTCTTCAGAGAATAAATAAGCTAACCATGTTTGTAAAATAATTTACAATTCTATATACATTTTATATTCACTGTGAAACTACTGGATGATTTTCCATCAAGTAAAATTTGTCAATAATTGTGTTGCATTCATTGGCAATGTCCTAAAACAACCCATCATTTCAGACCCAAATAATTAAATATGCTACATTTTAAAAAACTATATAAAGTTCACTCTCAAACTGGAATTTCACACTGTGAACCAGCTAAAAGCACAGAATTCAAATAAATTACAAATATTAACAAATTTAATGCAAAGAAGTATGAAGTGATGCATTTTGGAAGGAAGAATGACGAGAGCCAGTATAAACTAAATGGTACAATTTTGAAGGTGGTGCAGGAACAGAGAGCCATGAGGGTGTATGTACACAACTTTTTTTTGCAGGTGGCAGGACAAGTTAATAAGGCTGTTAAAAAAGCATATGGAATCCTCGGCTTTATAACAAGAGGCAGAGAGTACAAAGGAAGTTATGCTGAACCTTTATAAATTACTGGTTGGGCCTCAGCTGGAGTAGTGTCCAACACCACACTTTAGGAAGGATGTCAAGGCCTTGGAGAAGGTGTAGAGGAGATTTACTAGAATGGTACCAGGGATAAGAAGAAAGAAAAACTTGAATTTATATTGCACCTCTCACCTCAGGACTTCCGAAAGTGCTTTACAGCCAATGAAGCCAATGATGAGGGACTTCAGTTATGTGGAGAGATTAGATAAGCTGGGATTGTTCTCTTTAGAGTAGAGAAGGTTAAAGGGAGATTTAACAGAGGTGTTAAAAATGTTGATGTGTTTTGATACAGTTGTTAGAAATCAAAGAGTGAGAAGGGAAAGCACAATCAAAAGTAAGAGTCTTTGAGAGGGGTTTGAAAGCACAGGAAGATAGGTGTTGCGGAAGGGAGGCTTTGAGGGAAGAAGTTTCAGAACTAAGGCATAGTGGTTGAAGACGTAGTTTGGAATGGTGGAGGGAATGAGGAGTAGTGCAGTGTTAGGAAAATGGCTGTAGAAAGTTGCTTGGTTAGGATGGGGTGAAGCCACAGGGGAATTTGAAGACAATGGCAAAGATCAAAAAGTCAATAGTCTAGAGCATTTTAGACAATGTAATGTCTATGATTCGACAGGTGGAACAGAAACACGAGAAGGGTGCCACAGAGGTAGACAATAAAAGAAAAGCCTCCAAAGGGAATGGTATCATTGGTAACATGAACCATCACCGTCTCAGTGCATTGGTTGGGGCAGAAACCTGATTTAAGCAACTCGAGTAGGAGGAGGTAGAAGTTTAATTGCCATTCAACAGGACTTAAGAAAGGGAAGGTTGAAGATGGGTGAGAGTATGGCAGGTTGAGAGGAGGTTTGGAATGGGGGGGTGGGGTAATGGCAGCAATTTTGAAGGACATAGAGACCATTCAGCAGAAAAAGGACAGCTTGATTATATCAATTAATTATGGAAAGAGGTTGTGTTGTCAGCACACGGAGAAGTATCAGAGCAGGATTTCCAGCAATAACCTGCAGAATGCAGTATTTGTATAAAATGAGCAGTGTGTATGGGGTGAAGGTGATCAGATCGAAGACAAAACATTAAAATGTTCACAGCTTTTCTAATGTGAGTGAGAATTATCTTTGGGACAAAAAACATAAAATTATAGTTTATTTCTGGAAAAAAATGTGGCAACTGATTATTGCACAATTTAAAAAATAAACTTGGATACAGAAGATTTACTCAGCTTTACATTTAAAAGTTTGATCTTAAAACTTTTGATTCTTCCAGAAAACCATAAATGGGTACACTATAAAAATCTTACCCTCCAATATTTGGAGCAAACCACCAGCAGGGATCGCTGTGTATATGTGCAAAATGAAATGCTTTGACAGTTCAGACAGTAAATGGGTTTGGATTCCTCTTCAAATATTGGCTCAGTATCCTATAAATTAAAAAAAGTAGATAAAACATTTTTGTACTTGTCCAGTTCTGACATGGATTTGGAGGAAGTAGTGCACTGCACATTAATTGTAAATGTATCTAAGAAAACAAAGGTATAATGATCAATCATCCACACTAACAAGAAGATCAACACTCACACCTAATCTTATATATCAGAGAAAACCTGAATATGCACAATATATTTTTCAGTTAATAATTGAATCGGAAAAAGCAAGCATATAAAGAAAACTTAATCCCACCCTGATCAGTGCCTAATTCTAGTTTGTGATCTCTCAGGATGACATCCCTAAAAGAGCACCAAAGCCAATATTCCCAAGAAGTCTCAACCACACCTACCTAAGGAATTCAACTTAGCAGCTATGACAGGTACTCACAGAGACTAAACCTTCCAGTGCTGATCTTGCCTCGGCTGAATGCATATTAAGTGTTTTTAAGTATAAGCTCCAAGACCAATTAAACAAGTTATTTCTAAAAATCTGTTTATTTATCTTACTAAAAACATTGAGATCACGTCATCTTCTGACTATGTGATTGACCAGCTCAGTCCATGTTGCTTTCTAGTGATTGGTCTATGGGAATCACAAAACTCATACTTTCATTATTCTTCCAGTTATTTGATTGGTCTGTGGGAATCATGGGAATGCATACTCCTCCCCTTAGAGCAGAGAAGATTGAGAGGAGAGTTGATAGAGGTGTTCAAAATCTTGAGGGATCTAGACAGAGTAGATAGAGAGAAACTGTTCCCATTGGCAGAAGGGTCGCGAATGAGAGGACACAGATTTAAGATGACTGGCAAAAGATCCAAAGGCGACATGAGGAAAAACTTTTTTACGCAGCGAGTGGTTATGATCTGGAATGCAATGCCTGGAAGGGTGGTGAAAGCAGATTCAATCGTGGCTTTCAAAGGGAATTAGATAAGTACCTGAAGGAAAGAAAATTGCAGGGTTACGGAGAAAGGTAAAGGGATTGGGACTAGCTGAAGTGCTCTTGAAGAGAGCCGGCATGGGCTTGATTGGCTGAATGGCCTCCAACTGTGCTGTAACCATTCTATGATTCTATGAACAATCTGAATTGTTTGGCTTTTAGGGCAGGGCCTTACTTTACACTGCCACCAAAACTGTTAGCACCCCTTTTGTCACCCCAGAGTCGACTTCTCCAATATTGTCCTTGCCAGCCTCCCATCCTCTTACCTTTATAAACTCTAACTCGTTCAAAACTCAACTGTCTGTATTCTGTTCTACATTAAGTCTACTCAACCATCATTCTGTCCTCACTAACGTAAAATAACGAGTGCATTGAATTTAAATCCTCATTGTCATCTTCAAATCGCTCCAACTCTTGTCCCACCCAGCCTGTGCAACCTCCTCTGCTTTATATGTCCTCTCCAACACCCTTAGGTCCTCCAATTTTGTCAGCTTGGTTCAGTGTTATAGCACCCTTGTCTGAGTTCAAAGGTTGTGGGTTCAAATCCTGCTCCAGGGCTTCAGCATATAATCTAGGTTAATACTTCAGTGTAGTACTGAGAGAGTGCTGCATTGTCAGAAGTATCATCTTTCAGATGAGATATTAAATGAGCTCCATCTGATTGTTCAGATGGATATAAAAGATCCCATGCACTATGCAAGGAAGAGCAGAAAGTTCTCCCGGAGTTCTGGCCAACATTCCTCTCTCAACCAACACTACCAAAACTGGCCATTCAACTCAATGCTATAGGTGGGACCTTGAATGCTGCACTTTGGAATATACTGTGGGTGTGAAAGGTACTATATAAATGCCTATGACACTGCTAAATCCCTATCAGGGCTATCTACTCCAGTCACATTTTCCTTCTCTTTCTTCACATCGTTTAATATTTTCCTTCTTCAAGTATTTATCCAATATAGTCTTAAATATTGGCTTCAATTGTCACTTGTGGCAATGCATTCCATATTCCAATAGCCTATGTTTGAAAAAATAATAATCTGACCTTAACCTCTCGTTAGGTTTCTGACACTAATTCTAAATTTTTCACCATTTACTCTCTCAAACTGGTAATTTTAAACACTTCTACTTGAGCGCCACTTAATCTTCTCTACTGCAGTGAATACAGTCCTAGCTTTTCAAATCTCTCATCAGAACTACTTGTATCCTTATCATCCTAGTAAATCTGTATCATAGCAACTCGCTGTGTAAAAAAATTGCCATCTCCCCTCTGGTTCTTTTGCCAAGTATCTTAAATCTGTGTCCTCTGGATACCGACCCACCCATCAGTGGAAACAGTTTCTCTTTATTTACTCTATCACAGTGGTTCTTAAACTTTTTGGTTGAAGGACCCCTTTTCAAATGGATTATAATACTAAGAACTCCTTGCCCATTTACATTTCTCAATGTAAAGTTCATCAGTGTCCTGTTAAAGGGACTTGCATGAAATTTTGCAAGGGCTGTCTGATATAGTGAACATTGGTATGATTGGTTATGTGAAAACATTCATCTTTCCATCACCTGAAAATTAATCCTACAGGTTCAGCAACATACCTGTTGAATACTTCACCGCACGACACCTCCCTGGCTCTTCCTGGAGTAGGGATTAGGCTTGGTGGCTCCTGTTGAGAACACCAGCACCATTTCAGGTGTAACCCTCCACTGCCCGCCTACTCACTGCACAGCTGCTGAGTGTTTCCATTTTTTTCCTCCCCCTCTGCTGTTTACCGACCTGTCTGCGCTGGAACATCGCTGACACGCTGCCTGGTGTGCGGCATTTCTGCCACCAGGCCGCCGCCAGTAACTGAGACCGCAGCTTTTGTCCGGGTCCAGCCACAGGCCCAGCTGCCGTGCTCAGTGAACGAAGCTCGGCTTGATCATCATTCCAGGCACTTGGACCAGGCTGATGTGGCGGCTCCTTCTTAACCTGACCCAGCCCCAGCCCTGCAAAATCCATTTTCAGTGTCTCTGGGGCCTCTCGTCTCCTCTCTCCGGATTCTTAGTCAGTTAGAGACCCCGCTAATCCAGTTACTTGTCCATTTCCAGAGCTGCCTCGGCCCCAGTGCCTGCCCAGCGATCGCTTAGAAAATAGAACTTGGAAAAATAGGAGCAGGAGTAGGCCATTCAGTCCTTCGAGCCTGCTCCACCATTCAATATGATCATGGCTGACCCTCTATCTCAATACCATATTCCCTCTCTCCCCAAACCCCTTGATGCCTTTTGTGTCCAGAAATCTATCTATCTCCTTCTTAAATATATTCAGTGACTTGGCCTCCACAGCCTTCTGTGGTAGAGAATTCCACAGGTTCATCACCCTCTGAATGAAGAAATTTCTCATCTCAGTCCTAAATGTCCTACTCTGTATCCTGAGACTGTATTTAAATAAAGGAAACTATGATGGTATGAGGCGCGAATTGGGTAGGATTGATTGGGGAATGTCACTCAAAGGGTTGACGGTGGATAGCCAATGGCAAACATTCAAAGACCGCATGGATGAACTACAGAATTTGTTCATCCCAGTTTGGCATAAAAATAAAACAAAAACGGTGACTCAACCGTGGCTAAAAAGGGAAATTAGGGATAGCATAAGATCCAAGGAGAGGACATATAAATTGGCCAGAAAAAGCAGCAAACCTGAGGATTGGGAGCAGTTTAGGATTCAACAAAGGAGGACAAAGGGATTAATTAAGAAGGGGAAAATAGAATATGAGCTTGCAGGGAACATAAAAACTGACTGTTAAAGCTTTTATAGATATGTGAAGAGAAAAAGATTGGTGAAGTCAAGCGTAGGTCCCTTGCAGTCAGAATCAGAGGAATTTATAATGGAGAACAAAGAAATGGCAGACCAATTAAATACATATTTTGGTTCTGTCTTCACAAAGGAACAAATAACCTCCCAGAGATGTCAGGGAACATAGGGTCTGATGAAAGGGAGGAACAGAAAGAAATCAGCATTTGTAGGGAAATGGTGTTAAGGAAATTGACTTCTTTGAAGGCCGATAAATCTCCAGGGCCTGATAATCTACATCCGAGGGTACTTAAGGAAGTGCCCTAGAAATAGTAGATGCATTGCTGGTCATCTTCCAAAATTTGATGGAATCTGGAACAGTACCCATGGATTGGAGGGTAGCTAATGTTACCCCACTATTCAAAAAAGGTGGTAGAGAGAAAACGGGGAATTACAGACCGGTAAGCCTGACATCGGTAGTGGGGAAAATGCTAGAGTCCATTATAAAAGATGTAATAGCAGAGCACTTGGAAAACAGTGACCAGATCGGACAAAGTCAACATGGATTTACAAAAGGTAAATCGTGCTTGACTAATCTACTGGAATTTTTTGAGGATGTAACTGGTAAAATAGATAAGGGACAACCAGTGGATGTGGTGTATTTGGACTTTCAAAAGGCTTTCAATAAGGTCCCGCATAAGAGATTAGCGTGTAAAGTTAAGGCACATGGGATTGGGGGCAGATTGGATAGAGAACTGGTTGGCAGACAGAAAGCAGAGAGTTGGAATAAACGGGCCTTTTTCCGAGTGGCAGGCAGTGACTAGTGGGGAACTGCAGGGATCGGTCCTTGGAGCCCAGCTATTCACAATATATATTAATGATCTAACAAGGGAACTAGATGTAATATCTCCAAGTTTGCAGATGACACAAAGCTGGGTGGGTGTGTGTGCTGTGAGGAGGATGCCGAGAAACTCCAGGAGGATTTGGACAGGTTGGGTGATTGGGCAGAAGCATGGCAGATGCAATATAATGTGGATAAATGCGAGGTTATCCACTTTGGTGTCAAAAACAGGAAGGCAGATTATTATCTGAATGGCAGTAGATTGGAAGAAGGGGAAGTGCAACGAGACCTGGGTGTCCTTGTGCACCAGTCGCTGAAGGTAAGCATGCAGGTGCAGCAGGCGATTAAGGTGGCAAATGGTATGTTGGCCTTCATAGCGAGAAGGTTTGAGTACAGGAACAAGGATGTCTTGCTGCAGTTGTACAGGGCCTTGGTGAAACCACATCTTGAGTATTGTGTGCAGTTTTGGTCGCCTTATCTGAGGAAGAATGTTCTTGCCATGGAGGGAGTGCAGCGAAGATTCACCAGGCTGATGCCTGGGATGGCAGGGATGACGTATGAGGAGAGATTGGGTCGATTGGGCTTATACTCACTGGAGTTTAGAAGAATGAGAGGGGATCTCATTGAAACTTATAAAATTCTGACAGGACTGGACAGACTAGATGCAGGAAGGATGTTCCCGATGGTCGGGGAGTCCAGAACCAGGGGTCACAGTCTAAGGATAAGGGGTAAGCCATTTAGGACAGAAATGAGGAGGAATTTCTTCACCCAGAGAGTGGTGAACCTGTGGAATTCTCTACCACAGAAGGCAGTAGAGGCCAATTCATTAAATATATTCAAGAAGGAGTTGGATATATTTCTTAAGGCTAAAGGGATCAATGGATATGGGGAGAAAGCAAGGACAGGGGACTGAATTTGGATGATCAGCCATGATCGCATTGAATGGCAGAGCAGGCTCGAGGGGCCGAATGGCCTACTCCTGCTCCTATCTTCTATGTTTCTATGTGACCCCTCGTTCCAGATCCCCCAGCAAGGAGAAACATCCTCCCTGCATCCAGTCTGTTTAGCCCTGTAAGAATTTTATACGTTTCAATGAGATCCTCTCTCATTCTTCTAAACTCTAGTGAATACAGGCCTAGTCCACCCAATCCCTCCTCATATGACAGTCCTGCCATCCCAGGAATCAGTCTGGTGAACCTTTGCTGCACTCCCTCTATGGCAAGTATATCCTTTCTTAGGTAAGGAGACCAAAACTGCACACAGTACTCCAGGTGTGGTCTCACCAAGGCCCTGTACAACTGTAGTAAGACATCCTTGCTCCTGTACTCAAATCCTCTTGCAATGAAGACTAACATACCATTTGCCCTCCTAACTGCTTGCTGCACCTGCATGTTTACTTTCAGTGACTGGTGTACAAGGACATCCGGGTCACTTTGTACATCAGCATTTCCCAATCTATCACCATTTAAATAATACTCTACCTTTCTGTTTTTCCTACAGAAGTGGATAACTTCATATTTATCCACATTATACTGCATCTGCCATGTATTTGCCCACTCACTCAACTTGTCTGAATCGCCTTGAAGCCTCTTTGCATCCTCCTCATAATTCACAATCCCATCTAGTTTTGTGTCGTCAGCAAACTTGGAAGTATTACATTTGGTTCCCTCATCCAAACCATTGATATATAGTGAATAGCTGGGGCCCAAGCACTAATTCCTGTGGTACCCCGTGAGTCACTGCCTGCCACCCGAAAAAGGCCCATTTATTCCTACTCTATGTTTCCTGTCTGTTAACCAATTTTCAATCCATGCCAGTATATTACCTCCAATCCCATGTGCTTTAATTTTGCACACTTACCTCTTATGTGGGACTTTATCAAAGGCCTTCTGAAAATCCAAATACACCACATCCACTGGTTCTAAATTATCTATTCTACTAGTTACATCCTCAAAAAACTCCAGTAGGCTTGCCAAACACGATTTCCCTTTCATAAATCCATGTTGACTTTGTCTAATCCCATTGATAGTTTCTAAGTGTCCTGTTATCACATCCTTTATAATAGACTCTCGAATTTTCCCTACTACTGATGTTAGGCTAACCGGTCTGTAGTTCCCGGTTTTCTCTCTCCCTCCTTTTTTAAATAGTGGGGTTACATTTGCCACCCTCCAATCTGCCGGAACTGTTCCATAATCTATAGAATTTTGGAAGATGACAACCAATGCATCCACTATTTCCATGGCTACCTCTTTTAGTACTCTGGGATGCAGATTATCAGGCCCTGGGGATTAATCAGCTTTCAGTCCCATTAATTTCTCCAGCACTATTTTTTTCCTAATACTAATTTCCTTTAATTCCTCCTTCTCACTGGACCCTTGGTTCCTTGCATTTCTGGGAAGTTATTTGTGCCCTCTTTCGTGAAGATAGAACCAAAGTATTTGTTTATTTGCTCTGCCATGTCCTTGTTCCCCATTTAAAATTCTCCCGTTTCTGACTGTAAGGGACCTACATTTGTCTTCACTAATCTTTTTCTTTTTACATACTTGTTGAAGCTTTTACAGGCCACTTTTATGTTCCTTGCAAGTTTACTCTCATACTCTATTTTTTCCCCTCTTAATCAATCTTGGTCATTTTTTGCTGCACTGTAAACTGCTCCCAATCCTCAGGCTTGCTACTTTTTCTGGCAACTTTATATGACTCCTCTTTGGATCTAATACTATCCTTAATTTCTTTTGTTAGCCATGGTTGGGCTGCTTTTCCTTTTGTGTTTTTGCACCAGAAAGGAATGTATAACTGTTGCAATTCATGCATTAGTTCCTTAAATGTTAGCCATTGCCTATCCACCATCATGCCTTTTAATGAAGCTCCCCAATCTATCTTAGCCAACTCACTCCTGATACCATCGTAGTTTCCTTTGTTTAGATTTAGGACCCGAGTTTCGGATTGGACTTCTTCACTTTCCATCTTAATGAAGAATTCTATCATGTTATGATCACTCTTCCCTAAATGACCCCACACAACATGATTATTAATTAACCCCTTCTCGTTGCACAATATCCAATCTAGGATAGCCTGTTCCCTAGTTGGCTCCTGAACGTACTACTGGTCTAAAGAAACATCTCGTACATACTCCAGGAATTCATCCTCCACAGTATTATTGCTAATTTGGTTTCGCCAGTCTATATGTAGATTAAAGTCTCCCATAATTACTGTAGTGCCTTGTTACATGCATCTCTAATTTCCTGTTTGATGCCATCCCCTACATTACCACTACTGTTTGGAGGCCTATAGACAACTCCCACCAATGTTTTCTGCCCCTTGGTGCTTCTTAGCTCCACCCAGACTGATTCTACATCTGGATTTTCTGAGCCAATATCCTTTCTCACTATTGCTCTGATTTCATCATTTACTAACAACGCCACCCCACTTCCTTTTCCTTTTTGCCTGTCCTTCCTAAATATCGAATATCCTTGGATATTCAGCTCTCAGCCTTGGTCACCCTGCAGCCATGTCTCTGTAATTGCAATTATATCATATCCGTTTATATCTATTTGCGCTGTTAATTCGTCTACCTTACTACGAATGCTTTGTGCATTCAGATACATTGCCTTTAGATTTGTCTTTTTAACATTTTTAGACATCTTAACATTTTTTTGTCTCTCTACCATTTTTTCTTACCCGGATCCTATTTGTTAGTGCACTCTTTTGTTTGTACGCTCTGTCCCTTCCTGACACAATCTGGTTATCCTTACCCCAATCACTTTCCTGCACTGCTTCCTTGCCTTTTCTCTTTAGCATTCTAAATTTCTGTCCACCAGGACCCTTCCCCCCACTTATTTAGCTTAAAGCCCTATCTACCTCCCCAGTTATTCGATTCACTAGAGCTCTGGTCCCAGCATGATTCAGGTGTAGTCCGTCCCAACGGAACAGCTCTCTCTTTCCCCAGTACTGGTGCCAGTGCCCCACAAATCGAAACCCACTTCTCCCACACCAATGTTTGAGCCACGCATTCATCTCCCTGATCCTACTGACCCAAGCCAATTTGCTCGTGGCTATTATTACCTTTGTGGCTCTATTTATTAATTTAGTCCCCAGCTGTTCAAACTCTCTCAGCAGAACCTCTTTCTTTGTCCTACCTATGTCGTTGGTACCTACGTTGCTTACCAGTGTCTCGCTGTGTGAGTGCACCAGGCCCCCGGGTCTGACATCGAACTCCCTGATGTGTGCTGCTTGAGCGGATGAGGAAATCAAAATAACGGCTGATCGTGTGCGCCCGAGTCACTCCATCACAGCAATGGGTCCCATTCACATTATTTTGCGGACCCCTGATAAGTCTCTACGAATGCCAGGTTGAGAACAGCTCTATCAAAACCCCTCATAATGTTTAACATCTCTATTAAATCGCCCCTTAACCTTCTCTACTCGAAGGACAACAATCCTAGCTTCTCTGTCTCTCCACATAACTGCAGCTCCTCATCCCTGGGTCTGATAGGCAACAGCACGCAACACATTATGCAATAAGCATTGCCAGGTTATATCACAAGCAACCTTGTGGGCAAACGACAGGAAAAAAAATGATATACAAAGTACAATAAATGCAGTACAATAAATGCATTGAACAAAAGCATCAGTGGTTCTCAAATAAAAAATGTACACTTGAAAATTCAACAGTAATTAATTATAAATAAGGATAATGTTGAAAACCACAAATTTACCGTCTGGTTTATTTGGTATTCATAAACCAATTGGAATCTCGAGGCTATAACTGCATTAACATTACAGTTACTCATGACCAATGTTCCTGCTAAACTGCGCGGCCACGCCGGAGGTCCCATGCAGGCTGCTCACCAGCTTTACAATGGAAATAACCACGCATGCACGAAAATTTGAATAGGCCATGCAGCCAGTTAAAGGGACCCCGCACTAAAAACAAATTAGAGGGAACATTGCTCATGACACGTGCAAAGTCTGTACTGGTATAGATTTGACAGAACTTGGAAACCATGCTGATTTACAAAACTACTCGATCCAAAGTTTCAAATCATACCTGCATTCGACTGATTTCAGCAGTAATAATCCACACCTTCAAAATTCCAGTTACTGAAACTGCGACCACTGTGTCTTCTGAGAACAGAAAATGGCAAAATGCCAATCATTTAAGTGCTGTATATTCATCATAATTGTAATGGGAACAGTTCAGCTACAGGTCATGCACGTTGGTATGATCTGCATTACACCCTATTTCTATTACAGTGCTGCCTCTGGAACCAGTCCTGTAATACAATACAGATCAGAGTCCATGCTTCCACAGGCACATATCGTCATGATTTTCTACTTCCTGGGGCAAATTGTCACCAGCAACTAGATAGTTATCTCTAGCTGCCATATTGTTCTGGTTGCAAATGGATGAGCTTGCAGCCTCATACAAGCCACATTTTCATATTACTGGTCCATTAGTCCTTGACAATGGAAAAAGTCCTTATTCTGAATCATGAAGTCACAAAGCATAAGCACATCATGAACTTTAGACATGCACAATTACTTCATTGTTACTGCCAGTGCTCGAATTCCACTGCACAGTATAAATAGGGTGAATTTGGATGAAACTAGTTGCACAAAAAATGATGCATTTGTGACCAACCCTGGAAAATAACTATCTTTGGACTAGAGAGAGGCCAACCCAACTCAGAATGAAAACTCAAGAGTGATAAAGACAGTAACCATCTATTTAGCCACAAATCAGCAACGGTATAATACTGGACAAATCTGGCAACTCAGCAGCTCAAGCAGAAAGTTGGCGGCAACAAGAGAGTTGCAATTTCAACTCTCACCCACAGCAATATTTATAAAAGACTTTTTCAGTATGGAGAAGCAATGGAAGAACTCTTAGTTGCTCTGAATTCTGAATGTATCTAAGAGAGTCTCCTTTTATACAGTTGCCTCATTAGCACTGTGATTTCAGAATACTTAATGACCATGACAGAATCAGATCTTGTGAAGTTAGTGATAATATGTACCTAATAAACTGGATCATGTGGGTGGCTTATCTACTTTGAAGTACAATTTTGCATTAAAACCAGGAACACACCTACTCAGCAACAGTAGTTTAACACCTAGGTGTTACAAATTTTCTTTTTTTCCGAGAGACATTATCTCATCTTCAGCATCATCAGTCAATCCCATTTGTGGACTTTGCGCCCCTTACAATCCAAAGTGTATCTGCTGCCTAACATCTAGTTTAACCTGGGGATCATAATCTAGAATCCTTACTACATATACCAACTACTACAATCTTATATGCGCCGCCAAGTTCATTTTCCTGACTTTAAGGAAAGCGAGTGAAAAGCAATCTAGCGAGACAAGGCAACTCTATCTTATTCTAAGGGAAAGCTTAGTGAAAGCAAGTCGCCTAAATCCAAGTTAACTGGCCACGTCTTTCACTGTCACTGGCAGCATGTGTTCACAGACATTCTCTGATGTCTCCATGGCAGAGAAAGTTCTCTGTGTCCTGTCTTTAGTCTGTGTATGGACAAATGCTTTTTCTAATTTAATTAACCAACAATGGGTATTCCATCAATTGAGAAGAAAGGAGACCAACTTTATGAATGGCCTAAGATACTACTCAATGGTGTGACTGTTTTATCCAATCAAGACTTCTCTCCCCAATTATTTAAAAGCTACAGAAACTTGTGTAAATGAATGACTTAATAGCTCTCTTTGTTGGCTAATTAAAACTTCAAGTTACCCCAGTTCTGTATCTGCTGGTTGTCAAAAAAGTAGCATTTAATATGCAAGAAATATCAGAAATTGATAGTCATGCTCAGGCAATACCAGTAAAACCCAAAATGCTACTCTAGGTTACATTCTTTGAAATCTCATTTATACAATCTCTGCAATAATTTTGCAACTAAAGCAGCTTAAACGGCCAACATAATTTATTATTTGGGGTGGTGGTGCCAAGAAGGAATCCTATATGTATGCAGAGTAGAATTCAAAAATGGATGACTATTACTCATTGAGATAATTCAAAAGTAACTCCATAACAGATTTTTTTTAAATTGTAATTATAACTCAATTATTACATGTACTTATACAAAAGAAAATCTCAATACAGCTTAACAAAATTCATTCCTCACCTTGTGTTCTCAGTGAACGTATAATGCTCACTGAACTAATCCAATCAGGAGATATCTTGGACACCAAAGAATAAAGGACCTCCAGGCTAGTGGCATCAACGACAAGGATTTCTGGGTAATGTCCATAACACAGCAGTCTTCCTTCTCGTTGAGTTCCAATGCTGAACTGATAAAACTATTTTTTGATACATAATTAGAACAGGAAAGTTAAAAATAATATTTCTATCACCCTTTTTTAAACCTCTGCCAATCTTTCACGCAACTCCAAGTTTGAATCCCTCTAATCAAGTTTCCACCCCTGCCACAGCCCTAACCATCCTGTGATTGTAGTGGTGTAGGAGGGAGGACTTTAGATTCCTGAGGAATTTAAACCGTTTCTGGGGGCGGTGGGACCTCTACAAGCCAGCGGGTTGCACCTCAACGGGAATGGGACCAATACCCTCGCGGGAGGGTTTGCTGGTGCTGTTGGGGAGGGTTTAAACTAGTTTGGCAGGGGGATGGAAACTTAAGTATAGAGTCAATAGGGAGGGAAGAAAAACTGGAATTGGAAAACAAACGTAGAAAGTAAATTGGAAGGACAGAGGAATCAAGGGCTAGATAGTAGTCAACAAGGAGGTTTGCCTGTACTAAATGGTATATACTTCAATGCAAGGAGTATAGCGAACAAGGCAGATGAGCTGAGGGCACAGGTAGATACTTGGGACTATGATATTATAGCTATTACAGAGACGTGGCTGAAAGAGGGGCAGGTATGGCAGCTCAACATTCCTGGTTACAGGATTTCAGACAGGATAGAGGGAGGTAAAAAGGGAGGGGGGGTCGCGGTATTGATTAAAAAAACTATTACAGCTGTGAGGAGGGATGATATGTTGGAGGGATCATCAAATGAGGCCATATGGGTCGAATTGAAAAACAAAAAAAAGAGGCGATCACACTGCTGGGCGTGTACTACAGACCCCCAAACAGTGAGAGGGAGATAGAAGAACAAATATGTCGACAAATTTCTGAGAAGTGCAAAAACTACAGGGCAGTAATAGTAGGGGATTTCAACTACCCCAATATTAACTGGGACAAAATTAGTGTGAAGGGTATAGAGGGTGCGAAATTCCTAAAATGCATCCAGGAGAACTTTTTTAGCCAGTATGTAGCAAGCCCAACAAGGGAGGAGGCGGTTCTGGACTTAGTTTTAGGGAATGAAGCTGGGCAGGTAGAAGGCGTATCAGCGGGGGAGCATTTTGGTGCGAGTGACCATAATTCTGTTAGGTTTAAGGTAGTTATGGAAAAGGACAAGGATAGACCAGGAATAAAAATTCTAAATTGGGGAAAAGCAAATTTTGCTAAGCTGAGAGGGGATTTATCCATAGTGGACTGGAAACAGCTACTTGAAGGTAAATCAGTGTCAGAGCAGTGGGAGGCATTCAAGGAGGAGATCCGGAGGGTTCAGACCAAATATGAGCCCTTCAAAAAAAAAGGTGGGACTAACAAATCTAGAGCCCCCTGGATGCCTAAAGACATACAGGGTAGGATAAAGAAAAAAAGGGAGGCGTACGACAGATACCAAGGGTTAAATGCTCCAGAATCTTTAGAGGAGTACAGAAAGTGCAGGGGTGCAATTAAAAAGGATATTAGGAAAGCAAAGAGAGAGCATGAAAAATTCTTGGCAAGTAAAATCAAGGAAAACCCAAAGATGTTTTATAAATATATTAAGAGTAAGAGGATAACTAAAGAAAGGGTCAGGCCTATTGGAGATCATGAGGGTAATCTGTGTGTGGAGGCGGGAGACGTCGGTAGAGTTCTTAATGAATACTGTGCATCTTGCATCTGTTTTCACAAAGGAGAGGGGCGAAGTAGACATTGCTATCGGAGGGGGAGGAGTGTGAAATATTAGATGAAATAAACAGTGAGAGAGGAAGTATCAAGGGGTTTAGCAGCTTTAAAAATGGATAAATCCCCAGGCCCGGGTGAAATGTATCCCAGGCTATTAAGACTGCTAATGTGGTACCCTTTGTTTAAAAAGGGAGAAAAGGATAGACCGAGTAATTATAGGCCAGTCAGCCTAACATCGGTGGTGGGAAAATGATTGGAAAGAATTCTGAAGGACAGGATAAATCTTCATGTAGAAAGACACGGTTTAATCAAGGATAGTCAGCACGGATTTGTTAAGGGAAGGTTGTGTCTGACAAACCTGATTGAATTTTTTGAGGAGGTAACAAGGAGGGTAGATGAGGGTAGTGCATTTGATGTCGTTGATATGGACTTTAGCAAGGCTTTTGATAAGGTTCCACATGGCAGACTGGTCACTACGTTAAAAGCCCATGGGATCCAGGGCAAAGTGTCAAGTTGGATTCAAAACTGGCTCAGAGACAGGAAGCAGAGGGAAATGGTTGACGCGTGTTTTTGCGACTGGAGACTGTTTCCAGTGGGGTTCCGCAGGACTCAGTACTTGGTCCCTTGCTTTTTGTGGTATATATCAATGATCTAGACTTGAATATAGGGGGTATGATTAAGAAGTTTGCAGATGATACTAAAATCGGCTGTGTGGTTGATACTGAAGAAGGAAGCTGTAGGCTGCAGGAAGATATCAATAAATTGGTCAGGTGGGCAGAACAGTGGCAAATGGAATTCAATCCGGAGAAGTGTGAGGTAATGCATTTGGGGAGGGCTAACAAGGAAAGGGAATACACATTAAATGCTAGGACCCTGAGTAGTGTAGAGGAACAAAGGGACCTTGGAGTGCATGTCCACAGATCCCTGAAGGTAACAGGGCAAGTAGATAAGGTGGTTAAGAAGGCATACGGATTACTTGCCTTTATTAGCCGTGGCATAGAATACAAGAGCAGGGGGGTTATGCTTCAACTGTATAAAACACTAGTTAGGCCTCAGCTAGAGTACTGCATGCAGTTCTAGTCACCACATTACAGGAAAGATGTGATTCCACTAGAGAGGGTACAGAGGAGATATTGCCGGGAGTAGAGAATCTTAGCTATGTGGAAAGTCTGGATAGGCTGGGTCTGTTTTCCTTGGAACAGAGGAGGCTGAGGGGAGACCTTATTGAGGTGTGTAAAGTTATGAGGGGCCTAGATAAAGTGGATAGAAAGGACCTATTTCCCTTAGCAGAGGGGTGAAAAACCAAGGGGCACAGATTTAAAGTAATTGGTGGAAGGTTTAGAGGGGATTTGAGGGGAAATTTCTTCACCCAGAGGGTTGTGGGGGTCTGGAACTCACTGCCTGAAAGGGTGGTAGAGGCAGGAACCCTAACCACATTAAAAAAAAGTACTTGGATGTGCACTTGGGATGCTCTAACCTGCAGGGCTACGGACCCAGAGCTAGGAAGTGGGATTAGGCTGGATAGCTCTTTGTTGGCCGGCATGGACACGATGGGCCGAAATGGCCTCCTTCCGTGCTGTAACTTTCTATGATACTCTGCAGGGTTGGACATGGTTGACCACGCTACCTTTCCCCAATACCCCTCCTCCATTGTCCAACTCAGTAGAACTGCCTTCACTTGGTTCCACTCTTACCTATCCGATCGTAGCCGCATCATCTCCAGCAATTGCTTCTCTTTCCATGCAAACACCGTTACCTCCAGAGTAGGTATAGTAGCCATTCAGCCCCTTGAACGTGTTCCGCCATTCAATTAGATCATGGCTGATCTGTAACCTCACCTCCATTTACCCGCCTGTGTTCCATATCTCCTGAAACTCTTACCTAACAAAAATCAATTGATCATAGTCTTGAAAATTTCAACTGACCTAGCGCTCTCAGCCTTTTGGGGAAGCTAGTTTCATTTTTCCACTACACGTCGTGTAAAACTTCCCTCCTTGATTTAAAATTCTCATCCTCATGTTCAAATTCTTCCATGACCTCGCCCTTTCCTATCTTTGTAACCTTCTCCTACCCTACAACATTCCAAGAAGTCGGAGTTCCTCCAACTCTCACCTCTTTTGCACCCCCTACTCCCTTTGCGCCACCAATGGTGGTTATGCCTTCAGCCATATAGGCACGAAGCTCTGGAATTCCCACCTTAAACGTCTCCACCTTTCTCACCCCCCTCAAAACCCACCTCTTTAACCAAGCTTTTAGTCACCTATCCCATTACCTCCTTCTTTGGCTCGGTGCCAATTTTTGACTGTACAAGCTCCTTTAAAGCGACTTGGGATGTCCTCCTACATTAAAGGCACTATAAACACAAGTTCTTGTTGATGAAGTAGTAAATGGTCCTTTTTTAAATTAAGTTTGCCCTCTTGTTCTGAATTTCCTCACTGGAGACAATCGTTTCTCAGTCCTCCAAGGATCAATACTTGGCCCCCTCCTCTTTCTCATCTACAAGTTGCCCATTGGCGATATCATCTGCACTACTTGAGATTAGTTTCCACATATACACTAACAACACCCAGCTCTACCTTTCCAGCAGCTTTCTCAACCCTTCCACTGCCTCTGTCCTTTGACTGTTTGTCCCACATCTAGTCTTGGATGATGCACAAATTCCTCCAGTTAAACTTTGGGAAGAACAAAGGAAATTTTCTTCGGTCTCCACGACAAACTCCATACCTTCGCCAATAATTACAACTCCCGCCCCATGGATTGCCTCAAATTGAACCAGACTGCTCACAACCTGTGTCCATTTGACCCCAGCTGAGCTTCCGACCCCATATCCTCTCCATCACAAAGATTGCCTACTTCCACCTCTGTAATATCGCCTGTCTCCGCCCCTGCCTCAGCCCATCTGCTGTTGAAACCCATGGCTTTGCCACCTCCAGACTCAACTATTCCAATGTATCCCCGGCCAGGCTTCCCATGCCGTGCTCACCCACCCACCCACAACCCCCCCCCCCCAATCACCGCGCCCTCCCCCCCTTCCCCCTATCTGCCTGTATCCTATCCCACAAGTCCCACTTACTCATCACTCCTGGTTGATTATATGCATGTGCAAAGCTCTACTCCGACCAGCAAATTTTAAATGTTTCGAAGATAGAAGCATTTGCATTCTGAATATGTTACAAAATACTTATCATAATATTAGAAAGTGCCTGAGTTGTCCATGGATTCACACTAAAATTGTACATATGGTGTTAAACCTAGCTATGTGAGACAACCTCCCTGAGCGAATTACACACTGCTCTGCTCCCAAGTCACATCAAGACCTGAATCCAGATAATACAATCACTTTTGCATCATGGGAGAGTGGTTTCCATTTCACAGCAACACAAAACACATAAATAGAAGACAACTACTTCACATTCCAGATTTTTTTACCTGCATCCCAGCAAATTCACTATTACTCACTTGTATGCCGGTATGAGTGCATGCCAGTTTAGTAAATTCTATGCATCTTCCATCATTTACATCCCAAAGGCACATCTCTCTGCAAGACATTTTTTTTTTGTGTGAGCAATATGATATTAAGATGATGTTACTGATTTAATTAAATATGTTTCAGTATGTTGTACTGCACTTGTGCACTAACAATAAAAGTTGATTTGATTTGATTTGATATGAGCATAAAAAAGAATTTGAATGGTGCAGAAGATGCATCAACAGTATTTCACAAATTATTGGGAGTTATGTTCGTTACTTATCTTAGTTACCTACACAAAGTCAGGGTCTCTATACTTTGAGGAAGTGTAGACTTAGGGGTAACTTGAACAAGGTTTCTAAGATGACCATGTGAACTTGGGAATCTTTAGGAAACATGAAAAGACCACTATATCCAGGTAGCACGTTCCTTTTTTGAAAATCAAACAATTTCGATCAGTCTTCTCAACATGTTTCTCAATTTTATCGCCGGAAACACACCTAATTGTCTCAGTCATTTCTACAGTTCACTTCAATGGCCTTCCTTCACAAACTACTGCACACCACTATTATTCATTGGTTTGAAAACATTCCATCTGACTTTTTTTTTATTATTCCTAACTTCTTAATTTTTAAAACTAGTTGTCTGGTCTGAAACCTTGGCCATAGTGAACAATTGGCTCGGATCAGTTTCATCAGTTCCCTTCATAATCTTGAAAACGCCTATTACATTACCTTGGAGTCCCTTTTCCAAAGAAAACAATCCCAATTTCCTTAACCTCATAACTTAAATTCCTGAAACCCAGAATTATGTCTGTTATTCACCTCTACCCGCTCAAGGGCAAAAATATTATTTTATGATTAGCAAACCAGCTCCATTTAAAAATTGTTAAAATCAATGCACAGAGCAAACATAGTTGTCGAGATGGGGTATGACCAACACCTTTTACAGAAACACAAGCTCTACCAATCCTTTTGTTATTCGAACTGAAAACATTGCCTTTTCACTGCAGCATGGAGTTGTGCGGATAGTCTTTTGTTCCATGCATTCCTCATAGTATTGCAGTATGCTTACTTTAAGAAACAAAGTTTACATCAACTGATTACTAAAGACATCTCAACTGAGTACAGTGGCTCCTTTTAAAATTAGACAGCAATGACGTTAATTTCATAATTTAAAATGTACAAATGTACTAAAAGTAACAATAGATTAAGGGTTGGACAGTCTTTCAGCTTTCAAAGTAACACATTTCAAACCATCACAGAATCTGTACATTTTCCTCCAAAGCAAGTTTTGTCACCGTAGAGACAGTCAGCTTTTAAGGATCTTAAACTATTTAATTAGGGTTTTTCCCTCCTTTTAATATATGAATCAACTTTGCCGTGTTTTCCTTCCCCATTTTGACTTCTAGTATCAAATGATTTAACTTTTTGCAACAGTATAAATATTTTTACCATTATGGAATACTTTTTTAAACCCTTCAGTTAGCTAATGGATTATAAAACAGTTTTTCCGAACCCAATTGTTATTATACAGGCTATTCTCATTTTTCTACCTTACTCACCCACTTTCGGATGCACTGACGACATATTGTTTGTCACTGCTGGCATTAGCTTTAGAAAGGCAAGTGATAGATGATGTGTGGCCAAACAGTAAAGCCCTAGGAATGATCTATATATACACAACATAAAAATATAAGTGGTTAGTGCATAATTTCTACAGTTTACAACAAACTCCTGCAGACAGGTTTTAAGTAGTTGTTAACCCCATTAACATTCAATATGTTTGAAGTTCAAGTTCTTAGTATATAAAACATAAATTACTTAGATTAGACTTGCACTAAGTTTTGTGATTTTTTTTTTTACAAACTAAGGAATGTTTAATTGCCATGAATTAAGCTTAAAGTACTTTAGGTTTCATTATAAATCAACAAGAAGAAACAAGCGAACTAACAACAGAAAATGCTGGAAATACTCAGCAGGCCAGGCAGCATCCGTGGAGAGAGAAACAGGGTTAACGTTTCAGGTCTGGGACCCTTCATCAGAACTGGAAAAAGCTGGAAATGTAACAGATTTTAAGCAGGTGCAGAGATGGGGGGGAGGGGTTTAGGAGGGGAGGAAGGAATTGAAAGAACATGCTGTGAAAATGTTGCAAATGGGAATGGCAAAATCATACTGCATGAAAAATGGGGGCAGGGATTATTATCTGAAATTGAACTCCATGGAGTTCAACAATTTCAGATAATAATCCCTGCCCCCATTTTTCATGCAGTATGATTTTGCCATTCCCATTTGCAACATTTTCACAGCATGTTCTTTCTATTCCTTCCTCCCCTCCTAAACCCCTCCCCCCCATCTCTGCACCTGCTTAAAATCTGTTACATTTCCAGCTTTTTCCAGTTCTGATGAAGGGTCCCAGACCTGAAACGTTAACCCTGTTTCTCTCTCCACGGATGCTGCCTGGCCTGCTGAGTATTTCCAGCACTTTCTGCTGTTATTTCAGATTTCCAGCATCCGCAGTATTTTGCTTTTATAAAGAAGAAACAAGCACCCATCTGCCTTGGAGAAGTGCCTCTGCAGGGGAAGAGTTCCGATTTCTGGAGAACCTCCGCCCGCAGTAAACCCTTAGAAATCTTACTCCTGGTAAAAGCAGCATAAAAGTTGAAAAAAAAGTTTGTTTTTTTATTTCACTCATTTATAATTTAAAAATACTTTTAAAAAAGGCAAGTTTATTTTTAGCCCTGTAAAAAACTTTAATTATTTTTTTCAAAAAATTAAATGTTTAAAATACTTAATTTATTGTCATTTTAACTCATTTTAAAAACGTGATTTAAAAAAAAAATATTTAATGTTTTAGTGCGTTTTTGGGGTGATCTCCATTCAAATATTTGACAGGTCTATCTGTCAGAAGCATGGAGAGAGATTCCGTTCTCCTATTGGCTGGCCTGGCCCACATGATCCCAGGGACACTTGCGAACCGCATGCGCCCCGGGAATACCTGGGCCCTGTGCATTTCGACTGTGGAGGGGCCCAGGAGCAGAAGTGTCTGGACCTCAGGAGCCCTCAGGTAAGTTCGTAGATTTCTTTCCAATAGGAGGCATCTGCATGCAGGAAGCCTCCTGTCGGAAATTACGGGCCAATAATTTTAAAATAATTTTGGAAAAAAAGAGAACAAATTACAAAAAGCTTTACCAAAGTAAAATTTATATTGAGTGTTTTTTTTTTAAAAAAGGTTGTGTGCGTGTGAGAAAGACAAAAAGGCTTCTGATTACACACTTATTATCGCTTTTATTTTGTGTCTATAAACTTTAGAAAATGTATTAAAGAGGGAAGGGAAGAGTGTCTTTTTTCCATTTAATGTTACTTCAATTTAAAAAGCAGTTGAATTTTTAAACCATCTAATTATCTCACCTGTGTTTATTGACAGTGGAAAAGGATAATGCTAATCACATACACTTGTGAGATCGAGATTCTAATATCTAACACCTATGAGACAGAGGAAGGGCCAAATTGACAAAGACAAATTGATAGAAAGGCAGACAAGAAGTTTCTTCATTCTAATTTGATTTTTTTAAATAACCAGTTAAATTTGAAAAGACAACTCTGTGGAAAAAAGTTAGGAAGCGAGGGTAGGAGGGAAACTGGCTGAGGGCGAGTGAATCTCTGGTCTCGTCACCCACCCCAATCCGAGAAAGGGGGAAAACAGCGTGGATGGAGGGTTAAAAGTGAGGTGAGTGACAGCAAAGCAAGGGAGATAAGTAAGATACGAGGTTGAGCACTTATTTTAAAAGGTGATGCGCTATCAATTACTCATAAAAGACTGAGAGTTAAGAGAGTAACTAAAGGCTTTTATTAACAAAAGAATGAAGGTCTGCCTCGAGTGGTCGACCGGTCCAGAAATACAAAGGGCTGGGGAGCAGTCACCTTTACACTAGGACTTGTGGGAGGAGTCAGCCGAGGCATGTCCAGGCATGTACACAGTGGAATACAAACAGTGGTTTACCACATTCACCCCTTGTTTAAAATTGAGTCCGGCGGGGTGAAGTGTATTAAAAGTTAGTGTATTGGAGTCTCTCTGGAGGTCTTGTCTGCCGCTGTGATCGGCGTCGCGACGGCAGGGGTAGTGGAGCTTCCGGCGTCGAGTCCTGCGTGGGCTGTGGCACAGGCGTGTCGTCCTCGTAGATGTCGAGCGGGTCGCGGGGCCCAGGCCTGCCGTCTGCTGGGGCTGGATATCGGATCGTGGGGGGGGGGGGGTGGTAGTGAGTAGTGGGTTACTGCGGCCCCCGAGGGTGCAAGGTCTCTTATGGAGACTGTGTCCTCCCGCCCGTCCGGGTATGCAATGTAAGCATACTGGGGGTTGGCGTGGAGGAGGTCGACCCTCTCGACCAGGGGGTCCGTTTTATGGGTCCTCACGTGCCTTCTCAGTAGGACCGGCCCTGGGGACGTCAGCCATGGCGGTAGCGATGTCCCCGATGTGGACTTCCTTGGGAAGACAAACATTTTCTCATGAGGGGTGGCATTAGTGGCAGTGCAGAGCAGTGACCGAATAGAGTGGAGCGCGTCGGGGAGCACATCCTGCCAGCGGGAGGTTGGAAGGCCCCTAGACTTTAAGGCTAGCAGGGCGGCCTTCCAAACTGTCGCATTTTCTCTTTCCACCTGTCCGTTCCCCCGGGGGTTGTAACTGGTGGTCCTGCTTGTGGCAATACCCCTAGTTAGCAGGTACTGACGGAGTTCGTCGCTCATAAACGATGAGCCCCGGTCGCTATGGATATAGCTGGGGAAACCGAACAGGGTGAAGAGATCGTTCAGACATTTAATGACCGTGGCACTGGTCATGTCCGGGCAGGGGATGGCGAACGGGAAACGGGAGTACTCATCAATAATATTGAGGGAGTACACATTGCGGTCGGAGGAGGGGAGAGGCCCTTTAAAATCAACGCTCAGGCGCTCGAAGGGGCGAGTGGCTTTTATCAGGTGGGCCCTGTCTGGTCTATAAAAGTGCGGTTTGCACTCAGCGCAGACTTGGCAGTTCCTGGTCATGGTCCTGACCTCCTCAATAGAGTAAGGCAGGTTGCGGGCCTCGATGAAGTGGAAGAACCTGGTGACCCCCGGGTGGCAAAGGTCATTGTGGAGGGCCCGCAGTCTATCGATCTGCGCGCTGGCGCAGGTGCCACGCGATAGCGCATCCGGGGGTTCATTGAGCTTCCCGGGCCGGTACAAGATCTCGTAATTGTAGGTGGAAAGTTCGATTCTCCACCTCAAGATCTTGTCATTTTTGATTTTGCCCCTCTGCTTGTTGTTAAACATAAAAGCAACTGAACGGTCAGTGAGCAGGGTAAATCGTTTTCCGGCCAGGTAGTGCCTCCAATGACGCACAGCCTCCACAATCGCCTGGGCCTCCTTCTCAACAGTGGAGTGTCTGGTCTCCGGGCCTTGGAGGGTTCGTGAAAAGAAGGCCACGGGTCTCCCCGCCTGATTGAGGGTAGCGGCCAGGGCAAAGTCAGACGCGTCGCTTTCCACCTGGAAGGGGATGGATTCGTCCACTGCGTGCATGGTGGCTTTGGCAATGTCTTCCTTGATACGGTGGAAGGCTAAGCGGGCCTCTGCCGTCAAGGGAAAAGAGGTGGACTTGATCAGCGGATGGGCCTTGTCCGCATAGTAGGGGACCCACTGGGCATAATAGGAGAAAAACCCTAGGCACCTCTTCAGGGCCTTGAGGCAGTGGGAGTTCCATAAGGGGACGCATCTGGTCGGGGTCGGGGCCGATGACTCCGTGTTCCACAACACAGCCAAGGATGGCGAGGCGGTTGGTGCGGAATATGCACTTCTCCTTGTTATATGTCAGGTTCAGGAGTTGGGTGGTGCGGAGGAATTTTTCGAGGTTTGCGTCATGGTCCTGCAAGTCACGGCCGCAGATGGTCACATTGTCCAGATATGGGAAAGTGGCCTGCAACGCATTTTGATCTACCTTCCGGTCCATCTCCCTTTGGAAGACGGAGACCCCGTTGGTGACGCCAAAGGGAACCCTAAGGAAGTGGTAGAGGCGGCCGTCTGCCTCAAAAGCAGTATACTGGCGGTCCTCGGGGCGGATAGGGAGCTGGTGGTACGCTGATTTCAGGTCAATGGTCGAGAAGACGCGGTACTGCGCGATCTGGTTGACCATATCAGCTATGCGGGGGAGTGGGTAGGCGTCCAGCAGGGTGTAGCGATTTATTGTCTGGCTGTAGTCGATGACCAGGCGCTGCTTCTCGCCGGTCTTAACGACCACAACTTGGGCTCGCCAGGGGCTGGTGCTGCCCTCAATAATCCCTTCCTTCAGGAGCCGCTCCACTTCGGTTTTAATGAAAACCCTGTCCCCGGCACTGTATCACCTGCTCTTTGTGGCGATGGGCTTACAGTCGGGGGTGAGGTTAGCAAACAGTGGGGGGGGGGGGGGGTGACTCTGAGCGTGGAGAGGTTGCACCTGGTGCGCGGCGGGCAATTTGGGAGCTGCTGGCTGCGGACTGTGAGTGGGGGTAGGGGTCCACCGTACTCCATCGTAACACTTTTAAGGTGGCACTGAAAATCTAACCCCAGCAGGACGGTAGCGCAGAGGTCGGGCAGGACCAGAAGTTTAAAATGATCGTACACGGTCCCGTCTACTACGAGTGTCACTACGCAGTAGCCGCCGATGTCCGCCGACTGGGACTCGGAGGCCATAGAAATCCGCTGGTGCGCAGGCAGGACTGGGAGAGAGCAACGCCACACCGTGTCGGGGTGGATGAAGCTCTCCATGCTCCCAGAGTCAAAAAAGCAGATTGTATCGTGGCCATTTACCTTAATGTCCATTGTGGAACTGGCCAGCTGGTGCGGTCTCGCTTGGTCCAGTGTAACGGATGCCAGCGTAGGGGTCGGTGTGTCGCTGCGGGTATCAGATGAGGCGGTGTTTGGGGGCCTGCTGCGTTCCGGCTGTCGTCCAAGATGGCGGCGTCCATGATCCCCATGTGGCTGGAGGCGTCCAAAATGGCTGCTGTACCGGTGGTTCGCACATGGCCGGGGAGGCCCAAGATGGCGGCCCGCATGGCCCACACGCGGCGCTGCTGGGGTTCAGGGTGGCTTTGGCCCTGCAGACGTTAGCGTAGTGTCCCTTCTTCCCGCAGCCCGAGCAGATCGCGTTTTTCGCCGGGCAGCGCGCTCTGGGGTGTTTTGCCTGGCCACAGAAGTAGCATTTCTGGCCTTGGGGCACTGCTGTCTGGCCTTGGGACACTGCTGCGGTAGTTGGGCCGTTGCTGGGGTGGCACGGCGCTATGAGGCGGTCCTACTGTGTCCCAGGCTGTCATTCCCCGCGGCGTCCACGGTGCAGAGGAGTAGGCATCCATGCCCCGGTAGGCTGCATCCAGTGATAGTGCGAGTTCAGAGGCCTTGTTGAGGTCGAGGTCACTCTGCTCCAACAGTCGCTGTCGGGTGTAATTGGATCTGTGGCCCGCTACAAAAGCGTCCCGGATAAGTTCCTCTGTGTACACGGCGACCTTTACATCCTTACAACCACAGGCCCGGCCAAGCACAGACAGTGCCTGAAGGTATTCCACGGTCGATTCCCCAGGTTGTTGTTTACGACTCCCCAGAAGGTGCCTGGCGTACACTTCGTTCACTGGGCGCGTGTACTGGTCCTTGAGGAGCTTGATAGCGTCCGCGTACGAGGTCGCGTCTTGGATGACCGAGTACACTCGGTGGTTCACTTTGGAGGTCAGGACATGCAGTTTGTCCTCGTCCGATTTGATTGCTGCGGAGGCGGTCAGGAATTTTTCGAAACACTTAAGCCAGTGAGTAAACTTGGTGGATGAGTCCGCCTCCCGATGATCTAAGTCCAGGCATGCTGGTGTGAGGATCTTCTCCATTATAAAAATTTTGTTAATAAAATTGATGCGCTATCAATTACTCATAAAAGACCGAGAGTTAAGAGAGTAACTAAAGGCTTTTATTAACAAAAGAATGAAGGTCTGCCTCGAGTGGTCGACCGGTCCAGAAATACAAAGGGCTGGGGAGCAGTCACCTTTATACTAGGACTTGTGGGAGGAGTCAGCCGAGGCATGTCCAGGCATGTACACAGTGGAATACAAACAGTGGTTTACCACAAAAGGGCCATATTTTCCCCCACCAACACCACCCCAAATACAGTAATTGCTGGCTCTTTTCCCTGTCACACCACCCACAACCTGAAAGGAAAGAACAAAAAGACAGAGCAAAGCAATAGAGGACAGTGAGAGATAGAGAAGTAAAAAGGGTTAAGGGGAGAGAAGATGGGAAGAAAAGAGAAAGGGAGAGATAGAAGCAAAGAGGAGACACAGAGCGAAACCGCAACATGAAAGCATCAGATACAGGCAAGACAGAGACCATATACTTCAACTAACCATGTGCAATGTCACAGGAAGTCAACTATTATCCCTAAGTTATGTGGACTTACATTAAGTGGTACACTTAAAGATAAACTCTTGCATAGGTTTGATGGTCTAAATATTCTATGATTTTATTCTGTCATTCTAAGCAGTAAACACAATGGCCCAGAAATTCCGTTCGCAGGCCTCCCGCCGGCGGAGAGCTGCGATCTGGAAAAATCTGCGCCTGGACCGGAGGGCTCCCGGGAGGCGCAGAGTTCCGTTGCTGGACCTCTCCAAACTGCCGGTGCGCAGGGCCCACGTATCCCAGAGGCGCAGGCGGTTCGCAGCGTCCCTGGGATCACATGGGCCATGGGGAGCCAATCAGAGAAGGGGATCTCCATTCATAGATTTGACAGGAAGGCCTGTCAAATCTATGAATAGTGATCACCCCCAAAAACTTAAAATGAATTTTTTTTTTAAATCACATTTTTAAAATGACTTTAAATTACATAAATTAAGCATTTTAAACAATTTTTTTTTAAATTACGTTTTTAACAGGGCTAAAAATAAACTTACCTTTCTTTAAAGTATTTTTAAATGATAAATAAGTGGAATTTTTTTTTTCTTCTTTTTTTCAACTCTTATCCTGGTAAAAGCAGGCCTTGCACCTGCTTTTACCAGGCACAAGAATTGCAAGTGCTTTCTGCGGGCGGAGGGTCTCCAAAAAGCGGAACTCTCCACCCGCAGAGGCCCTGCTCCAGCGCAACCAGAGGATTTGTCAAGAGCTTTCTTGACAGATCGGAAATGCCGGTTTCCAGCGCATGCGCAGTGCATGCCTAAAACCGGCATTTCCGATGTCCCTACGGGTGAGTTCACAGCGCGTACCCACCCGTAGGGACCAGAATTTCTGCCTCAATTTGCATTATTAAGGACTGACCTCTAGTTTTGGAGTTAGATCCCAAAGACAAATTTGTCCATCATGACATCCTGTAACGATGGTTGCCAAATCATCCATCACCAGTAAAGCTGAAATGCAATGTGTTGGAGCTTTGGGACCCCACAATACGATGGGCAACACCAGGCTATTTCCTGCCATTTTTATTTTCGACCTGTTTAAAAATAAAAACAAAATTTAGAAGCATGTAAAAACAGTAAAATTATGATGGAATAGCTGTAATTACTCCATGTAATTACAAAGTTCTCAAAGCTCTACAACTGTTTCGCCAATTATTTGATCACAAAATTATTTTGTAATTTTAGACATACAATATGTTGCCAGTAACTTTGGAACAAACGAGTACTATTTCTGTATCAGATTTGTAAAAGATTTACACATTTATTCCAAAAATAGCATGAATAAAGAAATGTTCTGTTGCTCTGTGTACACAAGCATTACTTCACAATTATGTCTGGTTACTGGTTAAGACAATGAGCAGCAGAGCTACACAAACCAGAAAGGTTCTAGATTCAATTCCCAGTTTGTGCTGTCAGCTGATCTCGGTGGTACCCCCTATCAAAAACAAAATGGACAGCTCCAAACTTACCCTTGCCATCTTATCAATTTCTCTTCCCCCAGTACACATTTCCTTTCTGTGAAATTTGCTCCCATCTACTCTGTCCCTAAAATAGGTGATCCCTCTTGCTCCCTATTTGCCCTTGCATCAGTACTTTCTGAAGTTATGGAAGGTGTTGTTTAGTCTCAAATGATCGATCACTTTGAAAGTTTTGGCCTAATCCAGTATGGTTTCAGCATCACCATTACTTTGGTAATCTCGTTGCCCATGTTATGCACTTATGGAACTCTGCTCGAGTGCCTTAGTGAATCATCTTTCACTACCTGGTCCACTATAAAGCCTTTTCTAAGAACATGCACTTATGGCCTCCCACAAGAATTACATTCATCGCTATTTTAATTTTGCTCCTCATAATCCAATCCCTCCATTTTCTCAATCATTCTGGTTGCACTCTCTGTATCCTTTCAATAGCTGCAATATTCCTTTTGCACTGTGGCGTCCAGGACTTTACACAATATTCCTAAGTGCGGTTGCACCATTGATTTATAAAGAGGAAGGATTACCTCACTATTTTGGCTCAATATTGAGCTTTTAATACATCCCAACACCGGATTTGCTTTTAATACATCCCAACATCATCCTCCACTATTTCCGCCATCTCCAGCTCAATGCCACCACCAAGCACATCTTCCCCTCTCCTTCCAGCTTTCCGAACGGACTGTTCCCTCCGCGCTACCCTGGTCCACTCTTCCATCACCTTCAAAATCCACTCCCCTTCGCACGGCACCTTCCCATGCTAGTGCAGGAGATGCAACACCTGCCCTTTCACCTTCTCCTTTCCCACCATCCAGGGTCCCAAACAATCCTTCCAGGTGAAAGAGTGATTTACTTGTACTTCTTTCATTTTAGTATACTGTATTCACTGCTCATGAGGTGGTCTCATCCACACTAGGGAGACCAAACGCAGATTGGGTCATTGCTTTGCTGAGCACCTTCATTCAATCTGCAAGCGTGACCCTGAGTTTCCGGTAGCTTGCCATATTAATTCTCTGCCTCACTCCCACTCTGATCTCTCTGTCCTCGGCCTCCCACTGTTCCAATGAAGCTCAATGGAAGCTCGAGGAACAGCACCTCATCTTTTGATTAGGCACTTGACAACCTTCTGGACTCAACATCGAGTTCAATAACTTAGGATCATAACCACTGCTCCCATTATTTCCGACAACTGGTAATGGTAATGATTCTGCTGTTGCCACTTACACCTCCTCCAGACCCATCTTTTGTTTCTTTACTTGTCCCATTACCATCCCCTTCCGCTTTTCACCATCATCCCTTTTTTCATTTAATCACTCCTGCTTTTCACCTCATCACACACCTTCCCTGTTGTTCTTTCTTCCACCCACCCACCCCCTGCTCCCACCACCACCCTCTACTTTCCCTGCCTTTGTATTTGCTTAAAAACTGTTACATCTGTAACATTTTCCAGTTCTGACAAAAGGTCATTGACCTGAAACGTTAACTCTGCTTCTTTCTTCACAGATCCTTCCTGACCTGCTGAGTATTTCATGCATTTTCTATTTATATACAGGTCCACAATCCCTTATCCGCAATTCTGAAATTTGAAAAGCTCTGAAAACCGAAGTTTTTTCGTGGAGCGTCACTTGTGTGCACGACATGACCCAAGTGGCGCCAAACATGACCCGGCGCGGCCGATGCTTGACCCACGCAGGTGTGAGGCGTCAGTTGTGTCTCAGCGCTGCTACCAGTCACACGTGCGTCTGCTGCTCTCTGATATTTTTTGTTATTTTGTGATTTTGAGTTTAATTTCACTGTGAAAATGTCAATAAGGGCTGCAGATACCCCTACCGTTCTGAAATCTGAAAAATTCCAAATTCCGAAACACATCTGGCTCCAAGGGTTTTGGATAAGGGATTAATAACCTGTATCAGATTTGCCTTACTCACAGCCATCGAGCATTGTTATGATAGCTTCAATTTATTGTCAATCAAGACCCCCAGATCTCAGATCTACACATTATTTTCTTTCCATTTAATTAATAATCTCTTCCTGGATTTTTTGCCCCCATGTTTAGCACTTTGCATTTCTCTGCATGGCCTTCTAATTCCCAAGTATGTTCAAATCCTCCTGTAGCCTATACTGTTCAGTTTTGGAGTCTACCACCTTCATTAGATTTGTATCATCTACAAATTTGGCTTCATAGCTCCGGATCATTTATGAAGATATTAAACAAAATAGTCCCTGAACCACTACCCTCTGGGTTCTATCGGTCAACCATTGTAATCTTCTTAGGCAGTCTCTCAGAACCGAGGATGACTTGCTTCCACATTAAAAATGAGTTCTCAGGTGACTGATGAGTCCAATGCGGGACCTACAGTCTCTGTCACAGGTGGGGCAGACGGTGATTGAAGGGGCAGGTGGGTGGGGTGCTTGGGTTGACGTGCGCTCCTTGCGCTTGGCTTCCGCTTGCTCCCAGCAAAGAGACTCGAGGTGTTCGGCGCCTTCCCGGATGCTTCTCCTCCATTTTGTGCGGTCTTGGGCCAGGGATTCCCAGGTGTCGGTGGGGATGTTGCACTTTTTCAAGGAGGCTTTGAGGGTGTCCTTGAAGCGTTTCCTCTGCCCACCTGGGGTTCTCTTGCCGTGCCGGAGCTCCGAGTAGAGCGCTTGTTTTGGGAGTCTCGTATCGGGCATGCAGACAATGTGACCCGTCCATCAGAGCTGATCGAGCGTGGTCAAAGCTTCGATGCTGGAGATGTTGGCCTGAGCAAGAACACAGACGTTGGTGCGCCTATCCTGCCAATGGATTTGCAGGATCTTGCGGCGGCAGCGTTGGTGGTACCTCTCCAGTGCTTTGAGGTGCCTGCTGTATATGGTCCATGTCTCTGAGGCATACAGCAGGGCGGGTATCCCTGCTGCTCTGTAGACCATGAGCTTAGTGCCGGGTTTGAGGTGCTGGTCTTCAAACACTCTCTTCCTCAGGCGACCGAAGGCTGCACTGGCACACTGAAGGCGGTGTTGGACTTCATCGTCGACATCTGCCCTTGTTGACAGCAGGCTCCCGAGGTATGGAAAGTGGTCCACGTTGTCCAAGGCCTTGTCGTGGATTTTGATAATCGGGGGGCAGACTGTGTGGCGGGGGTAGGTTGGTAGAGGACCTTTGTCTTACGGATGTTTAGTGTAAGGCCTATGCTCTCATACGCTTCGGTGAAGGTGTTGACGATGGTTTGGAGTTCGAACTCCGAGTGAGAGCAGACGCAAGCTTCGTCTGCGTACTGGAATTCGACGACAGAGGATGGGACGACCTTGGATCTGGACTGGAGGCGACGGAGGTTGAACAGTTTTCCATTTGTTCTGTAAATTAGCTCCACTCCAGTGGGGAGCTTACCGAGAGTGAGATGGAGCATTGCAGCAAGGAAGATCGAGAAGAGCGCTGGTGCGATGACACAGCCTTGTTTGACCACGGTTCGTACATGAATTGGGTCTGTGGTGGAACCGTTGGTCAGGATCGCAGCTTGCATGTCATCGTGAAGCAGGCGGAGGATGGTGACAAACTTTTGAGGGCAGCCGAATTTGAGGAGGACACTCCATAATCCCTCACGGTTGACAGTGTCGAAGGCTTTTGTGAGATCAAAGCAGGCCATGTACAGTGGTTGGTGCTGTTCCCTGCATTTCTCTTGTAGTTGACGTGCGGTGATATCCACTGATTCCCGCTTTCTTTATTTTCAATACCAGATTTTCCAGAGGAACTGTATCAAAGGCCTTACTCAAACCAATACACCACATCCACTGCCTTACCCCATCAAGCTCCTTTGTCACACCTGTAATATAGATTGACAAGACCTCCCCTTCATGAACTCATATTGGCTATCTTCTGATCTTATCTTCAATAAAGGTGTCCATAACTTTACCCATGATATACATCAAACTCACTGGTCTGTGATTCAAAAGGATTTAACAGAGATTGGAATTCTCATGCTGTTTACTCCCCCTCTTCCCTCCCTCCAGAGTATGTGGAACGCACTTTCATCCAAAGCAGTTAACTTTATTTTGATTGATTCCTTTAAAAGAATGGATAAGTATAATGGCGCAAGAACAAATATAAAAGATCAAATCTGCTGCAAAACATCAATAGCTTCTTATGGGAGTATGGAACTGTTACCTTTGGAAAACAAGTGAGTCACAGGTGAAAAATGTAGAATGTACAGTAATGTTAAGTGACTATTTGCATGGGTCATGGAGAATTTTTAGAGATTTATCTTCCTAGAAGCTTCACGTGGCAATACATGTCCTACACAACAAGAACTTGTATTTATATAGCACTTTTAACGTGGCAGCATGTCCCATGGTGCTTCACATAGGTGCAATCAGATAAAAATGGATAGTGAGCTAGAAGAGATGAGGTGGGGTGGCCAAAAGATTCGTCAAAGAAGTGGGTTTTAAGGAGGGTCATAAAGGAGGAGAGGGAGGTGGAGGTTTAGGT
This sequence comes from Somniosus microcephalus, assembly GCF_052327205.1. NCBI lineage: Eukaryota > Metazoa > Chordata > Chondrichthyes > Squaliformes > Somniosidae > Somniosus > Somniosus microcephalus. The sequence goes on from NC_140988.1 coordinate 323,523,174, forward strand.
TGGAAATTCCAAAGCTTAGAGCTAAGAAGACTGAAGGCATGGCCACCAACAGTGGGGCAGAGAGAGCAGGGATGCACAGTGGGAGAGTCAAAGAGTTCAAGGGTAGTAGGAATGCAGGAGTTAATAGAGAGATGGAGGGGCAAAGAACATAAGTAGGAGTAGGTCATACGGCCCCTCGGGCCTGCTCCGCCATTCAATAGGATCATGGTTGATCCGAATCTGGACTCACGTCCACTTCCCTGCCCTCTCCCCGTAACCCCTAATTCCCTTGTCTGCTAGGAAACTGTCTATCTCCGTTTTAAATTTATTTAATGTTGCAGCTTCCACAGCTCTCTGGGGTAGCAAATTCCATAGATTTACTACCCTCTGAGTGAAGAAGTTTCTCATCTCAGTTTTGAAAGGGCAGCCCCTTATTCTAAGATTATGCCCCCCAGTTCTAGTCTCACCCATCAGTGGAAACATCCTCACCGCATCCACCCGATCAAGCCCCCTCACAATCTTATATGTTTCGATAAGATCGCCTCTCATTCTTCTGAACTCCAATGAGTAGAGGCCCAACCTACTCAACCTTTCCTCATACGTCAACCCCGTCATCTCTGGAACCAACCGAGTGAACCTTCTCTGAACCGCCTCGAGAACAAGTATATCTTTTCTTAAATATGGAAACCAAAACTGCACGCAGTATTCCAGGTGTGGCCTCACCAATACCCTGTATAACTGCAGCAAGACCTCCCTGTTTTTATACTCCATCCCCCTTGCAATAAAAGCCAAGATTCCATTGGCCTTTCCTGATCACCTGCTGCACCTGCATACTAACTTTTTGTGTTTCATGCACCAGGACCCCCAGATCCCTTTGTAATGTAGCACTTTGCAGTTTCTCTCCATTTAGATAATAACTTGCTCTTTGATTTTTTCTGCCAAAGTGCATAACCTCACACTTTCCAATATTATATTCCATCTGCCAAATCTCTGCCCACTCACTTAGCCTGTCTATGTCCTTTTGCAGGTTTTTTATGTCCTCCTCACTCACTGCTTTCCCTCCCATCTTTGTATCGTCGGCAAACTTGGATACGTTGCACTCGGTCCCTTCCTCCAAATCGTTAATATAGATTGTAAAGAGTTGGGGTCCCAGCACTGACCCCTGCGGAACACCACTAGTTACTGATTGCCATCCTGAGAATGAACCATTTATCCCAACTCTTTGTTTTCTGTTAGATAGCCAATCTTCCACCCATGCCAGTATATGACCCCCAATCCTGTGATTTTTTTATCTTGATCAGTAATCGTGTGTGGAACCTTGTCAAGTGCCTTTTTGAAGTCCAAATACACTACATCCACTGGTTCCCCTTTATCCACCCTGTATGTTACGTCCTCAAAGAATTCGAGCAAATTTGTCAAACATGACTTCCCTTTCATAAAACCATGCTGACTCTGTCCTATTAAATTATGTTCATCCAAATGCTCTGTTACTGTTTCCTTAATAATGGACTCCAACATTTTGCCAACCACAGATGTTAGGCTAACTGGTCTATAGTTTCCAGCTTTTTGTCTACTTCCCTTCTTAAATAAAGGTGTTACATTAGCAGTTTTCCAATCTGCTGGGACCTTTCCTGAGTCCAGGGAGTTTTGGAAAATAATCACCAATGCATCCACAATCCCTACCGCCACTTCTCTCAAGACCCTAGGATGTAGGGCATCAGGTCCGGGGGATTTATCCGCCTTAAGTCCCATTATTTTACCGAGTACCATCTCCTTTGTGATTTTAATCGTGTTTAGCTCCTCCCCCCCATTGCCCCCTGTTTGTCCAGTGTTGGGATATTTTTAGTGTCCTCTACTGTAAAGACTGATACAAAATATTTGTTCAGCATCTTTGCCATCTCCATGTTCCCCACCACTAGTTTCCCGGTCCCATCCTCTAAGGGACCAATGTTCACTTTAGCCACCCTTGTTTCTTTTTATATAGCTGTAGAAACTCTTGCTATCTGTTTTTATATTTTTTGCTAGTTTACTTTCATAATCTATCTTCCCTTTCTTAATTAATCTTTTAGTTATTGTTTGCTGGCTTTTAAATGCTTCCCAATCTTCTATCCTCCCACTAGATTTGGCTACTTTATATGCCCTTGTTTTCAGTCGGATACTATCCTTTATTACTTTACTAAGCCACGGATGGCTGTCTTTTCTTTTACTCCCCTTTTTCCTCAGTGGAATATATTTATCGTGAAAGATGTGAAATATCTCCTTGAATGTAGACCACTGCTCTTGTACCGTCTTACACTTTAATCTGTTTTCCCAGTCCACTTTAGTCAATTCTACTCTCATACCTTCATAATCTCCTTTATTTAAGTTCAGTACGCTGGTTTGAGATCCAACTCTCTCACCCTCAAACTGAATTTGGAATTCAACCATATTATGGTCACTCATTCCAAGGGGATCCGTTACTAGGACATTTTTTATTAATCCTGTCTCATTACACAGGACCAGATCTGAGATTGCCTGCCCCCTGGTTGGTTCAGTTACATACTGCTCAAGGAACCCGTCCCTAATACCTCTATGAACTCTTCCTCAAGGTTGCCATGCCCAATTTGATTAGTCCAGTCAATATGAAAGTTAAAATCCCCCATGATTATAGCTGTTCCCTTATTACAAGCCCCAACTATTTCCTGATTTATACTCCGACCAACAGAGTTGCAACTGTTAGGAGGCCTATAGACTACGCCCACTAGTGACTTTTTCCCCTTATTATTCCTTATCGCCACCCAAACTGTTTCACTATCCTGATCCTTTGACCCAATATCATTTCTGACGATTGCAGTGATTCCATCCTTGATTAACATAGCAACCCCACCTCCCTTTCCTTTCTGTCTGTCCTTCCTAACGAAGGGTCCCAGACCTGAAACGTTAACTCTGTTTCTCTCTCCACAGATGCTGCCTGGCCTGCTGAGTTTTTCCAGCATTTTCAGTTGTTATTACACACACACTAATATTCTTTTCGGGGAAAAAAAGATGCAGTTTTCACACTGAATTCTGAAATCAAGTTCAATGTATTTATAAGTGTAGATCAATTGTGCAGTTCTCAGGAAGGGCCAAAGGTCACTAACCTCTATTTTGCTTTTTATAGATGCTGACTGATCTGCTGCGTATTTCAAGCATTTCATATTTCATTTCACTCTCTACTGCTTTACAAGCAGATTGCCATCAGCCAAAGTGGAATCAAGTCCTACAATTGTTGTTTCAATTGATTACCAAGCTTTATGTATAGCCGCAATAAACTTTCGTGCAGAATGTAACACTTGTTTTAGCTTATTAGAACTGTTAATCTGCAATTAGCTTGAAACTGACAACTATTTTTCCCCAATCTGCAAAAATGTGCCAGCCTCAACACGCAGGCATCTCAACAACTGTCAATTTACAGCTCTTCACATCACTGCTCAATGTGTTGCTGTGAATTTCCACTGCTCATATCAACCCTGCACACACTCAGTTAATGATCTAGCCTTAGGCATGGAACATATCGTGTCCTCGTGGTGAATAGCATTTTTAAGATCGGTTAAAGGCTAAAAGCATCTACAGTGGATACGCAATAATTTCCTGAATATAAAACAAGCGTGAGACAAGTCATAAAATACATTAGTTACTTTAAAATCCATTGCGTGATGAATATTGTCACATGCACACATTTATGTCCCAAACGGACTGAGACTTTTTTAATGCAACTTGCATTTATATAGTGCTTTTAACGTGGTAAAACGTCTCAAGGTGCTTCACAGGAGCGTCATCAAACAAAACTTGACACCAAGCCATACAAGGCGATATTAGGGCAGGTGACCAAAAGCTTTATTTTTATTAGTTCCTGGGATGTTGGCGTCGCTGGCAAGGCCAGCATTTATTGCCCACCCCTAATTGCCCTCGAGAAGGTGGTGGTGACCCGCCTTCTTGAACCGCTGCAGTCAGTGTGGTGAAGGTACTTCCATAATGCTGTTATGGAGGGAGTTCCAGGATTTTGACCCAACGATGATGAAGGAATAGCAATATATTTCCAAGTCAGGATGGTGTCTAACTTGGAGGGAAACTTGCAGGTGATGGTGTTCCCATGAGCCTGCTGCCCTTGTCCTTCTAGGTGGTCGAGGGCTCAGGTTTGGGAGGTGCTGCCGAAGAAGCCGTGGCAACTTGCTGCTGTGCATCTGGACGGTGTCAAGCTTCTTGAGTGTTGTTGGAGCTGCACTCATCCAGGCAAGTGGAGAGTATTCCATCACACTCCTGACTTGTGTCTTGTAGATGGTGGAAAGGCTTTGGGAAGTCAGAAGGTGAGACACTCGCCACAGAATACCCAGCCTCTGGCCTGCTCTTGCAGCCACAGTATATATGTGGTCAAAGAGGTAGGTTTTAAGGAGCATCTTAAAGGAGGAGAGGGGGTGGAGAGCAATGCTCCCTCAAAGCTGCGCGCGTGCAGCAGCGCAATAATCTGCAAGGTCCTGCGCAGTCCGCTCAGAGGCTTTTACATTGTATATACGGCGCATGCACAGAAATTTAAAGGGGCCGCGCATTAAAAGAAACAGGCCATGCAGAACAAAGCGCAGCTTACAGGGAACATTGGTGGAGAGACGGAAAAGTTTAAGGAGGGAATTCCAGAGCTTAGGGCCGAGGCAGCTGAAGGTATGGCCACCAATGGTGAAGCGATTAAAATCAGGGCTGTGCAAGAGGCTAGAATTAGAGATGCGCAGAGATCTTGGGAGGGTTGTAGAGCTGGAGGAGGTTACAGAAATAGGGAGGAGCGAAGCCATGGAGAGATTTGAAAACAAGGATGAGACTTTTTTTTTTGTAATCGAGGTGTTGCTGGACCAGGAGCCAATGTAAGTCAGTGAGCACAGGGGTGATGGGTGAACAGGATTTGGTGCCCAAGTAAAGATTTAGGATCATTAGTAAGCTAATAATAACTGGGCTTCATTTAACTCAACTAGTGCTACGTAATTTCAAAGTATGTCACACAAATTAAAATAGTCTTACATTTTGACAACTCAATTTAATTACTGCAAAGGAAATTCCAACTTTCAGTCAGATATTTTCCCCTTTCAATTTCAATGTGTTTCTATTTGTGTTTAATGTTTTTTTCTTTTCAGCTCCTTGGCACAATTCACTGGTTGTGATGGTGGACAGAAGACCAGTTCTAAGACACCCGTAACCACCATTAGGAGCTGCATAAACACAACTCAGAACCTTGTCTGTTGATTTTTTCATTCCCCACCTGAGAAATACCACATCACCACTCTACCAACCTGCTAATGGTTCATTCACAACCAAGAACGTCTGATGGAGAACTATGCGCTTTGAAATCCTTCTGAAAGTATGGTGCCCAGAACTGGACACAATACTTTAGCTGAGGCCTAAGCAGTGGAGTTATAAAGTATTGTCCTAACTTCCTTGCTTTTGTATTCTATGCCTCCATTTATAAAGCCAAGGGCCCTGTGTGGTTTTTTAACAGCCTGATCAACTTGACCTGACACCTTCAAAGATTTATGTATGTGAACCCCCAGGTCTCTCTGTAAAGGTCTCATTTAAAATTGTAACATTTAATTTATATTGCCTTTCCCCATTTTTCTTCCAAAATGCATGACCTCACACTTCTCTGCATTAAATTTCATCTGCCACATGTCTGCCCATTTCAACAGTCTGTCTATGTCATCCTGTAGTCTGCTGCTATCCTCTTCACTGTTTACTGCAGTTCCAAGCTTTGTATCATCTGCAAACTTTGAAATTATGCCCCCTATACCCAAGTCCAGATCATTGATATATATCAAGGAAAGCCATGGTCCCAATATCAACCCCTGGGGACACCACTGTATACTTCCCTTCAGTCTGCTAAACAACCGTTCACTGCTACTCACTGCTTTCTGTTCAATAGCCAATTTTGTATCCTTGCTGTCACTGTCCATTTAATCCCATGGGCGTCAATCTTGCTAATAAGTCTATTATGTGGCACTTTAGCAAACGCCTTCTGCAAGTCCATATATACACATCAACTACACTACCTTCATCAACCCTCTCTGTTATTTCATCAAAGAACTCAAATCAAGTTTGTCAGACACTATTTGCCTTTAACAAATCCATGTTGGCTGTTATTTAGTAACCCATGTTCTTCCAAGTGACAATTAATTTTGTTCCGTATTATGGTCTCTCGAAGTTTTCCAACCTCTGACGTTAGGCTGACTGACCTGTAGTTATTTGGAGTGTAACATTTGCAACCATTCAGATCAATTTACTTTGAGTACGTATTTTAAGCTGTAGCTAGAGATTCAAAATAATATCCATTTGTGTTAATCTAGAGCAAAACAATTTCACACTTCAATTGCAAATTTGTGAAATAGGTTATTATTATTGATACACGGGGATTACAAACCAGAATCATTTCTTCAGGCAATATTCTTACTGCTGGGTTTGCATTTCTAGCGCAAGATGGGAAGATTCTATGACAAATAAATTATATAAAAACAATAAAGATGTGATAGGTTGAAGGATTTATAGACACAAGTGGAATTCACTTTAGGGTGCTAAAGAAAGTACCTAATAAAACTGGTTATGTTCTAGTATGCATCTTTAGGGAATCCTTGAAAATAGGACTATGCCTATGGATTGGCGAAAAGGAAATATGATGCCAATCTATAAAAAGGGTTAAACAGATACCCAGGGAGCTACAGACCAGTTAGCATGACATCCATTATAGGGAAAATACTGGTGCATGTCCTGAAGGAGTAAGTGATGAACCACCAGGAGAAATATGGAACTAGTCAGCATGGCATTATGGGTGAAAGTCATGCCTGAATAATTGACTTCTTTGACGAGATAGTGGAAATTGCATTGTGGTAGCAAAGTGGTAATGTTAGTTAGCTAGTAATGCAGAGGCCTGGACTCATGATCCAGAGGCACGAGTTCAAATCCCACCACGGCAGCTGGGGAATTTAAATTCAGTTAATTAAATAAATCTGGAATAAAAAGCTAGTATCAGTAATGGTGACCATGAAGCTATCAGATTGTTGTAAAAACCCATCTGGTTCACTAATGTCCTTTCGGGAAGGAAATCTGCCATCCTTACCTGGTCTGGCCTATATGTGAATCCAGACCCACAGCAATGTGGTTGACTCTTAACTGCCATCTGAAATGGCCCAGCAAACCACTCAGTTGTAACTAACCGCTACGAAACATAATAAGAATGAAACTGGACGGACAACTCAGCATCGACCTCGGCACTGGCTACAGACACGGCAACGGCACACCCAGTCCAGTCGACCCTGCAAAGTCTTCCTCAGCAACATCTGGGGACTTGTGCCAAAATTGAGAGAGCTGTCCCACAGACTAATCAACACCCTGCAGTTTTGGTCGCCTTATCTGAGGAAGGATGTTCTTGCCATGGAAGGAGTTCAGCGAAGATTCACCAGGCTGATACCTGGGATGGCAGGAATGACGTATGAGGAGAGATTGGGACGATTGGGCTTGTACTTGCTGGAGTTTAGAAGAATGAGAGGGGATCTCATTGAAACTTATAAAATTCTGACAGGACTGGACAGACTAGATGCAGGAAGGATGTTCCCGATGGTCAGGGAGTCCAGAACCAGGGGTCACAGTCTAAGGATAAGGGGTAAGCCATTTAGGACAGAGATGAGGAGGAATTTCTTCACCCAGAGAGTGGTGAACCTGTGGAATTCTCTACCACAGAAGGCAGTAGAGGCCAATTCATTAAATATATTCAAGAAGGAGTTGGATATATTTCTTAAGGCTAAAGGGATCAAGGGATATGGGGAGAAAGCAGGGACAGGGTACTGAATTTGGATGATCAGCCATGATCGCATTGAATGGCGGAGCAGGCTCGAGGGGCCGAATGGCCTACTCCTGCTCCTATCTTCTATGTTTCTATGTACAGCAAGCAATTTGGAAGGCAAATAGCATGTTGGCCTTTATTGCAAGGGGGGTTGGAGTACAAGAGTAAAGAAGTCTTACTACAGGGCTCCGGTGAAACCACACTTGTAGCATGGTGCACAGTTTTGGTCTCCTTATCGGAGGAAGAGTATACTTGCCTTAAAGGCAGTGCTCTCATTGAAACATATAGGATTCTGAGGGGGATTGACAGGGTAGATGCTGAGAGGTTGCTTCCCCTGGCTGGAGAGTCTCGAATTAGGGGGCATCGTCTCAGGATAAGGTGTCGGCCATTTGGGACTGAGATGAGGAGGAATTTCTTCACTCAGGTTATGAGTCTTTGGAATTTTTTAACCCAAAGGGCTGTGGATGGTGAATCGTCGCGTATATATATATCTAAATATATCTATATCTATCTATATATATATCATGGCTGAGATAGATAGACTTTTGAATTCTAGGGGGAATCAAAGGATATGGAGATCGGGCGGGAAACGAGTTGAGGTCGAAGATCAACCATGATTTTATTGAATGGTGGAGCAGGCTCGAGGGGCCATATGGCCTACTCCTGATCCTAATTCTTATGCTCTTTATGTATAGCCTGCTTTACATGCATTCTTTAAAAAACTCATAATAAAGAAGGCTATCCTTTCCCTCCTACCAATTAAAAAGAACTGCCTGTCCCATTAGCTGTTCACAATCAAAGATTGGTTCTGCACAAATGGAAGTGTATTTCCACATCTCTGAAACTAACACTGATCCAAGCAGCCATCTTAATCACAATTTCTAATCTCATGTTGCTGAGGAAATACTCTTACCACCACACTGTAGATTCAATATAAAGAACTACATGAATCCTTCTTAGTCATTCAAATTGTGACATCAAGCTATTGGTTTTATAACTAGAGACAAGAAACAATCTCAGCTACTGCAAATGTTGAGCTTATTCAACTGTAAACAGTATTCAAACAATCCATTATATGTCATTTACTTCAATTGGAGGAATATATTAATAAACTATTAAACTTCAAACTATTAAAGTTAGCTATGTATTTTGTTAATCTTCAAACCAAGGTGTGCTTTGTCTTTACTCACCTCGTGAAATACTGGATAGTTCCTTCACAAATTGTGTGTATTGTCAGTCTTCACTCAGTGGTAGTACTCTCTCCTGAGTCACCAGGTTGTGGCTTCAAGTCTCACTCCAGAGACTTGAGCACATAATCTAGGTGGACACCTCAGTGCAGTATGAGGGAATGCTGCACAGTCGGAGGTGCCGTCTTTCGGATGAGACGATAAGCTGAAGTCCCATCTTCCCTCTCGGGTGGACGTAAAAGATCCCATGGCACTATTCAAAGAAATGCAGGGGAGTTCCCTTGGTGTCCTGGCTAACATTTATCCCCCAAACAACAGTATTAAAAACTAATTATTTATCGCATTGCTTGTTTGTGGGATCTTGCTGTGCACAAATCTGCTGCTGCATTTTTCTACATCACAAGTGACTACACTTCAAAAAGTACTTAATTAGCTGTAACGCACTTTGGGACGTCCTGAGGTCATGAAAGGTACTATATAAATGTAAGTTCTTTCTTTAAGTGCTATAAAGACCTTGCAGAAATGTTTCTAGCCCAAACTTTAAGTTTAGCATGCGAAGGAATAAGCCATATTCAGAAAAATACATCATTCTATGAAATAATTCTGGCCTTATTAAAACATGACAAACTGGGTTTGGAAATCTGGAAGCCTCAACAATCTAAAACTGTAAACAGCATACAGGCTATTGAGATAAGATAAGTTGTTGACACTGAATCAATAACCTTACTAAACAGGAGGTTGGAGGCTCCTGAAGTCTGCAGCTTTGGAAAGAACACAATGGTACACCCTGTTAAGGTGTCCTAAATTACACTTTGGAAAGAAACACAGAAAATTAAGAAACATATGCCTTTGTAAAAATGACATTAAACGAAACACAGGAGACACGATTCTGTGTTGCAACCAGCTGAGGTAACTGAGAATTGCATAAATCACCCTGGTTGAGGTGTTTTAATTTACACGTCGTAAAAAGACACAAACAGAAGACCTTGGTAAAAATGACATCAGATAGATGCACCCACTGTTGCACTGTTTTTTATGATGAGCTTCGAACACCTAGGGTAGAGACATAATTTTTAATGCTACCAGCTGATCTAACTGTAAGAATAGCAGGGATCAGCAGAAAAATGATGAGATAATTAGCTTACATCAGCAGAAAACTTCAAAGGAAATACCAATGGGAAAGGGTATAAAAATTGAACTTTCAAATGGAATGATAGACTCGCTTGAAGGGGCAAAGCGATTCTCGGCTTCAGAGCTAGCTCTGTAAGTCTTCAACTCTTTGTATCTCGGGGATCAATGGTATTGTATTTGATTTTGGTGGATATCCTGGAAGAAGACTAAGAACTGTAAAACTGTAGAGAAGTTAAGATCTCTAATATGAATTGTAAAGCTTACTCTTTTTGGAACTGTTAATGTTGCGATTGAAACACCTACTGTAATTACATGTCGGCTCTTTAATAAATCTATATATTTTTAGAATTGTCCCACATAATACTTCTGCATCAAACTCGCGAACTCAATCTCTGTACGCTCCTTGGTGAGGAGTTGCAGAATTCTGAGGGAGTTTTCCAGACCCTCATAATATCCGGAACGTTACAGTCTAGCTAAACTTATTAAAAGTGCTATCTGGAGGACGGGAACATCTTCAGATTGTTCCTTTCCTTCAGGGAGATATAGTCCAGACCTTTAGGCCCAATTAAGCGTCTTTAGGATTCGGCTACCTCAAACTTTAGTTGAAATTGAACGTCTGGGGAATCCGGGGTAGGACTAGTAATTATCCCTTCAAGCAAGTCTAGAAAGCAGTGGCGGTGAGCTGCTAGGAGTTGCTTGGGAGGTTGAAATAACAGTGGATTGAGCCTGGCAATGATACTTTGCGAATAATTAGATCCGGTTTATCCTTTTTGAATTTCCCAAACAAAACCCACTGTTTTACCAACAAGAACATAGACACCAGGTTTTATTTCTTTTGATTCAATTTAATGAGATTTATTCACAGCAACAATTTTGAAAATTCCTAGATGGACTGTAACATCAGTTTTTCATTTGAATACTTGAGCAGTAAGCAGCAAATGTAAAACATTTTCTTTCTTCTAACTATTTACCAATTTACAGACCAAATTGAGACATTACAAAACATTAATTAGCAACATTTAATGATTACATTATGAGATTTTTCACACCATGTTTAACACTTTGCTTTATCTATAGAACAAGCACCCCACCCACCCGCACCTTCAACCACCGTCTGCCCCACCTGTGACAGAGACTGTAGGTCCCGCATTGGACTCATCAGTCACCTGAGAACTCATTTTTAATGTGGAAGCAAGTCATCCTCGGTTCTGAGGGACTGCCTAAGAAGACGGGAAGAGAACTTATATTTCTGGTTAAAATGCAATCCAGTAAAGCCTCAGGATTAACATCAGTTCTTATTTTCAGGAAACAGTATCATAGAAATTATTAACTTGAATAGAATGCTACTATAGCATGTTTACATAATTTCAGAAAGCACAATGAAATATGTATTCTAACGAGCCTATAACAAAGAAAACATGCCACTCCACGGAACCCCTTGAAATAATTGTTAATTCTTCCACTATTTACATCAGTTTAACCAAAGAATTGCACTATATACACAAGAATATAATCATCCAAGACCTACAGTACATAATTATCCATTAAAAAATATTTCACACATTAGTGTCACAAAGAAATAAAGATACTGATCTACCTGTCTGGCACTGGCCATTTCCCTTTGACAGGAGCAAAACATCGGGATTTCACAAATATTTTCCTCATGTTTTTGCAAGCAAAGGAATGCATGATAAAGTCAGATATTATCCACTCTGCTTTAGCGTGACTGGAACAACGAAGCTTCAGATTAATTAACTGAACAAAACCAACAATTTCAGGAACTGATCCATCTGTACAGCTCTGCACTAGGCAATCAATATTTCTAGAGCTATGGGTGGAGAGAATATTACATGTTCAATGAGACATAACATTTTTGCTAACGTGAAATGTGCTGCTTAACTTCAGTATTTTCAAAAGTGGTCTGTATCATTACAGTAAGTTGAACAGAATACGAACTTCAGCTGTATATTGAAAGGCAATTAATGCACAATTTTTATACTTATAACAACATGCATGTCAATCTACAAAGCTGACAAACTGTTTAAAAAAAGACACCAAAAAAGCCGACGACTCAAATGAACAATGTACAGCTGCAACTCAGCGCTGAATAAAGGCCTATTACCAAGGCCACTGAAGAAGTTACATTCTTTTTTATTATATTGGATTCCTATTAATGTTGTACGGTCACATTCCACAATTTAGTTTGCATAAAATGAAAGCAAATGGCCTCACATATGACATAAAAAAATAAGTTTTACACAATGGGAGTGTAGTGGCACATGGATTTGTCATGACTTAGCTACAGCCAGACTCAATACTCTGTAAATTCTGTAATAGGGGAGAAAAACTCAAGTATTTAAAAGTGCAAATTTTGCAGCGATAGAGTTAGACATTTTTGACAGGGGAAGTTGGCTTCGATAGTGCAGGTTTTATTTTCATGGGGGAGTCTAGAAGCATGCTCCCCTGCCTCCCACACAACACCCCTACCTACCCCACCACCAACTTGGGTAGGAGATTTTGATTTTTGATACTTTTGCTGCATTTTTCAGTATACTGTGATTGAGCACTTGAAACCAAAAATAATTTATTCCAGAATATGATATAATAACTGACTAAAACTTAACTAACAGCGAACAAAATTGCTTTAAAAGATTTCATCTAAGATATAAACTACTTCTATTCCCAAAATGAAGCAACAGGATGTTAGCTAAAATGAACTGTTTTGTGGGTGATTCAACCGTTATTGAAATAATGCATATGATATAGAAACAGGAAGGTAAAACTACAACTAAGCAGGAGCAGACTGGGTCTGATTTCACAGTAGAGGGATTGCCACTCAGCTGATTAACTTTATACACTGAGAATCCTGCATTCAATTTTACAAAGTTTGAATAGGGAAGTCAGAATAAATCCTAACTTTCAATCCTGCCCTTCCTCTCAACCACAAAGCCTTGGGTTTGCTTCAGATTGGGGAGATCTGTGCAGTTCAGACAAGGATTATCTAAGTGGAATGTATGATAACAATACTGAATCCTAAAAACACATTCTCCCAACTTCTCGTCATTTCATGAAAAAAAATGCCGATCTTCAGTTATCAACGTTTACAATCCCCACCGACAGCTTGATTAGTTTGGGATTGTGGTAAGACTCTGTCTTCAAAATGATTTAATGCTGGAAAATGCATAACAAGTGATTTATTTGGATAGCTGTTGAACCATGTCATAGACCTTGTAGTGTTTGAGAGTTGCAGCATTTTCAGAGCTGCCAATACTCAACTGCCAACAACACAGCTGATCACGAGTTCATACATTGCAAGTATCCGTCCTGCGCATGCAAAAATAAACTCACAATGCCGATGTTAAAATCCCAAATGCACAAGAATAGCACAAAGGGGGATCTAAAATGCTGACCACTGACACAAAAAGCGAGTAGTTGGCAACGGGTGCAGTGTCCACTCTTACCATCCCTTCATCTCCTACAAGTACCAGAAACTGTCTTAACCAAATGCCAATATGATCCTCTTAATGTCTCCTTCGCCACATCCACATGATCTAAACTGCTGGCAAGGACTAAGTCAATGAGTAAGAGAGAGAGAATCCTTTCCAAAATCTGAAAAGCTGCACAACACCCTCAATGTCTACACTGTATCTATAAGTGTCATGAAATCTGTAGCATGCATCCTATATTGTAACATGACCAAGATTTGTACATAGAATCATAGATATTTACGGCACAGAAGGAGGCCATTCAGCCCATCGTGTCTGTGCCGGCCGAAAAAGAGCTACCCAGCCAAATCCCACTTTCCAGTTCTTGGTCCGTAGCCCTGTAGGTTACGGCACTTCAAATGTATATCCAAATACTTTTTAAATGTGATGAGGGTTTCTGCCTCTACCACCCTTTCAGGCAGCGAGTTCCAGACCCCCACCACCCTCTGGGTGAAAAATGTTCTCCTCATCTCCCCTCGAAGAACATAAGAACACATTTAAAATTAATTTTACAACTTTAATGGCAGTGCACATCAAGTTTCTATATTTTTTTTAATTAAGGAGGAAACCACAGTTGGTGAATTATTTTCACTCCATTTCCCCACATCATACAACACAAATAGGCAACCTGCTCCCTGCTCTCTCCCAAAAGCACCATAACTGACTGCAAGTGGTGACCAAATGCATCCCAGATGTTTTACCCTCCTCCCTTAATTAATCCTGCAGTGATGAAATGTACTGCACACCTTTGTTTGTAAGGGCAAATGGCCTTTGCTGCATATGCTTTTTTATATATACACTTCATACAGATCGGCTTGTCAACTCAAAATTGCATTTCAATCAAAATTTATTAAAAAGTGCATCACCCTTCAAACATAAGAATTTGCAGACTAAATATGTTGTGGGTCATTGCCTGTTAGAATTTGCAAAGAAATCATAATTTTCCTTCTTCAGACTGTTGATAAATATGGATCATCAACAGGCTTTTGTGCAATAAAATTCAAAATCATGGATTTATAACTTGGCACATTAAAACGAGAGAGCTTTCCTACCAATATGTTAAGCATAATAATGCTATAATTTCTGTATAATATCAGGTTAATTTGGGGAAGGAGGGAATCAGCCCATGTAATTTTCTTGGTCCAAATTATCTCCAACAGCTAGATTTACTGCACTCATGATCAAATTAACTATGTATAAAAAACATCAACCACTGAATGTTTGATCACCTCCCCCCAACCAAACCCCCGCCATCCCCACACAGAGCATCAAATAGTGCTGAAGCAAATACTGAAATGCAATCAATAGTTATTTGTCATATATGTTGGTCAACTCCAGTCCCCCAATTATTTCTATATACCCATTTTAACCAAACCCCTCCACCTATCTTTACGCAGATTCCCTTACGCAGAAAATACCTGCACCCAATTTGGGGATAAGATTATTTTTGTGGCATAAAACAAAATTGCTTCATGCATAAATTTAGATTTAAAAATTACTATTTACGTCTTACTGCAACAAACTTCAATTAGAGCCAAGGCAAGCCAATATACTGAGGCCAATTGATTTGCAATGGGAAATGTTAGCTATTGTATATTTTTAGATGAAAACCTATTTAATCTTTGTTTTATGATAAAATACCTGGAGGCAAGGGCAAGCGTAATGGAATGTTCAACTTAACCCTCTCTTGTCCAGACAAAGCAGAAAAATATCACCATTGCAGCACATTTGAAAGTGTTTATCCCCACACTGCTTCAAATTAGCATGCATGTAAATTGTAGAGCAGTGTCTGTAAACACTCAAGACTTCTGCCGTCTGTCCAATGAGCCTATAACCACCTGACTGTACATTAATAAGCAGTAAGCATATTTCTATAATTTAGCAATACAGCAAAAGATGAGTGTAAAGAAGTATTACGGTACAGCGTGCAAATTTAGCATCAAATGAAGTAGTTTCAGCTTCAGCTCTGTGGGGGTGACCAAACATTCAGTGGTTGAATTGATTTGGAACTTGGAGTGTAAATCAGGTGGCAAAGTCCAAACGAGCTCTGAACTGAGGTAGAGTGAGACTACCTCTTCCAGGGAATTCTCCTCTTCCTTCACTCAAATGTCAGGTCAGGCCCAGACTCTGGATACAGGCTGCATTCACACTATAAACAAAAAGCAAAAGTCTGCAGATGCTGGAAATCTGAAACAGAACAGAAAATGGTGGACATACTCAGCAGGTCAAGCAGTACCTGCGGAGAGAACAGATACGTTAACAATTCAGGTCTAGGCTCTTCATCACAACCGCAAGAAATTACAGATGAACAGCATTTAAAAAAACAAAAAAAGAGGGACGGGGGGGGGAACCACACATATGCAAACACAGACAGACAAGAGGAAGAAGAACAACCTGTGAAGTGCTTAAATGGAAAGCATGAAATCATTAAATGGCTGAAGTGATATTAACACAAGACAATAGGAGGATTCCTCTACATAGGGGAAACCAAATGCAGATTAGGCGACCGTTTTGCCGAACGTCCTCATTTTGTCCCAAGTGTGGCCCTAAACTCCGTCACTTCCCACTTCAATTTCCCATCCCAATCCAATCTCTGTCTTTGACCTTCTACATTATTTAACTAAGCTTAACAGAAGCTAGAGGAATAGCACCTTATCTTTCTATTAAAATTGGCCTCAAAATTGACATTACTGTGGCGACACGCCACCACTGGACACAATCCGCTCACGGCGGTACGGACAGTTTAAGCAGACGCCCCCAACCGGGGGCCCTTTCCTCCAGCAACTTGTTTCCCACAGGGACAGGCTGCCGGGAGCACTTCCTGTCTGGGGAGTATTTAAGTCAGGCGCGGGCTCTTCCAGTTCCTGTTTTGCCATGAGGCTGAAATAAAAAGCTGTTCTGTTTTACTAGCTCTGGTCTCGACTCCCACGTTTGCCGCGGTATCTCAACACTGGTGACCCCGACGCTCAGGACGAATCCTAAGCTAGCATGGCGGATACAAACGCAGTCACGGTTAAATTACCAGACTTTTGGGAAAACTTGGCCGAAGCCTGGTTCGTTCAAGCCGAGTCCAGATTCCGGCTGAAAGGCATCACAGGAGACACCACGAAGTACGACTACCTCGTCTCCTCGCTCACGTACGCTACCGTCCCCAAAGTTTGGGCAGTGCTGCAGGACCCACCACAGACTGGCAAGTACGAACATCTGAAGGCTGCGCTCCTTAAAAAAATTTCAAACGTCCTCTTACCAGCGCCACTGCCAACTCCTTGACCTCCCCGGTCTCAGTGACGCTTCACCATCAGACCTGCTTTCCCACATGCTGTCCCTCGTGGACGACAAGCCCCCCGGCGCCCTCTTTCGCACGCTTTTTATTCGGCAGCTTCCCGCCAGCATCCGCCCGCTCATTGTGGAGTCCGGCTCCACGGACCTGAATGACATAGCAGAAAAGGCCGACCGGCTGCTCTCTGCACAGTCCGCGCGCGACGTCACGCCCGACCTCGCGGCAACGACCACGCGGTCTTCCCGGCCCGCCAGCCCTACCACTCCGGGCCACTGTTACTACCAAACCCGTTTTGGCACTAAGGCCCAACGCTGCACGCCACCGTGTACCTTCAATTCCTCCCCCGCACCGGCCCCCGCGATGGCCGTGGGGCAAAAGGGGCCTCTACTGTACGTCACTGACGACAGAACCAACCGCCGATTTCTGTGCGACACAGGGGCCCAGCACACCACCACCCCCGACCGATACCCGGTGCCTCGCATCCAGGACTTCTCGGCCCGACTGGCCGGACGAACCGTCTTTTCCAAAGTCGACCTGGTGCGCGGTTACCACCAAGTCCCCGTACACCCCGCGGACATCCCCAAAACGGCCGTCATCACTCCATTCGGCCTGTTCGAGTTCCTGAGGATGCCCTTCGGCCTCAAGAATGCAGCCCAGGCTTTCCAGCGCCTTATGGACTCGGTCCTGCGGGACCTGAACTTCCTATTCGTCTATCTGGACGACATTCTCGTGGCCAGCTCCTCCAAACAGGAACACCTCGAACACCTTCGCGTCCTGTTCGGGCGCCTAGCCCAACACGGGCTCATCCTCAGCCCAGCGAAGTGCCAATTCGGCCTAACCGAGATCGATTTTCTCGGTCACCACATCACCCCTGCTGGGGTCGTCCCCCTGCCCAACAAGGTGCAGGCCGTCCAGCAGTTCCCCCGCCCCACAACCATCAAGGGCCTCCAGGAGTTCCTCGGGATGGTGAACTTCTACAACAGGTTCATCCCCAGAGCTGCAGCCCTCATGAAGCCCCTATACGACTCCCTCTGAGGTAAATCCGGCAAGATGGCCGTAGCCTGGACCACTGACACGTCAGCCGCCTTCGATGCCACCAAAAACGCGCTCGCTGACGCCACTCTGCTCGCGCACCCGAGGGCCGACGCCCGGGTCGCGCTCACCACCGACGCCTCCGACCACGCGGTCGGGGCCGTGTTCGAGCAGTGGGTTAATGGCGCGTGGCAGCCACTTGCCTTCTACAGCCGCCAACTGCGCCCCCCGGAGGTCAAATACTCCACTTTCGACCGCGAGCTTCTCGCGCTCCACCTGTCGGTCCATTTCAGGTTCCTCCTGGAAGGCCACCCCTTCACCGCATACGTGGACCACAAGCCACTCACATACGCGATGGCCAAGCACACCGAACCCTGGTCCGCTCGGCAGCAACGCCAGCTCGCGGCCGTGTCCGAGTTTACCACGGACATCCAGCATGTCTCCGGTAGAGACAACGTTGTCGCCGACTGCCTTTCCCGTCCCGCCATCTGCGCGAATCACCTCGCGGTCGACTACGCGCAACTAGCAGCGGCCCAGCTCACGGACCCAGACCTCCTCTCGGCGGCTACCAACCTGCCAGGGCTACGCCTAGCCAAGGTCGCGCACGGGCCCGAAGCCACGGCAGTCACTTGCGACATCACACTCAGCCAACCCAGGCCGGTCGTCCCTGAAGCCTGGCGCCGCCGCGTCTTCGACGCGCTCCACGGGCTCTCCCACCCGGGTTCCCGCGCGTCCGTCAAACTCCTCTCCCAGCGTTTCGTCTGGCGCGGCCTCAGCAGAGATGTTCGAACTTGGGCCACCTCCTGCCTCGCCTGCCAACGGGCTAAGGTACAATGGCATTCAAAAGCACCCCTGGGAGACTTCGAGGTACCCAGCCGCCGCTTCGACCACGTACACGTCGAAATCGTCGGGCCCCTGCCGCCATCGCAAGGCCAGACTTATCTCCTCACGATGGTCGACCGCTACACACGCTGGCCTGAGGCAGTGCCGCTGACCTCCACCACCACAGCCGACATCGCCAGGGCGTTCGTTAACACCTGGGTAGCGAGGTTCGGCGTACCGGCCGACATAACCTCCGACAGAGGCGCCCAGTTCACCTCCGAACTCTGGACGGCCACAGCACGCAACCTCGGTGTGACGCTCCACCGAACCACGGCGTACCACCCGCAGGCCAACGGGCTTTGTGAACGCTTCCACCGGTCACTCAAGGCCTCACTCCGCACCGGCCTGCAGGACAGTACCTGGACTGACCGCCTACCGTGGGTACTACTAGGCCTACGCACCGCGGTCAAAGAAGACCTCCAGTCCTCGGCAGCGGAGTTAGTCTACGGACAACCGCTGCGCGTCCCAGGCGAATTCCTTCCGGAGGCTACCACGCCTTGGTCGGCCGACCAGCAGCGGCTCAACTTTTTCTCTTCCGCTCAGCAGTTCGCCCCACTTCCGGTCAACCGACACGGCGAACTCGCACCTCACGTTCCGCCAAATTTACAGCAGGCGCGCTTCGTCTTCGTGCGACACGACGCGCACCGCGGACCCCTGCAACCCCCGTACGACGGACCGTACGAAGTACTACAAACCGGGGACAAGGTCTTCAAGCTGCGACTCGGCGACAGGGTCGAGACAGTCTCCATCGACCGGCTCAAACCAGCACACAGAACCAGGGGAACAGGTCCCCGTGGCCCGGCCTCCAACTAGAGGCCGTCCCGCCAGCAAGCCAGCACAGCCGGCGGCGAACCGCCAGGCCCCGCCAACTAGACCGGCGATCACGCAGAGCCGCTGCGGCAGAACCATCAGACCACCGTCACGACTCGTCCACTCCTCCTAAGCAGATTCTGGGGGGAGCTCTGTGGCGACACGCCACCACTGGACACAATCCGCTCACGGCGGTACGGACAGTTTAAGCAGACGCCCCCAACCGGGGGCCCTTTCCTCCAGCAACTTGTTTCCCACAGGGACAGGCTGCCGGGAGCACTTCCTGTCTGGGGAGTATTTAAGTCAGGCGCGGGCTCTTCCAGTTCCTGTTTTGCCATGAGGCTGAAATAAAAAGCTGTTCTGTTTTACTAGCTCTGGTCTCGACTCCCACGTTTGCCGTGGTATCTCAACATTACTAACTTTAGATTCTTCTCTTTGGCATGACATGGTGGCAGGTAGGATAGGTGTGTTGGTATTGTGGGGGGGGGGGGGCATGTTGTAGGGACAGATTGGCATTTTGTATGGAGACTCTCCATCAAAACACCACGCTGGCAGGGGAGCCTGCACCTTTGGTGTCGACCTGTCAAAACCTTCTCCCAGGCTCCAAGAGCTCTGAATCTGTTCTGTTTTGCTGTTTTTTCCTGCTTCTATTTCTAAATCAGCCATTGCTTAGGGGTAGCACTCTTGCCTTGGAGTGAGAAAGGTCATGGGTTCAAGCCCCACTCCAGAGACTTGAGAACATAATGTAGGCAGGCACTGCAGTGCAGTCCTGAGGCTGTGCTGCACTGTCGAAGGTGTAGTCCTTCAGATGAGAAGTTAAACCGAGGCCCTGTTTGCTCTCTCGGGTAGACATAAAAGATCCCACAGCACTATTTGAAGAGGAGGAGGGTAGTTCTCCCCGTTATACGGCCCAATATTTATCCCTCAACCAACATTGGGCAGATGCATGGCAGATGCAGTATAATGTGGATAAATGCGAGGTTATCCACTTCAGTGGCAAAAACAGGTTATTATCTGAACGGCAATAGATTGGGAAAAGGGGAAGTGCAATGAGACCTCGGTGTCCTTGTGCACCAGTCGCTGAAGGTAAGCATGCAGGTGCAGCAGGCGGTTAAGAAGGCAAATGGTATGTTGGCCTTCATAGTGAGAGTATTCGAGTACAGGAGAAAGGATGTCTTGCTGCAGTTGTACAGGGCCTTGGCGAGACCATACCTTGAGTACTTTGTGCAGTTTTGGTCGCCTTATCTGAGGAAGGATGTTCTTGCCATGGAGGGAGTGCAGCGAAGATTCACCAGACTGATACCTGGGATGGCAGGAATGACGTATGAGGAGAGATTGGGTCCATTAGGCTTATATTCGCTAGAGTTTAGAAGAATGAGAGGGGATCTCATTGAAACTTATAACGTTCTAACAGGACTGGACAGACTAGATGCAGGAAGGATGTTCCCGATGGTGGGGGAGTCCAGAACCAGGGGTCACAGTCTAAGGATAAGGGGTAAGCCATTTAGGACAGAGATGAGGAGGAATTTCTTCACCCAGAGAGTGGTGAACCTGTGGAATTCTCTACCACACAAGGCAGTTGAGGCCAATTCATTAAATATATTCAAGAAGGAGTTAGATGTATTTCTTAAGGCTAAAGGGATCAAGGGATATGGGGAGAAAGCAGGGACAGGGTACTGAATTTGGATGATCAGCCATGATCTCATTAAATGGCGGAACAGGCTCGAGGGGCCGAATGGCCTACTCCTGCTCCTATCTTCTATGTTTCTAACATCAATAGAACAGATTATCTGGTCATATATCTAACTGCTGTTTGTGGGACCTTGCTGTTCACAAATTGGCTGCCGTGTTTCCTACATTACAACAGCGACTACACTTCAAAAGTACTTAATTGGTTGCGAAGCAGTTTGGGACGTCCTGAGTTCACATAAATGCCCGTTCGTTCTTTCTTTACCTAACTTACTGTGCACTTCCTCAGGTATTCACACATTCTCTAACTGGTAAATGTCTTTAATTTCTCTCATTATTCCTCCTTTTATGTCATGTTAATATCACTTGTTTTCCATTTAAGCACTTTATAATTCCTTCTACATCCTCATGTGCATGTTTTTTTTTTTTTTAATTCCTTGTTCCCTTTGTTCTGTCCATTTTTCAATGCTGTTCATGTGCATTTTCTTCCAGTTCTGACAAAAGATCGACACCTGAAACATTAACTTATCTAATCTCTCCACAGATGCTGACTGGTCTGCTAAGTATTTCTAGCATTTTCTGTTTTTGCATTCACACTGTAATTGCAGCGATGGTTCAAAATAAAACTATTTTGTACCAAGACTAGAGTTCTCGTGTGATTGCATTTTTAGATTCAAAAGGGACATATCAATAGAAATCCTGTAAGTAAAGTAGGGAAAGCAGTAGCGTGCTTCTTTTTACTTTATAATCAGAATAAAATTGATTTTAAATAATCACAAGGGGAAACTTACCACTAGGAAATATTACATTTAGCTTTTCAATCAGCAACAGAGTAGCTGAACACCCAAAGGGATCACATGGAGATCTATGCAGAGCGAATTGAAAGACAAAGAGGCTGAGTTGTAATGTCTCATATCTATTTACGCTGTTTTACTTATTTCACTATAGATTTTAGCAGGGTCCCTTCTCCACTTTAACTAGAAGAATTGCGCTGGCGGAACCCTAACTGAGAACAATGAGCAGGTTATTGGTGAGTAAGTGCCGCTTGATAGCACAATTGACAACTCCTCCATCACTTTGTTGATGATTGGGAGTAGGCTGATGGGGCCTCAATTGGCTGCATTGGATTTGTCTTGCTTTTTGTGGACAGATTGTCAGGTAGTGGCCAGTGTTGGAGCTCTACTAAACACCCTTGCTATGCCACCATTAGTTCTCAAACAGATCCTCAGCACTGCAGCCCTGATGTTGTCGGAGCCGACAGCCTTTGCCGAGTCCAGGACACTCAGCTGTTTCTTGATGTCACATGGGAGTGAATAGAGTTGACTAAAAACTGACATTTGTGTTGGTGAGTACCTCAGGAGGAGGCCAAGAAAGATTGTTCACTCGTATCATCATCAAACTTGGATATATTACACTCGACCCCCTCATCTGTGAGGAGGGCAGAAAGAGGCTGCAAAGGGTTAAGTGATTGGGCAAGGTGGTGGCAGATGGGGGCATAATGTGGGGCAAGTGTGAAATTATCCACTTTGGTGGGAAGAATCGAAAAGCAGAATATTTTTTAGTCAGTGAATGTTGGGATTCAGAGGGATTTGGATGTCCTTGTACACAAATCACAGAAAGTTAACATACAGGTACATCAAGCAATTAGGAAGGCAAATGGTATGTTAGCGTTAATTGCAAGAGGGTTGGAGTACAAAAGTAAAGACATCTTGCCGCTATTACATAGGGCTTTGGTGAGGCCACACCTGGAGTACGGCGTACAGTTTACTTATCAGGGGGGGGGGGGGGGGGGGTGCAACGAAGGTTCACTGGATTGATTACTGGGATGAGAGGGCTGTCCTATGAGAAGAAATTGAGTAGAATGGGCCTATATTCTCTGGAGTTTAGAAGAATGAAAGGTGATCTCACTGAAACATATAAAATTCTTAGAGGGCTTGACAGAGTAAATGCTAAGAGGCTGTTTCCTCTGGCTAAAGGTTCTAGAAGTAGAGGGTCATAGTCTCAGGATAAGGGGTCAGCCATTTAGGACTGAGAGGAGAAGAAATTTCTGCACTCAGAGGGTTGCGAATCTTTGTAATTCTCTACCCCAGAGGGCTGTGAATGCTGAGTCTTTGAGTATATTCAAGGCTGAGATCGATAGATTTTTGGACTCATGGGGAATCAAGGGATATGGGGATAGGGCGGAAAAGTGGAGTTCATTTAGAAATTCATCCATGATCTTATTGAATGGCGGAGCAGGTTCGAGGGGCTGTATGGCCTACGCCTGCTCCTATTTCTTATGTTCTTATGCATGTAGTCCAGTGTTGCAGCGTCACCAGGTTGGCACCATATTTTCACATATGCCTGCTGCTGCTCCCAGCATGCACTTCTACACTCCTCATTGAACCAGGATTGATCTGACTTGATTGTATTGGAGATGTGAGCGATATGCCGGTTACAGAATGTGGTGATATACAAATCTGCTGCAGCTGATGGTCAACAGTGCTTCATGGTTGCCCATCTGCTGCAGCTGATGGTCAACAGTGCTTCATGGTTGCCCAGCTTTGAGTTGCTAGACCTATTCTTAATCTATCCACTTAGCATGGTACTTAGTGGTAGCATTCTCGCTGAGTCAGAAAGTGCAGTATTCGAACCCCACTCCAGATAGTTCCAGCAAGTGAAGACCGGAGCTCCGGCTGAATTCTGGGTTGACATCCAGTGGAATAATCACATTCATTAGCTGTAGGTGTCCCTCCCATCAATCCCCCCCCCCCACCCCCCCCCCCCACAGTCACATGGGTTGTGGAAGCCTAGAAAACCTTCCCACCTTATCGGACTAACTGCCCTATCAGCTAGAATAAAGATGGTTATGGCCATAGAAGGAGCATTCACATTGCGACCTATCAGACTGTTAATCAGCCTGCAAATTTTTCTGCTATTCTCTAAGGGAAGAGTATGAAGATACAAAAACAACAGCATGGTGGTAGTGCCACACATGATGGAGGTGGTCCTCGGTGTGAAGGCAGGACTTGATCTCCACAAGGACGTGTGGTGGTCACTCCTAGCAATGCTGTCATGGACAGACGCATCTATGACATTTGGTGCACCTGAGGATGAGGTCAAGTAAGTTATTCCCTCGTGTTGGCCCTTTCTCCACTTGCCACAAGATCAGTCTGGCAGAAATGTCATTAGGACTCGGCCAGCTCGGTCTGACTTGCAATCTATTGTTTTGGCTATGTCGTTCAATATTCTATTGGCTTTGTTGATTACTCTGCATTAGTTGGATATGTCGCGTGCAAAGTCTACTAGGACTCCCAGGTCTCTCTCAACTTCATCCTTAGCTACTTGCATGTTTTTCATGGAGTATGCGTCACGCTCATTTTTCTTTCTTATGTGCAATACTTTACACTTATCTACATTAAATTTCATCTGCCATGGTTCAGCGCATTCATATTTTATTTAGCTCATATTGTAACTTCTGGGCCACTTCCTTCGATTCCACTGCCCCTCAGAGTTTGGTTTCATCCACAAATATGGCCAATTTGCATTGATTCTGAATCCAAGTCATTGATGAAACTGGGTAGCCCACTCAGTATTTTCCCCCACACTGACATTTCCCATCTGAACAATAACCATTGTTTTCCACCTTTAAGTCAATTTCTTATCCATACCCAAGTTTTGCCCTGATTTCCCACAACTTTGAGATTAATTAGTGCCTTTGGAAGTACACAATGTTGTAAGGGTTGCCAAAATCAACTTAGATTGCTTTGAGGAAATGACAACCCAGGAGGTTGGTCAAGCAGGATCTTCCCCACCTAAAGCCTTGTTGACGAGATTGTTCTTTTCGATAATCTTCAAGTTTACTCCTAATAATCAATTCCATTATTTTACACTGAATTCAAGGCTAATGGGTCTGTCATTTCTGTGTCTGCCTTTTCACCTTTTTGAATACTGGCACCACTTTAACCTGGTTTTCATTCTAGTAGTGTCCCTGTGTCCAATGAATCCCTCAAAATGAGAGTCAGTGCTTCACAAATCTCCTTGCTAGTCTCTCACCACAATCTGTTTCAAATCTTTTCAGGTGTCTAAGATGTCCATCTTATTTCTATCCTACTGCTAAATAGTGCCTCGATATTTTTTGGGCAGGGCATAGTGCTCGTGTCTTCCCTTTTGCATAGTGAAGCAATCATTTAGAATATTTACTACCTTGCGCTCATCCTCAGTTTCAAGTCATGGGCAGTGCTCTCATCTCTTGCTGTAGCAGCATTTTAAAAAATTTACTGTTATATTTGGCCTCTGCAACTATGCTTTTTTCTCGGTCTTTCTTAGCCCCTGTGATCACCATTTTAACTTGTTTCTGCACCCTCCCCTTCTTTTTGTCCCTACAAAATTTGTAGAAGTAATTTTTCTTCTAATTTTCTACTTTTAATTTATCAATCCACTTAGAATCACATTTGTTTACTCTGAGCTTGCTGATCTTAGGTATGTACTGACTTGCCAGCATCACATCGATGCCAAGAATTTTTAAAAAGGCGCTCGTTCTGGTACGCAGGTCTTCAGCACTATAGCCAATTTGCTGTGTCCAGTGCACACAGCTAATTTTCAATGTCACACAGAGTAAACCGAATTGGCTAGATATGATGGTGGGGACCTCAGGAAGAGGCCGAATAAAATCATCCACTTGGAACTTCTAGCTGAAAATGCTTGCAAACACTTCGCTCTGTCCAATGTACTCAGCTGCTTTTTAATGGCCTTAAAACTGAAGTGTAAATTATCAATTTTAAACTGGATTACCAATGTGCAACATATTTCCCATACTTAGATTAGTTTAAATGATACAGTAATGTGGTTTAAAATCAATAACCAAATTGTTTCTCAATAACATAAAAATCAGATTATTACCTGCAACAAGCAAATACTTTATGCTGCAAAAGAATTTGCAGGACCAGCTCTCCATGTTTATGTTCTTAGAATAAGCAAGCTTAATTTTTGGTTTGTACACCCACATTTTTTAGGGTCTCAATGCAGCCAGCTTATTTCATTTTGGCTCATTGACACAGCCAGCTGAACACTTCCAGTGCCCTTCTTATATTCTTTTTTAATTTCCCCCTGCACTCTCTGCATTCTGCCTGGTTTTCTACTGCATTCTGTACCTGACATTGGTCATAATTGGATAATTAAAATTTGCGTCTAAAGTGAATCCTTGTGAAAGAATGAGTCAGCTATCGAAATAGTGAGGAATGGGGTTTCATTTGTGAAAATAATTTAAATCTTAAGGATTTTTGACACTCAAAACAGAAAGTTTGGAGAAGTCTGGAATGGGTTCAAAGGTTAAAGAAAGGACTAAGAGATCTTAAGAAACAGATCGAAGGTGAAAAGGAGTCAAGAGTGGAAGTGGGAAACTTCAGATGTCGAGACAGATCAAGTCAAAAGGTTTGAAGTGTATCACTGTTAAATGATAGTTTGTGATATCTGATATTGAACACGAGAGAGACAGAGGTGAGAATCAGCCTTAATCCAAATATAACAAGTGTGTGGAAAGTTTGATATACCAAGCAAAAGGAAACAACGGTAGAGGTAAGTAATACTACTTCTATGGACAAAGATTAATCCTTTAAGTTTCCCTAATGGTGAACACAAGTGTTCCAGAGGGAGGCAGATCTACACAACTCGATTACAATCTTGCCCTTCCAAGCTGGCTGTAGGAAATAAAAAAGATAATCAAAGCTGGTAGTTTATTAGAATATACATTGAAATAAACTTAAAAGAACCTGGATATATTTGTTCTTGAAAGCTGTTAATCTGCCAGCTATACAAATAATCCAACTATAAAATAGCTTTGCCAATTTATGTTAATCTTGGACATTTAACAATCATATACTGTTTTAAGAGGAGCCAGTTAATGCTGAATTATTATATATTAAACTGTATCTGAGCGTATAAAGATTGAAACTGTCTGTAAATAATATCTATCCAAGTACTCTGTTCTTTCTTTAATGCTTAATCTCATGATATTAATCATGTTATCATAGATGTGTTTATAAAGTCACATATATCTATGTCTAATTTTAGTTTTAATGACTCTAGCAGGAGGAAATTCATTAATTTACTAGTTGTGTGCAATGTTCCCACTTGATCAGTTTGTTTTATGTAACTGTTAATATACTGGGTCATACAAGATAATAGCCCGGAATTTGCAGTCAGCGGCGAAGCAAAGGCATTCGCCGCTGGCCCCAAAGTAAGCTTCGCACAAAGATCTCGCGATCTCTGTGGCGAGGTCGGCTTTTCCAACGCGTAACTGAAATCAACGCAAGTTAATGGGGATTTCCAGCAAAGAGCTGCTGTGACATCAACAGGCTGTCTAAGCAGCCAATCAAAACGCAGAATTCTCAGACAGCGAACCAGGAAGTGGGTAAGCTCCTTTGATTCTAACATTTTAAAAATGTTGGAGAGAAAAGCAAAGATTGGAGCTCTCACAGGGGGAAAAGGCAAACCTGAAATAAAGATGAACAAATTTTAAAAAAAAATATTTAAAAGTTTCTTAAAAATTTACATTTTTATTAAAATGGATAAGCTTGACACTCCACAAAATGAAAATGCGTTTTTCCGGGTCATAACATTTGTTTAGCAGTCAATACGCTGTTAAAACCCCAATTGCACCTAATCCAAAAGGATTTAACTTTTAATGGGGTATTTAACAACAGTCAGAGGGAGATAGAAGAGCAAATATGTAGGCAAATTTCTGAGATGTGCAAAAATAGGGCAGGAATAGTAGGGGATTTCAACTTCCCTAATATTAACTGGGATAAAATTAGTGTGAAAGGCATAAAGGGAGCAGAATTCTTAAAATGCATTCAGGAGAACTTTTTTAGCCAGTACGTAGCAAGCCCAATAAGAGAGGGGGTGGTTCTGGACCTAGTTTTAGGGAATGAAGCTGGGCAGGTGGAAAGGGCATCAGTGGGAGAGCATATTGGTGGTAGTGATCATAATTCAGTTAGATTTAGGGTAGTTATGGAAAAGAACAAGGATAGACTAGGAATAAAAGTTCTCAATTGGGGAAAAGCTAATTTTACTAAGCTGAGAGGTGATTTAGCCAAAGTGCACTGGAGACAGAAACTGGAAGGTAGATCAGTATCAGAGCAGTGGGAGGCATTCAAGGAGCAGATAGTGAGGGTTCAGAGCAAGTATGTTCCCTTAAAGAAAAAGGGTGGGACTAACAAATCTAGAGCTCCCTGGATGTCAAGGGGCATACTGGGTAGGATAAAGAAAAAAAAGGAAGCTTATGACAGATACCGAGGACTTAATACTGCAGAAAGCCGAGAGAAGTATAGTGTGTGCAGGGGTGAAATTAAAAAGGAAATTAGGAAAGCAAAGAGAGGGCATGAAAAAATATTGGCAAGTAAAATCAAGGAAAACCCAAAGATGTTTTATAAATACATTAGGAGCAAGAGGATAACTAAAGAAAGAGTAGGGCCTATTAGGGACCATAAAGGTAACCTGTGTGTGGAAGCAGACTTGGGTATGGTTCTCAATGAATACTTTGGGCTGGATTTTCCTAAGCCCCTGGAGTCGGGTTGGAGGCGTGCGGGTGATAAAAATCGGAGATCCGGGGGTCCCGACCCCATCCCGCCTCCATGTCAATTTCATAGGAGTCGGGTTCCCGAGAAGTGCTGGAACCCGACTCCCAGAGGCGGGAAGGGATTAAAGGCAATTAAACTGCCTGTTAACAGGTAGTTAACAGGTAGTTTTTTGCCTA
Organism: Somniosus microcephalus; assembly: GCF_052327205.1. Taxonomy (NCBI): domain Eukaryota; kingdom Metazoa; phylum Chordata; class Chondrichthyes; order Squaliformes; family Somniosidae; genus Somniosus; species Somniosus microcephalus. The sequence goes on from NC_140988.1 coordinate 323,552,215, forward strand.
TTCGCGATTTTTATTGCAGGTTTGTGGGCTTCCCGACAGCTCCAAACCACGAAAAGTTTTCGAGGCGGGACGTGGGTCTGAGGTCTTGGAGGGGTCGAGATGCCCAGTGTTCAGGTGAGTGAGGGGTGCAGGAGTGCAAAGGTAAGTGTTTTGCAAGTGTTTAAATAAGTTTTACTTACTTTTACTTACCTTTACAGGAGTCCTGCATTCCGGTGTCGGGAGTCGGCTGCAAGAACCACAGAAGCTCCAATTTAAAAAAAAAAAAATCAGCTTCTTTGTTTCTACAGCAAAATGATTTTAAAGTTATCCTGAGAAAGGACTGAGGCTGAATTAGCAGTTTTTCCAGTGCTTGACAGCTTCAAACAGCTGTTAAACACTGATATTTCATCTGCCAAAAGCTTTTGACAGATGAAATGTCAATCTCTGACGTCACCTGTTGCCGGGTGGCCCTTAATTGGCCTGCTGAGCCCACAGGGCGGGCTTAACAAGGTCAATCAGAGGAAAATCCAGTGGGTTGGCCACATCTCCATGGAGGTGGGACAACAAGCCCGAATGTGGGTTTCCCACCTCCAACCCGCCCCCGTAGCAAAATCCAGCCCTTTGCGTCTGTTTTCACAAAAGAGAGGGATGATGCAGACATTGCAATCAGGGAGGAGGAGTGTGAAATATACATAGTGAAAGAGGAAGTATTAAGGGGTTTAGCATTTTTGAAAGTGGATAAATCCCCAGGCCCAGATGAAATGTATCCCAGACTGTTAAGAGAAGTAAGAGAGGAAATGGCAGAGGCTCTGATCATCATTTTCCAATCCTCTCTGGCTACAGGTGGGGTGCCAGAGGATTGGAGGACTGCTAACGTGGTACTGTTATTTAAAAAGGGATAGACTGAGTAATTACAGGCCAGTCAGCCTAACCTCGGTGGTGGGAAAATTATTGGAAAAAATTCTGAGGGACAGGATAAATCTTCATTTAGAAAGACACGGATTAATCAAGCACAGTCAGCATGGATTTGTTAAGGGGAGGTCATGTCTGACTAACTTGATTGAATTTTTTGAGGCGGTAACAAGGAGGGTTGATGAGGGCAGTGCATTTGATGTAGTCTATATGGATTTCAGCGAGGCTTTTGTAAGGTCCCACGTGGCAGACTGGTCATGAAAGAAAAAGACCATGGGATCCAAGGCAAAGTGGCAAGTTGGATCCAAAATTGGCTCAGAGGCAGGAAACAAAGGGTAATGGTCAAAAGGTGTTTTTGTGACTGAAAGGCCGTTTCCAGTGGGGTTCCGCAGGGCTCAGTACTGGGTCCTTTGCTTTTTGTGGTATGTATCAATGATTTGGACTTGAATGTAGGAAGCATGATTAAGAAGTTTGCAGATGCTACAAAAAATGGCCGTGTGGTTGATATGAAGAAAAAAGCTGCAGACTGCAGGAAGATATCAATGGACCGGTCAGGTGGGCAGAAAAGTGGCAAATGGAATTCAATCTGGAGAAGTGTGAGGTAATACATTTGGGGAGGGCTAACAAGGCAAGGGAATACATTATAAATGGTAGGACACTGAGAAGTGCAGAAGATCTGAGGGACCTTGGAGTGCATGTCCACAGATCCCTGAAGGTAGCAGGACATGCAGATAAGGTGGTTAAGGCGGCATACGGGATACTTGCCTTTATTAGCCGAGGCATAGAATATAAGAGCAGGGAGGTTATGCTTGAACTGTATAAAACACTAGTTAGGCTGCAGCTAGAATACTGCGTGCAGTTCTGGTCACCACATTACAGGAAGGATGTGATTGCACTGGAGGGGGTGCAGAGGAAATTTATGAGGGTGTTGCCTGGGCTGGGGAATTTTAGCTATGAGGAAAGATTGGATAGGCTGGGGTTGTTTTCTTCGGAAGAGTAGGCTGAGGGGAGACCTAATTGAGGTGTATAAAATTATGAGGGGTCTAGATAGAGTGGATAGGAAGGACCTATTTCCCTTCACAGACAGGTCAATAAACAGGGGGCATAGATTTGAAGTAATTGGTCGGAGGTTTAGAGGGGATTTGAGGAGAAATTTTTTCACCCAAAGGGTGGTGGGGGTCTGGAATTCACTGCCTGAATGGGTGGCAGAGGCAGAGACCCTCATCACATTGTAAAAGTACTTGGATATGCATTTGACGTGCCGTAACCTACAAAGCTATGGACCAAGTGCTGGAAAGTGGGATTAGGGTGGATAGTTCTTTGTCGGCCGACACAGGCAAGATGGGCCAATTTCTATGATTCTATGACTGATTACCGTGGAAGAGCCAAGTTTTTGTCAGTTGCCTTGATTTGACAGATTACACTGATGGCCGGCTCTGGGAGGGAGGGGGGCACAGCGTGGAGGAGCAGTGAAAGACAGACCGCAACTTCAGAAATTCCGCATTAGACTGAAGTTGCGGTCACTTTCAAAGGCGAAATGATGGTGAACGCTGCCAGTTCGCCGTCGTCAGGACCACAAATTCCTGGCCAGTTTGTTTTATGTAACTGTTAAATATACTGGGTCATACAAGATAGTTCAAACGAAGTAAACTTTAGGCATCTAATAAACCTTACAGATGGATGGTAAATCTCCAACCCTGTTCTCCGATGTGGAGTTAAGATTCAGTCGATACCCTTTGACCAATACTGCTTACATCATTTAGAATTTTTTGTTCACCAGCATTCTTACAACTCAAACTCCTTAAAATGATACAAAAGAAAAATACTATGGATGTTGGAAATCTGAAGTAGAAACAGAAAATACTAGAAAATACTCAGCAGGCCAGGCAACATCTGTGGAGAGAGAAATAGCTGCTGTGTGACCTGCTGAGGATTTTCCAGCATTTTCAGTTTTTAATTCCTTAAAATTATCGTTCATTTTATTGAGCTTGGGAAAGCAACAGATAGAAATGCTAATGGGGAGAAGATAGAGTTATACACTATTCCCTTTGATATTTTGTTGTTTTTTACTTTCCTTCTGCTCCCAACCCAAATAAGCATACATCAGACATCAAATCAATGGGATCATGAGCAGAATCTTCACATTTGCAAATGATACCAAAATAAACAGAACAAATGATGAGCAACACGAGATTTTGAAGAATTTAGATCTTTTAGGAACTGGGTCAAAAAATGGCAGATGTGGTTCAACATGAAAGAATTAGTAATGGCAACAGGAAGTTAAATGGAACAGTGGTAAACACTGTGCCAATCAAGAAAGGGGTCATTGTGTTGGTCACACTCCATCCAGAGTATATTGCACAATTATGGGCAGCTAATCATATGATGAATGCTCTTGAAGGATACAAAAGTGAGCTGCCAAGATCATTCCAGTAATGAAAAAAGCTTAAGGGGGAAAAATCAGTTGCTTAGGGTGCTAACGGGGTGCAAAGCAACTAGCACCCGGGCGCGGCGCAACCAATGCCTCCCGCGAAATTCAGCGGCGGCGGTAACCGTTAGCACCCAGCTTGCGCTCCAGCCGCGATCTTCGGTAGCGCCCCCGACTTACCGCCGGAAGCTTTGTCTGACGGGGTCAGGGGGGCCTACCTGCGGCCGGGGCGGTGCTAATTAAAGGCGAGGTGCCGGGCGGCCATTTTTGTTGCTGACCGCCTGCCAGCACCTGCCCCTGTTGCCGTCCCCAGCCTCTTCTGCAGCCCCTCCCCCCGCGGAGTGCCAGCTGTGCTCCATGAGCTCAGTGTTTTTCGAGTGCCGGGCTCTTTTGCCAGCACTCCGATTCCTGGAGGTCCAGCTGGCCCCGGGTCGCACTCTGCAAGGCCCCTCCCCTTTAAGAAGGGGAGGAAGGCCTGCAGTACTGCGGCGCGATGTGCCGCAGCGCCACGATATTCCCTCACAGCTCCCCAAGAGGGAGGTTGGGCGCTTCCAGTATCACAGAATCACAGAAACCCCACAGTGCAGATAGAGGCCATTTCGGCCCATCGAGTCTGCACCGACACATATCCCACCCGATTCCCGTAACCCCTACACCAACACATATCCCACCCTATCCCTGTAACCCCATGTATTTAATCCCCCTAACACTAAGGGTCAATTTATCATAGCCAATCAACCTAACCCGCACATCTTTGGACTGTGGGAGGAAACCGGAGCACCCGGAGAAAACCCACGCAAACACGGGGAGAATGTGCAAACTCCACACAGACAGTCACCCGAGGCCGGATTCGAACCTGGGTCCCTGGTGCTGTGAGGCAACAGTGCTAACCACTATGCCACCGTGCTGCCCCGCTTTGCTCTTGGGTGAACTTCGGCAAGGGAGCGCTAATTTTTTTCGGGCCGCTAAAAGTAGCGCCCTGGCGAAGTTAGCGCCCCAAAGGGGGCGCGACTCAATTTCTCCCCCTAAGGAAGTTGTGCTTATTTTGGGGGGGAAATGGAGACTTTGATGTGACCTAATTAAAATTTAAGAAGTGAATTAGCAAAGATAATCCAAACAAATAGTTCACATTGGTCTAAATATCAGACAGCATAAGTTTAAAAAGGTAGATGGTTAGGAGTAAAAAGGAAAGTCGGACAGAATTGCTTATTTTACATATTATAAAGGGCAACAAACTTGCGCAATAGGTTACCAGGAAAGGTCATCCAAGCGAATAGTATTAATGGTTTTGAGCGAAAAGGCGAGTAGGGAGAAATCAATAAAAAAGGGATGGTCTTGTTGCCCCAAATGGCTCAGTGGTACAGGAAACTTTGGTTTATCCGGAGCTCGATCCACCAGCAAAAATCAGGAGCTGTTTCGTTAGGTTTTTTTTCTTTTCGTTGCTGTTTTTTTCCAGTCAGGCTCTGCAAGGTCTCGCTGAAGCTGTTGCTAAGCTACAGAGACGCTTGCAAGGTACGGCCGACTGTTTAGAAGCTGTTGGGTTTGTTGCCAGATACGGAGCTCAAAAGCTCCGTATGTTTCAACATTAGCGCTGGTTTGTCCGGCAGTTTTGATGGGACGGCAACAGCTCGGTCCCGTCGGTGCTGGATATCACACAGTTTCCTGTAGTACTCTCGTCTGAGTCGGGACATGCGTTCAAGCATCACTCCAAGGACTTGGGCACATAATCCAGGCTGACACTTCAGTGCAGTACTGAGGGAGTATCTTTCAGAGGAGACATTAAACTGAAGCCCCATTTGCTTACTCAAGTGGACTTAAAAGAACCCACGTCATGATTCCCTCATTTATAGCAGCCCCATCAAATCAAGATTAACTGGTCATTTATTTTATTACTGGGATACTGCTGTACACAAAGTGGCTGCTGCCCTTGCCTACACTCCAAAATAATTAATTGACTGCAAAGCACTTTGGGACGGCCCGAGGACATGAAAAGCGCTATATAAATGCAATTGCTTTCTTTGCTGCACTTTTTCCAGTTCCTATAATGGAACTGCACACAAGTTTCTAGATGGGGAAGAACCTCCTGTCCAGGCTCAGTATAATGTGAAGTCAGCTGATTAACACAATTTGACAGCACTCCCAGCAAGTAGCATATGACACACACAGAGAGTTCCAAGATTAGGGACAAGATTTCCTTCACCAGCAGCGCCTAAAACTCAGAAGGATCTTTTGGGCGGAGAGGAGGAAGATAACACCCAACCAAGAGTCTTCTAAAGGCCAGCAGTTAAATAAAATATTTGCTGGATGGCCCTAATGCAAATCATCTAAATATATTGTGGGCCTTCATAAGTCTTGCACACAGTTTGTACACAGGCTGAGTGCCAGTAGTGCTTCAGACCTACATTGAGGCACAAAGGTGCTTGGTAGGCCTCAGGCTTCCACACCCGATAGTACAGGGAACCAGAGCCCAGTGTACTATAGCACCAAGGAACACTATCAGCTGCTATGGCGGACAGGAAAAGCAACAACTTGCACTTCTCCAGCCCTTTTCACAACAAACATCAGAGAGCATAAAACGAGGAGGAAAAACTGTACATTGAGCAGCAGAAAGCAGGACATTTATAGAAGGAGACTGAAGGCACGATCCAATCTTTCAAAGACTTAAAGGCAGGGAGATGGATAGTAAGCAAAACAATTTTAAGAGAGAATTTCAGAAGATAATGATTAGCCTCGGACGACGGAGCAGTAATCCAGAATCAGAGGAGTAGAGGATGCAGCAGGAATATGTGGCTGGAGACAATCACTCTACTAAGGTGGACTGAGGCCATGGAGGATAAGAATTTTAAAGTTTATTCTCTGGGGCACTGGAAACGAACAGAATTAAGACAGTTAAGCGAGAGCCTCCAGCTGTAAGAGTCCATGGGCTTTGCAACATTCACACAAAGAGCGGGAGCAGTGAGCGGAGCGGCTGTTTACAAAGAGCGGGAGCAGTGAGCGGAGCGACTGTTTACAAAGAGCGGGAGCAGTGAGCGGAGCGACTGTTTACAAAGAGCGGGAGCAGTGAGCGGAGCGACTGTTTACAAAGAGCGGGAGCAGTGAGCGGAGCGACTGTTTACAAAGAGCGGGAGCAGTGAGCGGAGCGACTGTTTACAAAGAGCGGGAGCAGTGAGCGGAGCGACTGTTTACAAAGAGCGGGAGCAGTGAGCGGAGCGACTGTTTACAAAGAGCGGGAGCAGTGAGCGGAGCGACTGTTTACAAAGAGCGGGAGCAGTGAGCGGAGCGACTGTTTACAAAGAGCGGGGGCAGTGAGCGGAGCGACTGTTTACAGAGAGCGGGGGCAGTGAGCGGAGCGACTGTTTACAAAGAGCGGGAGCAGAGAGCGGAGCGACTGTTTACAAAGAGCGGGAGCAGTGAGCGGAGCGACTGTTTACAAAGAGCGGGAGCAGAGAGCGGAGCGACTGTTTACAAAGAGCGGGAGCAGTGAGCGGAGCGACTGTTTACAAAGAGCGGGAGCAGTGAGCGGAGCGACTGTTTACAAAGAGCGGGAGCAGTGAGCGGAGCGACTGTTTACAAAGAGCGGGAGCAGTGAGCGGAGCGACTGTTTACAAAGAGCGGGAGCAGAGAGCGGAGCGACTGTTTACAAAGAGCGGGAGCAGTGAGCGGAGCGACTGTTTACAAAGAGCGGGAGCAGTGAGCGGAGCGACTGTTTACAAAGAGCGGGAGCAGTGAGCGGAGCGACTGTTTACAAAGAGCGGGAGCAGAGAGCGGAGCGACTGTTTACAAAGAGCGGGAGCAGTGAGCGGAGCGACTGTTTACATAGAGCGGGAGCAGAGAGCGGAGCGACTGTTTACAAAGAGCGGGAGCAGTGAGCGGAGCGACTGTTTACAAAGAGCGGGAGCAGTGAGCGGAGCGACTGTTTACAAAGAGCGGGAGCAGAGAGCGGAGCGACTGTTTACAAAGAGCGGGAGCAGTGAGCGGAGCGACTGTTTACAAAGAGCGGGAGCAGTGAGCGGAGCGACTGTTTACATAGAGCGGGAGCAGTGAGCGGAGCGACTGTTTACATAGAGCGGGAGCAGTGAGCGGAGCGACTGTTTACAAAGAGCGGGAGCAGTGAGCGGAGCGACTGTTTACAAAGAGCGGGAGCAGAGAGCGGAGCGACTGTTTACAAAGAGCGGGAGCAGTGAGCGGAGCGACTGTTTACAAAGAGCGGGAGCAGTGAGCGGAGCGACTGTTTACAAAGAGCGGGAGCAGTGAGCGGAGCGACTGTTTACAAAGAGCGGGGGCAGTGAGCGGAGCGACTGTTTACAAAGAGCGGGGGCAGTGAGCGGAGCGACTGTTTACAAAGAGCGGGAGCAGAGAGCGGAGCGACTGTTTACAAAGAGCGGGAGCAGTGAGCGGAGCGACTGTTTACAAAGAGCGGGAGCAGAGAGCGGAGCGGCTGTTTACAAAGAGCGGGAGCAGTGAGCGGAGCGGCTGTTTACAAAGAGCGGGAGCAGTGAGCGGAGCGACTGTTTACAAAGAGCGGGGGCAGTGAGCGGAGCGACTGTTTACAAAGAGCGGGGGCAGTGAGCGGAGCGACTGTTTACAAAGAGCGGGGGCAGTGAGCGGAGCGACTGTTTACAAAGAGCGGGAGCAGAGAGCGGAGCGACTGTTTACAAAGAGCGGGAGCAGTGAGCGGAGCGACTGTTTACAAAGAGCGGGAGCAGTGAGCGGAGCGACTGTTTACATAGAGCGGGAGCAGTGAGCGGAGCGACTGTTTACATAGAGCGGGAGCAGTGAGCGGAGCGACTGTTTACAAAGAGCGGGAGCAGTGAGCGGAGCGACTGTTTACAAAGAGCGGGAGCAGAGAGCGGAGCGACTGTTTACAAAGAGCGGGAGCAGTGAGCGGAGCGACTGTTTACAAAGAGCGGGAGCAGTGAGCGGAGCGACTGTTTACAAAGAGCGGGAGCAGTGAGCGGAGCGACTGTTTACAAAGAGCGGGGGCAGTGAGCGGAGCGACTGTTTACAAAGAGCGGGGGCAGTGAGCGGAGCGACTGTTTACAAAGAGCGGGAGCAGAGAGCGGAGCGACTGTTTACAAAGAGCGGGAGCAGTGAGCGGAGCGACTGTTTACAAAGAGCGGGAGCAGAGAGCGGAGCGGCTGTTTACAAAGAGCGGGAGCAGTGAGCGGAGCGGCTGTTTACAAAGAGCGGGAGCAGTGAGCGGAGCGACTGTTTACAAAGAGCGGGGGCAGTGAGCGGAGCGACTGTTTACAAAGAGCGGGGGCAGTGAGCGGAGCGACTGTTTACAAAGAGCGGGGGCAGTGAGCGGAGCGACTGTTTACAAAGAGCGGGGGCAGTGAGCGGAGCGACTGTTTACAAAGAGCGGGAGCAGTGAGCGGAGCGACTGTTTACAAAGAGCGGGAGCAGTGAGCGGAGCGACTGTTTACAAAGAGCGGGAGCAGTGAGCGGAGCGACTGTTTACAAAGAGCGGGAGCAGTGAGCGGAGCGACTGTTTACAAAGAGCGGGAGCAGTGAGCGGAGCGACTGTTTACAAAGAGCGGGAGCAGTGAGCGGAGCGACTGTTTACAAAGAGCGGGAGCAGTGAGCGGAGCGACTGTTTACAAAGAGCGGGAGCAGTGAGCGGAGCGACTGTTTACAAAGAGCGGGAGCAGTGAGCGGAGCGACTGTTTACAAAGAGCGGGAGCAGGGAGTGGAGCAACTGTTTACAAAGAGCGGGAGCAGTGAGCGGAGCGACTGTTTACAAAGAGCGGGAGCAGTGAGCGGAGCGACTGTTTACAAAGAGCGGGAGCAGAGAGCGGAGCGACTGTTTACAAAGAGCAGGAGCAGTGAGCGGAGCGACTGTTTACAAAGAGCAGGAGCAGAGCCGAGCGCTGAGCAACAAACTGAGAAAAAAACAAATCAGAAAGGTGTCGCTGGCACAAGGGAGCTGAAAGACGAGTATGGGGTGGGTATTTGTGGTATGTTTTTTTTGTTTTGTTTGGAGTAGATTTCTGCTAAGTAGTTCTGCTAATAGAGGGAAGTGCTGATTGGTAGGTAGCTGTTGAGTTTATCGTTAAGTTTTAAGTTTGTTTCTGCTAAATTACCTCCATAGTCTATTAAATAGAGGCATGGCAGGGCAGCTCAGTCCCGTGAATTGCACATCCTGTGCCATGTGGGATATCCTGGACGCTTCTTGCGGCCTGGACAACCACATGTGCAGGACATGTCAGCAGCTACAGCAACTCGAGCTCCGGGTTTCGGAGCTTGAGCAGCAGCTGGAGTCACTGCAGTACATCCGCGAGGCTGTGAAATACTTGGAAAGCACGTTTCTGGAAGTGGTCACCCTGCAGCCTCAGAATGTGCAGGCAGAGAGGGAATGGGTGACCACCAGTCAAATAAGGAGGACCAGACAGGTAGGGCAGAAATCCCCAGAGTACATCTTGCTCGCTAACCGGTTTGCAGTTCTGGAAACTGGTGGGGGTGATAGTTCCTCTGGGGAGAGCAGCCAGAGCCAAGGCACCACGGGTGGCTCAGCTGCACAAGGGGGGAGGAAGAAGAGGGGAAGAGCAATAGCAGTAGGGGATTCATTAGTTAGGAGAATAGACAGACCGCAGGCGTGACTCCAGGATGGTATGTTGCCTCCCTGGTGCCAGGGTCAAGGATGTAACTGAGTGGCTGCAGGATACTCTGAGGGGGGAGGGTGAACAGCCAGAAGTCACTGTCCATATCGGTACCAACGACATAGGCAGAAAGAGGGATGAGGTCCTGCAGGCAGACTATAGGGAGCTAGGAAAGAGATTAAAAGGACGTCAAAGGAAGTAATCTCCGGATTACTCCCGGTGCCACGTGCTAGTGAGTGCAGGAATAGGAAGATAGAACAGATGAATGCGTGGCTGGAGAGATGGTGCAGGAGGGAGGGCTTTAGATTCCTGAGGCATTGGGACCGTTTCTGGGGAAGGTGGGACGTGTACAAGCCAGACGGGTTACACCTCAACAGAGCCGGGACCAATATTCTCACGGGGAGGTTTGTCAGTGCTGTTGGGGAGGGTTTAAACTAGCTTGGCAGGGGGATGGGCTCCAGCATAAAGGAGTAGAAAAGAGGAATAGGGTGCATAAAAGAGTGAGCGCGTTGGATAGTACTAGAGAAGAAAGTAGTACTAGGAGCGGAAGTAGTACCATATTAGATGGGAGCAGACTAAGAAAGACGACGAAAAATTCAAAAATGGGTTTACAATGCATATACGTAAACGCACAAAGTGTGCTGAATAAGTTTGGTGAGCTACAAGCACAATTAGCTGTGTGGCAATATGATGTTGTGGCAATAACGAAAATGTGGCTTAAAAACAGTGAGGATTGGGCACTTAATATTCAAGGGTACAAGGTGTTCAGAAAAGATAGGGAAGGAAAAAAGGGAGGTGGGGGTGGCAGTGCTGATTAAGGAAGACATTGTAGTGTTGGAAAGGGAGGATGTTCTTGAGGGGACAAGGACAGAATCCATTTGGTTAGAGTTGAGGAGCAAAAAGGGTATGATCACGCTATTGGGGGTATTCTATAGGCCTCCAAATAGTGAGAGGGAGGTAGAGGAGCAAATCTGCAGGGAAATCGCAGAGATATGCAAGAGCTATAGAGTGGTGATATTGGAGGACTTTAATTACCCAAATATCAATTGGGGTAATACCAGGGTAAAGGCAAAGGATGGGGAGGAATTTCTGAAATGTGTTTAGCAGAATTTCCTTGACCTGTATGCTCTTGGCCCAACTAGGAAAGAGGCAATGCTGGATCTGGTGCTGGGGAATGAGGTGGGCCAGGTCGGCCAAGTGACTGTGGAAGAACACTTGGGTATGAGTGATCGTCGTATCTTAAGATTTAGATTGGCAATGGAGAGGAGCAAGGAACAATCTAGAGTAGAACTTCTAAACTGGAATACGGCTAACTTCAATGGGATACGAAAGGATCTAACCAGGTTAAAATGGAACCAAAGACTGACAGGAAAAACTGTAATGGAACAATGGGTGATCTTTAAGGAGGAGATGTTCCAAGTACAGGCCAAGTACATTCCAATAAGAGGGAAGGGTAAGGGAACCTTGGATGACGAGGAGGATAGAGAAGATGATAAAACAAAAAAAGAGGGTGTATGATGCATGTCAGGTGAATTCTTCAAGGGAGGACCAGACCAAATACAGTAAGTTGAAAGATAAGTGAAAATGAAAATAAGATTGGCAAAGAGAGGATATGAGAGTCGAATGGCGGTTAACATAAAAGGGAACCCAAAAATCTTCTACCGGCATGTAAACAGTAAGCGGGTAGTAAGAGGCAGGGTGGGGCCTATTAGGGACAAAGAATGTGATATATGCTTAGAGGCGCAGGGCAAGGCTCGAATACTCAATGAGTACTTTTTAATCGGTGTTTACTAAGGAGGTGGATGCTGACAAAATATCGGTAGAAGTGGAAAAGGTAGAAGCAATGGAAGGGGTGAAAATTGATCGACAGGATTTACTAGAAAGGCTGGGTATGCTTCGATTGGACAAGTCGCCTGGTCCAGATGGCTTGCATCCCAGGTTGCAAAGGGAACTGGGGGAGGAGATAGCAGAAGGGCTTGCCATAATTTTCCAATCTTCCCTAAATACGGAGGAGGGTGCCTTAGGATTGGAAAGTGGCAAATGTGACACCATTGTTCAAAAAAGGGTGTAAGGACAATCCTAGTAACTACAGGCCAGTCAGTTTAACATCAGTGGTGGGTAAAGTTTTAGAAACAATAATCAAGGAAAAAATTAACAGGCATTTGGAGAGGTTTAAGCTAATTAAGGAGAGCCAACACTGATTTGTAAAAGGCAGATCATGTTTGACTAATCTAATTGAATTTTTTGATGAAGTGACAGGGAGGATCGATGAAGGGAATGCAATGGATGTTGTCTACATGGATTTTAGGAAGGCAGTTGACAAAGTACCACATAGAAGGCTGGTTAACAAAATTGAGGCTCATGGAATAGGTGGGTCAGTGGCAGCTTGGATAAGGAATTAGCTTAAGGACAGAAAACAGAAAGCTGTGGTAAATGGCTGTTTTTCAAACTGGAGGATGGTAGACAGTGGTGTTCCCCAAGGGTCAGTGCTGGGGCCACTGCTTTTTTTGATATATAATGACCTGGATATTGGAATACAGAGTAGAATTTCAGAATTTGCCGATGACACCAAACTTGGGAGTGTGGCAAACAGTGAGGATGATACCAATCCACTGCAACTGGACATAGAAAGGCTAACAGAATGGGCAGACAAGTGGCAGATGGAATTTAATACAGAGAAGTGTAAGGTGATGCATTTTGGCAGAAGGAACAGGGAGAGGCAATATACACTGAATGAGAAACAGAAAGCAACAGAAAACATGGCAACTGTCGATCATTCAGCCATTGCCATTACTTCTAGAGCCATCTTTTGTTTCTTAACTTGTCCCATCTCCTTTTGCCTTGCACCATCATCCCTTTTGTCTCTTAATCTCTCCTGACTTCCATCCTATCACAGACCTTCCCTTTTGCTCTTTCCTCTCCTCCACCCTTTCCCTGCCCATACACTTGATTAAAAATCTGTTCCATCTCCAGCTTTTTCCAGTTCTGACGAAGGGTCATCGACCTGAAACGTTAACTCGGTTTCTCTCTCCAAAGATGCTGCCTGACCTGCTGAGTATTTCCAGCATTTTCTGTTTTTAATACACTTAATGGCATAGTTTTAAAGAGTGTGCAGGGATAAAGGGACCTGGGAGTTAATGTGCATGGGTCCTTGAAGGTGGCAGGACATATTGAGAGAGTGGCTAACAAAGCATATGGGATCTTGGGCTTCATAAATAGAAGTATCGAGTACAAATGTAGAGAAGTTATGCTGAACCTCTATAAAGCACTGGTTAGGACACACCTGGAGTATTGCACCCAGTTCTCGTCACCACACTTCAGAAAGGATGCGACGGCCCTTGAGAGGGTGCAGGCGAGATTTACCAGATGGTTCCGGGAATGGGGAATCTTAGCTACAAAGACAGGTTGGAAAAGCTTGATTTGTTTTCATTAGAGCAAAGGAGGTAGAGGGGTCAATTGATAGAGGTGTACAAGATGATGACTGGTTTGGATAGGCTAGATGGGGAAAGGCTGTTCCCACTAGTTGATGGTACAAGGACTAGGGGACACAGATTTAAGGTTTTGGGCAAGAGATACAGGGGGATGTGAGGAAAAACTTTTTTATGCAGCGAGTGGTGAGGACCTGGAATTTGCTGCCGACAGAAATGGTGGGAGCGGAGACACTCAATGTTTTCAAGGGGAGACTGGATAGGCACTTGAGGGGAATAACCTTGCAGGGCTACGGGGATAGAGCGGGGGAATGGGACTGACTTGATTGCTCTACAGAGAGCGGGCACGGACTTGATGGGCTGAATGGCCTCCTTCTGTGCCGTTATGACTATGACAAATCTCCAGATGTTCCCGAGGCAGACTTTGCAGGGTCGAATGGGCTGGGTGTGCCTTTGTCGTGTTCGAATCCGATGCCTAGGTCAATGCCGGGTGGTCTGTCTGGTTTTATTTTTATTATACTTTTTGTAGCAGTTTGATACAATGGAGTGGCTTGCTAGGCCATTTCAGAGGGCAGTTAAGAGTCACCACATTGCTGTGTGTCTGAAGTCACATGTAGGCAGACTGGGTAAGGACGGCAGGTTTCCTTCCCTAAAGGACATTAGTGAACCAGATGGGTTTTTATGACAATCCGATAGCTTCATGGTCACCATTACTGATACTAGCTTTCTATTCCAGATTTATTTAATTAACTGAATTCAAATTCACAAACTGCCATGGTGGTATTTGAACCCACGTCTCCGGATTATTAGTCCAGGCCTCTGAATTACTTGTTCAGTAACATAACTACAATGCTACTGTGAGTGGGTTCTGCTCATTTTACAATATTCCACATTTTAATATATTCCACAATGAAAAGTTAGCTGATATTTGGCAGCATAGTTTCATCAATCTCTTCACTGAATTAGCTTGTATCAGAATTTTTTGACCATTTCTCCACAAAAAGCACTGGGGAAAAAAAGTTACATTTAAGGGTTGTGTTTTAAAGCAATGTGTATTCCTCTGTCATACAGCAAGATCCTGAAAATGACCAATGTATTAGACACAGACATGTAAGCATACGCGTGCGCACCCCAAGTTGGACCGCTTACTTGATATCTCTGTAGTTACACTTTCAAGTTCTGTCAAAAACTGAGTGTGTTAGGATGAAGGACTCCTCCACAACTTCCAGTACTATTCAACATTCAAGCAAATGGAGCTGGTTTCCCTACAGAAATAAAATGAATAATGGTCAGTACTTAGTTAAAAGTCATTCTCCATCTCTACCTCAACAGTCGAACGAAAAGAAAATTCACTACACAAGTAACTCAATCAACCAGCATAATACTTACTTTTAGGTTAAATATTTTAACAATGACATATTTGCATTCACTGATGCTCAGACCCTCAATTTCACCCAAGATAGCAAGTGGCAAATTTACCCCAAGAGGAAGCCAGAGAACAAGTATCATTCAAGGCTACAATTTGAATAATTCAGAGCCACAAATTGAGGAGAGGGAGAAAAAGAAAGAAAAAAAGATTTGGATTTATATCGCACCTTTCACAACCACCGGACATCTCAAAGCGCTTTACAGCCCATGAAGTACTTTTTGAAGTGGAGTCACTGTTGTAATGTGGGAAACGCGGCAGCCAATTTGCACACAGCAAGCTCGCACAAACAGCAATGTTATAATGACCAGATAATCTGTTTTTGTTATGTTGGTTGAGGAATAAATATTGGCCAGGACACCGGGGATAACTCCCCTGCTCTTCTTCAAAATAGTGCCATGGGATCTTTTACGTCCACCTGAGAGAGCAGACAGGGCTCGGTTTAACATCTTATCCGAACGACGGCACCTCCGACAATGCAGCACTCCCTCAGTACTGCACTGAAGTGTCAGCCTAGATTTTTGTGCTCAGGTTTCTGGAATGGGACTTGAACCCACAACATTCTGACTCAGAGGTGAGGGTGCTACCAACTGAGCCAATGGATGGCACCAGCCAAGGATGGAAATGGTGGCCAGAGAATGAAGTGGCGGA
Organism: Somniosus microcephalus; assembly: GCF_052327205.1. Classification (NCBI taxonomy): domain Eukaryota; kingdom Metazoa; phylum Chordata; class Chondrichthyes; order Squaliformes; family Somniosidae; genus Somniosus; species Somniosus microcephalus. The sequence continues at coordinate 323,567,638 of NC_140988.1, forward strand.
GACCAAAGACAATGGGTTCAGTCTTCCAATATTTAGTTGGAGAAAATGTCTGCTCATCCAATATTGGACGTCTGACAAGCAGTGAGACAAATCAGAGAAAGTGGAGGGGTCCAGAAGTGGTGGTCAAATAGAGCTGAGTGTCATCAGCATACATGTGGAGCCTTACGCTTTGTTTTCAGATGATATCGCCAAGGGGTAGCATGTAGATGAGAAACAGAAGGGGGCCATGGACAGATCCTTGGAGGACTCCAGAGGTAACTGTGCAGGAGTGGGAAGAGAAGTCATTGCAGGTGATTCTCCTGCTATGATTCGATAGATAAGAATGGAACCAAGCAAGGGCAGTTCCACCCAGCTGGACGATGGAGGAGAAGCGTTGAAGGAGGATGGTGTGGTCAAATGTTTCGAAGGCTGCATATAGGTCGAGAAAGATAAGGAGGGATAGTTTATCATGGTCACAGTCACAAAGAATGTCATTAGTGACTTTGATATGGGCCGTTTCATCATGGGAGGCGATAACATGTTCAAGGACTTTAAGGAGTATCTTAAAAGGTGGTGCAAGAGGGGAGAGATTGAGAGAGGAAATTCCAGAGCTTAGACCCTAGGCAGCTGAAGGCACGGTCGCCAATGGAGGAGCGATGATGCGCAAGAGGCCAGAATTGGAGGAGTGCAGAGATCTGAGAGTTGCAAGGCTGGAGGCTTATTCATTGGCTGTGCAGTGTTTTGGATATCCTGAAGACGTGAAATGTACCATACAAATTCAAGTTCTTACTTTAGATAGTGAGTGTCAGCAAGTTGTTTGGCTATCATAGCCAAGCACAATTCCATTTCCAATTGATGATCTACAGCAACATGTGCATTCCAGTAGGGATCACTGGATAGTAATCTGCAGCATGAATGGTCCTCTTATTTTCCCTCCCTCTTAATCCATTGGAACCAAAGCCAATTGTAGCATCCCAACTGCTGCTCCAGTTGAGACTGGCTTACTCAACACAGACAGGGGATGATTTGCGATGCCGGGGACATTGTGGATAGCACGTTTAGGGAGTTGGTCACACCACAGGTAAAGGCTGCACAGGCAGGAAGGGAATGGGTGACCATCAAGCAGAGTAGTAGGCGCAGGCAGGTAGTGCAGGGGTCCCCTGTGGCCATCCCCCTCTCAAACAGATATACCACTTTGGATATTGTTGAGGGAGATGGCTTATCGGGGGAAGGCAGCATCAGCCAACTTCCTGGCATATTGGGTGGTCCTGCTGCACAGGACGGGAGGAAAGAGTGGGAGAGCTATAGTAATAGGGGATTCTATTGTCAGGGGAATAGATAGGCATTTCTGCGGTCGCACACGAGACTCCAGGATGCTATGTTGCCTCCCTGGTGCAAGGATGTCTCGGGGCGGCTGCAGGGCATTCTGGAGGGGGATGGTGAACAGCCAGCTGTTGTGGTGCATATAGGTGCCAACGATATAGGTAAAAAATGGGATCAGGTCCTAAAAGCTGAATGTAGGGAGTTAGGAGGTAAATTAAAAAATAGGACCTCAAAAGGTAATAATCTCAAGGTTGCTACCAGTGCCACGTGCTAGTCAGAGTAGAAATAGAAGGATACTTCAGATGAATACGTGGCTAGAGGAATGGTGCAAGGGGGAGGGATTCAAATTCCTGGGACATTGGAACCGGTTCTGGGGGAGGTGGGACCAGTACAAACTGGACGGTTTGCACCTGGGCGGGACCGGAACCGATGTCCTAGGGGGAATGTGTGCTAGTGCTGTTGGGGAGGGTTTAAACTAAAATGGCAGGGGGTTGGGAACCTATGCAGGAAGACAGAGGGAAGGGAAGCAAGGATAGAAACAAAAGACAGGAAGGAGAAAAGCAAAAGTGGAAGGCAGAGAAATCAAGGGTATAAATCAAACAGGGCCACAGTAAATAATAATTCTAAAAGGACGAAGTGTTTTAAAAACTCAAGCCTGAAGGCTTTGTATCTTAATGCGAGGAGCATTCGTAATAAGGTGGATGAATTCGCTGTGCAAATAGATGTAAACGGATATGATATATTTGGGATTACGGAGACATGGCTCCAGGGTGACCAAGACTGGGAATTCAACATCCAGGGGTATTCAATATTCAGGAAGGACAGGAAAAAAGGAAAAGGAGGTGGAGTAGCATTGCTGGTTAACGAGGAGATTAACACAATAGTAAGGAAGGATATTAGCTCAGGTGATATGGAATCTGTATGGGCAGAGCTGAGAAATACCAAGGGGCAGAAAACATTAGTGGGAGTTGTATACAGACCCCCAAACAGTAATGCTGAGGTTGGGGATGGCATTAAACGGGAAATTGGAGACGTGTGCAATAAGGGCACAGCAGTTACCATAGGTGACTTTAATCTACATACAGATTGGGCTAACCAAATTAGTAACAATACTGTGGAGGAGGAATTCCTAGAGTGCATACGGGATGGTTTCCTGGACCAATATGTCGAGGAACTAACTAGAGATCAGGCCATCTTAGACTGCAATGAGAAAGGATTAATTAGCAATCTTGTTGTGAGAGGCCCCTTGGGGAGGAGCGATCATCATATGATAGAATTCTTAATGAAGATGGAGTGAAGTAGTTGACTCAGACTAGGGTCCTGAATTTAAATAAAGGAAACTACGATGGTATGAGGCACAAGTTGGCTAGGATGGATTGGGGAACGTTACTTAAAGGGTTGACGGTGGCTAGACAATGGCAAACATTTAAAGATAGCATGAATGAACTACAGAATTTTTTCATCCCTGTTTGGCATAAAAATAAAACAAGGTGACTCAACTATGGCTAACAAGGGAAATTAGGGATAGCATAAGATCCAAGGAGAGGACATATACTTTGGCCAGAAAAAGCAGCAAACTTGAGGATTGGGAGCAGGTTAGGATTCAGCAAAGGAGGACAAAGGGATTAATTAAGAGGGGGGGAAATAGAGTGAGTAAGCTTGCAGGGAACATAAAAACTGACTGTAAAAGCTTCTGTAGATATGTGAAGAGAAAAAGATTGGTGAAGTTAAGCGTAGGTCCCTTACAGTCAGAATCAGGGGAATTTATAATGGGGAACAAAGAAATGGCTGACCAATTAAATACATACTTTGGTTCTGTCTTCACAAAGGAGGACACAAATAACCTCCCAGAGATGTCAGGGAACATAAGGTCTAATGAGAGGGAGGAATTGAATGAAATCAGTATTTGTAGGGAAATGGTGTTAGGGAAATTGACGGGATTGAAGGCCGATAAATCCCCAGGGCCTGATAATCTACATTCTAGGGTACTTAAGGAAGTGGCCCTAGAAATAGTAGATGCATTGCTGGTCATCTTCCAAAATTCTATAGACTCTTGAACAGTTCCCATGGATTGGAGGATAGCTAATGTAACCCCACTATTTAAAAAAGGTGGTAGAGAGAAAACAGGGAATGATACTACCGATGTCAGGCTTACCGGTCTGAGGAAAATGCTAGAGACCATTATAAAAGATGTAATAGCAGAGCACTTGGAAAACAGTGACAGGATCGGACAAAGTCAACATGGATTTACAAAAGGTAAATCATGCTTGACTAATCTACTGGAATTTTTTGAGGATGTAACTGGTAGAATAGATAAGGGAGAACCAGTGGATGTGGTGTATTTGGACTTTCAGAAGGTTTTCGATAAGGTCCCGCATAAGAGATTAGCGTGCACAGTTAAAGCACATGGGATTGGGTGCAAGGTACTGACTTGGATAGAGAACTGGTTGGCAGACAGAAAGCAAAGAGTTGGAATAAACGGGTCTTTTTCCGAGTGGCAGACAGTAACTAGTGGGGTACCGCAGGGATCGGTCCTTGGACCCCACCTATTCACAATATATATTAATGATGATCTAGACGAGGGAACTAGATGTAATATCTCCAAGTTTGCAGACGACACAAAGCTGGGTGGGCATGTGTGCTGTGAGGAGGATGCCGAGAAACTCCAGTATGATTTGGACAGGTTGGGTGATTGGGCAGATGCATGGCAAATGCAGTATAATGTGGATAAATGCGAGGTTATCCACTTCAGTGGCAAAAACAGGAAGACAGATTATCTGAACGGCAATAGATTGGGAAAAGGGGAAGTGCAACGAGACCTGGGTGTCCTTGTGCACCAGTCGCTGAAGGTAAGCATGCAGGTGCAGCAGGCGGTTAAGAAGGCAAATGGTATGTTGGTCTTCATAGCAAGAGGATTTGCGTACAGGAGCAAGGATGCCTTGCTGCAGTTGTACAGGGCCTTGGTGAGACCACACCTTAAGCATTGTGTGCAGTTTTGGTCACCTTATCGGAGGAAGGATATTCTTGCCACAGAGAGAGTGCAGTGAAGATTCACCAGACTGATACCTGGGATGGCAGGAATGATGTATGAGGAGAGATTGGGTCAATTAGGCTTATATTCGCTAGAGTTTAGAAGAATGAGAGGGGATCTCATTGAAACTTATAAAATTCCTAACAGGACTAGACAGACTAGATGCAGGAAGGGTGTTCCCGATGGCGGGGGAGTCCAGAATCAGGGGTCACATTCTAAGGATAAGGGGTAAGCCATTTAGGACTGAGATGAGGAGGAATTTCTTCACCCAGAGAGTGGTGAACCTGTGGAATTCTCTACCACAGAAGGCAGTTGAGGTCAATTCTTTAAATATATTCAAGAAGGAGTTAGATATATTTCTTAAGGCTAAAGGGATCAAGGGATATGAGGAGAAAGCAGGGACAGGGTACTGAATTTAGATGATCAGCCATGATCTCATTAAATGGCGGAACAGGCTCGAGGGGCCTTATGGCCTAATCCTGCTCCTATCTTCTATGTTTCTATGTATGGTCAGCATGCCATTAATACTACACCAGGTGGTGCCTTCACTGTTAGGTATATTTTAAAGCAATCATTTTCTGCAGGTGCTGTATATTCTACAGGCTTCTCTCTTCTTACCCCATTTCTTAATGATTGTAAGACAATAAAACAAAGGATTTACATCTTACTGGTTAAGCTGTGATGAGCAAACAAAGCCATGGGTGGAATCTAGCCGACACCAATTCAGTTACAGTACTCTGGCGCCAATCATACAACAGTTGGCTCTAATGCAGGTTCTCACTGCAGTAACTGTAGCAAAGATCTTAAGCGATGACACAATGCACCATCAATCACAACTTGCCCTGCAGTTTTGGACTCAAGGAAAAGAACAAGTAAATATGAGATCAGCTCATGCCTGCTGAGTAGTTTCAACTCCAGAGTGCAAGATTTTCTGCCTCAGTTCACTATGGAGAAGGACGATGTGGACATAGAAATCGGGCAGGGGGACTGTGATATACTTGAACATATTAGCATCGAGAGGGAAGAGGTACTAGCGGTTTTAGCAGGCTTAAAAGTGAATAAATCCCCAGGCCTGGACGAGATGTATCCCAGGCTACTATGTGAGGCAAAGGAGGAGATTGCAGGGGCTCTGACACAAATTTTCAGAACCTCTCTGGCCACAGGGGATGTGCCAGAGGACTGGAGAACAGCTAACGTAGTACCATTATTCAAGAAGGGTAGTAGGGATAAACCAGGGAATTACAGGCCAGTGAGCCTAACATCAGTGGTAGGGAAATTATTGGAAAAAATTCTGAGGGACAGAATTAGTCTCCACTTGGAGAGGCAAGGATTAATTAGGGATAGCCAGCATGGCTTTGTCAAGGGAAGATCATGTCTGACCAATTTGATTGAATTTTGAGAGGGGGTGACTAGGTGTGTGGATGAGGGTAGTGCAGTGGATGTGGTTTACATGGATTTCAGTAAGGCTTTTGATAAAGTCCCGCATAGGAGACTGGTCAGAAAGGTAAGAGCCCATGGGATCCAGGGTGCCTTGGCACATTGGATCCAAAACTGGCTTAGTGGCAGAAGGCAGAGGGTGATGGTGGAAGGTTGTTTTTGAGACTGGAAGCCTGTGTCCAGTGGGGTACCGCAGGGATCGGTGCTGAGTCCCTTGCTGTTTGTGGTCTACATTAATGATTTGGATGTGAATGTAAAAGGTATGATCAGTAAGTTCGCAGATGACACGAAAATTGGTGGGGTGGTAAATAGCGAGGAGGGAAGCCTCAGGCTACAGGACGATATAGATGGGTTGGTCAGATGGGCGGAACAGTGGCAAATGGAATTTAACCCTGAAAAGTGTGAGGTGATGCATTTTGGACAGACTAACAAGGCAAGGGAATACACAATGAATGCTAAGACCCGAGGAAAGACAGGGGATCAGAGGGACCTTGGTGTGCATGTACATAGATCCCTGAAGGCAGCAGAACAGGCGGATAAGGTGGTTAAAAAGGCATATGGGATACTTGCCTTCATTAGCTGAGGCATAGAATATAAGAGCAGGGAGGTTATGATGGAGCTGTACAAAACGCTGGTAAGGCCACAGCTAGAGTACTGTGTGCAGTTCTGGTCGCCACACTATAGGAAGGATGTGATTGCTTTGGAGAGGGTGCAGAGGAGATTTACCAGGATGTTACCTGGGCTGGAGCACTTCAGCTATGAAGAAAGACTGGACAGGCTGGGGTTGTTTTCCTTGGAGCAGAGAAGGCTGAGGGGAGACCTGATTGAGGTATACAAAATTATGAGGGGCATAGATAGGGTAGATAGAAAGGAACTTTTCCCCTTAGTAGAGGGGTCAATAACAAGGGGGCATAGATTCAAGGTAAGGGGCAGGAGGTTTCGAGGGGATTTGAGGAAAAACTTTTTCACCCAGAGGGTGGTTGGAATCTGGAACTCACTGCCTGAAAGGGTGGTAGAGGCAGGAACCCTCACAACATTCAAGAAGCATTTGGATGAGCACTTGAAATGCCATAGCATACAAGGCTACGGACCAAATGCTGGAAAATGGGATTAGATTAGACAGGGCTTGATGGCCGGCATGGACACGATGGGCCAAAGGGCCACTTTCTGTGCTGTATAACTCTATGACAGTTACTGATTGTGTATTTTACCCCAAATGTAGCTATCCCACTTCTTTTTCATAGGTCTCTTCGGCAGAGCAACTAACTGTTGATTGTCTGGGATCTAAGGGGACTGTAGCATAGTGGTTATGTTACTGGACTAGTAATACAGAGGCCTGGACTAATAATCCGCAGTTCAAATCCCATCACAGCAGCTGTGGAATTTAAATTCAGTTAATTAAATAAATCTGGAATAAAAAGCTAGTATCAGTAATGGTGACACTGAAGCTATCGGATTGTCGTAAAAACCCAACTGGTTCACGAATGTTCTTTAGGGAAGGAAATCTGGCCTATATGTGACTCCAGACCCACAGCAATGTGGTTGACTCGTAACTGCCCTCTGAAATGGCCATTCAATTGTAACAAGAAACAATAAGAAAAAATACAACGGACCACCTGGCATTGACCGTGACACCGGCTTCGGACACGACAAAGGCACACCCAGCCCAGTTGACCCTGATAAAAGTCCTCCTCGCTAACATCTGAGGACTTGTGCCAAATTTGGAGAGCTGTCCGACAGACTCGTCAAGCACCAGCCTGACATAGTCATACTCAGAGACTCATACCTTCCAGCCAATGTCCTGACTCCTCCATCACCATCCCTGGGTATGTCCTGTCCCACCGGCACAGTGGTATACAGTCGGGAGGGAGTGGCCCTGGGAGTCCTCAACATTGACTCCAGACCCCATGAAGTCTCCTGGCATCAGGTCAAACATGGGCAAGGAAACCTCCTGCTGATTACCACATACCACCCTCCTTCAGCTGATGAATCAGTACTCCTCCATGTTGAACACCACTTGGAAGAAGCACTGAGGGTAGCAAGGGCACAGAATGTACTCTGGGGGGGTGGGGACTGCAATGTCCATCACCAAGAATGGCTCGGTAGCACCACTGCTGACCAAGCCCTGAAGGACATAGCTGCCAGATAGGGCCTGCAGCTGGTGGTGAGAGAACCAACACAAGCGGAAAAACCTACTTGAGCTCATCCTCACCAATCTAACCTGTCGCAAATGCATCTGTCCATCTGTTATTGGTAGCAGTGACCATCATACAGTCCTTGTGGAGACGAAGTCCAAGACACCCTCCATCGTGTTGTGTGGCACTACCACCATGCTAAATGGGATAGATTCAGAACAGATCTAGCAGCTCAAAACTGGGCATCCATGAGACGCTGTGGGCAATCAGCAGCAGAATTGTACTCCACTACAATGTGTAACCTCATGACCCGGCATATCCCTCACTCTACCATTATCAAGCCAGGCGACCAACCCTGGGACTTATCAGCAATCTTCTTGTACGAGGCCCCTTGGGTCAGAGCGATCATAATATGATCGAGCTCTCAGTCGAGATGGAGAGTGAGGAAATTGAATCAGAGACTAAGGTCCAGAACTTAAATAAAGGGAATTACGAGGGTATGAGACGGGAATTGGGTAAGATTGATTGGGTGGTGTTTCTGGGGGGATTGACAGTGGAGAGACAATGGCAAGCATTCAAAGATAGAATGGAAGAATTCCAGAACATGTTTATACCGGTTTGGCATAAAAATAAACCTAAAAAGGTGACTCAACCGTGGATAACGAGGGAAATTAGGGACAGCATAAAATCAAAAAAAAGGGCATATCAACTGGCAAAAAAAAGCACCAGACCGGAAGATTGGGGGCAGTACAGGATACAGCAAAAGAGGACAAAGGGATTAATCAGGAAGGGGAAAATAGAATACGAAAGTAAACTTGCAGCAAACATAAAGACAGACTGCAAAAGCTTTTATCGGTATATCAGGAGGAAAAGACTGGTAAAATCCCAAGTCGGTCCCTTGCAGTCCGATTCGGGAGAATATATAATGGAGAATAAGGAAATGGCAGACCAATTAAACTCATACTTTGGTTCTGTATTCACAAAGGAGGACACAAATAACCTCCCAGGAATATCGGCAAACATAGGGACTAATGAGAGGGAGGAGCTGACAGAAATTAGTATCTCTAGGGATATGGTGTTGGGTAAGTTGAGGGGACTGAAGGCCGACAAATCCCCGGGGCCTGATAAACTACATCCTAGGGTACTTAAGGAGGTGGCCCTGGAGATAGCAGATGCTCTAAGGATCATCTTCCGGAACTCCATTGACTCGGGAACAGTACCCGTGGATTGGAGGGTAGCTAATGTTACCCCAATATTTAAAAAGGGGGGTAGAGAGAAAGCAGGGAATTATAGACCAGTAAGCCTTACATCGGTTGTGGGCAAAATGCTAGAGTCCATTATTAAGGATAAAATAGCGGAGCACTTGACAAATGGGGAAAGGATCGGACAGAGTCAACATGGATTTACAAAGGGTAAATCGTGTTTGACTAATCTGCTGGAATTTTTTGAGGAAGTAACTGGTAAAATAGATGGGGGAGAGCCAGTGGATGTGGTGTACCTTGACTTCCAGAAAGCCTTCGATAAGGTTCCACACAAAAGATTATCATGCAAAATTAAGGCTCATGGGATTGGGGGCAAAGTATTAACGTGGATAGAGAACTGGCTGGCGGATAGAAAACAGAGAGTTGGAATAAACGGCTCGTTTTCGGAGTGGCAGGCAGTGACCAGCGGGGTGCCGCAAGGATCTGTCCTGGGACCCCAGCTGTTCACAATATATATAAATGATCTGGATCAGGGAATTGGATGCAATATTTCCAAATTCGCTGACGACACTAAACTAGGAGGAGGGGTGGGCTCTGATGAGGATGTCAGGAGGCTACAGTGCGATTTGGACAGGTTGGGGGAATGGGCAGATACGTGGCAGATGCACTATAATGTGGATAAATGCGAGGTTATCCACTTTGGGGGTAAAAACAGGAGGGTAGATTATTATCTAAATGGCAATAGATTGGGAGATGGGGAAGTGCAGAGGGACCTGGGTGTTCTTGTGCACCAGTCACTGAAGGAGAGCATGCAGGTGCAACAGGCGATCAAGAAGGCAAATGGTATGTTGGCCTTCATATCAAGGGGGTTCGAGTATAGGAATAGGGATACCTTACTACAGCTGTACAAGGTGCTGGTGAGACCGCATCTGGAGTATTGTGTACAGTTTTGGTCGCCACATCTGCGGAAGGATGTTCTTGCCATGGAGGGAGTGCAACGGCGATTCACCAGGCTGATACCTGGAATGGCGGGAATGACCTACGAAGAGAGATTAAATAGTTTGGGCTTGTACTCACTGGAGTTTAGAAGATTGAGAGGGGATCTCATCGAAACATATTAAATTATGGCAGGCCTGGACAGGCTGAATTCAGAGAGAATGTTTCCAATGGCCGGGGAGCACAGAACCAGGGGCCACAGTCTAAAAATAGCGGGCAAATCATTTAAAACAGAGATGAGGAAGAATTTCTTCACTCAAAGAGTGGTGAGCCTGTGGAATTCCCTGCCACAGAGGGCTGTGAAGGCTAATTCAATAAATATTTTCAAGAGAGAATTGGATATATTTCTGAAGGCTAAGGGGATTAAGGGTTACGGAGAAAAGGCGGGGACGGGGTACTGAACTGGTAAGATCAGCTATGATCTCAGACGAAGATCAGCCATGATCTCATTGAATGGCGGAGCAGGCTCGAAGGGCCGAATGGCCTACTCCTGTTCCTATCTCTATGTTTCTATGTTTCTATGTTTCAATAAGGAGTGTAGAAGAGCATACCAGGATCAGCACCAGGCATACCTAAAAATGAGGTGCCAACCTGAGGAAGCTGCAACAAAGGACTACATGCATGCTAAACAACAGAAGCAGCATGTTACAGACAGTTAACCGATACCACAACCAACAGATCAGATCAAAGCTCTGCAGTCCTACCACCTGCAGTCGTGAATGGTGAGGGATCATTAAAAAGCTGAAGAGGCTCCCTGAACATCCCCATCCTCACTGATGGTGGAGCCCAGCATGCGAGCGCAAAAGACAAGGCTGAGGCTTTTGCAACCATCTTCAGCCAGAAGTGCCAAGTGGATGATCCATATCGGCCTCCTCACGAAGTTCCCTCCATCACAGAAGCCAGTTTTCAGCCAATTCAATTCACTCCGTGTGATATCAAGAAACAGCAGAGTGCATTGGATACAGCAAAGTCTATGGGTCCTGACAATATCCCGGCTGTCGTGCTGAAGGTTTGTGGCTCCAGAACTAGCCACGCCTCCAGTCAAGTTGTTCCAGTACAGCTACAACACTGGCATCTACCTGACAATGTGGAAAACTGCCCAGGTATGTCTTGTCCACAAAAAGCAAGACAAATCCAACCTGGCCAATTACCGCCCCATCAGTCTACTCTCAATCATCAGCAAAGTGATGGAAGATGTTGTGGACAGTGTTAGCAAGCGGCACTTACTCACCAATAACCTGCTCAGCGATGCTCAGTTTGGGTTCCGCCAGGGCCACTCGGCTCCAGACCACATTACAGCTTTGGTCCAAACGTGGACAAAAGAGTTGAATTCTAGAGGTGAGGTGAGTGACTGCCCTTGACATCAAGGCAGCATTTGACCATGTGTGGCATCAAGGAGCCCTAGTAAAATTGAACTCAACGGGAATCAGGGGAAAGACTCTCCACTGGCTGGAGTCATACCTTGCACAAAGGAAGATGGTTGTAGTTGTTGGAGGTCAATCATCACAGCCCCAGAACATTGCTGCAGGAATTCCTCAGGGCAGTGTCCTAGGCCCAACCATCTTCAGTTGCTTCATCAATGACCTTCCCTCTATCATAAGGTCAGAAGTGGGGATGTTCGCTGATGATTGCACAGTGTTCAGTTCCGCTCGCAGCTCCTCAGATAATGAAGCAGTCTATGCCCGCATGCAGCAAGACCTGGATGACGTTCAGGCTTAGGCTGATAAGTGGTAGGTAACATTCGCACCACACAAGTGCCAGGCAATGACTATCTCCAACACGAGAGCGTCTAACCACCACCCCTTGACATTCAACGACATTACCATCGCCGAATCCCCCAACAACATCATCCTGGGAGTCACCATTGACCAGAAATTTAACTGGACCAGCCACATAAATACTGTGGCTAGAAGAGGTCAGAGGCTGGGTAGTCTACGACAAATGTCTCGCCTCCTTATTCCCCAAAGCCTTTCCACCATCTACAAGGCAAAAGTCAGGAGTGTGATGAAAAACACTTGCCTGGATGAGTGCAGCTCCAACAACACAAGAAGCTCAACACCATCCAGGACAAAGCAGCCCGCTTGATTGGCACCCCATCCACCATCTTAAACATTCACTCCCTCCACCACCGGCGCACCGTGGCTGCAGTGTGTACCATCTAAAAGATGTATGGCAGCAACTCACCAAGGCTTCTTCGACAGCACCTCCCAAACCCACGACCTCTGCCACCTAGAAGGACAAGGGCAGCAGACACATGGGACCACCAAGTTCCACTCGAAGTCACACAACATCCTGACTTGGAAATATATCGCCGTTCCTTCATAGTCGCTAGGTCAAAATGCTGGAACTCCCTCCCTAATAGCACTATGGGAGTACCTTCACCACACGGACTGCAGCAGTTCACCACCACCTTCGCAAGGGCAATTAGGGATGGGCAATAAATCCTGGCCATGCCAGTGACGCCCACATCCTAGGAACTAATTTAAAAACATTTCTAGTTGCCAGAACACCAATCTTAATGCAGTAATAGATGTTTCAGCAATATAATCTGCAGAAATGGGTGAGGAAGAGAATGGAAGTCCTGAAATTAGTCTGTTAATAGACCAATAACTGTCTGCAATCACAGACAAGCACACTCAAAAGAGATAAAGACTTGCATTTATATAGCGCCTTTCACCACCACCTGACATCCCAATGCACTTTACAGTCAATGAAGTATTTGTTTTTTGAAGTGTAGTCACTGATGTAATGGAGGAAACACGGCCAACAATTTGCGCACAGCAAGCTTCCAGAAACAGCAATGTGATAATAATGACCAGATCATCTGTTTTAGACGTTGATTGAGGGATAAATGCTGGCTTGGACACCGGGGATAACTCCCCTGTTCTTCTTCGAAATAGTTCCATGGGATCTTTTACGTCCACCTGGGAGAGCAGACGGGGCCTCAGTTTAACGTCTCATCCGAAAGACGGCACCTCCAACAGTGCAGCACTGACTCAGTACTGCACTGGAGTGTCAGCCTAGATTTATTTTGTGCTCCGGAGTGGGACTTGAACCCACAACCTTTTGACAGAGGCGAGAGTGCTACCAACTGAGCCACAGCTGACACTCGACCTCTTGGCTGACAACACTGGCACATCTGCTCCACTGTTTTGCTGCTGGAAAAGAACGCATGTTACAACTCTTTAAATAAGAATCTCAAAACTAAAATTGTACTTCTTTTAAAGTTTACTTTTCCTCTTACGTCCCCTCTTTCCCTAATGCTATAAATCAGCTGCAATTAAAAGGACAGTCAGGTGATAATACCTCCACCAATGCCAGTCTAAAATGGTCATGATGTGGTAAGCTGCCTAGTTTCCACCCAACAATACAGCTGTTACTAGTGGGGTGCCGCAAAGATCTGTGCTGGCGCCTCAGCTATCCACAATCTATATTAATGACTTAGGGGGTAATATGCTAGCATGGATTGAGAATTGGTTAACAGACAGAAAACAAAGAGTAGGGATAAACGGGTCTTTTTCAGGATGGCAGGCTGTGACTAATGGGGTACCGCAAGGATCAGTGCTTGGCCCCAGCTATTCACAATCTATATCAATGATTTGGATGAGCGGACTAAATGTAACATTTCCAAATTTGCTGATGTTACAAAGCTAGGTGGCAGTGTCAGTTGTGAAGAGGATGTGAAGAGGCTTCAGGGGGATCTCGACAGGCTCAGTGTGTGGGCGAGAACATGGCAGATGGAATATAATGTGGATAAATGTGAAGTTATCCACCTTGGTAAAAAAAACAGAAAGGCAGAGTATTTCCTAAATAGTGAAAGATTGGGGAATGCAGACACTCAAAGGGACCTGGGTGTCCTTATACATAAGTCACTGAAAGCGAATGTGCAGGTGCAGCAAGCCATTAGGAAGGCAAATGGTGTGCTGGCCTTCATTACAAGAGGATTTGAGTACAGGAGTAAAGAAGTCTTACTCCAATTATAGAGGGCCTTGGTGAGACCACACCTGGAGTAATGTGTACAATTTTGGTCTCCTTACCTAAGGAAGGATATACTTGCCAAAGAGGGAGTGCAACGAAGGTTCACAAGATTGATTCCTGGGGTGACGGGACTGTCGTATGAGAAGAGATTGAGTAAACTAGGCCTGTATTCTCTTGAATTCAGAAGAATGAGAGGGGATCTCATTGAAACATACAAAATTATTACAGGGCTTGATAGGATGGATGCTGGGAGAATGTTTCCCTTGGCTGGAGAGTCTAGAACCAGGGGCCACAGCCTCAGGATAAAGGGTAGGCCAATCAGGACTGAGATGAGAAGAAATTTCTTCACACAGAGGGTGGTGAATCTTTGGAATTCTCTACCCCAGAGGGCTGTGGAGGCTCAGTCATTGGGTATATTCAAAACAGAAGTCGATAGATTTCTGACTAGTAAGGGCATCAAGGGATATGGCAATAGGGCCGGTGAATGGAGTGGAGGCAGGAGATCAGCCATGATCTCATTGAATGGCGGAGCAGGCTCAAAGGGCCGAATGGCCTACTCCTAAACATTTTAAAATAAAATAAAAATATGTAGGGACTGAGTGTAATGTATCCACTTTTGCTGACAATACAAAGCTAGGTGGGAAAGTAAGCTGTAAGGAGAACACAAAGAGCCTGCAAAGGGCTACAGACAGGTTAAGTGAGTGGGCAAGAAGGTGGCAGATGGAGTATAATGTGGGCAAATGTGAGGTTATTCACTTTGGTAGGAAGAATAGAAAAACAATATTTTTTAAATGGTGAGAAACTATTAAATGTTGTTCAGAGAGATTTGGCTGTCCTCGTACAGGAAACACAGTTAGCATGCAGGTACAGCAAGCAGCTTGGAAAGCAAATGGCATGTTGGCCTTTATTGCAAGGGGGTTGGAATACAAGAGTAAGAAAGTCTTGCTGCAATTGTACAGGGTTTTGGTGAGACCACACCTGGGGTACTGTGCAGAGTTTTGGTCTCTGTATCCAAGGAAGGATATATTTGCCTTAGAGAGGGTGCAACAAAGGTTCACTCAATTGATTCCTGGGATGAGCGTGTTGTCCTAGGAGGAGATTTTAAGTAGAATGGGCCTATACTCAAGTTCAGAACAACAGGAGGTGAAACATAAGATTCTGAGGGGTTGTTTCTCCTGGCTCAAGAGTCTAGAACTCAGGGGCATAGTCTGAGGATATGGGGTTGGCCATTTAGTACTGAGATTGAGGAGAAATTTCTTCACTCCGAGGGTTGTGAATCTTTGGAATTCTGTACCCGAGAGCTGTGGATGTTCAGTCATTGAGTATATTCAAGGCTGAGCGCGACAGATTTTTGGACTATAAGGGAAAGTGGAGTTGAAGTCGAGGATCAGCCATGATCTCATTGAATGGCGGAGCAGGCTCGATAGGCCGTATGGCCTATTCCTGCTCCTATTTTTTTATGTTCATATTACAAAAGCAACAGAACCACAGACCATAGGAATTTTCAACACGCCGAACCACCAAAATTAAATCTTAAAAGTTTCAGAGTACCACCTGGCATTAATACTAATTACACCTATATCACAGTTCTCCTTCAAAGCTTTAGAATCATAACGTTTCCCCCCACCCTGCTACAAACTCAGAAAATTCATCGGGGGGCGGGGGGGGGGGGGGGGAAAGAGGGAAACATTACAAACACTGTTTTAAAGATAACATCATTTACTGATCAGTATCAGCTTCTGCCAATGGTAGTGTGAACCCAAGGCACGGAGGTAGCGTCGAGGTCAACAACACCAGCACACAAACTCAATTAAAACACATACAATGCCGACTTCCTGAAAATAGATCAGATTTGGACGAATGTAAAAAGCATTGGGCCATTGCAGCATTCAAATGGAAATTTAGACATGCTCGAAATGAAAACCCAGATGTATTTTTTTTTTAATGTGCAATGCCAGCTGACTGAATAAGGAGGAAATAAACACTTTCTGACATCGGCAGATATACTTTGTATCAATCCCATCGTTATTACTAGTGCTGATTAGTCATCAAGGCCACAGGGCAGCACCAAATAATAAACCGGTTTCCTTAAGCGAGAGAAAAAAACTAGCCACAACAAAATAGGTTTACAAAAAGAAAAATGAGTAATGTACATCGACAGGGGTAAACTGTATTCCTTCCATAACAGCCAAGGCTGTAATTAAAGGCCTGAATGAATTCCCCGTTAAACTGCTGCGCTTCGTCTTCTCGCTGCTATTTAAATAATTATACTTGTGATATAGTTTAAAGAGACTGTCGGGGACAGAGTGCAGGCCGCTCTGAAGGTTCATTTACTGCAGCTTTATGTTATTTATCGACTGCCCCTGCTCACTCACCTTGCCGGCCGCTTATTATTATTATATTTCCCCTTTTACTTCACTCCATGTTTCGCTGCCTCCGACTCCTGCTCTGACACTGGCTCACCGGCAACAGCTGCGCGGATCAAGCTCAGCCAGCAGCGCCTGTCCTGTCAGACTCCCGCCGCAGCGCCACCTGCAGCAACCTCACACAACCAAAGAATGGTGACAGCACAGAAGGAGGCCAATACAGGGGAGGGGGGGGGAAGCAAAATACTGCAGATGCTGGAAATCTGAAGTAAAAACAGAAAATGCTGGAAATGCTCAGCATCGGTGTCAGCTGTGGCTCAGCGGGTAGCACGCTCGCCTCTGAGTCAAAAGGTGGTGTGGTTCGCAGTCCCACTCCAGGGACTTCGAGCACATAAAGCTGGGCTGACGCTCCAGTGCAGGGCTGAGGGAGCCCGGCACTGTCGGAGGTGCCGTCTTTCGGATGAGACGTTAAACCGAGGCCCCGTCCGCTCTCTCAGGCGGACGTAAAAGATCCCATGGTACTATTTCGAAGAAGAGCAGGGGAGTTATCCCCGGTGTCCTGGCCAACATTTATCCCTCAACCAACATGACAAAAACAGATTATCTGGTCATTTTCACATTGCTGTTTGTAAGAGTTTGCTGTGCGCAAATTGGCTGCCGCGTTTCCCACATTACAACAGTGACTCCACTTCATTGGCTGTAAAGCGCTTTGAGACGTCCGGTGGTCGTGAAAGGCGCTATATAAATGCAAGTCTTTCTTCTTTATCTGCGGAGCGAGAGAAACAGAGTTAACATTGCAGATTGATGGCCTTTCCTCAGAACTGGGAAAAAGTTGGAGATGTAACAGATTTTAAGCAAGTGCAGGGAAAGCAGGGTGGCAGGAGGAAAGAACAAAAGGGAAGGTCTGTGATAGGGTGGAAGGCAGGAGTGATTAAATGGCAAAAGGTATGATAGTACAAAGCAAAAGGAGGCCTTTCAGCCCATCGAGCCCGTGCCGGCTCTTTGCAAGAGCACTTCAGCTAATCCCAGCCTTCCCCGTAGCCCTGCAATTTTTTTTTCCTTCAGGTACTTTTCCAATTTCCTTTTGAAAGTCATGATTGAGTCTGCCTCCACCACCCTTTCAGGCAGTGCATGCCAGATCCTAACCACTCGCTGCGTTAAAAAGTTTATCCTCATGTCGCCTTTGGTTCTTTTGCCAATCACCTTAAATCTGTGTCCTCTGGTTATCGACCCTTCCCCCAACGTTAGTTCCACTCCCCCAACCTATACAACGCGAGTTAATGGGAAAAATTACAAAAGCAAAATACTGCGGATGCTGGAGATCTGAAATAAAAACTGAAAATGCTGGAAATACTCAGCAGGTCAGGCAGCATCTGTGGAGAGAGAAAGAGTTCTGATGAAAGGTCATCGACCTGAAACGTTAACTCTGTTTCTCTCTCCATAGATGCTGCCTGACCTGCTGAGTAGTTCTGGCATTTTCTGTTTTGATTTCTCTTTGGGAATTACTTTTGTTTGTTCTAATAATAATGTATCCAAATATTTAAAAAAGCATCAAATTTTTAACTCCACACAAGACCTACTCGATTCTCCTGCCCTCCAGACTGCCCTGGTGCTGTTACTGATGGCAAGGTGACACCTACATTCCTCTTATTGGGGGTGGGGGTACAACTTCAGACTAGCCTGTGATCTGATCTGAAGCACCTGGATCCAGAAAAAATAACTATTGGCTTGCTGCACTGCCTACCCAACTGGAAGTGTGCTTTCCAGGGTCCAGCCATTCCAAATCAGCTCTGTGATAATTATGGATCAGTGAGGCCATACATCATCTTTTTGGAAAGACCTTACAGTTCACATTGTTTCTTAAGTGATTCCAGGGTGCTTGCCTCCACTTCCATATCTGGAAGTCTATTCCAAGTGTTGATCACTCTTTGGGTGAAGATGATTTTACTGATATCAGTCTAAAATGTACCTTTTACTAGTTTGAAGCTGCGTTCCTTGCCCTACTTTCACAACTGAATTTTAATTTTACACCCCTTAACTGTCTTATAGAATTCTATCAGGTCATCTCTCAGAAACGTCCTTTCCAGGCTGAAAAACCAATGTTTCTCCAACGTTTGACATTGGGGATCAGCCTTGTGACTCTCCTCTGCATTGCTTCCAGCGCTTGCATGTCTCCCTTGTTTCTCAGCAATTAGAACTGGATTACAATAATCAAAGTGTGGTTTGACCAGAACACTGTACAGTTTGTATGTAACTTTCTCTGACTTGTATTCTACTATTCTGGCTACGTAGCTCAACATTCTATTGGCTTTGTTGATTGCTGTCCTGCATTGGTTGAACATTGTTCCAGATGGTGAGTATAGCACAATAAATTTCCGAGCAAGTCTGCCAACAGCACAACATTATCTGCAAAAAGGGCACTGCTCAGAAATGCCGAGAACAGACACTTCGAGTCTATACCTTGAGATACTATCCAACACATCACTGATGGCGACAATGAACAGGATCAGTGACAGTGTCTCACCTTGAGGAACCTTGTCTCACACTTCTTACTTTTCCACTGATGTGCTAAAACATTCTTTAAACTTTCCTAAGAACCTCCTGCAGTTTAAGTGAATGATATTTGATCTTAACTACCTTAGGTTACTGCAGTTGAAAATTTGGGCAATTGGACCAATCATTTTATTTAGCTAGAAGAGACATGTTTACAAAGTAAGACTTCTTCGACACTGCATTAATGGCTGCAAGGCCAGGGACAACAAATTCCTTTTTGGTTGTTTTTATTGAACTAGAGAAAAGTACCAGGAATTGTACTTATCCAATTAACTTTTTATCTAGAAAACTTTAATGTAACTAACCACAGGATAAAGAAAATGCATCCCTTTGTCTTATGTTGGGCTAGATAGATATATCTTGATCAACTCAGCCATATGTTTACTTTATCTACATATATACTCACCCATATAATTTTAAATTATCAAGCACAAGACAAAACTCCTTTGTTTTGGCTAGTTTGCCTGTTTATCATGTTTGATAGTACAATTTCAGTATTGTCTGCACCATGGTATGATATTAATTACATTTATTTGAAACTCTCTGACATATAATTTGAATTTCTTCTCCAAAAACAAACCATGAAATGGTATGGGCTCTGAACTATCAGAGGCATCTTACAAGCACTTTATTTTCTGTAACATGCTGTAAGTAATAGCAATACTCATCACCACATAACATAAATATAACTGCAACAAAAATTATTTGCTTTTCTTCCACCTGTTCTGCCTCACCAGTAACAAAGCCAGGGATTCTTTACATTTATTGTTTTTAGGTTACTGGGGCAATTCAGAAATATATACTCCCAGACCTTTGCCAATATTACATTTCAGTGTCATTCCCAGGGTTTTCACTCCATTTTTTTCTCTGCTAAGGAAGTGTCTACCTTCACTCTACATCTTCTTAGAAAACAACAGATGAGATCAGGAACTTATATGCTTATGTTCTTCAGAACAGTGTTTTACAGTGAGCAATTGGCTCAGATTACAACATCCTTATTGGAGTGACATTGTTGGCAATGATAGTCTGAGAAATTGAGTGGAAACTGTAACAACCAGAGCTTGGCAGACATAAATGTGCACTGTAACTATACTGCAGCAGCATTAAATTATCATAATATGTATACAGGATACAGAAATATATGTTTCGCTGTTAACTTAAGGTTGAGGGACTTGGCTATAGTGAAAATTTATTTTATGCTGATCAATGCCAGCTAATGTCACATTTATTTTTGTCCCCAGTGATTGGAATTGAGACAATAATTATTACATAAAGCATTAGTCAGTGATTGGTTGCAGAGGTGGATTTTTTTTGCTAATCAACCTTTGACATTTAGTGCAAATCTCCATTTGCTGACTCAGACCAGTACTTTTGTATTGATCTGTGTGCGTGTATGTCTCCACACACACATGAAAATAAATAACATATCATAAATGAAATGTAGTTGAAAAATAAATTAAATGGATTATATATTCATAAGTGAGTTGGATTTCTTTAACAATATTTTTAAAAGCAAAAATTGCATTTGGCATATCCGTTTTATTTCTGAAAACACTTTCAGTTAAAGTATGTTTTGTTACATTTTAAAAAGAAAACCATTGAATTCTAGGGGGTTTTCAGGCTGGCTTACTTCCTGGAACAGACAGGAACCATCTGCTCTGAAATTCAAGTGTCGGGGATGCCAGACCTGTTTTATTTCAGATTTCCAGCATCCGCAGTATTTTGCTTTTGTATTTTTTATTGATATTGTTCTTTGTTTCTTTGTCATCGGTTTTGTTCATGATGTATGTCATACAGTGTACATGACACATTGCGAAAGTGATTATTATTGAGTGGCTTGAATTGTATATGATCCCTGAGACTGATATGATTTTGAAGCCTCGACCAAGCACCAAAGCCATCGACCTAGTCAAACTGGGCAGAGGTTCTGGCCTGCTTTTCGTGAACTTCACAACTTGCCATGGTGGGATTTGAATTTACGTTAATGGATTTAATAGCCATCAAGCAGGTTTTTAATAAACTAGAAAGCAGTGAAAACTGGTAAATGACATACAAAGAAAGTCTCTGATGCAGTGGAAACACTAAAAAAAAACAGACATGAAAACAGTTAAGTAAAGTGGTAAAAAGGCACGGGAAAGATGCAGATGCACAAAACCTTCAAAATGGAAGGTAGGTGAATGGTAGAAATGGGCAGGAAATTGAAGGAGAACGCTTAGATCTGAAGTCGCTAAAGAAAATGTTCAGACCCAATTGTTGCAATGTACCCAGGAGAAGATGGGATACTCTTCCTGAAGTTACCTTTGAGTTTGGTTGAAATAGTGAAGAAGGTCAAAATGGGAATAGGAGAGAGAGAGTTTGAATGTTTAGCCAGAGGGAGGTCAACATCACACTTGTGGACAGAATGGAGATATTCAACAAACTACGAGTAATTGTTTGGTAATGAGGATGAGTTGGAAGGTCCACTTTCATTTGCTACCACAGCAAAAGGAGATTGAAAATTGCAATTAAAGAATTGCAATCTCCTGTCAAAAAGACTGTCCTCGCAGACCTACGTTGGCTTTCAATCCCCCCAATGTCTCAAATTTAAAATTCTTATCCTTGTGTTTAAATCTCTTCATGGCCTCACCCCTCCCTATCTAGTAATCTCCTTCAGGCCTATATCCCTTGCCGAACTATCTGCTCCTCTTACTCTGGCCTTGTGTATTTCCCCACCCCTTTCATCGCACCGTAGATGAGCGTGCCTTCAGCCACCCAGGCCCCATGCTCTGGAATTCCCTCCCTAAACCCCTCTGCCTCTCCGCCTCCCTCTCCTCCTTTAAGACCCTCCTTAAAACCCATCTCTTTGTCCAAGTTTATGGTCACTCCTTGGTGTCCATTTTTTCTGATTTTGCCTCTGTGAAGCACCTTGGGACATTTTTCTATGTTAACGGCATTATATAAATGTAAGTTGTTGTTCTTGTGAAGAAGCATCAATTTAACATAGGAGGATACAAGCTCAACTCTCACAATCTGATAGGCTTTTGTGAACTCACCATTCTAAGGGTCCTGGGCTTAATACGGCAAAACAAATACGCTCAACCGATGATTGTATGGGGTGGAGCAGCCACTTAGGTAATTGGGGTGTCTGAGGTTTCAGATCTTAAAGCTCAGGACCTCTCAGAGTAATGATTTTACTCAGTTAAAGTAGCTTGACCCTTTAATTAGGTGAACCCATCACTCCAAGAAATCCTGAGCTTATTAAGTGGAAACTCTGTGAGAGGTTTATTTTATTGTTTGTTCTTGGCTGACAATATTGACCATCCCTAGTTGCCCTGAGGGCATTATTAGTCAACCACAGTGTGGGACTGAAATTACATGGAAGCCAGACGGAGTATGGAATGGCAGGTTCTACTTCCTGAAGGAGATTAACAAATGGTCAATTATTCAGAACGCAAATTAAGTAAACTTGCTACGATTTTCACTCGTGTTCTCTGGGTTGCTAGTCCATTACAATAATCACTAGGTTGCCATATCTATTGTGGCCAGATGATACTTGTGAAGGCACTTTGCAGCATGGAAGTAAGTTATGGCAGGTGTATCTTTTATTTTGGTCCTTGTGGGCTGTATAGATGCATTCTATGGAGACTTGGGGCCACATTAATTTGCATATACATCCAATTTTCATGATCTTGGGATTCTGTTTTCGGAGTTATCCATTGCTGAGGAAACAACCCTTTTGATAACCTCTACGTCCACAAAATTCAAACTGAGAAAGAAAATTAGAAATGTAAGTTCAAACAGGACCTGGACTTGGAGAGTGAATAGCCAATATTGGTAGGCCACAGGAAATAAAAAGAGTAAAAGCTGGAAATACTCAGCAGCTCAAGCAGCATCCGTGGAAAAAAAAGAAGCCAACATTTCAGGTCTTAGACCCTTCATCAGGATTGGAAGATATTACAGATGAACAACATTCAAAAAGGAACAGAATAAGGGAAAGGGGGAAGAAAAATAAATACACAGGGAAAAAAATAGAATGTCACTTCTTTGTCACTAAGATTGAGACCATCTGTTCAGCTTCATGTGCTTCATTCCCTTCCCCTTGCCCACCAAGCCGACCTTCCGCCATGGTTCCCTCCTGCGTAGCCCTGAATTCTAGTTTCTGTGCTGCCTCCCCTCATATTCATTCCGAGCTCATTGTGTCCATGAGACCACCTCCTGCTCTCTCTATTTCCACTAAACTGCTGACCACCCAACTTCCTTTCTTAGCCCCCAAGCTAGCTAACATTATAAATGGTTCCCTCTTCTTAATTAATGACCCACTCCCTTTCAAATCTACCATCATCACCCCCGTCCTAAAAAAAACCACACTTGACCTCCTCTGTCCTTTCAAACTATCGCCCCATCTCCAAGCTCCCTTTCTTCTCCAACGTCCTTGAATATGTTGTCGCCTCCCAAATGTGTTCCCATCTTTCCTGGGCACTTGGCCTTAACAACAACTTCATACCTTAACAACAGTTCCCATTTTCTCCAGGAACATAAGAAAAAAGGAACATAGGGACAGGAGTAGGCCATCGAGGCCCTCGAGCCTGTTCCGCCATTCAATGAGATCATGGCTGATCTGTGACTGAACACCATATACCCAACTTTGACCTGTTAGATCCGTGGTTCAGTGGATAAATAATTACACGGATGCTGTACATAAACAAATAACAGGTAATCTGGAGGAGGGTAATCTGTAGACTGGGGTACAGAGGCATGCGCACAGCTTATATACCGGTGTGGTCACTGCCGGTACTACAGTATACAGGAGCTGTAAAAAGTAGTTCTGACTTAAAGCACATACACTACAATTCCTCCCTTTTTAGATTAATAAGACCCCCTCAATATTCAAATAACAATTACATTTTTTTACATGTACATTCAATAACAAAAGTCCATTTATAGATTCAGTCTTTGGGGCGGCTTCCTGACCCTTTCGGGATAGCGCCTTTCTGGAGGTTCTTGTTCTTGGTGCAGAGGCGATTCTGACCCCCTTTCATCGGGTAGTTCATCGGGTTCCACTACTACTGGGTCTGAAGTAGATACTACCGGTATGTCGGGTTCATCCCCAGGTACTCGAGACATGGGGTTGACGCATTCCTGTGATGCTAAGATCTGATCGAAGTGGCGTCTCACAATGTTCTCCCCGACATCCACTGTGTACATTAATGGCCCCTGCCTTGTACATATCGTTCCGGGTTGCCACTTCTCTGTTCGGTAGTCGCGGGCCAAGACTGGTTGTCCTACATTGAAGCTCCTTGTCGGCTTCTCGTTGATGTGCTGGAATTGTTTGTCCTCAACATTTCTTCGCACATTTGGTCTGAGCAAGTCCAGATGAGATCTCAACCTTCGGTTAAAGAACATCATGGCCGGGGTCTGGTTGGTAACTGCATGTGTCGCGTTTCGGTAGGCTAATAAGAAATTGTCCATCTTATGCTGTAGTGGAATTTCCTCGTCGCACATGGCCTTTATCGCCTTCTTAAAGGTTTGTACGAACCTCTCAGCCAATCCATTGGTGGCTGGATGATACGGGGCGGATGTGTAATGCCTTACCCCATTCCTTTTCATGAATTTTTGGAACTCGTCGGACACAAACTGTGGTCCATTATCAGAGCAGATCTGCTCTGGCAACCCGTTTCTGGCAAATACGGTCCGTAGGACTGCAATCGTTTTCTCTGTAGTGGTTGAAGACATCTTTATCACCTCAGGCCACTTTGAATGAGCATCCACTGCTATTAAGAACATTGAGTCCATGAATGGACCAGCGAAATCAATGTGCACCCGTTGCCATGGAGAGGAGGGCCACTCCCATGGGTGTAGAGGGGCATGTGGTGGTGCATTTTGGACCTTCTGGCATCCTAAGCAGCTCTTAGTTAGGTCTTCGGTTTGTTGATCGATTCCCGGCCACCACACATAAGCCCTAGCTAGGCTTTTCATTTTCACTCCCCCCAGATGACCTTCATGTAGCTCATTTAGCACTCTCCCTTAACTTGGGTGGAATCACCACTCTGGATCCACACATCACTGTCCCCTGGCATACTGACAGCTGTTCCCTTCTGGATGAGAATGCTGGCAACAGTGAGTCGCCATGTGTTGGCCATCCCCTCACCGTCAATTCATATACCCGTGACAGCGTCGGATCATTGTGGGTCTCCTTCTCTATATCCGCGTTTGTTACTGGCAATCATTCAATTATTGATGAATAAAATATCTCGATAGGGTCCACTGCTGGTGCTTCCTCCACAGTAGGCAGTGGCAGGCGCGATAGCCCATCAGCGTTCCCATGCTGTCTCATGCCTTTATATTCTATTTCATATTGATTCGCCCCTAGAAACAGGGACCATCTTTGTAACCGCTGTGCAGTCATTACTGGCACGCCCTTCTTAGGATTAAAGATGGAGACAAGTGGTTGGTGGTCAGTCAGCAAGGTGAACTTCTGTCCATGCAGATAGTGGTTGAATTTTTTTACTCCGCATACTAGGCTGAGGGCCTTCCTGTCAATCTGGGCGTAGTTGCACTCGGCTGAGGTTAGTGACCGAGACGCAAAGGCTACTGGCCTCTCCAACCCGTCTGGGAATTTGTGCGACAGCACCGCTCCAATGCCGTAGGGTGATGCATCACATGCCAAACGAATTGGTAGTGCTGGGTTGAAATGGGCCAACACCTCTTTTGATGTGATCAATTCTTTACATTTCTGGAAAGCTCGTCTACGTTCATCATCCCACTTCCATGGTACCCCTGTTTGCAGCAGGGTGTTCAGCGGGTGTAATACCGTAGACAAATTTGGTAAGAACTTGTGGTAATAGTTTACCAGCCCGAGGAACGACCTCAGTTGTGACACATTTTCCAGTGCTGGAGCCTTGACTACTGCCTCTATCTTGTCAGGGGACTTATGTAACCCCTCTTCATCGATGACGTGGCCGCAATACGAGATCTGTTTCTGGAAAAACTCGCACTTGTGGCGATTAGCTCGTAGCCCATATTCCTTTAATCTGGCGAGCACCTTCTCCAAGTTAGCGAGGTGATCACCGTCATTTTCGCCCGTGACCAAGATGTCGTCCAAATAACACTGGGTCCCTGGAATCCCTTGCAGGACCTGATCCATCGCCCATTGCCAGATAGCCGGAGCCGAGGCTACTCCAAACACCAGCCGGTTGTATTGATAGAGACCTTTATGGGTGTTGATCGTAATGTAATGTTTCGAGGCTTCTTCTACCTCCATTTGCAAGTACGCCTGAGCTAGATCAATTTTGGTGAAGCGTTTACCACCAGATAGCGAGGCGAAAATATCCTCAATTCGTGGAAGTGGATATTGCACCGTGTGAAGGACTGGGTTCTCTGTCACCTTAAAATCCCCACGGATGCGGACCTTCTTTGGTTCCCCAGGCGTATTACTCAACGACCTCTTCATTACAGGAACGATGGGTGTAGCCCACTCGCTCCAGTCCACTTTGGACAGTACTCCTGAACGGTCCAACCCTTCCAGCTCTGCTTCAACCGCTGGTCTGATCGCATAAGGCACTGGTCTGGCCTTCAGAAACTTTGGGCTTGCATTATCCTCTATTTTAATTGTTGCTGTTGTTCCTTTTAGTGTTCCTAGTCCCTCCTGGAACACTTCTTTTGCGTCAGTTAGCATTTTTGACAGTCGTCCAGGTGTGACGTCGTCATCCTTTTTGGCCTCCACCTTCAGTGCCTGTATGGAATGCCAATCTAAATGTATCTTCCGGATCCATTCACGTCCTAGCAGTGGTGGTCCTCCATTTGGCAATACATATATATCCATTTTAGGTATTTCCTGACCTTTATATGTCACTTTCACCCTTATTTTTCCTTTGGGGTAGACTTTTTGCCCCGTATACGTCTTCAAGACAATCTCTGTAGCTTTCAAGGGTATGTGTGAAAATAGCCGCTTGTAGTCTCTTTGATTTATGACTGTTAGAGCTGACCCTGTGTCCAATTCCATTTCCACTTGGACTCCGTCTATCTTGAATGTAACCCAGATAGTCTGGCGATCCTCCATTTCGGTTACATTATGTAGTTTCAGACAACCCAGCTCCTTGCTTCCGGAGTCTGTGTCACTTTTCTGTTCGTCTGAACCACTGTCCATCACCTGGTGTACCTTTTTGTACTTCTCCTGTGGAGATTTCTTACTGTTGGTTTTCTTCCCAGACCTGCAGACTCTTGCTATGTGTCCTGCTTTCCCACACTGTCTGCACACTTGGTCCTTGAACCAACAATCTTCCTGGTCATGTGTTGTTCTGCCGCAGCGATAGCACTTCCCTGTTCCATCGGTCATTTCGTTGGTGCCATATTCTTGCGGTCTCCGTTGTATCTCTGCAGCGCCCCTTGCGGCTGCTTCGTGTGATACTGCCATACTGAAAGCTTTGTCCAGCGTAAGGTCCTTTTCTGATAGAAGCCGTTTCTGGGTTCCTTCACTTTGTGTTGGTTCCTTTTATGGAACTTAAATCGTTCTGCTATCAGCAGCGGTGTGGGGTTTAAGTGGTCCTGTAGGATTTCTACTATGCTTTCAAAATTCTTGTTTACCGGCTTCTCTGGGGTTATTAGATTTCGCAGTAACCCATAAGTTTTTGCACCCATGGAATTTAACAGAACCAGTGCTTTATTAGCATCTGGCACTTCATTCGCCCTGCAGTACACCTCAATACGTTCCACATATGTCGCCCAATCTTCGACTTCATTGTCGAACGTAGAGATACTGCCACTCTTCGGCATCCTTGGTTGTGCATTAACTATCACCAATGGTGCCTCCCGCGCTTCCCCTTCTTCTCCACTGGCACAAAATGGCGTCTCCCGCACTTTCCTTCCTTCCCGCGCTCGCCCGTCTTCTCCGCTGCGGCTTCGCAAAATGGCGTCTCCCGCGCTCTTCCTTCTTCTCCGTGGCTCAATGGCGCCTCCCGCGCTCTCCCTGCTTCTCTGCGGCTCAATAGCATCTCCCCTTGCTTCACCCTGCGGACCCTGATCAGCCCGTGATCCCTGGCTGTGCTCTGCGTGTTCTTCTCTTGATATTTGTCGACGCCGCTCAGTCTAGAACCCGGCTGTTTCTTACCCTCTCTCTCTCTGGTTTGCAGTATTTTTCCTTGACGCCGCTCGGTGATCAACCCCCAGCTGCGCCCTGCACTCTTCACCCTCTTTCTTACCCCGTCGACGCTGCCCGGCTCTCTCTCTCTGCCGTCGGTCGGCTCCAGCCGCCGCTGCTCGGGAAGGGTCTGCTCTGGACCTGTCGTCGGTCTCTTACTGTTCGTTGTGGCTGGGGAACCAAGCCCGGCTCTCCACAGCCTCCCCAGCGAAGTTGGATCTCTGCCTGACTGCTGGGCGGTTGCTCGCGGTCGACACCCGTGTTCCTGGACTCGACTATTTTTTAATTTTTTTTTATGTTGCAGGTAGATTCGCATCAACACTCGTCGCCACTGTTAGATCCGTGGTTCAGTGGATAAATAATTACACGGATACTGTACATAAACAAATAACAGGTCTTTACTGGAGGAGGGTAATCTCTAGACTGGGGTACAGAGGCATGCGCACAGCTTATATACCGGTGTGGTCACTGCCGGTACTACAGTATACAGGAGCTGTAAAAAGTAGTTCTGACTTAAAGCACATACACTACATGACCCATGTCCCTTAATACCTTTAGTTAACAACAAGCTATCAATCTCCAATTTGAAATTAATAATTGATCTAGCATCAATTGCCATTTGCGGAAGAGAGTTCCAAACTTCTACCACCCTTTGTGTGTAGAAGTGTTTCCTAATTTCACTGAAAGGTCTGGCACTAATTTTTAGACTATCTCCCCTAGTCCTAGAATCTCCAACCAGTGGAAGCAGTTTCTCTCTATCTACTCTATCTGTTCCCCTTACTATCTGGAAAACTTCAATCAGATCACCCCTTAACCTTCTAAATTCTAGGGAATACAACCCTAATTTGTGTAACCTTGCCTCGTAACTTAACCATTGAAGTCTGGGTATCAGTCTGGTAAACCTACGCTGCACTCCCTCCAAAGCCAGTATATCCTTCCTAAGGTGTGGTACCCAGAACTGCTCCCAGTGCTCCAGGTGTGGTCTAACCAGGGCTTTGTATAGCTGCAACATAACTTCTACCCCCTTGTATTCTAGTCCTCTAGATATAAAGGCCAGCATTCCATTAGCCTTTTTAATTATGTTCTGTATCTGTGCATGACATTTTAATGATTTATGTACCTCGACCCCCAAGTCTCTTTGGATCTCCACTGTTTTTAGCTTTTCACCATTTAGAAAGTACCCTGTTCTATCTTTTTTAGGTCCAAAGTGGATGATCTCACATTTGCCTACATTGAAATCCATTTTCCACAATTTTGCCCATTCACTTAATCTGTCAATATCCCTTTGTAATTTTATGCTTTCATCTACACTGCCTACAATGCCGCCTATCTTTGTGCCATCGTCAAATTTGTATATATGACTTTCTATGCCATCATCTAAGTTGTTAATAAATACAATGAATAGTTGAGGCCCCAAAAGAGATCCCTGTGGAACACCGCTAGTCACATCCTGCCAATTTGAGTACCTACCCATTATCCCTATTGCCTGTCTCCTGCCGCTCAGCCAAATTCTAACCAGGTCAATAACTTGCCCTCAATTCCATGGGCTTCCACCTTAGTTAACAGTCTCTTATGTGGGACTTTATCAAATGTCTTCTAGATGTCCATATAAATAACATCCATAGATATTCCCCTGTCCACTACTTTAGTCACCTCCTAAAAAAATTCAATCAGGTTTGTCAGGCATGACCTACCTTTCACAAATCCACACTGGCTCTCTGATCAACTGAAAATTTTTGAGGTGTCCTTAGTTATAGACTCTAGCAGTTTCCCGACAACAGATGTTAGGCTAACTGATCTATAATTCCCTGGTTTCCCTCTCTTGCCATTCTTAAATAGCGGAGTGACATGTGCAATTTTCCAATCTAAAGGAACGATTCCTGAATCGAGAGAACTTTGGAAGATTATAGTCATGGCATCTGCAATGTGCTCACCTACTTCCTTTAAAACTCTGGGATGGAAAACATCTGGTCCTGGGGATTTGTCACTCTTTAGTGCCATTATTTTCTTAATTACTGTTATTTTACTTACGTTAATTTTATTGAGTCCCTGTCCCTGATTTAATATTAGTTTCCTTGGGATTTCTGGCATGCTAGCCTCTTCCTCTGCTGTAAATACTAACGCAAAGTAATTATTCAACATGTCCGCCATTTCTTTATTATCATTGACAACATCACCGCTTTCAGTTTTTAAGGGGCCAACATTGCTCCTGACTACCCACTTTTTCCCAACATAATTGTAAAAGTTCTTTGTGTTGATTTTGATATCCCTTGCAAACTTCTTTTCATACTCTTAGGCCCCGATTTTCGGCTTGTGTGGGAAATGGTCGGGTTTCCCCGAATGTGGGGTTTCTGACACACATAAAAAAAGTGTCAGCCAGCTCCACGCAATTTTCCCTCAAGTGGCCAATTAATTCCCAGCATGTGGGAAGTCTTGCTAATTGTCCAATTCGAGTCAGAAATCCCCACAGTATGATGTCATCATTTGTGGTGCTTTCAAGGTCCATAGCAAGCACTGCATCCTCTGAAGGCTTCCAAACGAACCATACAGGATGGCAGAGGAGCCTGCAGCAGCTGTGGCCAGTGCCAGACCCCGAGCTGCCTCCAAATTCGACGAGGCTTCACTGCAGGCATTATTGGATGGGGTTAGGGCCCACAGGGAGGTCCTCTTCCCTAGGTCAGGGAGGAAGAGGCCTCCCACTGAGACCAATGCTGCATGGATGCAGGTGTCAGCAGATGCCAACTCGCTGTGAGTCACCAGAAGAACCTTGGCATTACATCTCTAACTCCTTTCTTTACTCCCCCACAGTACCATCCAGAGCCCCCGTCCTCACTGTGGAGGAGGAAGAGGCTGTGCAGCCAGACTCCTCAGAGGAAGCTCCAACCTCTGAGGGCGCAGCGTCAGCAGAAGTAAGCGCACCCAGCACCAGCGCAGACACTCACACCTCGGGGGGACCTTCGGGACATAGAGTAGTGTTGTCACCTGGTGTTTCACCGCTCACAAGTGAGCCTCAGCGGATTCTGGAGACAGGGACAGCAGTGGAGAGTACTCGTCGGAGGGCGCAGGACTCTGCCAGCTCAGCTCAGCTGCGCTGCATGTCGACCCTCTGCCTCTGGGTCCATCCGCAAGAGAAGAGGTGATGGATCTCCATGCACAGATGCAGGAGTCTCTGGCAGGTTTTGTCTCCAGGGTCGCTGCGAGTGTGTAGCGAATGGAGGAGTCCATAGCGACCATGAGCAGAGCCTTTGTGGAGTCATTGGCGCATGAACGCATCACCATGGAAAGGTTGGCAACCTCCATGGAGGAGATAACTCGCCAGGGTACGGAAAACATGGTGAGTGCTCATAAGAGAATGACATCTCTTGAGGAGCGTTGGCCATCTGTTGAACAGAGAAACCAGATCTTCATGGAAGTCCTTCTGAGTAGGACTGCCAGTGCAGAAACGGGTCCCCATGGCCCCCTAAAGCGCAGCAAGGTGCTCTCAAGCCACTTCCAAGCGCTGGCCCCTTCTGGCCTGTGCAGCTTCAGGTGAGTGAGCAGCAGCCTGGTGCTCCTGGTGCTCATCCTGCTGATCCTGGTTCTGCGGCTGCCGCCTCTGCTGCTGGAGATCCTCTAATGGCAAGACGGGAAGGAAAAAAAGGCGTCCCATGCTTGTCGTAGATGCCTCCGCTGAGGAAGCGCTGAGTGAGGGTGGCGAGAGGGGCTTCCCAGGAGATCGCATTGGAGAAGTGTGTGAGGCTCCAACCTTCCACAGCTGTGCCTAAGCCTTGAAGAAGTAGCCCCAAACCTGCAACAACAAGGTCCTTCAACATACAAGTGCTGTCCCTTTAAATCGCAGCTTCTCCGATTGACCTGCAGCTGAGAGCAAGCAAGCCGGCAAGCTTCACGCCAGGTCTCAGCAGTGGGGTTCCCCGCAGGCGGGTTTGATGTGGGGATAGCCCCAAAGTTGCAACGGCCCCGGAATAGCTACCTCAACAAGCTGATAATTGGTAATTAGTGTGCCGACGACCAGTCCCGCCAGCGGTGGCCGGGACGGAAGCGGGTCGTGGGGAAACGGCGGTCCGAAAGTCGGATGGGGCGGGGAATCAGGCGGGGGGGGGGTCCCGACCCACTTTTTCGCCAATTTTCGGCCCCCGGCCGCACGATAAGCCGCCCGACGGCGGCCAGAAAATTGACCCCTTACTATCTGTTTTGTGAACCTTTGCTGTTCTTTGTATCTTTCCCATACGCCAGAATATGTGCTAGTTTTTGCCTTTTTTTTAATGCTTTTTCTTTTAGTTTTATGCTGTCTCTTACCTCTTTAGTCGTCCATGGTTGTTTTTTTGGCAAGTGGAGCTCGTGCCCCTCAGGGGTATAAACTGGTTCTGTATCACCTTAAATTCTTTTTTGAACATCTCTCACTGATCTTCTGTCATTTTAGCCATTAACAGATTTGCCCAGTTTACTGTGGACAGTCTCTGTCTCATCCCATTGAAATCAGCCTTACCCAAATCTAGAATCTTAGTAGCTGTTTCACGTTTCTCCCTTTCAAACACTACGTTGAACTCGATCATGTTATGATCACTATTGGATAAATATTCATGCACAGTTAGGCTGTTAACTAAGTCTGGCTCATTATTTATTACTAAATTTAATATGGCATGCCCCCTTGTTGCCTCTAGGACATATTGTTGTAGAAAACTATCCCGGACACACTCAAGAAATTCACTACCTTTCTGACAGGTGCTCGTGTGCTTATCCCAATCTATATGAAAATTAAAAGTCCCCATTAGAACCACTCTGCTTTTACTACATGCTTGTCTAATCTCTGCATTCATACAATCTAGCACTTCACAGCTACTACCAGGGGGCCTATACACAACTCCCACACAGTCTTAAATCCTTTCATATTTGTTAATTCTACCCATAAAGTCTCCACTGCCTGCTTACCTCTTGTTATATCCTCTCTTATCATTGAGGTGATTTCATCCTTAATCACTAAGGCTACTTCTCCCCCCTGCCACTTTCCCTATCTTTCCTGCAGACCTTATAACCTGGTATATTTAGTTCCCAGTCCTGACTGTCTTGCAGTATTGTCTCAATAATGGCTCTGACAGTGTGGGATAGGGGTGCTGGTATATCTAAAGATGGGTAGAGGGAGTAGGTTGGTACTTGCAATGGGGACCCCCATCTTGGAACACTATTGGTGTTGCTCTGCAGTTTTTCTTCCACCAAATTCTTGGAAAGGTGGAGTGGCCTGTTATTTCTTACCTCCCTTTCTACTTCCATTCAACACTCTCTGTGTCGCATGTCTTTCCTCTTGTTATACCTCCTTTTATCTCCTGCTAATATCACTTCTGCCGTTTAAACATCTGATCTTCTCCACCTAAGCACTTTGAAGGTCATTCTAGTTCCCATGTGTGTGTTTTATTATCTTCCCCCATTCCCTTGTTCAATTCCTTTTTAAAATGCTGTTCATCTGTAATATCTTCCGGCCCTGATGAAGACCAAAGACCTGAAAACATTGACTTCTGTTTTTTTTTCCACAGGTGCTGCTGCCTGCTGAGTATTTCCAGCTTTTCTCTGTTTTTATTTTCAGGTTTTCAGTTGATAGGCCACAGGTTGGACAACCTGCCTTAAGGCACCAGGGGCTGGTGGAATTACTCTGGCTTCTCTGCCTCTGCTCTAAAGGTATGGTAGCATAGTGGTTATGTTGCTGCATTAGTAATTCAGAGGCCTGGACTAATGCTTCTATCACAGCAGCTGGGGAATTTAATTTCAATTAATTAAAGTTTTAAAAAAAATTTGGATTTAAAAATAAAATCAGTAACGGTGACCATGAAACTACCGGATTGTGGTAAAAACCCATCTTGTTCACTAATACAAAAGAAAAATACTGTGGATGCTGGAAATCTGAAATAAAAACAGAAAATGCTGGAAACACTCAGCAGGTCAGGCAGCATCTGTGGAGAGAGAAACAGAGTGAAAGGGATCAAGGGATATGGGGAGAAAGCAGGGACAGGGTACTGAGTTTGGATGATCAGCCATGATCTCATTAAATGGCGGAGCAGGCTCGAGGGGCCAGATGGCCTACTCCTGCTCCAGGTTGATTACCTTTTGTCCTTTGGGGAAGGAAATCTGCCATCCTTACCCGGTCTGGCCTGTATTTTGCTCCAGACCCACAGCAATGTGGTTGACTCTTAACTGCCCCCTCTGTAAAAGCCACTCAATTGTATTCAAGAAGGTGGCTTACCACCACCAAACTACGCCATGTTCTTCGCAGCCTTCAACATGTCATTGATGACGACGAACACCTCGCTAAGGCCATCCCTACGCCTCCACTACTCACCTTCAAACAGCCGCCTAACCTCAAACAGACCATCGTTTGCAGCAAATTACCCAGCTTTCAGGAGAACAGCGACCACGACACCACACAACCCTGCCATGGCAACCTCTGCAAGACATGCCAGATCATCAACACAGATACCATCATCACAAGTGAGGACACCACCCACCAGGTACATGGTACATACTCATGTGACTCGGCCAACGTTGTCGACCTCATACGTTGCAGGAAAGGATGCCCCGGAGCATGGTACATCGGTGAGACCATGCAGACACTGCGACAATGGATGAACGGACACCGCGCAACAATCGCCAGGCAGGAGTGTTCCCTCCCAGTCGGGGAACACTTCAGCAGTCAAGGACATTCAGCCTCCGATCTTCGGGTAAGCATTCTCCAAGGCGGCCTTCGAGACACACAACGCAAAATCGTCGAGCAGAAACTGATAGCCAAGTTCCACACTCATGAGGACGGCCTCAACCGCGATCTTGGGTTCATGTCACGCTACATGTAACCCCACCTGACGTAGGGTCACCCAGACTCGAGTCGTCATTGGCTTGTTCTCTCTACACAGATGCGGC
The DNA here is from genome assembly GCF_052327205.1 of Somniosus microcephalus. Taxonomy (NCBI): domain Eukaryota; kingdom Metazoa; phylum Chordata; class Chondrichthyes; order Squaliformes; family Somniosidae; genus Somniosus; species Somniosus microcephalus. The sequence goes on from NC_140988.1 coordinate 323,602,656, forward strand.
CGGACCTGCTGTGATTTCCAGCAAAAAAAAATGTTTTTTTGTCTGTTTTTTGTTTTTCATACAGACCCCAGCATCTGCAACATTTGACCCCTTGTGACCCCACCTCATTGTTCTTTGATGTAATGTTTTCCTGACTAACCTGTTTGGACACCATTCACACCTTTGTTTGCTGTGATTATCTCTCTGCCGAGGTGTGATAAATGGCAGTTAGAAAGATTACCTGTAATCATCTGGCATTATTCTCTGACTATATAAACTGTGTCTTTATTCATCTCTCCACTTCACCTGACGAAGGAGCAGCGCTCCAAAAGCTTGTGATTTCAAATAAAACTGTTGGACTATAACCTGGTGTTGTGTGACTTCTTACATTTGTCCACCCCAGTCCAACTCCGGCATCTCCACACCTTATTCATGGAGGGCAATTAGGGATGGGCAATAAATGCTGGCCTCACCGTCGACATCCACACCCCGCGAATGAATTTTTAAAAAGTTGTGATTTGGGGGGAGGGTGGGGGAGTGGGTTTCTGCCAAAGTTTGGGGGGGGCGAGGAAGAGAAACGGAAAAGGGAGCAGCCCCAAAGATTGAATTCAGGCCCAGCAGACTGCACTCGCAGTGTTTGCTGGGTAATTTTGGCTCCCCGGCCATGACTTAGCAAAGAAGCCGAGTCCGTCTGAACCGACGCTGGTTTGGGGGAGGGGGAAGCACCGCCGTCATATTGATTGACGGTTCTCTCCACCAATCACCAGGAAGCGTTCGGCAATGACACCGCCCCAAATCTGTCCTGGCCTGCGTTCGGGGGCCAATAGGCGGGAGTTTCCACTCTGGGTTGGTTGGTTGGCTGTAGGAGGTGATTTTTTTTGTGTCGTGAGTGGAGTCGGGGTTTTTTTTTGACCGAAGCGCGTTTTTTTTAATTTTAAAATTTAGATTTTTAAAAAAAAATCAGGCCTGGACCGGATCGGACCGGGAGCCGCTCCTGGTAAATTGTATTCAACACAATTCAGTGACAATGAGGGTGAAAGTGGTGGCGGCCGACGCCGAGTTTCAGCCCGAATTGACGAACGCCGGCTGCAGGTTAACGGTGGTGAAGTTTACGATGAAAGGGTGAGTTTGCGCGGCGGCGGTATAGGACTCTGCTTCCTGCTTGAGGCCCAGGCTTTGCGGCCTAGCTGCGTGCTGTTGCATCTTCTAATAATAAGTAGACGGGAGTGCGGGCTCCCATCAGGCGGAGGTTGGGGGTGTTGTCGTCCCGCCGCCGTTGAATTCTTTGACTTCGGTTTCTGAAAGAATGGCTCCGACTTTGTACCGCACTGGGAACTTAATGCTGCTGTGAGGAGAGACAGAGGGGAGGGGGAAGGGTGAGGTAACAGTGTTCAATCTCAGTGGGAGAATGCAAGGTTGTTCCAGTGTAGTTAAAGATCAAATCCGCGTAGATAGCTAAGAAATTAGGAAAGAAATGGCGCAATTGTCAATGTGCATTATAGGGCACCAAACAGTGGAGATAGGGAAGATCTGTATTTTGAGAGCTATGCAAGATCAAGGCAATAATATTGAGTGGCTTTTGATTATCCTGAGGATCGATGGAATAAATTAATGTATGGGATCAAAGCAGGGAACGCTTTCAGAACGCACCGAGGACTGCTTCCTGGATCAGTTTGTCTCCAATCCAAGAAGGAGAGTAGCGGTGCATGATTCATTTCTGGGAAATGAAGAGGAACAAATATAATGGAAGAGAGTAGAACAATTGGAAAATAGTGACCAGAACATAATTTTAAGTTCAGTGTTAGAATAGAAAAGGATCGTGAAATGTCAAAGATGGACAGGAAAAAGGCAAAGCTTAGCAAGATAAAAGGGGGTCTGGCCCAAATTAACTGGGCAGAAAAGTTAGCAAACAAGTCAAAAAATAAGCAATGGGAAATCTTAAAATATAAAATGGTTAGAAGACAAAATAAATATATGCCTATATAAGAACATAAGAACATAAGAAATAGGAGCAGGAGTAGGCCAATTGGCCCCTCGAGCCTGCTCCGCCATTCAATAAGATCATGGCTGATCTGATCCTAACCGCCAATCCACTATGACAGGACTATCTCCTGAATCTAACAGCATTAGACACACGAAAACAGGAGCAGGATCAGGCTACACGGCCCCTGGGCCCGCTCCGCTACCCACAGGGCCATGACCTATCCGAACCGAGACTCATGTCCAAATTCCTGCCCGCTCCCCGTAACCCTTAATTCCCTTTTCTACTAGGAAACTGTCTATTTCTGTTTTAAATTTATGTAATAGCTTCGACAGCTTTTTGGGGCAGCATATTCCATGGACCTACCACCCTCTGAGTGAAGTAGTTCCTCCTCATCTCAGTTTTGAAAGAGCAGCCCCTTATTCTAAGACTATGCCCCCTAGTTCTAGTTTCACCCATCATCTGGAACATCCTCCCTGCATCCACCCGATCCAACCCCTTCATAATCTTATATGTTTCAATAAGATCGCCTCTCATTCTTCTGAACTCCAATGAGTAGAGTCCCAATCTACTCAACCTCTCCTCATATGTCCATCCCCTCATCCCCGGGATTAATCGAGTGAACCTTCTTTGTACTGACTCGAGAGCAAGTATGTCCTTTCTTAAGTATGGACACCAAAACTGTATGCAGTATTCCAGGTGTGCTCTCACCAATACCTTGTACAACTGAAGCAATACCTCCCTATTTTTATATTCTATCCCCCTAGCAATGAAAGCCAACATTCCATTGGCCTTCTTAATCACTTGCTGCACCTGCATACTAACCTTTTGAGTTTCGTGCACCAGGACCCCCAGATCCCTTTGTACTTCAGTACTTTCCAGTTTCTTGCCATTAAGATAATAACTTGCTCTACGATTTTTCCTGCCAAAGTGCATAACCTCACACTTTCCAGTATTGTATTCCATCTGCCAAATCTCTGCCCACTTACTTAGCCTGTCTATGTCCCCTTGCAGGTTTTTTATGTCCTCCTCACTCACTACTTTCCCTCCCATCTTAGTATCATCTGCAAACTTTGATGTGTTACACTCGGTCCCCTCCTCCAAATCGTTAATATAGATTGTAAAGAGTTGGGGACCCAGCACTGACCCCTGCGGAACACCACTGGTTACTGATTGCCAGTCTGAATATGAACCATTTATCCCAACTCTCTGCCTTCTGTTAGATAGCCAATCCTCTATCCATGCCAGAATATTACCCCCAATCCCGTGATTTTTTATCTTAAGCAATAATCTTTTGTGTGGCACCTTGTCAAATGCCTTTTGGAAGTCTAAATACACTACGTCCACTGGTTCACCTTTATCCACCCTATATGTTACTTCCTCAAAGAACTCCAGCAAATTTGTCAAACATGACTTCCCCTTCATAAAACCATGCTGACTTTGTCTTATTAAATTATGATTATCCAAATGTCCTGTTACTGTCTCCTTAATAATGGACTCCAAAATTTTACCTACCACAGATGTTAGGCTAACCGGTCTATAGTTTCCAGCCTTCTGTCTACTGCCCTTTTTAAATAAGGGTGTTACATTAGCAGTTTTCCAGTCTGCCGGGACCTTTGCTGAGTCCAGGGAGTTTTGGAAGATTATTACCAATGCATCCACAATCCCTACCGCCACTTCCCTCAAAACCCTGGGATGTAAGCCATCAGGTCCAGGTGATTTATCCGCCTTGAGTCCCATTATTTTACCAAGTACTACTTCCTTAGTGATTTTAATCGTATTTAGCTCCTCCCCCCCCTATAGCCCCCTGCTTGTCAAGTGTTGGGATATTCTTGGTGTCCTCTACTGTAAAGACTGATACAAAATATTCATTCAGTGTTTTTGCCATCTCCATATTTCCCACCATTAATTTCCCGGTCTCATCCTCTAAGGGACCAACATTTACTTTAGCCACCCTTTTTCTTTTTATATAACTATAAAAACTCTTACTATCTGTCTTTATATTTTTTGCTAATTTACTTTCACAATCTATCTTCCCTTTCTTAATCAATCTTTTTGTTATTTTTTGCTGTCTTTTAAAGTTTTCCCAATCCTCTATCCTCCCACTAGATTTGGCTACCTTATATGCCCTTGTTTTTAGTCGAGTACTATCCTTAATTTCTTTACTTAGCCACGGATGGCTGTCTTTTCTTTTACACCCTTTTTTCTCAGTGGAATATACTTTTTTGGAATTTGTAAAATAACTCCTTAAATGTACACCACTGATCATGTATCGTCTTATCCTTTAACCTATTTTCCCAATCCACTTTACTCAATTCCGCTCTCATACCTTCATAGTCTCCTTTATTCAAGCTTAGCACGCTTGTTTGAGATACAGCCTCCTCACCCTCTAACTGAATATGGAATTCAACCATGTTATGGTCACCCATTCCAAGGGGATCCTTTACTAGGACATTTTTAATTAATCCTGTCTCGTTACACAGGACCAGATCTAAGGTTGCTTGCCCCCTGGTTGGTTCAGTTACATACTGCTCAAGAAACCCATCCCTAATACACTCAATGAACTCATCCTCAAGGCAGCCCTGCCCAATTTGATTCGTCCAATTTATATGATAGTTAAAATCCCCCATAATTATAGATGTTCCCTTATTACAAGCCTCAACTATATGGTTAAAAGGTGGTTCGTCAAAGTTGAGATTCATGGATAAATAATTATTACTAAATTGTAACATACAAGGGAGGCATATGATAAATTTAGGGCTAACAATACTAAAGACAATCATGAGGAATATAGAAAGTATAGTTGGGAGGTGAAAAGAAAGAACTTGCATGAACTATAGATAACAATAATGGGAGATTTCAATTGTCCTACCATAGACTGGGATAGTAACAGGATCAAGAGGGGAGGAATTCCTGAAATGTGTACAAGCCAGTGTGTTTCCAGCCCAACAAGGAAGTAAGCAGTGTTAGATCTAGTTCTTTGCAATGAAGTGGGGCAAGTGGATCATGTTTCAGTAGGGGAGCATTTGGGGAATAGTGATCATATGATCAGGTTTAGGATAGTTGTGTAAAAGGACAAGGAACAATCAAGTCCAAAAGGCATTTGATAAAGTGTTGCATAATAGGCTTGCCAGCAAAGTTGAAGTCATGGAATAAAAGGGACAAGGCAGCATGAATATGAAATTGGCTAAGTGACAGGAAACAAAGAGTAGTGGTGAACGGTTGTTTTTTACACTGGAGGAAGGTATACAGTGATGTTCCCCAGGGGTCAGTACTAGGACCACTGATTTTCTTGATATACATTAATGACTTGGCCTTGGGTGTACAGGGCACAATTTCAAAATTTGCAGATGATACAAAACTTGGAAGTATAGTGAACAGTGAGGAGGATAGTGATTGGCCTCAAGAGGACAAAGACAGGTTGATGGAATGGCCAGACATGTGGTAGATGAAATTTAACACAGAAAATTGCAAAGTGATACATTTTGGTATGAAGAACTAGGAGAGGCAATATAATATAATAAACTAAAGGGTACAATTCTAAAGAGGGTGCATGAACAGAGACCTGGGGGTATATGTGCACAAATCATTGAAGGTGGCAGGGCAGGTTGAGAAAGTGGTTAAAAAAGCATATGGGATCCTGGGCTTCATTAAATAGAGACATCGAGTGCAAAAGCAAGGAAGTTTTGATGAACAACAGAGAATGCTGGAAAAACTCAGCAGGTCAGGCAGCATCCGTGGAGAGAAATTTGAGTTGACGTTTCTGGTCGAACCCTTCTTCAAAACTGGAAAGAAAAGAAAATAGATCGAAGGCAGGGCTGCGATCGGACAAAAGAAGTGAAAGAGACAAAAGAAGTAGAAGAGACAATAAAAGGTATTCGAAGCCAGACGAGATGGTAATAGGCTGAGATTAGGTGTGAAGTGCACTGGCAGGGCAAGAGATAGCTGCCAGGTGGGAGAGTGAAACAAAAGGAAAGGGGGGGGGGGGGGGAGAAGGAGTGGAAAAATTACAAGTAAAAAGTAATAGGGGCTGAGGTTATGATGTGAAATTGTTGAACTCGATATTGAGTCCGGAAGGCTGCAAAGTGCCTAATCGGAAGATGAGGTGCTGTTCCTCAAGTTTGCGTTGAGCTTCCGTGGAACAATACAAGAGGCCAAGGACGGTGAGGTCCGAGTAGGAATGGAGCGGTGAATTAAAATGACAGGTGACCGGAAGCTCGGGGTCACCCTTACGGACTGAACTGAGGTGTTCCGCAAAGCGGTCACCCAATCTGCGTTTGGTCTCCCCAATGTAGAGGAGACCGCTTCGTGAGCAGCGAATACAGTATACTAGATTGCGAGAAGTACAAGTAAATCGCTGTTTCACCTGGAAGGGGTGTTTGGGGCCCTGGACAGTGGGAAGGGGGGAGGTATAGGGGCAGGTGTTACATCTCCGCTTGCACGGGAAGGTGCCAGGCGAAGGGGAAGGGCTGTTTGGGGTGATAGAGGAGTGGACTAGGGTGTCTCGGAGGGAGCGGTCCCTACGGAATGCTGAAAGGGGAGGGGAAGATACGTTTGGTGGTGGGATCACTTTGGAGGTAGCGGAAATGCCGGAGGATGATCCGTTGAATGTGGAGGCTGGTGGGGTGAAAGGTGAGGACAAGGGGAACCCTATCGTGGTTCCGGGAGGACGGGGCAGGGGTGAGGGCAGAAGTGCGGGAGATAGAACTGACACGGTCGAGGGCAGTGTCAACCACGGTAGAGGGGAATCCTCGGTTGTGGAAAAAGGAAGACATGTCTGAAGCACTGGTGTGGAAGGTGGCATCGTCGGAGCAGATACGGCGGAGACGGAGAAACTGGGAGAATGGAATAGAGTCCTTACAGGAGGCGGGGTGGGAGGAAGTGTAGTCCAGGTAGCTGTGGGAGTCAGTGGGCTTGTAGTGAATATTGGTCGATAACCTATCCCCAGAGATGGAGACGGAGAAGTCGAGGAAGGGAAGAGTCAGAGATGGACCATGTGAAGGTGAGGGAAGGGTGGAAATTGGAGGCAAAGTGAATGAAATTGTCTAGTTCGGGGCGAGAGCAGGAAACGGCACCGATACAGTCATCAATGTATCGGAAAAAGAGGTGAGGTAGGTGACCCGAGTAGGACTGGAACAAAGATTGTTCCACATAGCCCACGAAAAGGCAGGCATAGCTAGGACCCATGCGGGTACCCATGGCAACACCTTTGATTTGGAGGAAATGAGTGGAGTTAAAGGAGAAGTTGTTCAATGTGAGAACAAGTTCAGCCAGGCGGAGGAGGGTGGTGGTGGATGGGGACTAGTCGGGCCTCTTTTCAAGGAAGAAGCGGAGCGCCCTCGGGCCATCCTGGTGGGGGATGGAGGTGTAGAGGGATTGTACGTCCATGGTGAAAAGGAAGTGGTTGGGGCCAGGAAACTGTTAAAGTGGCGGAGGGCGTCCGAAGAGTCGCGGATGTAGGTGGGAAGAGACTGGACAAGGGGAGAAAAGATAGTCAAGATAGGAAGAGATAAGATCCGTGGGGCAAGAACAGGCTGAAACGATGGGTCTACCAGGGAAGGATGTGAAGGCCTTAGAGTGGGTGCAGAAAAGATTTACAAGAATGGTTTCAGGGATGAGGGCCTTCAGTTGCATAGATAGACTGGAGAAGCTGGGGTTGTTCTCCTTGGAGCAGAGAAGGTTGAGAGGAGAGTTGATAGAGGTGTTCAAAATCATGAGGGGTCTGGACAGTAGATAGAGAGAAACTGTTTCCGTTAGCAGAAGGGTCAAGAACCAGACGACACAGATTTAAGGTAATCAGCAGAAGAACCAAAGTTGACATGAAGAAAAAAACTTTTACGCAGCGAGTGGTTAGGATCTGGAATGCACTGCCTGAAAGGGTGGTGGAGGCAGATTCAATCGTGGCTTTCAAAAGTTGTATAAGTACCTGAAGGAGAAAAATCTGCAGGGAAAGGGCGGGAGAGTGGAACTAGCTGATTATCTTGCAGAGAGTCGGCACAGACTTGACGGGCCGAATAGCCTCCTGTGCTGTAACCATTCTTTGATTCTAACTGGAGGAAGGCCGACTTAAGTGAGTTGAAAAGGGATATGGACCAGGTCGATTGGAATCAAAAATTTGTAGGCAAAACAGTGGAAGGTCTTTAAAGAGTAGATGGTATGGGTACAAAGTAGTTACATTCCCATGGAACAGAGAAACCTGGGGGTGTCTGTACACATGTTCTTCAAGGTGGTAGGACTAGTTGAGAAGCCTGTTAAAAAAGCATATGGGATCCTTGGCTTTATTAATAGAGGAATAGAGTACAAAAGCAAGGAAGTTATGCTAAACCTTTATACAATACTGGTTAGGCCGCTGCTAGAGTATTGTTTAATTCTGGGCACCACGCTTACTTTAGGAAGGATGTCAAGACCTTGGAGATGGTGCAGAAAAGATTTACTAGAATGGTACCAGGGATGAGGGACTTCAGTTATTTGGAGAGACTGGAGCAGAGAAGGTTGAAAGGAGATTTGATAGAGGTGTTCAAAATCATGAAGTGTTTTCACAGTAAATAAGGAGAAGCTGTTTCCAGTGACACAAGAGTAGGTAACCAGAGGACTCTGATTTAAGGTGATTGACAAAAGAAGCAGAGGTGACACGAGTAATCATTTTTTTTACACCGAGTTGTCATGATCTGGAATGCACTGCCTGAAAGGGTGGTGGAAGCAGATTCAATAGTAACATTCAACAGAGAATTGGATAAATACTTGAATGGAAAAAAATTATCGGGCTATGGGGAAAGAGCAGGGGTGTAGTACTAATTGGATAGCTCTACCAAAGAGCCGGCACAGGCATGATGGGCTGAATGGCCTCCTTCTGTGCAGTAACATTCTATGATAAACTGCTGCTCATCCAACTTCCCATCCTGGCCCTCGTCAGCTGATTTTGTTAATGGATCCTCTCTTTGGGTGCTCTACCCCACCCCACCCCTTCACATCTGCTGTTTTGTCACCCACCTCCTCTCATAACCCACCCTTGACCTCCCCTGTCCTTGCAAACTACCGCCCCATCTCCAACCTATCTTTCCTCTCAAAAGTCCTTGAACATGTTGCCTCCTTCCAAATCCGTGCCCATCTTTCCTGCAACTCCATGTTTGAACTCCTTCAATCAGGTTCCACTGCACTGAAATGGTCCTTTTGAAAGTCACAAATGAAATCCTGTGTGGCTGTCACAATGGTTATCTATCCCTCCTTATCCTTCTTGACCTGCCTGCAGCCTTTGACACAGTTGACCACACCATCCCACCATCCCCTCCTCTGTTGTCCAGCTGGGTGGGACTGCCCATGCCTAGTTCCATTCGAATCTATCCAGCCGTATCCAGAGAATCACCTGCAATGGCTTCTCTTCCTGCTCCCACACTGTTGCCTCTGGAGTCCCCAAGGATCTATCCTTGGCACTCCTCCTATTTCTCACCTACATGCTGGTCCTTGGCGACGTTATCGGAAAACCCGTCCGGTTCCATATGTACACTGACGACACCCAGCTCTACCTCGCCACCACTTCTCTTGACCCCTCCACTGCCTCTGATTTGCCACACTACTTGTCTGACACCCAGCATTGAGCAGAAATTTCCTCCAATTAAATATTGGGAAGACCAAAGCCATTGTCTTCAGTCCCTGCCTCAAACTCCGTCCCCTAGCCACAGACTGCATCCCTCTCCCTGGCCACTGTCTGAGGCTGAACCAGACCATGGTGTCCTATTTGACCCTAAACTGAGCCGAAAGACAGCACCTCTGCATTGGCAGCACTCCCTCAGTTCTGCACTGATTTGTCAGCCTGGATTTTGTGCTCGAGACTGCGTGAAACTTGAACCCGCAACCTTCTGACTCATAGGTGAGAGTGCTAGATTAAAAGGGCTCGAAGGGAATCTGAAAAAAATAGCAAATAATATAAGAAAATAGGGCCTTTACACAATTAATAAGTGCTTTTGGAAAAAAAAATGGTGGGCGGGTAGGTAAGATCACTCTAGAATGAAGCAGGGACTCTAATTGTGGATGATGAAGACATAGTTGGAGATATTAAATATTTGCACCAGTTTTTACTAACGATGGTGCAAGTGAGAATGTAGGTGTACTAGAGGAAGATATGGAACAATTGTTAAGAGATAACTAGAAGACGAATGAGTTTTCAGGTCCTAATGCATGCATCCTAGATTGTTGAAAGAAGTACATGGACAGCGGGGGTGTGCATGATAAGGGAGAATACGAAGAGATTAGGAGAGAAGTCAAAAAAACAATTAGGAAGGCAAAGAGAACTATGAAATTAAATTGTCACACACACACACACACACACACACACACACACACACACACACACACACACACACACACACAGAATCCCCACAGTGCAGATAGAGGCCATTTCGGCCCATCGAGCCTGCACTGACACATATCCCACCCGATCCCCGTAACCCCACGTATTTAATCCCCTAACACTAAGGGTCAATTTATCATAGCCAAATCAACCTAACCCGCACATCTTTGGACTGTGGGAGGAAACCGGAGCACCCGGAGGAAACCCACGCAGACACAGGGAGAATGTGCAAACTCCACACAGACAGTCGCCCGAGCCCAGATTTGAACCCGGGTCCCTGGCGCTGTGAGGCAACAGTGCTAACCACTATGCCACCGTGCCATGGAACATAAAACTGTGTCATGGAACATAAAACAAAATAGTAAAATATTTTACAGGCACATTAATTTAAAGAAAAAGGTTAGGATGGAAATAGGGTCATTAAGGGACAGACAGGATAATACCACAGGTAATGATAGAGATGGCAGAAATATTAAATTATTTTGCTTCAATATTTACCCAGGAGATAGAACAGGTGGACATGACATTGGATGATGGGATGAGTAATGAGATAAGTGCATTTAAAATAGAGGGGGTTTTGGTAAATAAACTAATAAAACTCAGGATAAAACCCCTGGTCCGGATGGATTGCATCCATGCATTTTAAAAGAATCTAGGGATGAGATAGCAGAGGCATTACTACACATATTTAATAATTCATTAGAAAAAGGTGTAGTGCCAGAAGACTGGCAGATAACTAACATAACATAATTCAAGAAGGGGGATAGAACATGTTCAGGGAATTATAGACCAGTCAGCTTAACATCGGTGGTAGGAAAAATAATGGAATCCCTACTAAAGGAGAAAATAGAAGAACATCTAGGAACCAAAAATATAATAAGGAATCGTTAGATTGGACTTCAAAAGGGAGAGTCTTGCTTGACCAACCTCATTGAATTTTTTGAAGAGGTAATCGAGAGAGTAGACCATGGTAATGCAGTAGATGTAATTTATCTAGATTTTCAAAAGGCCTTCGATAAGGTCCCCCATAATAGACTGATGAACAAGGTCGGAGAATGCGGAGTTAGGTGACAAGTAACAGAATGGACAGAAAGCAGAGAGTAGGAGTAAAGGGTAACTAGTCACAGTGGCAGAAGGTGGGTAGTGGTGTTCCACAAGGATCAGTGCTGGGATCACTGTTGTTCACAATTTACATTATCGATTTAGACTTTGGAGTCCAAAACTATTTCTAAATTTGTGGATGACACCAAATTGGGTGGGGGGAGGGGGGAGAGATGGTCAATACTGAAGAGGACTGCAATAAATTACAGGAGGACATTATTAAACTTGCAGAATGGGCATATAATTGGCAAATGAAGTGCAACACAGATAAATGTGAGGTATTACATTTTGGTCGGAAGAATAGGGAGGTCACTTATCACTTGGAGGGTGCGAGTCTAGGTGAGGTAGAGGAACAAAGGGATCTTGGAGTACAAATACACAAATCACTAAAAGTTGCAACACCGGTTAGCAAGGCCTTAAAAAAAAAAAGCAAGCAAACCAAGCACTAGGGTTTATTTCTGGAGGGATAGAATTGAAAAGTAGGGAAGTTATGCTAAACTTGTTTGGAACCTGGGTTCGACCACACACAGCACTGCGTACAGTTCTGGTCGCCATATTATAAAAAGGATATAGAGGCACTGGAGAGGGTGCAGAGAAGATTTACAAGGACGATACCAGAAATGCGAGGGTGTACCTATCAGGAAAGGATGAACAGGCTGGGTCTTTTTTTTTTCTTAAAGGCTGAGGGGTGACCAAATAGAGGTTTTTAAAATTATGAAAAGGTTTGATAGAGCGGATAGAGAGAGAATGTTTCCACTTGTGGGGAAGAGCATAACTAGAGGCCATCAATATAAGATAGTCACCAAGAAATCCAATAGGGAATTCAGAGAGTGGTGAGAATGTGGAACTCTTGCCACTTGTTGCAAATATGCAGTTAAATAACGCTGTTACCAGCAAGGCCTATGTGTATCTCGAGGATATTGAATCATAAATTGAAACTGCTCATCTCAACCCTATGTAGTCCACATTTAGAATACAGTATTTTGAGATTCTATCATTGAGGATATGGATGCTTTGGACGGAGGATAGAGAACTGCAAGGATCATTTTGTAACTTGATGCAGTGTAGTAGAATATAAATAAGTGGGAGTGATTGAAGCAAATAGTATAGATTTATTTAAGGGGAGGCTAGACAAACATATGAGGGAGAAGGGAATCGAGGGTTATGCTGATAGATTTAGATGAGGAAAGGCAGGAGGAGGCTCGAGAGGAGCATTAACACTGGCATGGACTGTTGGGCTGCATGGCCTGTTTCTGTGCTGTATATCCTATGTAAAGTCAGAGAGGAGATGGTGGAGGCTTTTCTGCAATTTATCAATTGTCCTAAATAATGCAAATTATGCCTTGGGGCTGGAGAATAGCCAATGTAACACCCTTGTCGGAAAAGGTACAGAAGGATAAACCAGGCAACTATAGACTAAAATCAGTTGTGGGCAAACTTTGAGAATCCATAATTGGAGATTGAATTAGTAAGCATATAGAAATATGTGGGTGAATCAAGAACAGTCAGAACAGATTTGTTGAAGACACAATTTGTGTTTGACAAATTTGAATGTTTTGATGAAGCTAATATGGTGGAGTTAACAGAGCTTTTCAAGCATCGATAATTTGATCCTTTTAAATAATTATGTTTATGAAATTGATGCAAAATGAACTGATAAACTAGTTTGGGTGCTGATGGAGTTCTGCAGGGATCTGATCTGGGTTACTGTTTACACTATTTATAAACGATACGTATGGAATGTACTTGCAATGTTACAACATTTGCTTTGGTCATGTAGCTTGGTGTCTAGCCTAGGGGAGATTGATAGCATTTGAAAAAGGTTATCTACAAATTAAGTGAAGAAGCAGAAAAATAGCAAATGGATATTATTGTTGGTAATGTGCAGAATGTAAGAGAATATGTGGGTACAGAGTAAACGGGAGTCCACTGGCAGCAGTAGGTTTGGGTATGGTTATTGCCACTTGTTGCAAATATGCAGTTAAATAAAGCTGTTACCAGCAAGGCCTATGTGTATCTCGAGGATATTGAATCATAAATTGAAACTGCTCATCTCAACCCTGTGTAGTCCACATTTAGAATACAGTATTTTGGGATTCTATTGTCAAGGATATGGATGTTTTGGAGAGAGGATAGAGAGCAGCTAGGATAATTTTGTAATTTGATGCAGTGTAGAATATAAATAAATCTCTCGCTGGAGAAAAACATTAAGAGTGAACATGATTCAGATCTTTAAAAGAACGAGGGGTGTGGGATACCATGGCTTAAGAAACTGAAAGCATGCATTTTGTCCAGCTAATATATTAAAATAACTGTTCTTTCACTGCAATGTAAGTTATTTTTCACCCCAGTGAGCACTGATCAAAAGTGCTCATCTCTAAGAATGGCTGAGTAATAACCTAGTTTGTAATTTTTTTTTAAAGATGTGGACCTTGTGTGAGAATAGCTTCGGCTTTCAGTGCAATGAGTTCCAAATACCCACACGCTGTCTTTCTGGAAGTTGATGTACATCAGTGTCAGGTGAGTGGATTGAAAATCCCCATAATTAGTTCATGAATTAAAAATTAAGTTTATCATCTGGAGTGATCCAGGTGTTTTTACCTTGTACGCTAATCGTTTCAACTAATGTGCCTCTTATGCTGCAAATATACTGCCCTACATGCTCTGCCTCTCTCCTGCATCATCACTATGTTGAAATAAAGATTCATCAGACTGCAATTTTTCCCAGGACCTCAAAACTGCAACGCCTTGCTTCCACTATGATCTTTAGATTTTTGAAATCCAAACTTGGGTGTCACCTAATCGCCACTTCCTGATCTCCCTGCACATCTACTGTTTTCAGTCTTTGTATCATATACAATGAAAATTGTCCCTTCACCTTGGTTTCGCAATAGGGGGGGGGAAGCATCTAAGAAAATTCTAGGAACGAACTCCGTTACAATCCCAATTTTGTTTCTTCTGCAGTACATTAGTTAGTTCTGAAATATGTATTTGGCATGTTTTTGTTTTCTCTTAACTTGCATATCATAAGAACATAAGAAGCAGAAGCAGGAGTAGGCCAATCGGCCCCTCGAGCCTGATCCGCCATTCAATAAGATCATGGCTGATCCAATCTTGGCCTCAACACCACTTTCCCGCTCTCTCCCCATACCCCTCGACTCCCTTGTAGTTCAAATGTCTGTCAATCTCCGCCTTGAATATATTCAATGACTCCGTCGTGTGATCTCACTACATGGCAGCTATAAATTTAGGCTAATGAAGGCTCCCAATTGAATATGTGCTGGTACAGACTAAGCAGTGTGCTGCTTTTAGCATAAGCTTGTGTAAACTGATCAGCTTTTTGAGCTGCTTGATTTCAGACAGCTCCAAAGGCCATTACAAAATTCATGGTGCAATTTCTATTGGCTGTGTTGGTGTGCACCCATTTATGGTGTTTCCTTTCTTGCCTCTGTGTGAACTGTCAGTGCTGTGTAACATGTGGCAAAGAAGGGTGGGCAGGTGACCTGCCTCCCCAGGTCTCTACAAATGCCACTCTATAGCCCCTCAAAGGAAATGTATGCAAGCTGTTTGCTAGCTTCACATTTTCTCATCCTCCCTCTGGGAAATCTCTTGGCCATCACTTCGTTCCTCACCACAGCCTGAGGTTGGTAACTCAACTTTGGCACCTAATCATTTAATGTTAAAAACGTACCTCTTCAACAGGGTCACTTGGAATTTTAAAAATCGTCCCTCTTTCCTTAATGGAAAAGCTAGGTTACTCGTAGCAGATGTTTGTGTCATTATGTTGGGTATGGTCGGAGATTTAAAGGGGAAAAAGTCTTCCTTTATCCTCACTGCTTTCATATGGTAGATGTTGGCCATCTTTATAAATGGAATTCCTCAGCAACCACTGGCAGTTCTATATTGTACTGTGAATAAATATTGCATTGCTAAGCAAAGCCGGTTAGCAAAAGGTTAGTTGAATGAGCTATCGCTCAGGTGTGTAACGACAGCCATATAATTGTATTGAGTAAACAAACGATGTACCAAACTTTGCATGAATAAACAGATAGTTATAGGATTTGGATATTGAAGCTCTGAATTTCCGACCCTACGACAGAATATATATATTTTTGAAATGTTTATTATCAACTAAATTCCATCAGTTTCTTGTAGGAATGAGAGCCCAGAAAAAAAGTTCATAATTTAACACTAAATTTGAGTGGCCAGTGAGAGAGATACTCATGTAATAGGAAGTGGTTTTTGAGGCTGAAGTAATTGCAAGCCGCCTTCCACATAGGTGCGCCAGCCTATACTGTAGTTATACTGGAAGTGCTTAATGTGGGCATGCAGTACAAAAAGCAGAAACAATTCCATTCCCAGTACTGACATTCCTCCTATTAATGGGCAAACACCTATTGAAAATTATAGTTGCCTGTGATGTCCCTTCTCTTTAAAAGCAAGATGACTTGTTGAGAGGTTTGTATTGCATCTGGTGCAGTATATGAATGAGTGCATTTTAATGGCAACTTCCACTTGCATTGTATGCTTGGGGAGTTTCTTGTGTAAGTTTTTGTAATGCAGGACCAATTTAGATTGGTATAACACCTTTTACATATCACCTGCAAGATGCCTTGCAGGGGAATGGTGAACACCAAACAGTGCATGGGAGAGTAATTATTTGACCCAAGGTGTAATCGAAGAGAAGTTTTGAGGTGGCTTTTGAAGGTGCGGAAGAGAGGCAGTAAGGCAGGGATTTCTAGCATGTGTAGGGGTGTGATAGTTGAAGACAGCCTTAAATATTGGAGGAAAGGGGTTAGGGCACATACAGCAGAGGGTGTATGCTGAACATTAGGATGGACAAGGCAGTGGAGGGACTTGTAAGATGAGGATTTTGAATTCTGTGCACTGGGAGATAGTGCCATTAGTGGTCTGTAAGAACGGGGACGATTATGCGTGAATTTGTCTGGGATATGATACGAGCTGTGGAGTTATGAATGAGGTGGGGTCAGGGTGGAGCTCGAAACTGATGAGGAAATTCTTGGAGAAATCAAGCTTTGGGGGCTTTCGGCATTGGTAGCGGTGAGTTGGCGACGCAGGTGACCATGTTCCGGATGGTGAGTAATCTAGTTACAGGATTTGAAACTCGGCTGAGGATAGAACGGGACTTGAATATCATTTAAGTGTCACTTTGACTATATTAAGAGTCCTCTTACTCAACTTTTATCTCTTCCCTTCCCCGCCCCCCCTCCCATACCACCTGCAACATTGGCTGGTATCTTTATCCTACAGTTTTATAAAATATTTTTTATTAAATGTTCTTAATAAAACTTATTACTGTTTCAGCAAACAGCGGCAGCCAATAACATTACAGCAACACCATCGTTTTTGTTCTTCCGAAATAAAGTGAGAGTTGACCACCTTCATGGAGCAGATGCCAGTGGGTTAGAAGAGAAAATTAAACAACATTTGGAAAATGATCCTGGAATTGAAGACATGGACATTCCCAGAGGATATGTATGTAAAACTTAGTGCTGTGAAAATTGTAAAAACTTTTTTTTAGAAAATAAATATCACTTCCTTGTCATTTGCCCATCCCCTTTTTACTGTAATTTATCTCATCTTGATTTAATTTTTATTCTATTATATTTACCGCTCTTTGGATCTCCTTACTCTTGCCCTGTAAAAAGACCTAGGATCTATGCCAGAGCTATTTCCATCTTCCCTCAGTTTTGTTGAAGTTCTCCAAGTTTCCAGTGTTCCTTTTTACAAGTTGCAGGGCCATGCCCTGCAGTTTTAGGGGATATGAGTAGTTTTTAAGCTCAAAGTGCTTAGTTATACCTACATCATCAGTTTTTTTCCCAAGTTCATTCCTCCCATGCAAGCTTGACTGGGCTGACTGCTTCTGGCCACAAGTCCAGGACCATAGTCTTTTTAAATAGAATCATAGAAATTTACAGCACAGAAGGAGGCCATTCGGCCCATCATGTCTGTGCTGGCCGAAAGAGAGCTATCCAGCCTAATCCCACTTTCCAGCTCTTGATCCATAGCCTTGCAGGTTACGGCACATTAGGTGCATATCCAAGTACCTTTTAAATGTGATGAGGGTTTCTGCCTCTACCACCCTTTCAGGCAGTGAGTTTCAGACCCCCACCACCCTCTGGGTGAAAAATGTTCTCTTCAGCTCCCCTCTAATCGTTCTACCAATTACTTTAATTCTATGCTGCCTGGTTACTGACCCCTCTGCTAAGGAAAGTCGGTCATAGAGTCATAACGGCACAGAAGGAGGCCATTCGGCTCTCTGTAGAGCAATCCAGTCAGTCCCATTCCCCCGCTCTATCCCCGTAGCCCTGCAAGTTTATTTCCCTCAAGTGCCTATCCAGTCTCCCCTTGAAGACATTGAGTGTCACCACTTCCGTCGGCAGCGAATTCCAGATCATCACTCGCTGAGTACAAAAGTTTTTCCTCACATCCCCCCTGTATCTTTTGGCCAAACCCTTCAATCTGTGTCCCCTAGTCCTTGTACCATCAACTAGTGGGAGCAGCCTTTCCCTGCCTAGCCTATTCAAGCCCGTCATAATCTTGTACACCTCTATCAAATCGCCTCTCAACCTCCTTTGCTCTAATGAAAATAAATCCAGCTTCTCCAACCTGTCCTTGTAGCTAAGATCCCCCATCCCTGGGACCATTCTGGTAAATCTCTGCACCCTCTCGAGGGTCTTTACATCCTTTCTAAAGTGTGGTGACCAGAACTGGATGCAATACTCCAGTTGTGGCCTAACCAGCGCTTTATAAAGGTTCAGCATAACTTCTACTTTTGTGCTCAATACCTGTATTTATGAAGCCCAAGATCCCATATGCTTTGTTAACCACTCTCTCTCAATATGTCCTGCCACCTTCAAGGACCGATGCACATTAAGTCCCAGGTCCCTCTATCCCTGCACGCTCTTTAAAACTGTGCCATTAAGCGTATATTGCCTCTCCCTGTTCCTTCTGCCAAAATGCATCACCTCACACTTCTCTGTATTAAATTCCATCTGCCCATTCTGCTAGCCATTCTATGTCCTGTTGCAGTCAATTGGTATCATCATCACTGTTTGCCACACCCCCAAGTTTGGTGTCATTGGCAAATTTAGAAATTTTACTCTGTATTCCAATATTCAGGTCACATATATCCAAAAAAGCAGTGGCCCCAGCACTGACCCTTGGGGAACACCACTGTCTACCATCCTCCAGTCTGAAAAACAGCCATTAACCACAACTCGCTGTTGTCTGTCCTTAAGCCAATTCCTTATCCAAGCTGTCACTGACCCACCTATTCCATGAGCCTTAATTTTGTTAACCAGCCTTCTATGTGGTACTTTGTCAAACATCTTCTGAAAATCCATGTAGACACCATCCATTGCTGGTCCTTCCTATCCACTCTATCTAGGCCCCTCATAATTTTATACACCTCAATTAAATCTCCCTTCAACCTCTTCTGTTCCAATTAAAACAACCCCAGCCTATCCTCATAGCTAAAGTTCTCCAGTCCTGGCAACATCCTCGGAAATCTCCTCTGTACCCTCTCTTGTGCCATCACATCTTTCCTGTAATCTGGCAGTATTTCCTATTTTTGACACAAGACGCTATTTAAAAGTCTCAATGCTATGTCATTGTACCTTCAGCAAGCTTGGTCTATAAAGCAATAAATATCTCTGGGTGGGGGGCACTTGTACTAATATCTCCAGGAGTAATATTTTATTAAAGCAGGGACCCAACGCTAGCCCAAAGATACATTATACTTAGAGTGGGAGCTGCAACTTTTTGCTGTTGTGTCCAAGATATACTTGAACAAAAATTGCACTGCCTATGTGAGGTCTTTGTTTGTCGTTCACACCAAGACATTCATCTATTCTATAGCTTGCAAAAGATAGGAGCATCCTTGCACCCTACCAATCTTGGGTGTGTTTCAGACTTTCCCACTGTCATTTCCTGGTTTTTCAGATATATGACTAAATAAAATCTAATTATACAAATGCAATACACATACTAAGAGAGCTAGAAACTAGCAATTTGAAATAGTAATTGATAGTGGTGGAATAGGTTGATTTCTGCTTAAATCCATTACAAGAAGTGTCGTGGGCAGACGCATGCCAGTTGATTTTTAAAAATTTGTTCATGGGATGTGGTTGTTGCTGGCAAGGCCAGCATTTATTGACCATCCCTTGATGCCCTTGAGAAGGTGGTGGTGAGCTGCCTTTTTGAACTGCTGCAGTCCGTGTGGTGATGCTACTCCCACAGTGCTGTTAAGGAGGGAGTTCCAGGATTTTAACCCAGTGACGGTGAAGGATCGGCGATATACTTCCAAGTCAGGATGGTGTGTAACTTGGAGGGGAACTTGGCAGTGGTGGTGTTCCCATGCGCCTGCTGCCATTGTCCTTCTAGGTGGTGGAGGTGCTGCCGAAGAAGCCTTGGCGAGTTGCTGCAATGCATCTTGTAGATGGTACACACTGCAGCCACGGTACGCCGGTGGTGGAGGGAGTGAATGTTTAAGGTGGTGGATGGGGTGCCAATCAAGCGGGCTGTTTTGTCTTGGATGGTGTCGAGCTTCTTGAGTTTTGTTGGAGCTGCACTCATCCAGGCAAGTGGAAAGTATTCCATCGCACTCCTGACTTGTGTCTTGTAGATGGTGGAAAGGCTTTGGGGAGTCGGGAGGTGAGACACTCGCTGCAGAATACCCAGCCTCTGACCTCTTGTTGCCACAGTATTTGTGTGGCTGGTCCAGTTAAGTTTATGGTCAATGGTGACCCCTAAGGATATTGATGGTGGGGGATTCGGTGATGGTAATGCTGTTAAATCTCAAGGGGTGGTGGTTTGATGCTTGCTTGTTGGAGATATTTAATGCAGGGAAGTGTGAGTGGTGCATTTTGGAAGTAAAAATGAGGAGAGATAATATAAATTAAATGGTTCAATTTTAAAGGGGTGCAGGCACAGAGAGACCTGAGGGTTCGCATACACAAATCTTTGAAGGTGTCAGGACAAGTTGATAAGGTTGTTTAAAAAAGCATATGGTACCCATGGCTTTATAAATGGACAAATGTAAGAAGTCACACAACACCAGGTTATAGTCCAACAGCTTTATTTGATTTCAAATAAAGCTGTTGGACTATAACCTGGTGTTGTGTGACTTCTTACATTTGTCCACCCCAGTCCAACTCCGGCATCTCCACACCATTTATAAATGGAGGCATGGAGTGCAAAAACAAGGAAGTTATGGTAAACCTTTATAAATCACTGGTTCGGCTTCAGCTGGAGTATTCTGTCCAATTCTGAGCACCACACTTTAGGAAGGATGTTAAGGCCTTGGAGAGGTTGCAGAGGAGCCTTGCCAAAATCATACCAGGGATGAGGGACTTCAGTTATGTGAAGAGACTAGAGAAGCTGGAATTGTTCTTCGAGCAGAGAAGGTTCAGGGCAGATTTATTAGAGGTGTTTAAAATCGAGGGGATTTGATAGAGTAGATAGTGAGGACTGTTTCCAGTGGCAGGAGGGTTGGTAACCAGAGAACACAGATTTAAGGTAATTGGCAAAAAATCCAAGGGGGTGGGGGGAAGGGAATGAGAATTTTCTTTACGCAACAAATTGTTCCGATTTGGAATGCACTAACTGAAAGGGTGGTGGAAGCAGATTCAATAGTAGCTTTCAAAAGTTAATTAGATATCTACTTTGAAAGGGAGAAATTTGCTGGGCTGTGGAGAAAGAGCAGGGGGAGTGGGACTAATTATTTGGCTCTTTCAGGCAAGCTGGGCGGAATGGGTTCCTTTTGTGCTGTATGATTCTATTCTGTGACTCTATGCTCATGCCAGGGAGCCCTGATTTGAATGCTGTTAAGCAGACAAGAGCATGAAGGCCACTTTAGTTTCAGATAGATGAGAACAGTGTCTTACTAGTTGCATTTTTATTTGCTTATCTAATCAGACTTGACAATTGAATTAAAGAAATAATTAAGGGACGTATACAGTGGTATACCCCAGGGTTGGCATTCGGACTACAGCCACTGCAGTACCAGTCTTGATTATGTCTGGCACAGGCGCAATGGGCCGAATGGCCTCCTGTGCTGTATCATTCTGTGTTTCTATGTGCTCAAGTCTCTGGCTCAGATGTGAGAGTGCTATCAGAGCCAAGGCTGACACCTCAAGGTAAATCCCCTTCATTTAAGCAAATAACCATTCTGTAAAAAATATACATTTGATGCTGAACCAGGTGAAATTCGTAGAAATCTCATTTCTACTCTTGGCATAGAGCCAAAAGCTGGTTAGCACATTGATATTCTGTTATAATTTATATTAAAATCGCACATTAACTTAATTGGGTATGAAATGGTGTTATTGCTTAGAAATACAAGGCCACAGTTAGCTTTTAACAGTCTGTGGGGGAAAAAGCTTAAAGCTACACAGAAGTGAACTACACTGATGACCTAATGGGTAAAGAATTGATTGCTGACTAGAAGGTTCCAGACAGTAAATCATTTGGAGTGCTACTGCTGCTGGGTAGGGAAGAAAAAGGTCATAGTCCCCACTCCTAATTCTACCCAGTGACCCCTGCCTGAAAGTGAGTGATTAGGCTTGGCTGTGATGTCTTTTGCAGTTCACTAAGCTGCTGATACTCACCGTCTAAGCTCACACATGAGGCGCACTGGGGGGGGCCCGGAGGGGCAGCTTGCACATTTCGGAAAAGAAGGGTGGACTATTGAAAAGGAAAGTGGAAATAGTGCAAGAACCCATTAATTTATTTTCAAAAACTGGGTGCTTCAAGTCTTGATTGCAGCGGTTAGAATTTGAGCAAATGGTATAAAGGGCAGAATTTTTTTTTCGTTTATGGGATGTGGGCATCACTGGCAAGGCCAGCATTTATTGCCCGTCACTAATTGCCCTTGAGGTGGCGGTAAGCCGCCGCCTTCAACTGCTGCAGTCCGTGTGGTGAAGGTACTTCCACAGTGCTGTTAGGGAGGGAGTTCCAGAATTTTGACCCAGTGACGATGAAGGATTGGCGATCTACTGAGTTGCTGCAGTGCATCTTGTAGATGGTACACACTACAGTCATGGTATGTAGGTGGTGGATGGAGAGAATGTTTAAGATGGTGGATGGGGTGCCAATCAAGAGGGCTGCTTTGTCCTGGATGGTGTCAAGGCTCTCGAGTGTTGTTGGAGCTGCACTCATCCAGGCAAGTGGAGAGTATTCCATCACACTCCTGACTTGTGCCTTGTAGATGGTGCAAAGGCTTTGGGGAGTCAGGAGATGAGACCCTCGCCGCAGAATACCCAGGCCTCTGACCTGCTCTTGTTGCCACAGTATTTATGTGGCTGGTCCAGTTAAGTTTTTGGTCAATGGTGACCCCCAGGATGTTGATGGTGGGGGATTCGGCGATGGTAATGCCGTTGAATGTCGAGGTGCAGTGGTTAGACTCTCGTTTGTTGGAGATCGTCATTGCCTGGAACTTCTGTGGTGCGAATGTTACCTGCCACTTATCAGCCCAAGCCTGAACGTCGTTCTGGTCTTGTTGCATGTGGGCATGGGCTGCTTTATTATCTGAGGAGCTGCGAATGGCACTGAACACTGCTGTCATCAGCGAACATTCCCATTTCTGACCTTATGTTGGAGGGAAGGTCATTGATGAAGCAGCTGAAGATGGTTGGGCCTGGGGCACTGTCCTGAGGAACTGCCTTGATGTCAAGGGCAGTCACTCTCACCTCACCTCTGGAATTCAGCTCCTTTGTCCATGTTTGGACCAAGGCTGTAATGAGGTCGGGACCGAAGTGGTCTTGGCGGAACCCAAACTGGGCATCACTGAGCAGGTTATTGGTGAGTAAGTGCCGCTTGATAGCACTGTCGATGACATCTTCCATCACTTTGCTGATGATTGAGAGTAGACTGATGGGGTGGTAATTGGCCGGATTGGATTTGTCCTGCTTTTTGTGGACAGGACATACCTGGGCAGTTTTCCACATTGTCGGATAGATGCCAGTGTTCTAGCTTTACTGGAACAGCTTGGTTAGAGGTGTGGCTAGTTCTGGAGCGCAAGTCTTCAACACGACAGCCAGGATGTTGTCAGGGCCCATAGCCTTTGCTGTACCCAGTGCGTTCAGCTGTTTCTTGATATCACGTGGAGTGAATTGAATTGGCTGAAGACTGGCTTCTGTGATGGTGGGGGCCTCGGGAGGAGGCCGATATGGATCATCCACTCGGCACTTCTGACTGAAGATGGTTGCAGATGCTTCAGCCTTGTCATTTGCACTCGTGCTGGGCTCCAGCATCATTGAGGATGGGGATATTCATGGAGCCTCCTCCTCCCGTTAGTTGTTTAATGGTCCACCACCATTCCTGACTCGATGTGGCAGGACTGCAGAGCTTTGATCTGATCTGTTGATTGTGGGATCGCTTAGTCCTGTCTATAGCATGCTGCTTCCGCTTTTTAGCGTGCATGTCGTCCTGTGTTGCAGCTTCCCCAGGTTGGCATCGCATTTTTAGGTACGCCTGGTGCTGCTCCTGGCATGCTCTTCTACACTCCTTATCGAACCAGGGTTGGTCCCCTGGCTTGATGGTAATGGTAGAGTGAGGGATATGCCGGGCCATGAGGTCACAGATTGTGGTGGAATACAATTCTGCTGCTGCTGATGGCCCACAGTGCCTCGTGAATGCCCAGTTTTGAGCTGCTAGATCTGTTTTGAATCTATCTCATTTAGCACGGTGGTAGTGCCACACAACACGATGGAGGGTGTCCTCAGTGTGAAGATAAGACTTCGTCTCCACAATGACTGCGGTGGTCACTGCTACACTATAGACCTCCAGTGGCATAATATTGATACTGTGCTAAGTTTTTCTTAAGTGCACCGTTGGATATTTTTGAAACTGGAATTTTTTTTGGATTCCTCATTTCAGAATAAAGATATGTATTTCAAGCGCAGTGCCTGGAATGAATACATATCTGGTCAAAACTGTAATTTAAGATTAAAAAAAAAAAGTATGTCAATAATGTATTAAAAAAGAATCTTGTCTGTACACACTAGGCTGTAAAGTGTTCCCTTTGTCACATTCCAGTCACCTTTTCGCATTAAACTGGAGACTGCGTTACATCTGCATGCCCTGGTCCAACTCTAACCTCACTTCAGCTGAAGGAAACATTTGGTCTTGACTCCTGGTGTGCAATGTTACAGGAGATCAGCTAGGTGTATTTACTTAGTTAAATTAATCTGGTTTATTCATTTTTTGTTTTTCAGATGGATTTGATGCCATTTATAAATAAGGCTGGGTGTGAATGTCTTAATGAAAGTGATGAATATGGATTTGACAATTGTCTACAAAAAGATCCAACATATTTGGAATCTGATTGTGATGAACAGGTAAGGGCTTTAATGTCATTAGATAGAATAAAAAGTTAACTTAAATAAGGATTCTGTGAGATTGTACTTTCTGCAGTGATTTAAAATGCATCATTTTGCATACTTCAAATCAACTTAATTTTGCTCCCTCAACTGTCTCTCTCATCCATCAAGAAAAAATAACTTGCATGAAAACTTGTATTCCTTTCATTGAAAAGGTCATTGCTTTTACTGCAATGAAAGATCATACACTGGACTGATGTGTCAAAAGTTTACAGCATTCAACAGTAAACAGTGTCTAAATTCACAGTGTTGGGTTTGTCCCGTTGATACTAAAACAAAGATTACTGAGGAAATAGTGTTTCTCAGAAAAATGTTATATTAGGTGCATGAAGGTTGGAGAAGTGTTTGGGCTTGGTAAGTGCTTAGTCTTGCCCTTACCAGTAAACAAAATGAATAGCTTGATGAGCTTAATTTGCCAGATCCAGTTGAGCTCAGATCTCCAGAGATCATGCTGAGGTCACACTTCAACACAGCTCTAGTCGCCATGATGTGAAACAGCCACCCTGTGTAGCAGAGGGCAACAGGCTGATCCTTAGTATCAGAGGAAAGAGTCACGGGGAATGATTTGGTAAGCCAAGGCTCTTGAGCATTAAGACATCTGAGGAAATATTTTATAGAGGTGTGTAAGATATTTAATGGAAAAAGTAAACCCAAATACTTCGATATACCAGGACATAAGGTGACTTTGACCACATCTTCCAAATTAGACGATATTGTGAAAGACAAGTTTAGGACAGAGGTTAGGAAATAATATTCTTTATACAGGAACTGAATAATAGCTGCATGATAGGAGTGGTATTTTGGCAGGATGGTGTATTCAAGGGTACGGGGAAATGAGATTAGAGTGGAAGGCTTTGATGTGGAGCTAGAGCCTGCACAGCACAAATGGCTGCCTCTTATGCTGCAATTTCTGATTTTATGAAATAGGTTAAAGTCCTTCTTAATCTAAAGTAACCTTGTTAGCAAGATGGACTTTTTTATTTCATCTTTATTAAATGCAGTGTATACCAATAGGGACAGTATTAAGTGGAGTACATGTGAAGATGCAGTGAAAAGAATCGCTTTTTTTTCTCAAATGTAATGAAGGCTAATTCCTGATGTCCACAGAAAATAATGTGCAAATCCCATGAATGAGGCTGATGGCCACAGGCAGTTTGATGGTGCTGTCAAACGGGAAGCTCTACCTCACTACCACTTTTCTCGACCCCTCCACGGTTTCTAAATTTGTCAGACTGCTTGTCTGACATCCAGTTCTGGATGAGCAGAAATTTTCTCCAATTAAATAATTGGAAGACCGAAGCCATTGTTTTCGGTCCCCACCACAAACTCTGTTCCCTAGTCACTGACTCAGTCCCTCTCCCTAACATCTGAGGCTGAACCACACTGTTCGCAACCTTGGTGTCATATCTGACCCTGAAATGAGCTTCCGACCACCTATCCGCAGCATAACTAAGAGCGCCTATTTCCACCTCCGTAATATCGGCCATCTCTGCCCTTGCCTCAGCTCATCTGCTGCTGAAACCCTCATCCATGCCTTTGTTACCTCTAGACTTGACTATTCCAACGCACTCCTGGCTGGCCTCCCACATTCTACCCTACGTAAACTTGAGGTGATCCAAAACTTGGCTGCCCGTGCCGTAACTCGCTCCAGGTCCCGTTCACCTGTCACCCCTGTGCTCCCTGACCTAAATTGGCTCCTGGTTGAGCAACTCCTCGATTTCAAAGTTCTCATCCTTGTTTTCAAATCCCTCCAAGGCCTCGCCCCTCCCAATCTCTAATTCCTCCAGTCCTACAACCCCCCCACCCCCAAGATATCTGCGCTCCTCTAATTCTGCCCTCTTGAGCATCCCTCATTATAATCGCTCAACCATTGGTGGCCGTGCCTTCTGTTGCCTAGGCACTAAGCTCTGGAATTCCCTGCCTAAACCTCTCCACCTCTCTTCCTTTTTAAGATGCTCTTTAACACCTACCTCTTGGACCAGGCTGTTGGTCACCTGCCCTAATTTCTCCTGTGGCTCGGTGTCATTTTTTTGTCTTTTAATACTCCTGTGAAGCGCCTTGGGATGTTTCACTACGTTAAAGGTGTTATATAAATACAAGTTGTTGTTGAAAGTAACAGTCAGCACCCTGTAATAGTTAATGTTGAGATAATTAAGAAAAGAGCTACTTCGTGGAAAGACTTTTTTTTTTAATTAAAAAAAAATGCAATGCATAGATGTTTTCAAATTTATTGAGTTCTGTGCAATCTAATTTTATGAGAAAATGGGTCGAGAGTAGATCGTTCTGGTGTGAAACTAGCAGTGGCAAATGCACAGTGGACGGAAATGGCCTCCTGTGCTGGTTTCCATGATTTAAAAAAAAAAAATATTCATTCTGGGATTGTGAGCGTCGCTGGCAAGGCCAGCATTTATTGCCCATCCCCAATTGCCTTTGAGTAGATGGTGGTGAGCTGCCGCCTTGAACAACTGCAGTCCGTGTTGTGAAGGTACTCCCATAGTGCTTTTAGGGAGGGAGTTCCTGGATTTTGACCCAGCAACGATGAAGGAACGACGATATATTTCCAAGTCGGGGTGGTGTGTGACTTGGAGGGGAACTTGGAGATGATGGTGTTCCCTGTGCCTGCTGCCCTTGCCCTGGGTGGTAGAGGTCATGGGTTTGGGAGGTGCTGTCGAAGAAGCCTTGGTGAGTTCCTGCAGTGCATCTTGTAAATGGTGCACACTGCAGCCACGGTGCACCGGTAGTGGAGGGAGTGAATGTATAAGGTGGTGGCCAATCAAGTGGGCTTCTTTGTCCTGGATGGTGTCGAGCTTTTTGAGTGTTGTTGGAGCAGCACTCATCCAGGCAAGTGGAGAGTATACCATCACACTCCTGCCTTGTGCCTTGTAGACGGTGGAAAGGCTTTGGGGAGTCGGCTGGTGAGACGCTTGTCACAGAATACTTAACCTCTGACCCACTCTTGTAGCCACAGTATTTATGTGGCTGGTCCAGTTAAGTCTCTGGTCAATGGTGACCGCCAGGATGTTGATGTTAGGGGATTAGGCGATGGTAATGCCGTTGAATGTCGAGGGGCGTTGGTTAGACACTCTTGCTAGATTCTGAGTAATTGACAAATTAAGGACAGCAACCAATTTCAATAGCTTCAACATAAACTGAGACTCTAGTTCCTGAATTTGTACAATTGTGGGGCCGAATCTTTTGGGGGGGAAAAAACTCAGTCCCTGTTATGGACTCAATTGACTTGCACTCTGTGTGGTACATCTTTGTGAAGTGGAAAACACTGATTATTTTCCCCATTTAGTCCATCAGTTATTAAGCAAAAGGGCATATAAAGTCAAATTGATAAGTAAATGCTAAATTAGTTAATTCAGAAGTTAACTGCTGTTCAGACTGAAGATCAGAACCCTAGCATTGCTTGTGGGAAACTTGAGTCCAAAACTAGAAGCCTTAAATATAAGGTAGTCACTAATAATCCAATAAGGCATTCAGGAGAAACTTACTTACTCAGTAGTGTGAATGTGGTACTCGTTACCACATGGAGTGGTTGAGGCGAATAGCATAGATGCATTTAAGGAGACACTAGATAAGTACATGAGGGAGAAAGGAGTAGAAGGATATGTTGATCGGGCAAGATGGAGTGGGAGGAGGCTCGAGTAGAGCATGAACACTGGCAGACATGTTGGGCCGAAAAGCCTGTTTCTGTGCTGTAAATTCTATGTAATTAGCTACCCTTGATATTTAATAGATTCATTTTTTTTGTTTTGAAACAGCTTCTTGTGACAATAGCATTTAACCAACCAGTCAAGCTTTATTCAATGAGGCTTCAAGCCCCTGAGAATGGTGAGTCATGTAATTCAGATTTTAAAAAAAGGGGTTTTTCTTTGATACTGTTTTTTCTTCCCGTTGATTTGTCTTTGCTGTAATGATTACTTGTATGAGGAGTGGGACTAAACTTCTTATCTTGGAGCTTTACTCAACAAAATTACCCTTTTTTCCCCACTTTGTCCTTTCTTGAGTCCAGATCTAAGTTTGGTATTCCTCTGTCTATTGTTCTATGTATATGCAAGTTGTCTATTTCAGGGAGTTTTCTGTCACAGTGCAAGAACGATTGCACTAAGAGAAGGCATTGGCTATTTGTAACTCCACACCAATCTACTCCAAATTGCTGAAAGAAATCTAGATCGCAGTGGACCACATTACTGAATTTTTCAGTAGTCTGTGCTTGAAAACTATTCTATTGCATGTTTATTTATTTTTTAATTTCATTTTCTGTAGTTGAACTGTTGGAATTTTGGTCTGATTACTATTGCAGAGGTACAGATTGCAGCATCTTGATGGCACTGTGCTGTTTATGTAGGGGGGAAACTGAAGAAGTGAATGGCATAAGCATGAAAGCACACGTTGCAGTGTGAGTAAAATGGTATTTGTGCTGAACAATTTTTTTCTACATCTTGCTATTGCCCAACCATGATGAGCAGAAAACTTGCTGACCTGCCTTGAAATACAAACCGACCCGAGTCCTCCTTTTCCCATATTCACATTTCCCCCTGCCAACATGAAATTGGTAAGGGAAAAAGTGTTGAGTGTGAACCTGCTTCATCATTTTATGGTGCAGTAAGCTATTAGCCCACTAGGTTGACTTATTTTAAAAAAAATCTTGAGTGGTGAGGTGAAATGAAAAAGTGGCCCTGAATTTCAGTGCTATGTAAGTGACTGCCCTCCATCATGTTCATGACCCGCCATTGTGATGCAACATGCAAGAACACATGGATTTGATTTAAGATGCAATGGATTTCATGTTTATTTGTCTGGTAATTTAGCAGACAAATAAAGACCAATATGTCTTTAGCATATACATTTTTACAATTTTATATTGACAATGTAAATTTGGTTTTGTGCAAAGTACTTTGTAGTGTGCAGTATTCCCTATTTTAGTTTAGGTGAGGAAAGATAGCTAACAAATTTGTGAACTGGGTATGATTTAATACCGAGCTGTTCGGTGCGAGAGGTGCAGTACTTTGGTACATAGCAAAGCATGAGACAATAAAAGACTGTCGGTCTCAAAAACATTTCAATAGATGGAGCTAACCAGTTCCACAATCAGTGGATCGGAGCAAAGCTCAGTAGCCGTACCACATCCAGTCAAGAACAGTGGTGGATAATCAGGCAACTACCAGGAGGAAGAGGAAGCTCCATGAATGTTTTCACCCTCGACTATGGTAGAGCCCAGCATGCGAGTGCAAGAACCAAGGCTGAAATGTTTGCAAACGTCTTCAGCCAAAAGTGCCAAGTGGAAGATTGCACTTGGTTCCCTCTTGAGATTCCCATTGTAATAGATGTCAATGTCCATTCAATTCAATTCACTCCACATGACATTAAGAGGAGGCAGATTGCACTGGACACAGTGAACGATACGGGTCCTTGCAATATCCCAGCTGAAGACCTGTGCACCACAACTAGCGGCCCCTAGCAAAGCTATTCCACTGCAGCTATGACACTGGAATCTACTTGATAATGTGGAAAATTGCCCAGGCATGGTGTGTCCTTAAAAAGTAGGACAAATCTAACCCAGCCAACAACAGTTCTGTCAGTCTCGTCTCTTAATCTTCAACAAAATGATGGATGAAGTCATTAACAGCTCCATCATGCAACACCTGCTCATAAATAACCTCACTTGATGCTCAGCTCATATTCCACCAGAACCACTCTGCTCTTGACCATGTCACAACCTTGTTCCAGACATAGCTGCAAGAGCTGAATGCCTGAAGCCCAGAAGAAGAAAGGTCAGAGTAGCTGTCCTTGGCATCAAGGTAAGATTCGATTGCTGCAATGCTCGTGATGTTGAGGGCATCAAGGAGACATCAATAAAATTGAGGTCTGGGAGGGTCAACGAGTAAACGCGGCAGTGGCTGGAGATGTACTAAATGTATAGAAAGATGGTGGTGGTTGTTGGGAGGTCGGTCATCGCAGCCCCAAGCCATTGCTGCAGGTGTTCCTCAGGGAAGTGTCCTTGGTGCAGTCAGCTTCATCAATGACTTTGTCCCACCATCAATATCCTGGGGATCACTATTAACCAGACTGGGCCTCGTTCACAGATGTACACTTGCTTTTTGACCGGAAACAACCAGGGACTATTCGTTTGGCCACAAAGAACGCCAAACACAACCTGGACCTCTGCTTTCTGATCAATGATAATGATGGTGTTCCTTTGCAAGTTCCACAAACTTTTCTTGCAGCCAACATTGCCCCATTATTCTGCATATTGGCTTTGAAGCTCTGCTGATTAAATCAACAACTAAACTGCACTATAATTTTTACAAAATGACTGGGTTGCATATACTGCCAAAGCTGAAGACGGGAAGCACTATCAAGCTGATCCCAGAGAACTGAGAGAGCTCAGTTCATCTTATCAAAGCTGACTCAATGCTCAGCCGCTGAGGCTGCCATATGATTTATACTCCTTACTGGCAGCGGAGACAGAAGGATACAAGAAGAGTGGTGATTCAGACACGGCACAAGCACTAGTAGAATCAATGAATTCTGCTCGCCTGAAAAGATGGAACAGACCAGTGGAGGATCTTGATCTCATTCATTCCAGTTGCAAAGTTTGGGAAGTACAACAAAGCCATGCCCTTGTGGCTACTAAAAGTGGGAAACTGCTGGTTAAGATAGAATTTAACCTGAATATCTCAAGAATTTGGGGCTATAGGGACGAGCATGATTGGCAGATCTATTCACTGCTATACATTAAATGGGAATGATTCCAAAAAGCTGGTGTGAGGCAATATTCATTGCCTTCTCAAATATGGGATACCATCAAATGATACCGCCAGCTATGACCAATATTGCTCCTCTCCACAACTCAAGATAATGGAGACGGTTTTACTGGCCTGTCTCGTCCCTATCTCTTAGGTTATCGTGCCAAAGGAACAAGTCGGTTTCAGACTGGGACGAAGTTGCAGTGACTAGGCTCTCACCATTACAAGTCATGTTGGGGCTAGCTTCCAGCACAGTCTGTAAACCAGAATGGAGGTGATAGATTCATCTGCTGCCTCTGACATGGTATGGTGATTGGGGGCTATTGCTCAAGACATCAAGGGTCATCATATGCTGTAGCACTATGCACTCCTGATCACAATGTTGAGCAACCATAGATACCTTGTCCCTTTGAATGAGCAGATCATTAGAGCATACACCCTGAATGATGGTTTACCTCCAGGATCTGTGCTGGCTCTCACCATTCAGCACCTATTATTTCATGTAAATTCATTTGTGGTGACATCGTCCCTGCAATACACAGTAAGGACCTCTCCTTCATAGACCAGAACCCCTCTGTTGACCTGAAGCTGGCCGCTTTGCTCTAAGGCCTGCAAAACTGTGACAGCTTTTCAACTAAACAACAAAGTTGCCAAGGAACTACATAATGTCAGCTTTTGCAGTCAACGAGTTTGAATAGAGCTCTATTCAAAGTACTTGGGCGCAACCTTGGACAGAAGTGTGACTTTTAAAGCTCATCTGGAACAGACTCGCAAGGTGGTTTTCAGCCAAAAGTGACTTGCAATAAAGTCTTGTGTTCCACTGAATATGTACTTATGTACTAATTTAATTGAGGGCTCTACAACAGTATTTGGTTAGTCCAAAAATCATTGCTTATTAATTGTACTGATGCAGATTAGATCACCTTGGTGCCGAGGATTTCACTTGTCAGCTGTGGCTCAGTTGATGGCACACTCGCCTCTGAGTCAGAAGGTTGTGGGTTCAAGTCCCACTCCAGGCTGACACTCCAGTGCAGTGCTGAAGGAGTGCTGCACTGTCTTTCGGATGAGACGTTAAACCGAGGCTCCATCTGCGCTCTCAGATGGACGTAAAAGATTGCATGGCACTATTTCGAAGAAGAGTAGAGGAGTATCCCCGGTGTCCTGGCCAACATTTATCCCTCAACCGACAGATTATCTGGTCATTATCACATTTTTGTTTGTGGGACCTTGCTGTGCGCAAATTGGCTGCCGTGTTTCCCATGTTACAACAGTGACTCCACTTCAAAAGTACTTCATTGACTGTAAAGCACTTTGAGACATCTGGTGGTCGTGAAAGGTGCTATATAAATGCAAGTCTTTCTTTGACTACTACTTACATACTTTTAAAGGAGGTGGTGGTGAAATGGACAGGATGGATTCTCATCCGTCAAGTTGACTACTTGCACCCTGCTTTGAATAAATACAACACTTGCTTGTTCCACTCTTGTGAAAGACTTGATTCAATTGTTTGGGAAGTCCGCTTTCATTAGTGATAGCTTGTCAACTAACTCATAATTTCATTATATAGTTTAATTTTCTTATCTTGCATTCACAGGCCGCGGTCCTAAGTTTGTAAAAATATTTACCAATCTGCCACGCTCTTTTGATTTTGATGATGCTGAAAGAAGTGAACCAATCCAAACCCTGGAGTTAACATCAGATGACATCAAAGAAGATGGAGTTGTGCCACTGCGCTATGTCAAATTTCAGAATATTAATAGTGTAACAGTGAGTGCTAATATTTGAAATTGATTCAGAAAGTACATTTAATATTTGTGCTCAAATTATTGGCACTGACTTAATTTTACTTAAAGTATTGGAGGCATAATCTGAATAAATAATCCTGCAATGACTATTAACTGCACAATGATTTTTACAAACACAAATGATGCAGTTTCCTTGGAAATGCTTCAGGTTATTGTGAAATCATGCCAGTAAGCATAAAATAGGAGTATATCAAAACACACTGGCCTGACCTTGCTGGCGTAGGGCATCTCGGTGTAAGCCATTAGTTAGACTTTTTCCTGCACCCTTCAGCTCAAAAAATGCTCGTGTCCTAACTTACTGGAAGTGTGAGCTGATAACGGCAAGGGCAGTAGGGGACCTGGGACCTTGGTGAACGGCGGAACCAACAGTGTATCTCCTTAACCAATGAGATTTAAGGATTGAGAAATAAACAGGAACGACTGAGACGGAGGGTGGATTAGAGTCAAATCAGGTACAGAAAGAGAAATAAAATTGGATTGAGAGGAAAAAGAGACAAAGGAGAAGTAAAAAAAAAAAAATTGAAATTTTGACTATTAAAATCTCCTACAGCAATTCACTACCTGAAGGAATGAGACTCCACAGTTTATATTGTTTACATTCTGGGCCAGAGAGGTTGATTGGCAATTATCACGTCATTAATTACTGGACTTAACTTTATGTGACGAGTTTGATGTTCTTTAAAAAAAATAAAAAAAAATAAAAATAACAGTGAGTGCAAGATGCTGTTTGTGTGAAGCAAATCGACCAGGTTCTGGAGATTCACAACTTGCAGCGTATCTCTTAATCCCCTGAACTTGCTGGTCCGACGTGTCATTCACACGCTGTTGTTTTTTCCAACATGTTCTGACCCATTGTATCTATAGACTATAAAAAGTGATTTTGGGTAGTTGTTTTGGAATAAATGCAGTCTTCGGTTTCCTAGATTTCCATGACTACATCTCTGTCCTCTTTTGGAGTAGGGGGTTTGGATGGAGCTGAACAAAACTGCATTGCAAGCTGAAGATGTGCTGGTTTTCCAGCAGGTCTTGAATAAGTCAGCACAAGGTGCTCGTGCAAAATTAGTAAGAAATTGCTTCAGGGACTCTCAGTAATTTAAAGTAAGAGAAGAACAATGTAAGTGTGACTAGGTATTGCAAAAAGTGAACTTGGTGTGCTTTAGTTAAATCTCCTGCCATTTACTTTGGTTTTCAGCTTTTTATCAAATCCAACCAGGGTGATGAGGACACCACAAGAATTAACTACCTTGCATTTATTGGAACCCCTGTGCAAACCACAAACATGTTGGACTTCAGACGAGTAAGTTGTACCAATAAATACTTGAATCTTGATGTTTTGAGGGGCGGCTAATTGGTATAGCAGGATGCATCTGTAAATTTCCATGTGCCTAGTTACTGCTCCCAGCTGGCTGAGCTGATTAGGTGAGGCACCCGAGGCTGCACTTGCATATCTCCCAACTTGTGGCTGTAGTACATAGAACCATCGTCGTGTGCAAAGAAAGCCAACAATTGGAAGCCATTCGGGTTTAAAAGCTGTGTCCAACAAATCTTTGGAATTTTTTGAGATAACGGTGTTGGTGGATGGCAGTTGAAAAATGTATTTTTTGGTGAGTGGCTAATGTGAAAGTAAAGAATAAATGTTATCTCTAGCTGCTGGTCTCCACTGCCTTGAATATTGTAGCGTCAGTCCTGTTTATCAAATCTTACCAGAGAGATCCGGAAACCATTAAAATGAATTAGCATTTATTAGAACCTTTGTGCAGGCCATAAACATGAGTGGGTAAGTTTTAGCAATACATAATTGAATTCTGCTGTTTCACTATTTATATAAATAGAAATTTGATGCTATCAAAAGACCTTTGTTGGAAATACATGGGTGCCAATGTCTGGTAATAACTATTAAAAATGTGTATCTGTTCCCCCATTTGTTTGATCTAAAATCATAATTTTAGTAAACTTCGCATCAGATTGTGCCAATTATTCCAGGGGAGAAAATTCTATATAATTTGCCACTATTCAAAGCATAATAATGTTTAAAGCATTTAAACAGTAGACTTTATCATAAAATAAGTGTTCTTTATATTTATTTTCCTAGATTGCTGGAAAGAAAGGAGAAAGCCATTAACTGAATGAAGGAAAGACTGGGAATGTTGACTGTGTGCATTGATCGGATCACACTCGGCCAATACTCTCTTTTCTGGATTCTTGCAATATCATCAATACCATGACTCTTGACTTGGTTCACTAAAATCTCTTGCTTCCAGACTTGCAAGCAAATCATTGTTCGGTTCAAATATTTTGTGGATTATTCTTGATTGTAATGAACTTGTTTAATTATTTTCTGGAAAATGAGAAATAGTCATTCTGGAAGTCACTTTGGAATGCACCTGGAAGCTAGAGTTGTGCACTTAGCCTTGCTGTAACTAGCCAACCTAAATGTGGTACTTTTCAGATCTTCACGTCACATGGATTCCAATGGTAAGCTGGTAGCTGTTTCCTCTAAATTTAAGAAATATTAAAATGACTGCATTTGCTGTCTGTCTCCTCTAATGCTAATAGTGTTGGATAATTAAAATGTTTACCTAATGGTGCCAACTGATTGATTTTTTTTAAATTAACTGCAGGCATATTAAAGATACACTTGGATATTAACATCTTTTCTTGGTAAATTACACTCCTTATATATAATTATTTACATTACTTTTCATGCTGGATCTAGTTCAAATTTTACCTGGGTAACCTCATGAAGCTCCTTCTGTATTTTTCTCTGAATATCCCCCATAATCAAAGATCAATGTAGAGTGCCTCTGTGCCCTTGCAGTTCCATCAAGAAGTTACTGGAATTGAAAAAGCTTCATTTGACAGAAGTAACTTCCTTACATTGGACAATGGTTTAAAAATGCACTTCAGGGCCATTGAGCCTTAAAGGAAGGATGGGAGAAGAGAGGGAAAGTAGCAACTTTTGAGGTATAGGAAGAAAACTGATTCAATAGAACGCCTCAAGTCCAGAGATAAAAAGCCAGATCTGGAGTTATGAGAAAGTTCTGGATGACAAATTTTGGAAAGCTTTGTTCCCAGGAAAGTGCCAGAGAAGTTGAGTGGAGCAAGGATTACTTGTTTACCCATACTTTAATAATTGACTTCTTTGAGGCCATCTTCTTGGGCAGTCCCTCGGAACCGAGGATGACTTGCTTCCACACTAAAAATGAGTTCTCAGGTGACTGAGTCCAATACGGGACCTACAGTCTCTGCCACAGGTGGGGCAGACGGTGGTTGCAGGGGTGAGTGGGCTGCTTGGGTCGACGTGCGCTCCTTCTGCTGTTTGAGATCATACATTGGAGTTGACCCCTGAAGTGGTGCATCAAAAAGTGCAGCCAGTTGAACCTCTTCATGACCTTCATTCTTTCCAAATGGTAGTTAAATGTTGTGATAGAATCAAGGATTTCTATGGAAGAATAATTTGGATGGCCTGAATGGTCCTTCTCTGTACTTATCTAAGAGTTTTTTTCTTAAATGATAAGGATGCCATCTTCATCAGAGCCATGTTTCAAACCAGACCTGGAAAATAGTCCTTGATAAGAATAGATTTAAAGATATCTTGAGATTACTTACAGCGATTTAAATCAGCCAGCTTGGTTTGCAATATGAGCCATCCAGAATGGACTTCAGTTATACAATACTTCTGGTGAACTCCAGATACTATTTCCCTCAAACTAAGGGCGCTGAGACCAATTGTACTGCCCCCATCTGTACCCAGTTGTGAAGTTTAAATAATCACAGACCAGGATATTTAAACTAGGACAGCCTTGGTGTTTGTGACTAGGTACCACATCTTGCTATATGTTTACTTAAAGAACCATATTGAATGGAGACTGGTTGTTTATACCCTGTAAATCTAATTTATTTACACACTTTTGTTGACTGATCAGGGAGACTTTTGTTCTTTTTGGTCATTATGCCATTTTGACTGTAATTGACCTTTTGGTTCTGGGCCTTTTTCCTCTCTGGTAGGGGAATGTCCTAAACATTTTCTTGTTGAAAAGTTCAGTTCAGCATCCTCCAATCTTCACTTCACAACTTTATAACTTCCCTTAGCTGTTGTTTTATTGTAGCATATTGTAACGTTTCCCACTTCAGGAGGTTATTGGCCAGATGGCACTTGCTGCAAAAATATCTTCAGAAAAGCCACGATAAATTTGGAGCCAGGAAACCAAGCCTTTGGACCATACAATACTCCAGCCCAAAGTTTAATGGCTGGTGAAATGAAGGCAGTGGGGAAGAGTGGCCCTGCTAGTCATTCCTGTGCCTCCTGCTGCATAGAGCAGCATATCTGGAAGGAAGAGCACTTGAGGGCACAGATTATGGAGCTAGCACTGTTGGAGTTAGCCCTATGGCGCATGTTTGGTGCAGCTGTCCTTGCAGCAGATGACAGTGTTGCATTTTGTTGTCTGCTGGCCTGCACTTTATCAAATCAAATCAAATCAACTTTTATTGTCATTGTTAGTGCACAAGTGCAGTACAACGAAATGTAGGCTTGCGGCTCCCGAGAGTGTACAGTTTGGATTAGGACACTTAAACATTTCAACATACATTTGTACATATATATTAGCATAAATATGACCATAATAAAGTGCATCGGCAGATGTGCAGGCTTTAGTGTTTATTTGTGGAGTTCAGTAGGATGACAGCCCTGGGAAAGAAGCTGTTCCTAAATCTGGTCGTATGGGTGCGAATGCATCTGTAGCGTCTTCCAGATGGTAGGAGGGCGAACAGACTGTGGCTGGGGTGGGTAGGGTCTTTGATGATGGACCGTGCCCTCCGTAGGCAGCGTTTCTGATATATATGTTCTATGGTCGGTAGCCGGGTGCCGGTGATGCGTTGGGCAGTTTTGACTACCCGCTGCAGGGCTTTCCGGTCATGGGAGCTACAGCTGCCGTACCATACCGTGATACAGTTTGTCAGGATGCTCTCTATAGTGCAGCGGTAGAAGTTAGAGAGGATCGGGGGTGACAGATTACATCCCTTCAGCCTCCTCAAGAAATATAGGCGCTGCTGGGCCTTCTTCACCAGAGAGGAGGTGTTGAGGGACCAGGAGAGGTCTTCCGTGATGTGGACTCCGAGGAACTTAAAGCTGGCCACCCTTTCCACCTCCGCCCCATTGATGTGGATGGGGGTGTGACTTCCGCCTTTGGACTTCCTGAAGTCCACGATTATTTCCTTTGTTTTCTTGGTGTTAAGGGCCAGGTTGTTGTCGGCGCACCACTTCACGAGATGCTGGACCTCCTCCCTGTAGGCTGACTCATCGTTGTTGGTGATCTGGCCTACTACCGTGGTGTCATCTGCGAACTTGATGATGGTGTTGGAACCATTAACAGCCACACAGTCGTGGGTGAAGAGGGAGTAAAGGAGGGGGCTCAGCACACATCCTTGTGGGGCCCCCGTGTTCAGGGTCGGGGGAGGTGTGGTTACCTAATTTGACAGACTGGGGTCTGTTAGGAAGTCAAGGGTCCAGTTGCAGAGGGAAGTGTTCAAGCCAAGAGTTTGGTGGCCAGCTTGTTGGGGACGATAGTGTTGAATGCTGAGCTGTAGTCTATAAACAACATTCTGATGTAGGTCTCCTTACCATCTAGGTGCTTCAGTGCCGAGTGTAGAGCAGTTGTGATTGCATCCTCCGGTGAACCAAATCGCCTAATACCGGGTGTTCTCCACCATCGACCTCAAGTCAGCGTACCACCAGCTCCCTATCAGACCAGAGGACCGCCCGTACACCGCCTTCGAGGTGAACAGACGCCTCTACCAATTCCTCAAGAGTCCCCTTTGGGGTGACGAATGGGGTCTCGGTCTTTCAGAGGGAGATGGACCGCATGCTCGATGACCACCACTTGCAGGCAACCTTCCCCTACCTCGACAACGTCACCATCTGCGGTCACAACCAGCAGGATCACGACTCGAACCTCGAGAGGTTCCTGAAAACCGCACAAAAACTCAACCTCACCTACAACGAGGACAAGTGCGTTTACAACACCACGCGCCTCTGCATACTAGGCAGCATAGTGGAGAATGGGGAAATCGGACCAGACCCCGACCGATTGCGCCCCCTACGGGAGCTGCCCCTGCCCAACACTCCCAAAGCCCTGAAAAGGTGCCTGGGGTTATTTTCTTATTATTCCCAATGGGTCCCCAACTACTCCGACAAAGCCTGCCCCCTCTTGAAAGCATCCTCTTTTCCGCTCTCTGCTGAGGCCCATGCCGCCTTCAAAAGCATTAAGCAGGATATTGAGCGGGCCACGCTGCAGGCAGTGGACGAGAACACCCCCTTTCAAGTGGAAAGTGATGCGTCTGACTTTGCCTTGGCGGCCACCCTCAACCAGGCGGGGCGGCCCGTAGCTTTCTTCTCGAGGACCCTCCAAGGGCCCGAGATCAGACACTCCTCCGTAGAAAAGGAGGCCCAAGCCATCGTGGAGGCAGTGCGCCACTACCTAGCCGGCAAACGCTTCACCCTACTTACCGACCAGCGGTCGGTAGCGTTTATGTTCAATAATAAACAGAGGGGGAAGATTAAAAATGATAAGATTCTTAGGTGGCGGATTGAGCTCTCCACCTTCGATTATGACATCATTTACCGGCCAGGGGCCCTTAACGAATCCCCGACGCCCTCTCACGAGGGATGTGTGCCAGCGCCACCGGGGATCGGCTACAGACCCTCCACAATGACCTCTGCCACCCAGGGGTCACGCGGCTGTTCCACTTCATAAAGTCCCGCAACTTACCCTACTCGATTGAGGAAGTTCGGTCCCTGACCAGGAACTGTCGCACTTGCGCTGAGTGCAAGCCTCGGTTCTACCGCCCAGATAGAGCCCACTTAATCAAAGCTACACGGCCCTTTGAGCGGCTCAGCTTAGATTTCAAGGGCCCCCTCCCGTCCGTCGACCGCAATGTTTACTTCCTGAACATTGTGGACGAATACTCTCGTTTCCCATTCGCCTTCCCCTGCCCAGACATGACCAGCGCCACGGTCATTAAATGCCTCAACTGCCTGTTCGGTATGCCGAGCTACATCCATACGGATAGGGGGGCGTCCTTCATGAGTGAAGAGCTACGCCAGTACATGCTGTCCAGGGGGATCGCCACGAGCCGTACCACCAGCTACAACCCCCGGGGTAACGGTCAAGTGGAGTGAGAGAACGGGACAGTATGGAAAGCAGTCACTCTAGCTCTAAGGACCAAAGGCCTCCCTATCTCCCGCTGGCAGGAAGTCCTCCCAGATGTGCTCCATTCGATACGGTCACTATTGTGTACTGCCACTAATGCCACGCCTCACGAGCGAATGTTTGTCTTTCCCCGGAAATCCACCTCGGGCGTATCCATGCCATCATGGCTCTCCACCCCAGGTCCGGTATTCGTGCGAAGGCATGTGAGGGGCCATAAGACGGACCCTCTCGTGGAGTCAGTGCACCTACTCCACGCCAACCCCCAATACGCGTATGTCCGGCACGCCGACGGAAGGGAGGACACCGTGTCCATAAAAGACGCCGCCCCAGCCGGTAACGACAACAACCACGACAACAGCAGCAACAACGACCACAGCAACTCTTACCCACCCACTACTCTTTCATCACCCCGGAAGAACATCGACCAACGGTACCCCCACCAACTACCCCTTCAACAACCCTGGCGGCACCCCCGGCAGAGACCCAGGAGGCCACCGGGGACACCCAGCCGACGCCCGCGGCACCACAACAGCCACGTCGGTCGCAGAGGACTATCAAACCCCCGAACAGACTAAATCTATAGAAGGGGTGAATGTGATGAAATATTCCATTCATCACTCATCAGTATTTCTCTGCCTGTGACTGTGGTTGGTTTCAGTTTCATTTCCATTGTATTGTACTGTGTGTAGGGCTCCGCCCATACCTGGCTCCTATGTAAGCTGGCCCAGCCTGCAGCACATCCAGTACGGCAGACCTCTGGATGGAAGATACATTCTCCTCTGTGTGTTACCTTCTAAGTCAATAAAAGCCTTGTTTTGTTTCGCTAACATCGAGTCTCGGATTTATTGAGGCACATCAATTTTATCCAAAGCTTTTTTCCTCCTGGGTGCATACCGACAGGTGAGCACAGTCTCGTTCAGCCTGATTTGCCTAGCGCACCTTTTCTTCCTCCAAAAAAATAGATAAAGGGAGATTCCTATTGGGAAACTCCTTATGTGAATATTTTAGACATAACCAAAAAAAAAATGGTGGAAAATCTAAAGCACAAAAAAGCAAGAATATAGATACTGATCTAACATCAAAATGCTCCATAAAATAAGTTCCCATAACCAGTACACTTTAGCAGTCTTGCATGCTTATTTTATGAGCAGTTAGATGACTGAGTATACGCTGGCATAAATCTCAGATTATGTGTATATCTGAACTTCAGAAATCACTTTTTCCAACTTTTAATATAATTAATTGCAAACTGTTACCAGTTCAAAGCCAAATGGAAAAGTTGGTTGATGGGCTAAATGGATGGAAATCTGGCATAACTGACCTGTACTTGTTTTTCTGATTGGTTATAATTGCTTTGTTATATAACTAGGCTTAACAGATCAGAAAATTTGATATAACATACAAGGTTGTCTTAAACTAGCATGAGATTGTGATGAAAGTATAAAGCACTGATTCCACAACAAGGATATTTCC
This sequence comes from Somniosus microcephalus, assembly GCF_052327205.1. NCBI lineage: Eukaryota > Metazoa > Chordata > Chondrichthyes > Squaliformes > Somniosidae > Somniosus > Somniosus microcephalus. The sequence continues at coordinate 323,644,708 of NC_140988.1, forward strand.
TTATATTGCTATAAACTGGTCACACATTTTTCAGCAGTAAAGCTATCTGCTCAGACCACATAGTCTGCCAACAAGGATGCCATAAGTTTCTGCGACCAACGTAATGGCTTGTCTGAAGTATGAACTCTTTAATTGCCTGGAGCTTGTCCACTTAATTGCAAACATCTTTGTCATTGTCAAAGATGGACTATCCATTCAATATTGATGAATGACTTTGATCAAATGTAATTACGAGAAATGCAGATGTCAACTATCTTTGTTTCACGCAAGCTACAAAGGTAATCCTATGTGATGTGACATAAGATAAAGAATCAGGCAACATCATGGAGAAGTGAGATTGACTCTCCTGTGTCAGACCTTTGCGAAAGGGGTAGGGTCATTTACTGTCAAGTTATGTTGCCAGAGGTCTCCAATTCTAGATTATACTGGTCTACTTGCAGTTCAACAGGGAAGTCCTGAAAATCCATGGGACAAGTTACTCCAAAGCTGCACTCGAGAGGCCGGGCTTCTATCTGTCAATGCTTTCCATGCTGACTCTGCCATTAAATGAGGTCAACTCATTTATTCTGTTGGCATTCCAGGAGTGCAACCCCCATGTAACACAGGAGTACTGCACTGCAGGAGGTTTGGAAACTGATCAGCAGCCTCTAGAATGCATCATTTACTGAGGATAGCGGCGGTAGACGTAGGGAGCAGCAGGTAAGTAGTGCTAGTTGTACCAGAGTACTGTGAATGTCAGCTTGTGTGCATAGACACAATTTAATACAAAGGGCTTCACCTGCAGGAGCAGGCAGGTGGCGCCACAAAAGCAAGCAGTGCACTGGGAGAAAGCAGAAATGAAGAGGAAAGAAATTCCTTCCTCGTAGACTGAGGACCAAGTCACCAAGCATGATTCTGACCAGTGTTCCTCTGCCCCAACCCCTCTGTTACAATGTCCTGAGTCACTTGCTTTCTTACTCTCACCAGCTTGGATACTTTCACACGTGGAGAAATAGATAGTGAGAATGTGGCACTAGGTAATTCAGAGGATGAAAGAGTAGAGGACATGCCAGCTTCCCACTGGAGGCTGTGGAGGTGGTTTTGCTTGGCTACAGATTCATGGGACTCTGATCTCATTGGGTGCTGCCTGAAAAGAATGAGGTTTGCAGATTGCCATGCTACATGCAGACTCTCAGTCTTCCAGAATGAGCAGCATATGAGGTGTGACTGGATTCTACAGCCCTCATTTGTGATAACATCAGCAAAGCTTTTTCCTTGTTCCTGACGTGAATGAATCGTCTGACAGATCCAGGGCCCAGTGGAATGGCAATAAGGAGTCCGTCTATGAGGTAGGCCTTTCTCGGGGCAACACTATAGGTGAGGCATCTGGCTTACTTAATGCACGAGGTATATAGGGGGGGTGGGGGGAGACCAGGCTGCCATGGCAGACAGTCAAGAGCCGCACTCGGTGGCTTTTTCCTGGGATCAAGCTGTGCATCAGAGGAAGATCATCTCAGTCCCATGAGCCTTTTGTACCAGAAGAATGGTTGCGTTGTAGCGGGAATGCCCGAGAAGTCTTGCGCACTTTCATAGCCACAGCCCTTAATAAACGTAAATTTCCGCAAACAAAAAGTTTATTTGAACACTCTGCCCTTTTGGGTTCTTTACTAAAAGAAAAATGATCTTGCATTTGTACAGTACCTTTCACTACCTTAGGATGTCCCAACGTGCTTCAAATCTAATGAAGTATATTTGAATTGTAATTGTACTGCAGGAAAACACTGGCCAATTTGTGCATAACAAGGTCCCATAAGCAGCAATGAGATATGGGCCAGATTTTGCTGTAGTATGGCATCTAATGACGTCTGCCATTAGTTGAACTTGCCCATGCAAGTTCAGGTGTTTTTCATTTTTTGCATAGCAACCTGAGTGAACAGGGCAACCAGCAGGCTGTCTCCTTACCCAATTGGAACAAAGGATTGAGAAATAAACAGCAGAAGGACAGAGAAGGAAGTGAAAATTAGTGTGAATTCAATGTCAAATCAGGTACAGAAAGAGAAATAGAGAGGGAAAGAAAGATTGGATTGAGAGAAAAGATAGCAAGGAAAAGTTCTTTAAAAAAGTAAAAGTTTAAAATTTGACTTTTAAAATCTAACAATTGAAACCTGAAGGAATGAGACTCCATATTTGGAATAGTTAACTTTCAGTGGCAAAGGTTGACTGGTAGTAAATAACACTTATCCCATCATTAAAAAGGTATTTACACTTGAAACGACAAGTCATAACTTTCTGTGCCGAGTTTAGTTCGTATCTACCACGCAAATACAGCAACTTCACACAATTCAGTGCATTTCAATGGTGAGGGACACAGTGAGATGCTGTTTTTGCGAAGCTAACTTGCACAGCAACTTTAGATATTTGCATTTAAACGCATATTTGCCCCTTGCCTGAAGTTGCTGTAGCATTTGCGCATAAGTAACGGTGAGTGCCATTAGCCTCACCGTTACTTTGACCGCAATTTGGCCCCATATAATTTTTTTTTAAGTGATTGAGGGATAAATCTTTGCCAGAACACACACAACTCCCCTGCTCTTTGAATAGTGGGAACTTTTGGAATCATCTGTGAGGGAAGATGGGGGTCTTGTCTTGAAAGATGGCACCTCCCTCACTACTGCAATGAAGTGTCAATCTTGGTTATGCGTGCAAGTCTGTGGACTCGAGCTTGGAGGAATATAATATTCCTGGTGAATATGCATTACTTATTACAATGATGTCAGGGTGATGGGGTGTGAGGAAATGATAGAGCAAATAGTGTTCTATTCTCTTGAACTGAGAAGATTGTGGGGTGGGGGGGATGTGGGGGCAATGAAAATAGGTGTTCAAAATTATAGAAGGAATAGATAAGGACCCCAAAATTCCTTTGGGCCTAAGGTAGAATGTTGCTGTAACTGGCTGTCAGGACAGGCAGGGCAGATCCCACTCATATCTAGTTTTGGCCCTGAGGATATGCTTGTGTGAATATTCTTGGGGACAGACACTGGTTGTGTCTGCCGTCCTGGAACCTGACCTATGAAAAGGAGGTGGGATGGAGTCATTGTCTGGAATTCCTGCTAGTTCTGCCTTCTGATCTCCAGTGTACTGGCAAAATACAAGCATACAGTACTTATGTGTGGAGGAAGTGGGGTCCCCCAGGTATATAACTCCACTGGTAGATCTTGCATATCAACTGCTGTGTATTCTCAGGTTTAAAAATGGTAATATGAGGCCATTCTTTTGCTGTTTTCACAGAATAATGGACAGCCATGGAATTCTATTCCCAAAGCACCAGTAAAAATACCATAATGCCATTTAATAAAAAACTCTCACTGTAAATCAGTGGCCCTGATGTAACCTCCTACATGGTATAAATACCCCTACTGTTATAAAACAGCATAGTCTAAGTCTCACCATGAGTAACACTATGGGAGATTTAGTAGAATAAAAATACTGATGGAGGAGATTTTAGGAACACTTGGGCAGGTCAAATGGATTTTTTTTCTGATTGGAGACAAATATGCAGAGGACCATTGCTTTTCTTGTTACATATAAATGACCTGGACTTGGGTGTAGAGAGTGCAGTTCTGACGTTTGCGGATGATATGAAACTTGGCTAGGTAAGCAGTGAGCAAGATAGCAGATGTCAGGAGGACATAAACAGACTGGTGAAATGGGCAGACACTAGGCAATCTAATGCGGATAAGTGCGAAGTGATGCACTTTAGGAGGAACAACATGGAAAGGCAGTATAGTCTAAATGGTACTATTTTGAGGGGGGGTGCAAGGGCAGAGGGACCTGGGGGTGCATAGTCTCAAATCTTTGAAGATGGTAGGGCAAGTTGATAAGGTGGTTAAGAAAGTGTATGGAATACGAACCAACAAGGGGGCATGCCATATTTCATTTAGTAATGAGTAATGAGCCAGATTTAGTTAACAGCCTAATGGTGCGTGAACATTTACCTAATAGCGATCATAACATGATCGAATTCAATGTAGTGTTTGAAAAGAAGAAATGAGAAACAGCTACTAAGATTCTAGATTTAGGTAAGGCCGACTTCAACGGGATGAGACAGAGACTGTCCACAGTAAACTGGACAAATCCGTTAATGGGTAAAATGACAGAAGATCAGTGGGAGATGTTCAAAAAAGAATTTAAGGTGATACAGAACCAGTTTATACCCCTGAGGGGCAAGAGCGCCACTTGCCAAAAAAAGCCATGGACGACTAAAGTGGTAAGAAACAGCATAAAACTAAAAGAAAAAGCATACAAAATGCAAAAAATAGCACAGATCCTGGCGAATGGGAAAGATACAAAAAACAGCAAAGGTTCACAAAACAGATAGAGCTACAAAAAGGGAGTATGAAAGGAAACTTGCAAGGGATATCAAAATGAACATAAATGTTTTACAATTATATTAGGAAAAAGAGGGTGGTCAGGAGCAATGTTGGCCCCTTAAATACTGAAAGCGGTGATATTGTCAATGATAATAAGGAAATTGCAGACATGTTGAATAATTACTTTGTGTCAGTATTTACAGTAGAAGAGGGTAGCATGCCGGAAATCCCAAGGAAACTAATATTAAATCAGGGACTCAATAAAATTAACGCAAGTAAAATAACAGTAATGAAGAAAATAATGACACTGAAGAGTGACAAGTACCCAGGACCAGATGGTGTCCATTCCAGGGTTTTAAAAGAAGTAGGTGAGCACATTGCAGATGCCCTAACTATAATCTTCAAAGTTTTCTCAATTTAAGAACTGTTCCCTTAGATTCAAGGGATATGGGGATAGTGTGGGAAGGCGAGGTTGAGGTAGAAGATCAGCCATGATCTTATTGAATAGCGGAGCAGGCTTGAAGGGTCGAATGGCCTACTCATGCTCCTATTTCTTATGTTCTTATGTCCTTACGCTCAGGATGCAGAGATTTAGTTGAAAGCTCACTCCAATTGTTGTAAAGTAAAAATATTCAATCAAAGTCCAGGCTTTTGATAACGATTGAGACTTTGAAGTAATAACTTTAATGACATTATTAAAAGATGCAGAAAAAAATTCAATGGTTAATTTAAATCACATTATTGTGAGATATCCTTCTGAATTTTTAATTTTGTTTAAAACCTAATTTTGTACATTATAAATGTTAATGACTGATTTTAAAAAATGTCTTACCAGAAACAGTGATGGAAGCAGAAGTTTCAATAGCCTTGAATAGTGAAATTAATAAATAGTTGAAAAACAAAGATTTTAAAGCGCATGGCAAAAGGGTAGAGGAATGAAACTAAGATCGCTTTTTCAGGGAGCCAGTGAAGACACAATGGGTCAAATGATCTCCTTCTGTGTTACGAAATTGTATGATTCTACTTCTACTTCTATTTCCTTTCCATATCTTTTCAGCTGCCACGTGCATCTCTTCCTCACCCCAGTATTCCCCTTATAACAGGCTAAGCTCTGAGTCACCATGAGTAATTCCACAGAAAATCCCCCAGTATGCAAAAGAGCATACTCACATGGAGAATTAGGCTGTAGAAAGTAAGATAGAAGTGAAAGTAGAAGGGTCACAGTAATTTCCATTATATATATTATGATGATGATAGGATAGAATACTGCAGGAAAGAATTTCTTTGGGCTCCATTTCCAGTACTATACTGTTTCAAAGCTAAGCTGCCACATAACAGGAGGACACCGAATGAAATTGATGTTGGACCATCTGACCAGGAACAATGAGGAAACCATAGTTGAGTTTTTCAGGAGGGAAAGTCCAGAAAATATTAGGACTACAGAGACTGGCGACGAACACAGTGGCCGGAATTTTCCCAGGGCCGCACGGTGCAGGTTTGGGGGCGGATCAGCAGTAATTGCCAGCGCGCCGGGAACCCGCCGTCATCCTGCCGACTTCCGTATTTAAGTCGGGCGCATTTCCCAGTGTACCACGGACCTGCTCGGGAGAGGCGGGCGACCGACCGACCTCATTCAAGTATTTAAATGCTTGTTGAGAGACCCCTAAGAGGGTTTTTAACAGCAGCTTTTGGGTTTAACTTCTGGAGCTTGGGTTTCACGCACCTCTGGAACCTTGCCTGTGAAGGGGAGGCGGAAGCTCAGTGGCCATTGTGCGAGTGCATTAATTGAGAGCTGGGAAAACAACATAAATACTCCCACATTACACCTGATTACTTGCCTAATGGAGAGGCTCTTGCTGACTCCATTTTGCGCAGAGATTTAGCTCTGCAATTAGAAGGTCATTTCTGCAACCTCGGAAGCCACTCTGACCATATTGCTAGTCACCATCACAACATTGAGGGATTGGGCCTCTGATCTCCAGTTTACCTGCTGTTTATTAGATCAGCATGGGTGCCGCTTATGCTGTCTCACCTTGGACCTCAGAATCGGACAAAGATGAGCCCCTGCACCAACAGCACCAGCCACACAAGCAGCAGCAGCCACAACAGCAGCTTTCTCCTCAATGACCTGATGCTCCATAGGAGAGAGGGGGTCACCACAGGGCTGCACCACGCCGGAGGCGATACACCAACACATTATACAGGCAGAGGATGAGTTTCCTGGACATGACTGAGCAACAGTGCTTCAGGAGGTTCCGGCTATCACAGCAGATCATCACAGACATTTGTAGCTTGCTGGAACAAGACCTGCTGCCCAGAGGACCTGGTGGACATGCCTTACCAGTGACTGCCAAAGTCAACACCGCTCTCAACTTCTTCACCTCAGACTTCTTCCAGGGATCTGCAGTAGACATTTGCGGGATCCCACAGTCAGCCGCCCACAGATGCATCACCCAGGTGACCGATGCCATGCTTGACAAGTCAGCCACCTATGTAAATTTTGCCACTGATGAAGACAGTGTTACTGAGCGGGCGCTCGGCTTTGTCGCTCTGGCTGGCTTCTCACAGGTGTAGAGCATCATTGACTGCACACATGTGGCCATCAAGGCACCCCATCATCACTTAGGAGTGTTTGTGAATCGCAAGGGCTTCCACCCCCTCAATGTGCAGCTCATCTGTAACCATAAAAAGATCATCATGCATGTGTGTGCCAGATTCCCTGGCAGCTGTCATGACTCTTTTGTGGTGCGCCAGTCCATCCTTCCTCAGCTCTTCACACCTCCAAACAGACTTACTGGCTGGCTGCTTGGAGAGGAGCTCCCTGCGTACTCGTACTGCCTGCACCAGCACTTCCAGTGAGGCACCTGTGAATCTTGCCCTCTGTCTTGTCTCCATGACCCACAGATTTGTCAGTCTTAGTCCGTAATTTAGAGCTCTTGAAACCACCTTCTACACTCCTACATCAACCTTCAAATGAGATGCGTGCAAGGCTGCTTTAAATATCTGCGCTGAAAATGAGTCATCGGTGACATCATCAGACCTGCTCCATTTAATTGGGCCGGGAAATGCACATGAGTCTTTCAATTAGTGCCATTAAGTTAAACACGCAGTGCACAGCACGCTGTTCAAACCTTCAGGTTTCCGACCCGCTACGTGGCCTCCAAGGTAGAGGTTCTGGCCAGTGTGTCTATACACAGACAATGCACAAGCACATAATAGTGCATGCAATGACAATACAATACCCAGACAAATGTGCTTATCTATTCATTAGGTTCCACCTCCTGTTTTCACAGAGTAAGGTGTACCTGAAGTGCACCACTTAGATAAGTGCGAGCTGTCACATTTCAAATAGGTACCTGCACAGAGGCACCCACTACCTGAGAGGACCATAACCTATAAATCCTATTGCACCATTGGGAGTGGGGCAGTATTTCCAGCCGCCACTTTTGTCTGCTGATGAACCTGTTCCAAGTCTCAGGAATGGTTTCATCAGCAGATGAAGGTGGTGGATGGCTCATGAAAAAGCAACTCCAGTAAATTCCGAGCACTGATGCAAATCTATCATGGACCTTCTGCATATCCTGATGCTCACTAGTTGGCCAAGCAGTTATCCAGCACTCCTACTACTTCAACTTGGGGACCACTTAGTAGTAGAGCTTATGGATATCAAACATAGAGAAGTTCACAGCACTCAATTGGCAAATGTGAGAGAAAAACAAATTAAACATGTACACAATGCAAAGTACAATCACATTTTTTCATTTTACTACCTTCTGCGGTCCATCATTCTTTCATTCTGCAGAAAGGAGAGTGTCAGGTGTCAAAAAGTTCAATAAACAAACAAACAAAGTGGCTAACTTCTGTGATGTCACTTATGGGTGCCTCACCCTGGTAGGACATTGTGACCTAAAAATGGTGACATTCACTGCCGATAATAGTGCATTGCACATGGGATGACTGTCCCTGCAGATCCCCCTGACAAGGTGACACACCTCGGTCACAGTATCCCCGGTGAGCCTGGGTGTCCTCAAGCACTGCACCTTCACAATGTTCAGCTGGTTAACTTTGTTGCAGTAGACCTGTTGCCTTTGGGTCATACCTGAAATGAATCAATGCCCTCTGCACTCCCAGTCCGCTCTTCCCTCCTACTCCATAGTGATGTGGCCACCCATGCTCTTGGACAGGAAATTCCTCTGTAATATTCTTTGTACTATGCTGTAAATTTTTAACTGCCGTTGTTATATTTCAACATTTTCCCCTTTGTCAAATTCACTGACAACTGGTGTGACCTGGTGCGAAATATTCACTTTTTGTTTGACTGTGCAGCTGCAGAATTCTGCATGAATTCATCACTGATGATCTTAGCAAGAACTTATGAAAAAATAGACTTTGCTCACTCTTTGCTGTGGTTAATCTATTATGATGGAGTCGGAAGGCTTATATCAGTGCTAAATATTACAAATAATCTGTTTGTGTTCTACTGACATTAAACCACATTTTACTCATTTCTACTTTTTTTGCTAAAATCACTGGAGAGAAAGTGACAGCTCACTAATCTGCAGAAATTATATCACAATAACTTTGAGTTTCAAAACTATTTTTTGATGGTCATCGGCATGATTTTCATTTTATTGAGATAATAAATATTATAGAAATAGCAGATGGCAGCGTGAAGAAAAGATTTAATTTAATCTCAGAGTTCAGATGACATTCATAAACCACTTGTGCTTTGTGCCAGTGGCTTTTGATGCCATCTTAACCCTCAGAGTAAATTACAGCCTTATTAGTCACTCCAATCATCCATAATTATTTATGCCTGTAGACTTACTGATGCCTCTCATTCCTCCCTTGTTCCCTTGTTATATCCTTTAAAACTGCTGGTTAGAGACAGCCCGTGGACAAGACATTTGTGGAGAATTCCCCCTGCCATGACATTATGAAGTTCCACTCCAGCGATGTTATGAATAGAAAATGCTGCCCATAGCCCACTGTCCCCATTCACAATGTTGCTGAAGCAAGAACTTTAAGATGTCACTGCAGAGGAAAATTGCACACAAGGGCCTCGATTTTCATTGGGCCGTGAAGCGGGCTTTTAGGCGGGCGGGGTGTTAAAATTGCAAAAAATGGCGGGCGGGGGGCGGGACCCCCCCCCCCACCTGGTTCCCGACTCCAAGCAATTTTAACTCAGACGTGTCTGATGGTCCCGACTCCATCCCACAGCCAACAGGCAGGGACTGGTCTTTAAGGCCCTTAATAACCACTAAATGGCCTCAATAATCCTATTTTAACAGACCCTTGCAACTTTAACCCTTTTCCCACGTAAAACACGCCTGGTGGGAATCACGAATGTGAAACCTGGCGGGAGCACTATTGCATTGGTGACTTTCAACTGCAGGTCAACCATTAAAGTTGAGATTTGATCAGCCATGATTTGCAGGTGGCAGGACTTTGTGGTCTCAGGTCTGGGGCAACTTTTACAAGGCTTAACCACACTTGTGGAAGATTGGTGCCTCACACCCATCTCCATTGTGACCTCTTGGGAAACCCCTCTCGCCACCTTCACTCAGTGCTTCCTCAACGAAGGCATATACCAGAAGCATGGGAGCCATTTATTTCCTTCCCATCTGGGCAAAAGAGGAGCTCGAGCACCAGCCGCGGCAGCAGCAGAACCAGGAACAACAGCAGTACCAGCAACAGCAGCAGCAGCAGGAGCGCCAGGCTGCTGCTCACCCACCTGAAGCTGCACAGGCCAGAAGGGGCCAGCGCCTGGAAGCCCGTCGGCGCAGGAGATACCCCCCAAACAGGGTCTACAGACGCAGGGTCAGCTACCTCAACATGTCTGAGCAGCAGTGCCAAAGGTGGCTCCAACTTTCGCGACAGGTAGTGACTGACATCTGCGCAATGCTACAGCAAGACCTGCTGCCAAGAGGACCAGGTGGACATCCATTACCAGTGGCCATCAAAGTACATTGGAGAAGATTTTTGTTAAACCAAAGAATGAGGTATTTGCACGTTACCTTCTATCTGCCCGTAGGCAGCAGGTGGGAGAATCTTTGGATACTTATTTACAAGCGCTTCGGCACCTTGGTGCTAACTGTAATTATAAAGCCGTGATGGCCAAAGAATATAAGGAAGAATCGGTACGGGATGCTTTTATTAATGGACTACTGTCTAGATCAATTCGTCAGCGGTTGTTAGAAAATAAGACTTTGGGTCTCAAGAGTGCTTTTGAGCAAGCTTCTACATTGGATATGGCTCAGAGAAGTTCGGATTCTTATGCTCTTTCTAATCGGTCTGTGACTGTGGTTTCGGCAGTTCCGGACGAAAAGGAATTAGGTGGACTTAATGGGAGTGGTTTACTAGATTCTGAAATAGTTTCTACTCCAACAGTTCCACCTTTTACTTCGGCGGCTGTTGCCTCTAGGATTCAGAAGTGTTATTTTTGTGGGAACGTCCGGCATCCTCGTTTGAAGTGTCCTGCCCGGAAGGCTGTATGTAGTAAATGCGGCAAGAGAGGTCATTATGCACGTGTTTGTAAATCATTAGGTTCAATTACCTCCTCTTCTGCGACTATTCAACCTGTAGAGAGGGCGTTTATTGCATCAATTTCTGCTGCATTTGCTCATGGCCTAAACAAAGCTATAGTTATGGCCCAAGTTAATGGGTTAGAAGTGAAGGCTCTCATAGATACGGGCAGTACCGAGAGATTTATAAGTCTTCAGTTTGTGAAGGAAAAGTGTTTGAAAATCTTGCCTGTTACTTATCAGGTGTGTATGGCTCAGACGACCCTTACTTCACAAGTAGCTGGTTGTTGCCTTGTGAAATTGATTCTTCTAGGTAATACGTATACTGATATACGTCTATCTGTTTTGCCTAATCTTTGTGCGGATATTTTGATTGGTCATGATGTGCTTAAATTACACGAGAGTCTTAGTCTTTCGTTTGGAGGGACTAAGCCACCCTTATCCATTTGTGGATTAACTTCTTTATCCATTTCTCCATTATCGCTTTTTTCCAATTTGATGCCGGAATGTAAGCCAATTGCTACCAAGTCAAGAAGGTATAGCAGTCAGGATAGAGAATTTATTAATTCTGAAGTCCAACGTCTTTTATTGGAAGGAATCATTGAACCTAGTTGTTCGCCTTGGCGAGCACAGGTAGTTGTCACGACTAACGAGAGACATAAGAAACGAATGGTGATAGACTATTCCCAAACTATTAATAGGTATACTCAATTAGATGCATACCCCTTGCCTAAGATTGATGAGCTTATCAACAAAGTATCTCAGTATAAGGTTTTTAGCACTATTGACTTAAAGAGTGCTTATCATCAGATTCCTATTGTTAAGAAGGATCAACCATATACGGCCTTTGAGGCTGGTGGAAAGCTGTATCAGTTTTGCCGAATACCATTTGGTGTTACTAATGGTGTTGCTTGTTTTCCACAGGCAATGGATGCTTTTATAAGTGATAACTCTCTCTCTGACACCTTTTCATACTTAGATGACATCACAGTGTGTGGCAAATCAAGGGTGGAGCATGATTCTAATTTAAAAAGATTCCTTCAAGCTGCGGAAAAAGTTGGTTTAACTTTTAATAAAGAGAAGTGTATCTTTTCGACCACTGAGGTAAATCTATTGGGGTATATTATCTCGGGAAACAAGATTAAACCAGATCCAGAACGTCTGCGACCATTGATTGATTTACCTTGTCCTACTAATTCTAAGGCTTTGCAACGAGTTGTTGGACTGTTTTCTTATTATTCTAATTGGATTGCAAATTTTTCACAGAAGATCCGGCCTCTTATTCGGGTTACGACATATCCTCTATCATGGGAGGCCAGGACGTGTTTTGATAATTTTAAAACGGATATCCTTGGAGCAGTTGTGCATTCTATTGATGAGCAGGTTCCTTTTGTGATTGAGACGGACGCTTCTGATTTTGCAATTGGGGCTACTCTGAACCAAAATGGAAGACCTGTGGCCTTTTTCTCACGTACCTTGAACAATAGTGAAAAAAGGCATTCTTCAATAGAGAAAGAGGCGTATGCAATAGTAGAAGCACTGCGTAAATGGAGACATTATTTATCGGGGCGACATTTTACGTTGGTAACTGATCAAAAGTCTGTGTCCTTTATGTTTGATGTCAAACATTTTGGAAAGATTAAGAATGATAAAATAATGAGGTGGAGGATTGAGTTGGCATGTTACCATTTTGATATAGTTTATCGTCCGGGGAAGGATAATGTTGCTGCTGATGCGCTGTCGAGGGCTTATTGTTCTGTGATTCACGGAGATACGCTTATTAATCTTCACAATGCCTTATGCCATCCTGGGGTTACGAGGATGATACACTTCGTACGCAGTAAGAATTTGCCCTTTTCAGTTGAAGACGTCAAGCGGATGACTTCATCATGTTCTATCTGTGCTCGGTGTAAACCAAATTTCTTTAAGCCTCAACGAGCTCATCTTATAAAGGCTACTTCTCCTTTTGAACATTTGAGCGTCGATTTTAAGGGGCCTCTTCCTTCAACTACTCAAAACCGATATATATTTACTGTTGTGGATGAGTTTTCAAGGTCCCCTTTTGCTTTTCCTTGCGCAGATGTATCAGCTGCTACAGTTATCAAATGTCTGACTCAACTTTTTGTTATCTTTGGGATGCCTGCGTATATCCATTCGGATCAGGGAAATTCTTTTATGTCTTCCCAGTTGAAGGAATACCTTCAGAGTCGGGGAACTTCTACTAGTAGAACTACCCCGTATAATCCCCAGGGTAATGGACAGTGCGAACGATACAATGGGGTGATCTGGAAGGCAGTTATGTTGGCTTTGACATCCCGGAACCTTAAGAATACACAGTGGGAAATGGTACTGCCTGATGCCCTGCATTCCATTAGATCATTGCTTTCAACGGCTACTAATGTGACCCCCCATGAAAGGCTCTTTAACTATCCGCGGAGATCTACTACAGGATATTCGGTACCTTCATGGCTTACTATGCAGGGACCTGTGCTGCTTCGACGCCATGTTAGATTGTCAAAATATGATCCTTTAGTGGAGGAGGTGGAGCTGTTGGAGGCAAATTCCCAATATGCTCATATTCGATTCCAAGATGGGAAAGAAAGTACCGTTTCAATTAAAGACTTGGCTCCTTGTGGTGGCCAGCCCTCTTCTGAGGATATTAACAATAGTCATGATTCAGATAATGTGGATGCTGTTACAGATACTACGAATATTTCCAATCCGATTGCAGATAATTATACTTCTATTAGTCAGCCCTCGATGGATGTTTATGACCGTCCCAGTTTACCTCCTGATGGGATTTCTAATCTGGAAACCGTTGAGAATTGGGATATGGATAGCCTTCCTGCAGAAGATACTTCTGTGTCTCCTGGTGTGGGAGGGCAAGGAATTTCACCAAGGTTAAGAAGGTCGACATGAACAAGATATCCGGTCGACCGATTGAAAATGGACTTTTAAATTGATAGTGGTGTTTTAAAATTGTTGAAATATTATATTATATTGTTTTAGTTGAGAGATACTTAATACTTATGTGCAATGTTACTATTTGTTGTTGTCACTTAGTATTGTGTCATGTTGAATAGTTTTATTCTTGTCTGTGCATAGTTTTAGTTGTAAATAATTAATTATAAATTGTAAAGGTTATTTAGGTTGGAGTATATTTTAAAAGGAGGGGTGAATGTGGTGATTATTCTTTGTTAGTAAGAAGTATTGTGATTGGTTGTTTGTTTCCTGCCTTGGGATATATGCTGTAATCTCATTGGTAGTTGATGTCATGTGATTTGTGGTGGCCATCTTAAATTCAGTTCTCTCTAGTCATTGTTGGAGACTGGTGTTGAAAGATGTGCTACTGGGTTTTTAAAGTTAATAAAGCCTAGATTAGAAAGGCAAATCTATTCTTTATTTCACCACCGCACTCAACTTTTTTGCCTCAGGCTCATTCCAGGGATCAGCAGCAGACATCAGCGGCATCTCCCAGGCGGCCGCACACACTTGCATCATGCAGGTAACCGATGCCCTCTTTGCCCTTGCGCACAATCACATCCATTTCACCAAGGATCGAGCAAGTGTCACGGTGCGAGTGGTTGGATTAGCTAATCTGGCAGGCTTTCCAAGGGTGCAGGGCGTCGTTGACTGCACACATGTGGCCCTTAGGGAGGTAGCCATCCTTTCCATGTTGATGCGTTCATGCGCCAATGACTCCACAAAGGCTCTGCTCATGTTCGCTATGGACTCCTCCATTCGCTCCACATTCACAGCGACCCTAGAGACAAAACCTGCCAGAGACTCCTGCATCTGTGCCTGGAGTTCCATCACTGTTGATCTCATGGGTGGACCCAGAGGCAGAGGGTTGACATGCTGCTGAGCCGAGCTGGCAGAGTCCTGCGCCCTCTGACTAGGACTCTCCACTGCTGTCCCTGTCTCCACAATCTGCTGATGCTCACTTGTGAGCTGTGATACACCAGGTGACAACATTACTCTATGTCCCGAAGGTCCCACCGAGGTGTGAGTGTCTGCGCTGGTGCTGGGTGTGCTGAATTCTGCTGACGCTGCGCCCTCAGAGGTTGCAGCTTCCTCTGAGGAGTCTGGCTGCTCAGCCTCTTCTTCCTGGCTAGGGGGGACGGATGCTTGTGATGGTCCTGTGGGGGAGTAAAGGAAAGAGTTACAGATGTGAGGCCAAGGCTACATGCACATAGCTTTTTGCAGATGCTCATAAGTCCATCTGTCACAACTTGACAATCATTATCAGCGACTCATGCAATGTCAAAGAGAGAGATGAGAAACTTTTCTGTCACCAGCTTGCTGTGTTGCACCCGTCTGTCCGTCCCCCATGCGCGAATCATCCTCAAAACCAATGATTTCCAGGACAGCCTCCTCCCAGGGGGTCAGGTGGGCTATTGAGGGTGGCCCTCCTCCTGTCCTGGCTCGCTCTCTTTTGTTGTGAGCTCTCTTTTCCTGTAATGAGGGAGACAAGTGGTGGTTGAGTGAGAATGAAGGAGTGAGTGTAGAGATTGCATAGCATAGATACTTAGAAGGAGACGAAGATGGAGTGAGGTTGCAAGACCAAGGGCCCTCCCTATGTGTTGTCAGTTGTGTTCAAAGCATCAGAGTGAGAGGGAGTGTGAGGGCTGCATGGTGGAATAGTTATGTGAATGTGAGCATAGAGAGAGAGGGAATGGGTAAGGGTGCATGGATGTCAGTGTCAAGTGGGATGTGGAGGAAGAGATTGCTGAAGCTGAGTGCTGGTGAGGAAAGGCAATGGGGATCAGCTTGAGGGTGATGGGAAATTCATACTCACTTTTCCAGTGCGCTGAAGGTCGTGAAATCTTTTCCTGCACTGTATCCAGGTTCTGCGGGTGACTCCCAAGGAATTGACCTCCTCAGCCACCTGCATCCACACAGCCTTGGTCTGAGTGGGAGGCCTCCTCCTCCCTGATGAAGGGAACAGGACCTCCCTGTTGGCCCTAGCCCCATCCACCAATGCCTGAAGTGCTGCCTCGTCAAAGCGAGGAGCTGCTCTTGCCCTCCCGCTTGTCATCTCTCCTGCAGGTCCCTCTGACACCAAATGGAGGAAGCTTGGAAGCCCGCAGAAGAAGCAGGGCTTGCTGTGGACCTTAAATGCAGCAGCAATGATGACGTCATTGGAGGGGACTTTCAGTCATGAAAAACACCCTTGCAAAGGCTTCCCACACGTTGGAAATCAATTGGCCAATTGAGTTAAAATTGCATCAATCTCCCACATCCATTTAGATTCGTGTGGGAAACACGAAATTCGGATAACACGACAACAGCCCGCACCTGAGCTAAAATCACCCCCAAGGTGTCTGTTTACTGGCGGCTGCTGACCAACAGTTTTAAAGCATGTAAAACACTGAAACTAGGGATCAGTGGGAGACAACAGTAGGTGCACAGGTCTTCTATTTCAACACATGTTTGTCATGATCTTAAAACTGTGGAGCTCCTTATCTCCTTTCTACAGACTCTTCAAACTAGATGGAAGAGTTCATCAGCTTCATAGCACAGTATGTGATTCCGAAGGTACTCATACTCGATGAAGTCAGATAAGATAATAAAAACAGTGCTCCACGACAAGCTATGATACAATGCCATTAAACATGTAAATAGGCCGAGATAAAAGAGGTATACAAAGCATTATGGAATTGAGAGAAGAAATATCAGTAACTCGTAATGGTAAATAAAAACAGAAAATGCTGGAAATGC
Source organism: Somniosus microcephalus (assembly GCF_052327205.1). Lineage (NCBI taxonomy): Eukaryota > Metazoa > Chordata > Chondrichthyes > Squaliformes > Somniosidae > Somniosus > Somniosus microcephalus. The sequence continues at coordinate 323,661,302 of NC_140988.1, forward strand.
TCAGCAGGTCAGGCAACATCTGTGGAGAGAGAAACAGAGTTAATGGCCCAGAAATTCGGGTCGGGGGCTTCCCGCGGGTGCAAGCCCCCGACCTACACTTACATATCGCGTTGACATTTGAAGACTGGGCCTGCGTGGATTTCCGGTCTGTGGCCCGGTTCAGCTCCCGGCGCGCTGTGCATGCGTGATTCAGCGGTGTACTTAGTGCGATGAGCCGGCTGGGACCACGTGAGCACTGGGCAACCAATGGGAGTTTACAAAAGTCCATTCATGAGTTAGACATAAGACCTGTCAAACTCATGAAAACTCCGGGCGCCCAAAACACTACTTAAGCTTTAAATAAAAGTTAAAAAAAATTCCAATAATTAAATTAACTATTAATAACTTTAAAAAACTATTTTAAACAATTATTCAAATTTCTACCAAATTTTTTTTTCTCAAGAAATCGGGTCCAAAAATACACTTACCTTACTGTAAATTCTTTAAAAATAATAAACCTGTGGAAAAAAATTTCTAACTTTAATTATTATACCGCTTACCTTTTAAAACTAAGTCCTTACGTCTGCTTTTTACATTCGTAAAAAGTGGAGGCCTTCACGCACGGACAAACCTGTCAAAAAAACTGAAGTTCAACGCGTACGCGCTGCCTCAAACGTCGCAAGGGAACCGCCTCTTAACCCCTTGGTTCAGAGGAGAGGAAATGCCGGTTTTCCGCGCATGCGCTGTGCATGCTGAAATCCAGCACTTCCAACGGGCCCACGCGTGAGTACCCCGTCCGTACTCACGCGTTGGGACCGGAATTACTGGGCCATTGTTTCAAGTCGATGACCTTTCATCAGAACTGGAAAAAATTAGAGATGTAACAGGTATTAAGAAAGTACAGAGGCAGACAAAGGGGGAGGGGAGAAAAGAATAAAAGTGATGGTCTGTGATAGGGTGGAGGGCAGGAGAGATTAAATGACCTAATGGATGATGGTGCAAGGCAAAAGGGGATGGTAATAGGACAAGTTAAGAAACAAAAGGTGGATGTAGAGGAGGTGTAAATGGCAACAGCAGAACCATTGCTAGCACCTGTTGTCCGAATAAATGGGAGCAGTGGTTATGATATGGAAATTGTTGAACTCAATGTTGAGTCTGTAAAGTGCTTAATTGAAAGATGAGGTGCTGTCCATCGAGTTTCCGTTGAACTTCATTAGAATAGTGTCAGAGGCCGAGGACAGAGAGGTCACAGTGGGAGTGGGGTGGAGAATTAAAATGACAAGCGACCGAATGCTCAGGGTCATGCTTGCAAACGAAATGGAGGTGTTCCGCAAAGCGATCACCCAATATGCATTTGGTCTCCCCAGTGTAGAGGAGACTGTATTGTGAGCAGTGAATACAGCATACCTGATTGAAAGAAGTTCAAGTAAATCGCTGTTTCACCTGGAAGGAGTGTTTGGTGCCCTGGACAGTGGGAAGGGAGGATATAAAAGGGCAGGTGAACGGTGGCGTAGTGGTTATGTTACTGGACTATTAATCCAGAGGCCTGGACTAATGATCCAGAGACATGAGTTCAAATTGCCACCCGTGGCAGCTGGGGAATTTAAATTCAGTTAATTAAATAAATCTGGAATAAAAAGCTAGTATCAGTAATGGTGCCCATGAAACTATAGTATTGTCGTAAAACCCCATCCGGTTCACTAATGCCCTTTAGGGAAGGAAATCTGTCGCCCTTGCCTGGTCTGGCCTATATGTGACTCCAGACCCACAGGAATGTGGTTGACTCTTAACTGCCCTCTGAAATGGCCTAGGAAGCCACTCAGTTGTAACAAACCACTACAGAAAGCAATAATAAGAATAAAACTGGATGGACCACCCGGCATCGGCTTCGGACATGACAACGTCACACCCAGCCCATCTGGGGACTTGTTTCAAAATTAGGAGAGCAGTCACACAGACTAGTCAAGCACCAGCCTGACATAGTCATACTCACAGAATTAACTTTCACCCAATGCCCCAGACTCCTCCATCATCATCCCTGGGCACGTCCTGGCACAGTGGTATACAGTCGGGAGGGAGCGGCCCTGGGATTCCTCATCATTGACTCTGGACCTCATGGCTTCAGGCCAAGCATGGGCAACCTCCTGCTGATTACCACCTACCACCCTTCTCCAGCTGATGAATCAGTACTCCTCCATGCTGAACACCATTTGGACGATGTACTGAGAGTAGCAAGGGCACAGAATGTACTCTGGGTGGGGGACTTCAATGTCCGTCACCAAGAGTGGCTTGGCAGCACCACTACTGGCTGAGTCCTGAAGGATATACCTGCTAGACTGGGCCTGCGACAGGTAGTGAGAAAACCAACACGAGGGAAAAACCTACTTGACCTCCTCACCAATCTACCTGTCGCAGATGCATCCGTCCATGACAGTATTGGTAGCAGTGACCACCGCACGAAGTCCCATCTTCACACTGAGGACACCCTCCATCATGTTGTGTGGCACCACCGCCGTGCTAAATGGGATAGATTCAGAACAGATCTAGCAGCACAAAACTGGGCATCCATGAGGCGCTGTGGAGCATCAGCAGCAGTAGAATTGTATTCCACCACAATCTGTAACCTCATGACCTGGCATATCCCTCACTCTACCATAACCATCATTAATGATGAGTGCAGAAGAGCATGCCAGGAGCAGCACCAAGCGTACCGAAAAATGAGGTGCCAACCTGGGGAAGCTGCAACACAGGACTACATGCATGCTAAGCAGCATGCTATAGACAGGGCTAAGCAATCCCACAATCAATGGATCAGATCAAAGCTCTGTAGTCCTGCCACATCCAGTCGTGAATGGTGGTGGACAATTTAACAACTGACCGGAGGAGGAGGCTCCATGAATATCCCCATCCTCAATGATGGTGGAGCCCAGCACGCGAGTGCAAAAGACAAGGCTGAAGCATTTGCAACCATCTTCAGCCAGTAGTGCCGAGTGGATGATCCATATCGACCTGCTCCAGAGGTCCCCACCATCACAGAAGCCGGTCTTCAGCCAATTCGATTCATTCCACGTGATAGCAAGAAACGGCTCAGCGCACTGGATACAGCAAATGCTATGGGCCCCGACAACATCCCGGCTTTCATGCTGAAGACTTGTGCTCCAGAACTAGCCGCGCCTCTAGCCAAGCTGTTCCAGTACAGCTACAACACTGGCATCTACCCGACAATGTGAAAAACTGCCCAGGTATGTCTTGTCCACAAAAAGCAGGACAAATCCAATCCGGTCAATTACCGCCCCATCAGTCTACTCTCAATCATCAGCAAAGTGATGGAAGGTGTCATTGACCATGCTATCAAATGGTACCTGCTCACTGATGCTCTGTTTGGGTTCCGCCAGGACCACTCGACTCCACACTTCATTGCAGCCTTGGTTCAAACATGGACAAAAGAGCTGAATTCCAGAGATGAGGTGAGAGTGACTGCCCTTAAAATCAAGGCAGCATTTGACTGATTATGACATCAAGGAGCCCTAGTAAAATTGAAGTCAATGGGAGTCAGGGAGAAATCTCTCCACTGGTTGTGGTTGTTGGAGGTCAATCATTTCAGCCCCAGGATATCGCTGCAGGATTTCCTCAGGGCAGTGTGCTCGGCCCAAACATCTTCAGCTGCTTCATCAATGACCTTCCCTCCATCATAAGGTCAGAAGTGGGGATGTTCGCTGATGATTGCAGAGTGTTCAGTTCCATTCACAACTAGCCAGATAATGATGCAGTCCATGCACGCATGCAGCAAGACCTGGACGACATTCAGGCTTGGGGTGATAAAGAGAAAGTAACTTTCGTGCCATACAAGTGCCAGGCAATGACTATCTCCAACAAGCGAGAGTCTAACCACCGCCCCTTGACATTCAATGGCATTACCATCGCCGAAGCCCCCACCATCAACAGCCACATAAGTACTGTGAACATAACAGCAGAGAAGAGGCTGGGTATTCTGCGGCGAGTGTCTAACCTCTTGACTCCCCAAAGTCTTTCCACCATCTACAAGGCACAAGTCAGGTGTGTGATGGAATACTCTCCACTTACTTGGATGAGTGCAGCTCCAACAACACTCAAGAAGCTTGACTCTATCCAGGACAAAGCAGCCCGCTTGATCGGCACCTCATCCACCACCTTAAACATTCACTCCCTCCACCACCAGCGTACCGTGGCTGCAGTGTGTACCATCTACAAGATGCACTGCAGGAACTCGCCAAGGCTTCTTCAACAGCACCTCCCAAACCCGCGGTCTCTACCACCTAGAAGGATAAGGGCAGCAGACGCATAGGAACACCATCACCCGCAAGTTCCCCTCCAAGTTACACACCATCCTGACTTGGAAATAGAGTAATAGAGTTATACAGCACAGAAAGAGGCCCTTCGGCCCATCGTGTCCGCGCCGGCCATCAAGCCCTGTCTATTCTAATCCCATTTTCCAGCACTTGGTCCGTAGCCTTGTATGCTATTGCGTTTCAGGTGCTCATCTAAATGCTTCTTGAATGTTGTAAGGGTTCCTGCCTCTACCACCATTTCAGGCAGTGAGTTCCAGATTCCAACCACCCTCTGGGTGAAAAAGTTTTTCCTCAAATCTCCTCTAAACCTCCTGCCCCTTATCTTGAAACTGTGCCCCCTGGTTATTGACCCCTCTACTAAGGGGAAAAGTTCCTTTCTATCTACCCTATCTATGCCCCTCATAATTTTGTACACCTCAATCAGGTCCCCCCCCTCAGACTTCTCTGAGCTAAGGAAAACAACCCCAGCCTGTCCAGTCTCTCTTCATAGCTGAAGCGCTCCTGCCCAGGTAACACCCTGGTGAATCGCCTCTGCACCCTCTCCAATGCAATCACATCATTCCTATAGTGTGGCGACCAGAACTGCACACAGTGTACCAGCTGTGGCCTAACCAGCGTTTTGTACAGCTCCATCATAACCTCCTTGCTCTTATATTCTATGCCTCGGCTAATGAAGGCAAGTATCCCATATGCCTTTTTAACTACCTTATCTACCTGTCTTGCTGCCTTTAGGGACCTATGTACATGCACACCAAGGTCCCTCTGATCCTCTGTCCTTCCTAGGGTCCTACCATTCATTGTGTATTCCCTTGCCCTGCTAGTCCTCCCAAAATGCACCACCTCACACTTTTCAGGGTTAAATTCCATTTGCCACTGTTCTGCCCATCTAACCAACCCATCTATATCATCCTGTAGCCTGAGGCTTCCCTCCTCGCTATTTACCACTCCACCAATTTTCGTATCATCTGCGAACTTACTGATCATACCGCCTACATTCATACCTAAATCATTAATGTACACTACAAACAACAAAGGACCCAGCACGAATCCCTGCGGTACACCACTGGACACAGGCATCCAGTCACAAAAACAACCTTCGACCATCACCCTCTGCCTCCTGCCACTAAGCCAATTTTGGATCCAAGGTGCCAAAATGCCCTGGATCCCATGAGCTCTTACCTTCTTGACCAGTCTCCCATGCGGGACTTTGTCAAGAGCCTTACTGAAGTCCATGTAAACTACATCAACTGCACTACCCTCATCCACACACCTAGTCACCCCCTCGAAAAATTCAATCAAATTGGTTAGGCATGATCTCCCCCTGACAAAGCCATGCTGACTATCCTTGATTTATCCTTGCCTCTCCAAGTGGAGACTAATTCTGTCCCTCAGAATTTTTTCCAATAATTTCCCTACCACTGATGTTAGGCTCACTGGTCTGTAATTCCCTGGTTTATCCCTACTACCCTTCTTGAATAATGGTACTATGTTAGCTGTTCTCCAATCCTCTGGCACCTCCCCTGTGGCCAGGGAGGTTCTGAAAATTTGTGTCAGTGCCCCTGCAATCTCCTCCCTTGCCTCACACAGCAGCCTGGGATACATCTCGTCTGGGGCTGGGGATTTATCCACTTTTAAGCCCGCTAAAACTGCTAGTACCTCCTCCCTCTCAATTCTAATTTGTTCAAGTATATCAAAATCCCCCTGCCTGATTTCTATGCCTACATCGTCCTTCTCCATAGTGAACACAGATGCAAAATATTTATTTAAGACCTCACCTACATCTTCCGGCCCTACACACAGATTGCCACTTTGGTCCCTAATGGGCCCTACTCTTTCCCTGGTTTTCCTCTTGCCCTTAATATACTTATAACACACCTTGGGATTTTCCTTTATTTTGCCTGCCAGTGTTTTTTCATGCCCCCTCTTCTGTAAGGGGTGGTGTGTGTGGTCAGCTTTACCTCTGACTCCCTGAGCAGTTTGAATCGCTCTCACTCCCTTGGTTCTAGACTTTGGACTTATTTGGGGGCTGTAATGAAATTGCAAGAAACCTGAGTTGGTCAAAAGAATTGAGATTTTATTTTGAGACAGGAAAATATACAATGCAATAAATCTTATACTCTAAAAGGGGGAACACTTCGGAATATGCGAGGGACAATTACAATAGACAAAAATACCTTACCCTCCCAACCCCACTATCCTAACTAGGTTGAATTCCAGAGGACCAGGAAATGCTCACCAAACGACTTTCTTGACAGATTGTAAAGGTTCGCGATTTTGGGGTTCTCTTTAGTTGTGGCGGTTGAGGCCTGCTGTACCCCGGACATGGTGGAAGACTGCACTTGCGTTGGGTTTTCAGTCTTCGCCTGTCCGCTGATGCGGTTAGATGCATAGTTGTATTTATCGGGTGAGTACCCAATTTTCTTTGGTTAGGTATAGTTTTTAGAGTCTTTTGTGTCAAATCTTATCCAGGCGTAATTCAGACTAGCCTGTAGAGTGGAAACAAGTTTGTGATTTTTCGATTTCTCAGTGGTTGGTTTCTTGTTGGTCGCGGTGGCCCAATATTACCTGGTTGGTGGTAATATTGGTAGTTGTTGGTTTCTTGAGGCCTTTGGTTGCCACGATTTCCTTTTCCTTCCGTTTCGTTCTTCTTTCTTCAAGTCTCCGATTGAACCGTACTGTCTTTCGAACGCAGCGATGATCTTGATCTCTCCTGAATGTTACCGTGCTGTCTGATGATGTTTCACTGAACAAGCAGGCCTCAATTATACTGTTTTGAGGCCTGGCTTATCTGACCACCAAATCTCTGGTCCTTTGTTAATTTTGGCGGGCTCATTATTTTTAATATGTTTCAATTCTCATCGAGTTTCGGGGATGGTCCCATCTATTTTTAATTGGCTTTTAACTGGTTTCGGGATTTCCTTGAAATCAGTTTAAAATGGTGCAAAGTGTTTTGGAAATCTTTCTGATTGGTTTTAAACTGTTGTTTGATTGTCCTTTTCCTGCTGGGGCCAGGTTCTCTTTTGTTGACTGTTGGCATGTATTGTATTATTCATGTTCTTAATGGCCCTGTGGGTTTTCGGCAGGAACAGTCTTCCCGTGGGCTTATTGTCTTTATGTAGAATGACTGGGATGGCCCAGAACATTCCCAGACGATCTGGCCTTTCCAATACTCAAACTGTCTGTATTTTGGTGGCCCATCCCACCTCCTTTTGTCGTAGCTTTTTCCACAGGCCTGAACATGCCTTTTAAACTAGCCAAGTCTTCCTGGGGTTTTGATTTTAAGCCCCTTTGGCCCAATATCATTTCAAACAGTCCCATATCTCTTCTTTTCTTACTTTGGGGGTATTTGTATAATTTTGCGAGCCTTACACTTCGCTCTCCTAATTTCTTTTTTAAGTACCCCCCTGCACTTTCTGTACTCCTCTAGGGCTTCCACTGTTTTTAGTCCTTTGTATCTGCCAAAAGCCTCCCTTTTTTTCCTAATCCATTCTTGTATATCCCTTGACATCCAGGGTTCCCTGGACTTGTTGGTCCTACCCTTGACCTTTACGGGAACATGTTGGTCCTGTACTCTCTCTATTTTCTTTCTGAATGACTGCCACTGCTCTGATGTGGATTTTCCTACAAGTAGCTGATCCCAGTCCACTTTGGCCAGATCCTGCCTTATCATATTAAAATCAGCCTTCCCCCAACTTAGAACCTTTATTTCCGGTCCATCTTTGTCCTTTTCTATGACTACCTTAAATCTCACCGAATTATGGTTACTGTCAGCAAAATGCTCTCCTGCTGACACATCTACCACTTGCCCGGCTACATTCCCTAGAATTAAGTCCAGTGCCACCTCCTCTCTTGTAGGACTTTCTACATGCTGGCTCAAAAAGCTCTCCTGGATGCACTTTAAGAATTCTGCACTCTCTAAGCCTTTCACACTCTGACTATCCCAGTTAATATTGGAGAAGTTGAAATCCCCTACTATTATTACCCTATTATTTCTACACTTCTCTGAGATTTGCCTACATATCTGTTCCTCTATCTCCCCCTGACAGTTTGGGGGCCTATAGTACACTCCCAGCAAATTGTTTGCCCCCTTTTTGTTTTTAAGTTCTACCCATATGGCTTCATTAGAGGAACCTGCTAAGATATCATCCCTCCTTACAGCAGTAATTGACTCCTTTATTAGTATTGCGACACCCCATCCTCTTTTACACCCACCTCTGTCTCGCCTGAAGATTCTATACCCCGGAATATTGAGCTGCCAGTCCTGCCCCTCCCTCATGTGATAGCAACAATATATCGCTGTTCATTCATCGTCGCAGAGTGAAAATCTTGGAGCTTCCTCCCTAACAGCACTGTGGGAGTACCTTCACCACACGACTGCAGCGGTTCAAGAAGGCGGCTCACCACCACCTTCTCAAGGATAATTAGGGATGGGCAATAAATGCTGGCCTTGCCAGCAACGCCCACATCCCAGGAACAAATTAAAATAAAGCTGTTGCATCTCCTGTGCTTGCACGGGAAGATGCCGTGGGAAAGGGAGGGAGTGTTGGGGTGATTGAAGAGTGGACCAGGGTATTGCGGAGGGAACAGTCCCTTTGGAATGTTGAAAGGGGAGGGGAGGGGAAGATATATTTAGTGGTGGCATCACGATGGAGGTGACGGAAATGGCGGAGGATGATCCATTGAATGTGGAGGCAGGTGGGGTGGAAGGTGAGGTCAAGGGGAACCCTATCATGGTTTTGCGAGGGAGGGGAAGGGGTGAGAGCGGAAGTGCGGAAATGGAATGATCACATTCGAGGGCCCTGACAATCACCCGAGGTGGAGGGCAATCTTCGGTTGAGGTAAAAGGAATACATATCGGAAGCACTGGTATGGAAGGTGGCATCGTCAGAATAGATGTGATGGAGATGGAGAAAATAATAATGGTGTTGTTCTCAGAGCAGACAAAGCTGCCATATCTAAAATGTTGTAAGATTGCATAGTAGACCTCGTACATAGTGGTCACCAAGGAATTGGGAAACAAAATTACTAATATAAGAAAATACGGGCATTAACAAGAAAGACGAGGAAGCCATGAAGTCCTAAATGGCTTTGCCAAGCTGGTCTAAAATAAGTGAGAACTACTTGCGGTCTGAATTCCTGGAATATCAATGTCAGAAAGTAATGACATTTCTGTACCCTTTCCAACCGGCAACTCCCTATTCATGATCCAAGATGATTAGTCAAGGTTTTAAGACGTTGAATTTCTGAAGTTGACACCTGCTCAGGCCACAATACAATAGAATCATAGAATCATACAGCACAGAAGGAGGCTTTTCGGCCCATCGTGCCTATGTCGGCTCTTTGGTAGAGCTATCCAATTAATCTCACTCTCCAGCTCTTTCCCCATAGCCCTGTAATTTTTTCCCTTCAAGTATTTATCCAATTCTCTTTTGAATGTTACTATTGAATCTGCTTCCCCCACCCTTGTAGACAGTGCATTCCAGATCACAACAGCTCGCTATGTAAAAAAATGTTTCCTTATGTCGCCTCTGGTTCTTTTGCCAATCATCTTAAATCTGTGTCCTCTGGCTAACCCTTTTGCTACTGGAAAAAGTTTCTCTTTATTTACTCATCAAAACCATTCATGATTTTGTACACCTCTATCAAATCTCCTCTTAACCTTTTCTGTTCGAAGGAGAACAACCTCAGCTTCTCCAGTCTCTCCACATAACTGAAGTCCCTCATCTCTGGTACCATTCTAGTAAATCTCCTCTGCACTATTTCTAAGGCTTTGACATCCTTCCTAAAGTGTGATGCCCAGAATTGAATACAATACTCCAGCTGAGGCCTAACCTGTGTTTTATAAATGTTTAGCACTCTATTCTTTTGTACTCTATTCCTCTATTAATAAAGCCAACATGAACTGAGCATGGGGAACGATGCTTGGCCAAAAAGGTAGCCCTGAGGCCTGATTGAAACTGAGCCTCGGGAACCAAATCAATCAAATCAAATCAAATCAAATCAAATCAACTTTTATTGTCATTGTTAGTGCACAAGTGCAGTACAACGAGATGTAGGCTTGCGGCTCCCGAGAGTGTACAATTTGGATTAGGACACTTAAACATTTCAACATACATTTGTACATATATATTAGCATAAATATGACCATAATAAAGTGCATCGGCAGATGTGCAGGCTTTAGTGTTTATTTGTGGAGTTCAGTAGGATGACAGCCCTGGGAAAGAAGCTGTTCTTAAATCTGGTCGTACGGTTGCGAATGCATCTGTAGCGTCTTCCAGATGGTAGGAGGGTGAACAGACTGTGGCTGGGGTGGGTAGGGTCTTTGATGATGGACCGCGCCCTCCGTAGGCAGCGTTTCTGATATATATGTTCTATGGTTGGTAGCCGGATGCCGGTGATGCGTTGGGCAGTTTTGACTACCCGCTGCAGGGCTTTCCGGTCATGGGAGCTACAGCTGCCGTACCATACCGTGATACAGTTTGTCAGGATGCTCTCTATAGTGCAGCGGTAGAAGTTAGAGAGGATCGGGGGTGACAGATTACATCCCTTCAGCCTCCTCAAGAAATATAGGCGCTGCTGGGCCTTCTTCACCAGAGAGGAGGTGTTGAGGGATCAGGAGAGGTCTTCCGTGATGTGGACTCCGAGGAACTTAAAGCTGGCCACCCTTTCCACCTCCGCCCCATTGATGTGGATGGGGGTGTGACTTCCGCCTTTGGACTTCCTGAAGTCCACGATTATTTCCTTTGTTTTCTTGGTGTTAAGGGCCAGGTTGTTGTCGGCGCACCACTTCACGAGATGCTGGACCTCCTCCCTGTAGGCTGACTCACCGTTGTTGGTGATCTGGCCTACTACCGTGGTGTCATCTGCAAACTTGATGATGGTGTTGGAACCATTAACAGCCACACAGTCGTGGGTGAAGAGGGAGTAGAGGAGGGGGCTCAGCACACATCCTTGTGGGGCCTCCGTGTTCAGGGTCGGGGGGGGAGGTGTGGTTGCCTAACCGTTGCACTAACGGTAGCGTAGTGGTAATGTCACTGAGTTGATAATCCAGTAGGCCTGAACTAATGATTCAGAAACGTAAATTCAAATCCCACCACGGCAGCTGGGGAATTTAAGTTCAGTCAAGTAAATAAATCTGGAATAAAAAGCTAGTATCAGTAATGGTAACCATGAAACTTTCGGATTGTCGTAAAAACACATCTGGTTCACTAATGCCCTTTAGGGAAGGAAACCTGCTGTCCTTACTTGGTCTGACCTATATGTGACTCCAGACCCACAGCATGTGGTTGACTCTTAACTTCCCTTTGAAATGGTCTAGCAAGTCACTCAGTTGTAACTAACCACTACGAAACATAATAAGAATGAAACCTGGCATCAACCTCAGTACTGGCTATGTACATGGCAACAGCACACCCAGCCCAGCCAACCCTGAAAAGTCCTCCTCACCAATATCTGGGGACTTGTGCCAAAATTGGGAGAGCTGTTGCACAGGCTAGTCAAGCAACAGCCTGACAAAGTCATACTCACAGAATTATACTTTTCAGCCAATGCCCCAAACTCCTCCATCACCATCACTGGGTATGTCCTGTCCCACCGGCAGGACAGACCCACCAGGGGTGGCGGCACAAAGGTATACAGTTGGGAAGAAGTGGCTCTGGGAGTCCTCAACATTGACATCAGACCCCATGAAGTCTCATGCCTTCAAGTCAAGCATGGGCAAGGAAACCTCCTGTTGATTACCACCTACTGCCCTCCCTCAGCTGATGAATCAGTACTCCTCCATGTTGAACACCACTTGGAAGAAGCACTGAGAGTAGCAAGGGCACTGAATGTACTCTGGGGAGGGGAATTCAATGTCCATCACCAAGAATGGCTCGGCAGCACCACCACTGACTGAGCTGTCCAAGTCCTGCAGGACATAACTGCCAGTCTGGGCCTGCGACAGGTGGTGAGAGAACCAACACGAGGGAAAAACCTACTTGACCTCGTCCTCACATATCTACCTGTCACAGATGCATCTGTCCATGACAGCATTGGTAGCAATGACCACTGCACAGTCATTGTGGCGACAAAGTCCCTTCTTCACACTGAAGACACCTTCCATCATGTTGTGTGGCACTACCACCGTGCTAAATGGGATAGATTCAGAACAGATCTAGCAGCTCAAAACTGGGCATCCAGGAGGCGCTGTGTGCCATCAGCAGCAGCAGAATTGTATTCCACCACAATCTGTAACCTCCTGGCCCGGCATATCCCTCACTCTACCATTACCACCAAGCCAGGGGACCAACCCTGGCTCAATAAGGAGTGCAGAAGAGCGTGCCGGGAGCAGCACCAGGCATATCTAAAAATGAGGTGCCAACCTGGGGAAGCTGCAACACAGGACTACATGCATGCTAAAATGAGGTAGCAGCATGCTATAGACAGGGCTAAACGATCCCACAATCAACGGATCAGATCAAAGCTCTTCAGTCCTGCCACATCCAGTCATGACAGGAGGAGGAGGCTCCATGAATATCCCCATCCTCAATGATGCTGGAGCCCAGCATGTGAGTGCAAAAGACAAGGCTGAAGCGTTTGCAACCATCTTCAGTCAGAAGTGCCGAGTGGATGGTCCATATCGGCCTACTCCTGAGGTCCCCACCATCACAAAAGCCAGTCTTCAGCCAATTCGATTCACTTCACGTGATATCAAGACATGGCTGAGCGCACTGGATACAGCAAAGGCTATGGGCCCTGACTGTAGTGTATGTACTTTGCAGAAGGAACTATATTCTGCAGCCTCTGTATACTGCAGTACCAGTAGTGACCACCCCGGTATATAAGCCTGTGTAGTAACTTTGTATAGTAGTTCCAGTTTTGTCTCCATTCAGTAAACACCTGTTATAACCAACTCCTGCAGTCCGTGTCTCAAGTACACATGGATGTTACACTGGCGACGAACAGATCCGAACTTACCTACAGTTCTGCACCACCTCACGGGGATCCATCCCTGAAGCGAAGTTGTTAGAGGTCGAAGCCAGAAGGAAGAAATCCAAAAAGAAAAAAAAAACAAACAGAAGAAACGGGCGTCGACCGTGGGCAACCGCCCTCTGATTCATCGAATTCGAAGATTTGCAGGAGAGGCTGTCGAGAGCTGGGCTTGGTTATCCAGTCTATGGTGTTCCAGCTAATCGGGCTGGTGGCACGTAGTACACTGATCCTTCCTGGGCTGCGGCGGGCTAGAGCTCGATCGGGTGGCTTTTCAACGGGGCCGAGCAGCGTTGTCAGGAAGAGGAGAGAGAGAGAGAGAGGGTGGAGCACACAGGGCACGGCCGGTGCTACGAAGCCGGGCAGCGTACAGACCTGAGAAGAGGGAGGAAAGTGTCTCATAGGGTCTGCTCTGACGACGGGAACAGTAATTAAAATAAAAGAAATTAGAAGCGCAGAAAGCCGTGAGGAGCTGCAGTTTGCCACGGGGACCGTGGAGAGCGGCGTTGGCAGCAGCGTGGGGGGGAAGTGCGCGAAAACCATAGGGCGTCGCCATCAAGACATAAAAATGCCAGCAACAGCGCTAGCAGCAGCGGAAAAGACAGAAAGCGCAGGAGGCACCATCTTAATGCAGCGGGGAAGAAGGCAAAGCGCGGGAGGCGCCATTTTGTTCAATCGGGGAAGAAGGCAAAGCGTGGGAGGCGCCATCTTAGATCTCCAAGATGCCGAAGACTGGCAATATCACTGCCTTCGATAATGCAATAGAAGACTGGACCACGTATGTGGAAAGAGTCGAAGTATATTGCAAGGCAAATGAAGTAGCCGATGAGAAAAAGGCATCGGTACTACTAAACTTAATGGGCGCAAGAACGTACAGCCTATTGCGGAACCTGATCACTCCAGTCAAACCGATGGCGAAGAGTTTTAACGAAATTGTTGATATCCTACAGGAACACCTAAATCCTACACCGCTGCTGATAGCAGAAAGATTTAAATTTCACAAGAGAAATCAGCATAAAGATGAGAGCAATGCTGATTGCCTTACAGAACTACGCAAGCTATCAAAGCACTGCCAGTTCGGAGCAGGACTGGCAGATACCCTACGGGACAAATTTGTCTGTGGACTCCTGAGTGAAGGAACCCAGAAGAGGTTACTCTCAGAGAAAGAGCTGACGCTAGATAAGGCTTTCAGCATGGCAGTATTGTACGAAGCAGCAGCAAGGGGAGCTGCGGAAATACAGCAAAAGCCACAGGAATACGACACCCATGAAATGACACGGGGATTTGAAAAATGTTATCGCTGTGGCAGAACAACCCATGACCAGAAGGACTGCTGGTTCAAGGACAAAACATGCAGGCAATGCGGAAAGATGGGACACATTGCACGAGTTTGCAGGTCCGGGAAGAAGACTAACGACAACAAAAAGACTACTAAGGAAAAGTACAGGAAAGTACAAAAGATGACGGACAGTAGTTCCGAAGACCAGAAGAGCAATAGTGAATCCGGGAACAAGAGACTAAGCTGTCTCAAACTACACAACGTAATCACAAAAGAGGATCACCAAACCATTTGGGTCACCCTCACGATAGCAGGGTCCCAAGTCAAAATGGAATTGGATACAGGATCAGCCCTGACCGTCATGAATCGACGAGACTACAAGCGGCTATTCTCACACATACCCTTGAAAGACACATCCATTGTCTTGAAGACATATACGGGGCAGAAAGTATACCCCAGAGGGAAAATAAGGGTGCCTGTCGAATACAACGGCAAGGAAATACAGAAATTGTATCTGTACATACTGCAAGATGGTGGCCCACTGTTATTGGGACATGAATGGATCAGAAAGATAAGTTTAGACTGGCACTCCATTCAGGCACTGACTGTGGCTGGTAAAAAGGATGACGACGTCACGCCTGGACGATTGTCAAAAATCTTGGCTAACGCTAAAGAGGTGTTTCAACAAGAACTGGGAACTCTTAAAGGCGTAACCGCCTCGATAAAAATAGAAGAGAATGCAATTCCCAAGTTTTTCAAAGCAAGACCGGTACCGTATGCAATTCGCCCAGCCGTCGAGGCAGAGGTGGAGAATCTGGAGAATGCAGGCATGTTAACTAAGGTAGACTGGAGCGAGTGGGTGACACCCATCGTTCCTGTCATGAAGAAAACGTTAAACAATAAGTCTGAGGAGCCAAGGAAGGTTCGCATCTGTGGGGACTTCAAGGTGACGGTGAACCCAGTCCTTCACACAGTACAGTATCCTCTTCCGAGGCTAGAAGATATTTTCGCCTCACTATCTGGAGGGAAACGTTTTACAAAAATTGACCTAGCGCAAGCATATTTGCAGATGGAGGTTGAAGAATCCTCTAGGAAATATCTCACGATAAACACTCACAAAGGTCTTTACCAGTATAATCGACTGGTATTCGGAGTTGCATCAGCTCCGGCTATATGGCAAAGAGCGATGGAACAAGTCCTGCAAGGGATTCCGGGGACTCAGTGTTACTTGGACGACATCCTAGTGACAGGTGAAAATGACAGTGAACACCTTGCCAACCTAGAGCAGGTGCTCACTAGACTAAGAGAACATGGGCTACGAGCCAATCGCCCCAAGTGTGAGTTTTTTAAGAAGCAAATATCGTACTGTGGCCACGTGATTGATGAAGAGGGGTTACATAAGTCGCCTGACAAAATTGAAGCGGTAGTTAAGGCTCCAGCGCCTGAAAATGTGTCGCAACTGAGGTCATTCCTCGGATTGGTGAATTACTACCATAAGTTTTTGCCGAATTTGTCCACAATTCTGCACCCACTGAACGCCCTGCTACAAACTGGAGTAGCATGGAAATGGAGCGATGAATGTAAGCGGGCCTTTCAGAAGTGTAAAGGCCTGATCACTTCAAGAGAAGTATTGGCTCACTACAACCCAGCACTACCGATAAGACTGGCGTATGATGCATCTCCCTACGGCGTTGGAGCGGAACTGTCACATAAATCCCTTGATGGTTCAGAGAGGCCGATAGCTTTTGCGTCACGCTCGTTAACTGCAGCCGAGTGTAACTATGCCCAGATTGACAGAGAGGCCCTCAGCCTGGTGTGGGGGGTGAAGAAGTTCAATCACTACCTGCACGGACAGAAATTTACTCTACTAACTGATCATCAACCTCTTGTCTCCATTTTCAACCCTAAGAAGGGCGTCCCGATAATGACAGCACAACGGCTACAGAGGTGGTCCCTTTTCCTAGGGGCACACCAATATGACATCGAGTACAAAGGAACTAAACAGCACGGGAATGCTGATGGATTGTCGCGCCTACCGTTGCCGACGGTGGAAGAAGCACCTGCAGTGGATCCTGTGGAGATATTCCACTCGACCATAGTCGAATGTCTACCTGTGACGAATGCAAACATAGAAAAGGAAACACGAAATGACCCGACACTCTCCAGGGTGTATGATTTAATGATGAAGGGATGGCCAGCACATGGCGAACCACTGTTGCCAGCATTCTCGCCGAGAAGAGAACAGCTGTCAGTGTGCCGAGGAACATTGATGTGTGGATCCAGAGTAGTAATTCCACCCAAATTGAAGGATAGAGTGCTCAATGACCTTCATGAGGGTCATCTGGGAGGGGTAATAATGAAGAACTTAGCCAGAGCGTTCGTGTGGTGGCCGGGAATCGATAGAGAAATCGAAGAGATGACCAAGAGCTGTACAGGATGCCAGAAGGTCCAAAACGCCCCACCACAAGCCCCTCTACATCCATGGGAGTGGCCCTCATCTCCATGGCAAAGGGTACACATTGATTTTGCCGGTCCATTTATGGACTCGATGTTTTTAATTGCGGTGGATGCACATTCAAAGTGGCCAGAGGTAATAAAAATGTCCTCAACCACCACAGTTAAAACCATCACAGTCTTACGAACCATATTCACCAGAAATGGGCTGCCTGAACAGATTTGCTCCGACAATGGACCACAGTTTGTGTCTGAAGAGTTCCGGAGGTTCTTAAAGAACAATGGTGTTAAGCATTACACATCCGCCCCATATCATCCAGCCACCAATGGATTGGCTGAGAGGTTCGTTCAAACATTCAAGAAGGCTATCAAGGCAATGTGTAATGAAGACATACCCCTACAATACAAGGTGGATAACTTCTTGTTTGCCTACCGGAATGCGACACATGCGGTTACCAACCAAACTCCAGCCATGATGTTCTTCAATTGAAGACTAAGATGCCACTTGGATTTGGTTAAGCCAAACATCAGAAGAGATGTGGAGAACAGGCAGTTTCAGAATATGAATGAAAGGCCAACCAGGAGTTTTAAGATAGGTCAACCAGTTTTGGCCCGGGATTACTGCCCAGAGAAATGGCAGCCAGGAACGATCTGCACACGGCAAGGACCTCTAATGTATACCGTGGATGTTGGAGAGAGCATTGTAAGACGCCATGCTGACCAGATTCTAGAGTCACTGGAAAACGTCAAATCCACACCACGATCCGATACACCTGGCGATGAAACCGAAGTACCAATTGCATCTACCTCAGAATCGGTGATATTGGAAGCAGACGAACCAAACAACGACATTGATCCCGAATCAACTTTGCCAGAAGAACCTGATACCCCAAAGAGGCGTTATCTGGACAGAATCAGGAAGCCTCCTCAAAGACTGAATTTATAATTGCTTAACTTCAGCTAATGTAAATAGCAACTGTAATTGTAAATATGTTATTTAATTATTAATCGAATGTTATGTACTGTTTAGCTAAAAGGGGAGGAATTGTAGTGTATGTACTTTGAAGAAGGAACTATATTCTGCAGCCCCTGTATACTGCAGCACCAATAGTGACCACCCCAGTATATAAGCCTGTGTAGTAACTTTGTACAGTAGTTCCAGTTTTGTCTCCATTCAGTAAACACCTGTTATAACCAACTCCTGCAGTCCGTGTCTCAATTACACACGGACGTTACACTGACAACATCCCGGCTGTCGTGCTGAAGACATGTGCTCCAGAACTAGCCGCGCCTCTAGCCAAGTTGTTCCAGTACAGCTACAACACTGGCATCTATCTGACAATGTGGAAAACTGCCCAGGTATGTCCTGTCCACAAAAAGCAGAACAAATCCAACCTGGCCAATTACCGCCCCATCAGTCTACTCTCAATCATCAGCAAAGTGATGGAAGGTGTCATCGACCAGTGTCAGAGGCCAGTGTCGAGAGCGGAGAGAGCGGCGGCACAGTGAGTACTTAAACTCACTTTCACGGGCTTTTTTACAGAGGCCAGTGTCGGGAGGAGCAGAGAGCAATGGTACAGAGAGTACTTAAACTCATTTTCGTGGGCTTTCTTTCAGAGGCCAGTGTCGGGAGTAGCAGAGAGCGGCGATACAGTGAGTACTTAAACTCACTTTCGCGGGCTTTTTTACAGACGCCAGTGTCCGGAGGAGCAGAGAGCGGTGGTACATTGAGTACTTAAACTCACTTTCGCGGGCTTTTTTACAGACGCCAGTGTCCGGAGGAGCAGAGAGCGGTGTTACATTGAGTACATAACTCACTTTCACGGGCTTTTTTACAGAGGCCAGTGTCGGGAGGAGCAGAGAGCGGCGGTACAGTAAGTACTTAAACTCACTTTTGCGTGCTTTCTTTCAGAGGCTTACCAATCTCACAGACCGGCGGCGGTGTTCTGGAGCCACGTCACGATTCAAAAAGTGACGTGGGCAATAGGAAGCAGCTGATTGGGTGAGTACGGCCCGGTGAGTATTTATACTACTCTATAGTTTGACAGTTAAGATTAATAGTTTATAAAATTTAGAAGGTCTTAATTTTTGTGGTTATAGTTTCTAAGGTCTCTGTTGTGTATCGGGGAGTGCTAATAACCAAGGGCCCTTGAGTATATCATTTAATTGTAGTGTAATTAGTGGTATTGATTTGATTTAATTTAATTTAAATTAATTAAAGGGTAAGTCATGGCAGGACAATTCGGCCCCATGGCATGCTCCTCCTGCACTATGTGGGAAATCAGGGACACTTCCTGTGTCCCTGACAACCATGTGTGCGGGAAGTGTATCCAGCTGCAGCTACTGACAGACCACATTGCGGCGCTGGAGCTGCGAATGGATACATACTGGAGCATTCGCGATGCTGAGGACATCGTGGATAGCACGTTTAGGGAGTTGGTCATACCGCAGGTAAAGGCTGCACAGGCAGGAAGGGAATGGGTGACCACCAGGCAGAGTAATAGGTGCAGGCAGGTAGTGCAGGGGTCCCCTGTGGCCATCCCTCTCTCAAACAGATATACCACTTTGGATATTGTTGAGGGAGATGGCTTATCGGGGGAAGGCAGCAGCAGCCAACTTCCTGGCACCATGGGTGGTTCTGCTGCACAGGATGGGAGGAAAAAAGAGTGGGAGAGCTATAGTGATAGGGGATTCTATTGTAAGGGGAATAGACAGGTGTTTCTGCGGCCGCAAACGAGACTCCAGGATGGTATGTTGCCTCCCTGGTGCAAGGGTCAAGGATGTCTCAGGGCGGCTGCAGGGCATTCTGGAGGGGAGGGCGAACAACCAGTTGTTGTGGTGCATATAGGTACCAACGTTATGGGTAAAAAATGGAATGAGGTCCTAAAAGCTGAATATAGGGAGTTAGGAAGTAAATTAAAAAATAGGACCTCAAAGGTAGTAATCTCAGGATTGCTACCAGTGCCACGTGCTAGTCAGAGTAGAAATAGAAGGATATTTCAGATGAATGTGTGGCTAGAGGAATGGTGCAAGTGGGAGGGATTCAAATTCCTGGGACATTGGAACCGATTCTGGGGGAGGTGGGACCAGTGCTAACTGGACGGTTTGCACCTGGGTGGGACCAGGACCAATGTCCTAGGGGGAGTGGTTGCTAGTGCTGTTGGGGAGGGTTGGGAACCTGTGCAGGGAGACAGAGGAAAGGGAAGCAAGGATAGAAACAAAAGACAGGAAGGAGACAAGCAAAAGTGGAAGGCAGAGAAATCAAGGGTGTAAATCAAACAGGGCTACAGTAAATAACAATTCAAAAAGGACTAAGAGTGTAAAAAAACAAGCCTGATGGCTTTGTGTCTTAATGCGAGGAGCATTCGTAATAAGGTGGATGAATTAGCTGCGCAAATAGATGTAAACGGATATGATGTAATTGGAATTATGGAGACATGGCTCCAGGGTGACAAAGGCTGAGAATTCAACATCCAGGGGTATTCAATATTCAGGAAGGACAGGCAAAAAGCAAAAGGAGGTGGGGTAGCATTGCTGGATAAAGAAGAGATTAACACAATAGTAAGGAAGGATATTAGCTCTGATGATGTGGAATCTGTATGGGTAGAGCTGAGAAATACCAA
Source organism: Somniosus microcephalus (assembly GCF_052327205.1). NCBI lineage: Eukaryota > Metazoa > Chordata > Chondrichthyes > Squaliformes > Somniosidae > Somniosus > Somniosus microcephalus. The sequence continues at coordinate 323,681,935 of NC_140988.1, forward strand.
GGGGCAGAAAATGTTAGTGGGAGTTGTATAAAGACCCTCAAACAGTAATGCTGAGGCTGGGGATGGCATTAAACGGGAAATTAGAGACGTGTGCAATAAGGGCACAGCAGTTATTATGGGTGACTTTAATCTACATACAGATTGGGCTAACCAAATTCGTAACAATACTGTGGAGGAGGAATTCCTAGAGTGTATACGGGATGGTTTCCTGGACCAATATGTCGAGGAACCAACTAGAGTTCAGGCCATCTTAGACTGGGTATTATGTAATGAGAAAAGATTAATTAGCAATCTTGTTGTGCAAGGCCCCTTGGGGCGGAGCGATCATAATATGATAGAATTCTTCATTACGATGGAGAGTGAAGTAGTTAACTGAGAGACTAGGGTCCTGAAATTAAATAAAGGAAACTACGATGGTATGAGGCGCGAGTTGGTTAGGATGGATTGGGGAACCTTACTTAAAGGGTTGACAGTGCATAGGCAATGACAAACATTTAAAGATCGCATGGATGAACTACAGAATTTGTTCATCCCTGTTTGGCATAAAAATAAAACAAAAAAGGTGACTCAACTGTGGCTGACAAGGGAAATTAGGGATAGCATAAGATCCAAGGAGAGGACATATAAAATGGCCAGAAAAAGCAGCGAACCTGAGGATTGGGAGCAGTTTAGGATTCAGCAAAGGAGGACAAAAGGATTAATTAAGAGGGGGAAAATAGAATATGAGAGTAAGCTTTCAGGGAACATAAAAACTGACTGTAAAAGCTTCTATAGATATGTGAAGAGAAAAAGATTGGTGAAGTCAAGCCTAGGTCACTTGCAGTCAGAATCAAGGGAAATTATAATGGGGAACAAAGAAATGGCAGACCAATTAAATACATACTTTGGTTCGGTCTTCACAAAGGAAGACACAAATAACCTTCCAGAGATGTCGGGGAACATTGGGTCTAATGAGAGGGAGGAATTGAATGAAATCAGTATTTGTAGGGAAATGGTGTTAGTGAATTTGACGGGATTGAAGGCCGATAAATCCCCAGGGCCTGATAATCTACATCCTAGGGTACTTAAGGAAGTGGCCCTAGAAATAGTAGATGCATTGCTGGTCATCTTCCAAAATTCTATAGACTCTGGAATAGTTCCCATGGATTGGAGGGTAGCTAATGTAACCCCACTATTTGAAAAGGTGGTAGAGAGAAAACGGGGAAGCCTGACATCGGTAGTGGGGAAAACGCTAGAGTCCGTTATAAAAGATGTAATAGCGGAGCACTTGGAAAACAGTGACAGGATCAGACAAAGTCAACATGGATTTACAAAAGGTAAATCATGCTTGACTAATCTACTGGAATTTTTTGAGGATGTAACTGGTAGAATAGCTAAGGGAGAACCAGTGGATGTGGTGTATTTGGACTTTCAGAAGGCTTTCAATAAGTTCCCGCATAAGAGATTGGCGTACAAAGTTAAAGCACATGGGATTGGGGGTAAGGTACTGATTGGATAGAGAACTGGTTGGCAGACAGGAAGCAAAGAGTTTGAATAAACGGGTCTTTTTCCGAGTGGCAGGCCGTGACTAGTGGGGTACCACAGGGATCGGTGCTAGGACCCCAGCTATTCACAATATATATTAATGATCTAGATGAGTGAACTAGATGTAATATCTCCAAGTTTGCAGATGACATAAAGCTGGGTGGGCGTGTGTGCTGTGAGGAGGATGCAGAGAAACTCCAGTATGATTTGGACAGGTTGGGTGATTGGGCAGATTCATGGCAGATGCAGTATAATGTGGATAAATGTGAGGTTATCCGCTTTGGTGGCAAAAACAGGAAGACAGATTATTATCTGAACGGCAATAGATTGGGAAAAGGGGAAGTGCAACGAGACCTGGGTGCCTTTGTGCATCAGTCGCTGAAGGTAAGCATGCAGATGCAGCAGGCGGTTAAGAAGGCAAATGGTATGTTGGCCTTCATAGCGAGAGGATTCGAGTACAGGAGCAAGGATGTCTTGCTGCAGTTGTACAGGGCCTTGGTGAGACCACACCTTGAGTATTGTGTGCAGTTTTGGTCACCTTATCTGAGGAAGGATGTTCTTGCCATTGAGGGAGTGCAGTGAAGATTCATCAGACTGATACCTGGGATGGCAGGAATGACGTATGAAGAGAGATTGGGTCGATTAGGCTTATATTCGCTAGAGTTTAGAAGAATGAGAGGGGATCTCATTGAAACTTATAAAATTCTTACAGGACTAGACAGACTAGATGCAGGAAGGATGTTCCCGATGGCAGGGCAGTCTAGAACCAGGGGTCACAGTCTAAGGATAAGGTGTAAGCCATTTAGGACTGAGATGAGGAGGAATTTCTTCACCCAGAGAGTGGTGAACCTGTGGAATTCTCTACCACAGAAGGCAGTTGAGGCCAACTTATTAAATATATTCAAGAAGGAGTTAGATATATTTCTTAAGGCTAAAGGGATCAAGGGATATGGGGAGAAAGCAGGGACAGGATACTGAATTTGGATGATCAGCCATGATCTCATTAAATGGCGGAACAGGCTCGAGGGGCCAAATATCCTACTCCTACTCCTATCTTCTATGTTTCTCTGTTTCTATCAAGCGGCACTTACTCACCAATAACCTGCTCACTGATGCCCAGTTTGGGCTGCGCCAGGACCACTCGGCTTAAGGCCTCAATACAGCCTTGGTCCAAACATGGACAAAGGAGCTGATTTCCAGAGGTGAGGCGTGAGTGACTGCCTTTGATATCAAGGCAACATTTGACCGAGTGTGGCATCAAGGAGCCCTAGTAAAACTGAAGTCAATGGGAATCAGAGGGAATACGCTCCACTGGCTGGAGTCATACCTAGCACAAAGGAAGATGGTTGTGGTGATTGAAGGTCAATCATCACAGCCCCAGGACATCGCTGCAGGAGTTCCTCAGGGCAGTGTCCTAGGCCCAACCATCTTCAACTGCTTCATCAATGACCTTCCCTCCAACATAAGGTCAGAAATGTAGATGTTCGCTGATGATTGCACAGTGCTCAGCACCATCACAACTCCTCAGATAATGAAGCAGTCCATGCCCATATGCAACAAGACCTGGACGACGTTCAGGCTTGGGCTGATAAGTGTAGGGTAACATTCGCGCCACAGAAGTGCCAGGCAATGACTATCTCCAACAAGCAAAAGTCTAACCATCTCCCCTTGACATTCAATGGTATTACAATCGCCGAATCCCCCCCATCAACATCCTGGTGGCCACCATTGACCAGAAACTTAACTGGACCAGCCACATAAATACTGTGGCAACAAGAGGAGGTCAGAGGCTAGGTATTCTGAGGCGAGTGTCTCACCTGCTGACTCCCCAATGCCTTTCCACCATCTACAAGGCACAAGTAAGGAGTGTGATGGAATACGCTCCACTTGCCTTGATGAGTGCAGCTGCAACAACACTCAAGAAGCTCGATACGATCCAGGACAAAGCAGCCCATTTGATTGGCACCACATCCACCACCTTAAACATTCACTCCCTCCACCACTGGTGTACCGTGGCTGCAGTGTGTACCATCTACAAGATGCACTGCAGCAACTCGCCAAGGCTTCTTTGGCAGCACCTCCCAAGCCCACGACCTCTTCCACCTAGAAGGACAAGGGCAGCAGGTGCATGGGAACACCACCACCTCCAAGTTCCCCTCCAAGCCACACACCATCCTTACTTAGAGGCATATCGCTGATCCTTCATCGTCGCTGGGTCAAAATCCAGGAACTCCCTCCCTAACAGCACTGTGGGAGCACCTTCACCACACGGACTGCAGTGGTTTAAGAAGGCGGCTCACCACCACCTTCTCAAGGGCAACTAGGGATGGGCAATAAATGCTGGCCTTGCCAGTGACGCCCAGATCCCATAAGCGAATTAAAACAAAAGTTAGACCGGCGATCTGTTTGCTGTGGAAGCAGATATCAATGTTGTGTCAATGTGTTGCCAGCGTTGGTCCTCAGGTAAGGCCCAGGAAGGGGTTGGAACAAGCTGTAGTGGGTAGGGGGATGACGCTGATGCCAGAACAGTCGGGGTTTTTAAATTAATTTTTTAATAAGTTTCCTTTCGTTGCCGGCCTTGAGGGCCACTGAGGAACCCTGAGCGGAGGACACCAGAAGCTCATTCCTCACAAATTATGAAAAGGGGCCCATTAACAGGTGTTAGGCCCCTAATTTATATATTCAAGGGGCTAAATTCCTACTTTAGGTGTCTGCCCAGCATGCCTAAAAATGGGCCCACAAATTTAACGGATTGGGTGCAGGCCGTCCCACTGCTAAATTGGTGTGCTTTGCACCTGTTTTACACCCGAAATATAGACGCGATGCATACCAATTCCTACCTCAATGAGTTTACACCTAACAGAAAAAGAGACTCCAACTTGCAGAATCCATCAAGTAATGGCAGACATCCTGCATATCTAAATGATTATACGGCAAACAAAAGAATTAAAAAATTGTGCGGTCCATGCGCTGCCACGACGCCTGCCTTGGGTGGATGGGGTGAGGTGCTGCAGGGGATGCGAGGAGGCCAGAATTAGAGGAGCACAGATATCTCGGGGGTTGTGGGGCTGAAGGAGATTGCAGAGATAGGGAGGGACGAGGCCATGGAGGGATTGAAAACAAGGATGAGAATTTTAAAATCGAGGCGTTGCTTAAACGGGAGCCGATGTAGGTCAGCGGGCATAGGGGTGATGGGTGAATGGAACTTGGTGCGAGTTAGGACACGGGCAGCAGAGTTTTGGATGATCTCAAGTTTACGGAGGGTAAATCATGGGAGTGCATTGGAATGGTCAAGTCTAGAGGTAAAAAGGCATGGATGAGGGTTTCAACAGTTAAACTATAAATAATGAATTCCTTCCAAATGTATGTGCCGAGGAATGTGTGCTAAATTATCCAAACGGACCATGGGGCTATGTGATTTCCATCTGATTTTAATAGCAGAACACAGTGAAAATAATTGTAGAACTAAACTGTTATCACAGGAAATCACAGGAACCCCACAGTGCAGATAGAGGCCATTTCGGCCCATCGAGCCTGCACCGACACATATCCCACCCTATCCCCGTAACCCCACGTATTTAATCCCCCTAACACTAAGGGTCAATTTATCATAGCCAATCAACCTAACCCGCACATCTTTGGACTTGTTTATAAATACATAAACATTTTTAATATAAATAAAAAGCACACATGCTTTATAACTGCTATTATGTTGAAAGATTTATTTAATGTAATAAAAATCTGAATGATTAATTATGGGAAGTAGATGAACTTTTACAACCCTTTCGGCTGTATTTGTAGTTGTTGAATTATCCAGCAGATGTCAGCATGCACTCTTAGAACACAGAACTAAATGCTGAAGCAGCTGTCACAGTCAATAACACTAACCCTCGGTCCTCAGTGTCTTCTGTACAAAGCAGAGTTGGCAGCCGCTTTGGAAGCTGGTTTTACTGATGGACAAGGTCATTTTTACTGACAAAATACATTGCGTACAGATGGCAAACAAGCAGCATAAGTATATTAAAAAAAAACATGAGAATTTTTAGGAACAAAAACGACCATTGGGCTCAGCGAGCCCGTCCCTTTCTCAGAGATCAGCTTCTCCACCCACGCACCTTCTCACTACATCCCTCAATCCCTCATCTCTTCAGAAACACATCTAATTGTCTTTTCAAACCATTTCTGCTGTTCACTTCAATTACCTTGCATGGTTATGTACTCTAAAACTCTATTATTCTTTAGGTAAAAAAGTGTTGCCTTACTTCCCTTCTTCCTCTTAACTTCCTAATTTTTAATTAATGCAATGCTGTCCAGTCTCAATAAATCTTAAAATCCCACAAAATATTCTTGCTTCCTTTCTAAGATTGAACAAGCAAAACATTACAGATGGAAACTTTTTTTAATTAAAAAAAAAATGTTAGTAAATTTACTTATGATTGGCAAGTCTAGTACAAAAACAATGGGTTTATTTATAATTAAAAGTTGATATATTACAGTTACTGCTTAAAAATCTAAACAATCTGAAGTTTCTTTGGCATTAGCTCTCCAGTTGGGAAATTTAATGTAAAAATTAAGTAATAAAGTAGCTGTGTGAAAATGCAACGAGAGTTTAACAAACCCGTATAATTTTTTATGTTGAAAACTGCCATATATGTGCACCGTACTGATAATAAATGCAGTAGGCTTGCATATCTTATTAGGAAAACAATCCAACCCCTTACATTGTATACTCCAGTGTCAGAATCTGCAGTCAAATTAAACCTGTGGTTTTCATTCTCCAACATCATTTATCCATTGTTTTTTTTTGTTACGAATTACCATCACCATCTGCTCACCTGTGCAGTGTGCTTAATGCGACAATCCATTCATAGACTACGCCTCAGTAAAATCATCACATTTCGTTAAAGGGTTAGTACACTATGTATATTGTATAAAATAACAGATGGTCAAGGATGGATTACTGAGGTGTATGTGATCCCTTGCTGGTTCTGGGTTTGTACGTGCAAGAGAGGCTGCCAAGCTAACATTGAATTGCATTGTGATTCATTCACTGCCATCCATTTTTCTTCAGATAAAAAGAAAACCTGCAAATGCTGTAAATATGAAATAGGTAGATATTTTTACAGTGATGTGGAATTTCTTTCTCTTTCAGTTTGACAAACAGGTCAGAAGCTATCCTGGAGATAATCTTTAGTACTTTACCAGAAATTGTACATAAGGTACAATAGCAAGACAGCAGCTTCAATCCAGTGATAATGTCATTAACTACGAAAGGCTCATGAGGATTCGCAATAATGGTTAGTGACTCAAAATTTTATACTTTAAACAATTGGGGATTGCAATTCGTTTTTGGCCCGTTTTCAGGTCTGAAATTGGTGGTGCGCTGCGAGGCACACCAGAAGCCAAAGGCCCGAGGCACATTCGAAATTAGGTCTTGGGCCTCATCAGCTAAATGGCAGCGAACTGTGGATGCCAGTCGTGCCTCTAGAGGCAACTCGCCGATTCCACAAGGATGAAGTTGCAATGGCTTCCTCCCCAGCAGTGGCTCTCAGGTCGGCCCTGGGGGGAGGGGAGGAGAGGGGTGGGGTGTGCAGGCGATTGAGAGGGCAGGGAGCTGATCGACAAGGAGTGAGGGCAGGATTTAGCAGGAGGGAGGGGGCGATTGGGAGGGAATGAGGGGATGATCGGGGGGGGGTGGTATGGGGCAATTGGGAGGAAGCAAGGGGACGATCGGAAGGGGGGGCGATCGGGAGGGCATGAGGGGGTGATCAGGGGGGGCAATTGGGAGGGAGGAAGCAAGGGGACGATCGGAAGGATGGGGGGTCAATCGGGAGGGATGGAGAGGCAAACAAGAGGGGGCCAAGTGAGTAACAGCAACGGTCTTCGGGACAGTTATGGAGCCAGGAGGCGCTCTCCTGGCTCCACATTCAGGTAAGTATTTTTGTTAAAACTTACCTTTTTGGTGGCAGCCTCCAGTGGTGCCTTTAAGTGCCACTGGTTAGGTTGTATGTAGAAATGGTTGTTCTGAATACAGCTGGCATCAGGGCAGTGCAATTTTGGGAAGAGGACCTCAAACATGCATTAAGCACCCTGTTTCAGCTGACCCTGGACGCCTATACTAGAGCCTTTACCAATTTGATAGGCAGTGCACTTCTGGCAGTGGTGGGTGGTGTGTGGAATATGCGTGCACACACCACCCGTCATATTGAATGCTTAGGCCACCATGTTACGCCTGTAAAATGAGTGTGGCATCAATGAATTTCTAGGTGGTGGACTTCAAGTGAATGCAAGGCCACCTACTCCTAGGAAAATAAGAGTCCAAATGGGGTAGAGGTGCAAATGGACAACTTGAGATAGGGACAGCTTGAGATAGGGACAGCTTGAGATAGGGACAGCTTGAGTTAGGGACAGCTTGAGATAGGGACAACTGCAGATGGGGACAACTGAAGATGGGGACAACTGGAGACAGGGACAACTGGAGATAGGGACAACACTTGTGGCGCGTGAAATGTGCGTAAACATGCCACTCGCCATATTGAAAGCTTAGGCGCCATTTTACACCTGTAAAATGAGTGTGGCATCAATGAACTTCTAGGTGGTGGATTTCAAGCGAATGCAAGGCCACCTACTCCTTGGAAATTAAGGGCTGGATTTTGATACTGGGGCGGGCTGGGGTCGAGTAATCCGCATTTCGTGTTAGCCATCCGATTCTAAATCGATGTGGGAAAATGATGCCATTTTAACTTAATTGGCCAATTGAGTTCCAATGTGTGGGAACCCATGGCCAATGAATTTTACCAGTCTGAAAGTCGCCTCCAATGATATCATCATTGCTGCTGCATTTAAGGTCTGCAACAAGCCTTGCTTCTTCTGCAGACTGCCAAGCTTTTGCCCTTGCATGTTAGAGGCACCTGCAGGAAGAATGGCCAGCCAGAGACCTAGGTCTGCACCCTGCTTTGATGACGTTGCCCTGCAGGCTTTAGTGGAGGGAGCAAGAGCAAATAAAGAGGTGCTCTTCCCTTCTTCAGGGAGGAAGAAGCCTCCCCAGCAAACCAAGGCTGTGTGGATCCAGGTGGCAGAGGAGGTCAACTCTTTGTCAATAACCTGCAGAACCTAGCTTCAGTGCAGGAAGAGGTTTCATGACCTTCTGCGCACTGGAAAAGTGAGTATGAATTTCCCATCACCCTCAACCTGATCCCCATTGCCTCTCCTCACCAGAACTCAGCTTTAGCAATCTCTTCCTCCACATCCCACTTGACACTGACATCCATGCACCCTTACCCATTCCCTCTCTCTTTATGGTCACATTCACCTAACTATTCGACTATGCAGCCCTCACACTCCCTATCACTGTGATGCAATTACAACTTACAACACACAGGGAAGGCCCTTGGTCTTGCCAACTCACTCCATCTTTGTCTCCTTCTAAGTATCTATGCTATGGATTCTCTACACTCACTCCTTCATTCTCACTCAAACTCCACTTGTCTCCCTCATTGCAGGAAAAGAGAGCTCACAATAAGAGGGAAAGAGCGAGGACAGGAGGAGGGCCACCCTCAGTAGCCCAGCTCACCACCTGGGAGGAGGCGGTTCTGGAGATCGTGGGAGTGGAGAAAGATTCCCAAGTGGGGGATGGACAGACAGGTGCATCACAGCAAGCTGGTGACAAAATAGTTTTCCATCTCTCTCAATGACATTGCATGAGTCGCTGATGATGATTCTGAAGCTCTAACAGATGGACTTATGCTCTAACCTTGTAACCTTGGCCTCACATCTCTGACTCTTTCCTTTACTCCCCCACAGGACCATCTCAAGCACCTGTCCCCATATCCAGGAGGAAGAGCATGAGCCTCAAGACTCCTCAGAGGAAGCTGCAACCTCTGAGGGTGCAGCGTCAGCAGAATTCACTGCACCCAGCACCAGCGCAGACACTCACACCTCAGAGGGAACATCGCGAGATAGAGTAGTGTTGTCACCTGGTGTATCACAGCTCACAAGTGAGCATCAGCAGATTGTGGAGACAGGGACAGCAGTGGAGAGTCCTAGTCGGAGGGCGCAGGACTCTGCCAGCTCGGCTCAGCTGCATGCCGACCCTCTGCCTCTGGGTCCATCCATAAGATCAGCGGTGCTGGAACTCCAGGAACAGATGCAGGAGTCTCTGGCAGGTTTTGTCTCCAGGGTCGCTGCGAGTGTGGAGCGAATGGAGGAGTCCATTGCGAACATGAGCAGAGCCTTTGTGGAGTCACTGGCGCATGAACGCATCACCATGGAAAGGATGGCAACCTCCATGGAGGTGATAAGTCTCCAGAGTGCAGAAAACATGTTGAGTGTTCTGAATAGAATGACATCTCTGGAGGAGCGATGGTCATCTATTGAACAGAGAAACCAGACCTTCATGGAAGTCCTTCTGAGTAGGACTGCCAGTGCAGATACGGGTCCCCATGGCCCCCCTGATGTGCAGCAAGGTGCTCTCAAGCCACTTGCAAGCGCTGAGGGGGACCTGACCCATGAGAGGGAAGTTGGTGGCAGACATCAAGGAAGTGGGGGCTTCTCTCCAAGTGCTCACACTTCCATCCCACTGCAGAGCCCTCGGTCAGAGCCCCACCAGAGTCCACACCCAACTGAGATCGGCGTCTCAACCCCTGTACAGCCGCAGGAGCAGCAGACTCTTGGCGAGCCCTCACAGGTTCGCAACCCCAGAGGATGCCCGCCAAATGTGTCAAGACAGGAGCAGCAAGAAAGTGAGCAAGGGGCCTCCACATCTGCTGAAGCCACAGGGAAAGCACCACGTAGGAGCACGTGTAAGAGAAAGATATTGCACAAATGGTCACAAGGGTTGTCACTTGAGTGAAATTTGATGTTTTATGTTAAAAAGCCATCAGATGATTACTGTAAATAAAAAATCTGATGGCTACTGCTGTAGTTGTGGCGTGTGTCATTTTGCGAATGGGACTTCCACATTGAGGGCTTAGGATTACTTGCAATTGTCAGTATGGTGGTCAAATTGCTAGGAATCCGCTTGTTCTTGGCCGTTGTCGATGCTCAGGTAAGAAGCTGCGAGGCAAAAGTGCTTGATTGGCTAGGCTAAGCAAATCTGGCCAAGATGAGTGCGTTTCTTGCATCCCGGGCAGCAATGTTCTCACGTACTGCCGCCGCTGGTTGATGGGCCTCTGCAAGATGTTCGTTTTTGCTCTCCTCCTCCTCCTCCTCATCTGAGGAGGATATGTGACGAGCCACTTGGTCCTCAGGAATCTGCAAGCCACGACGCTGTGCCATGTTGTGAAGTGCACAGCAAACCACGACGATTCTGGAGACCTTGGCTGCTGAGTACTGCAGGGCTCCACCTGATCTATCCAGGCATCTGAAGCGCATCTTCAGCAAACCGATGGTTTGCTCGATTATGGCTCTGGTGGACATGTGGCTGGAGTTGTAGCTCTCTTCAGCTTCATTGGATGGGCTCCTCAATGGTGTCATTAGCCACGTCTTCAGGGGATAGCCCTTGTCTCCAAGTAGCCATCCGTTAAGTTGGTCTGGCGGACTGAATAGCGGAGGCACACTAGACTGGTGCAGTATGAAGGAGTCATGGCAACTGCCAGGGTATTGGCACAAACATGCAAAATTTCCTTCTTGTGGTCACACACCAGCTGAACGTTAAGGGAGTGGAAGCTCTTGCGGTTGACAAAAATACCTGGATTGCGATGGGGTGCCTTAAGGGACACATGTGTGCAGTCAACGACGCCCTGCACCCTTGGAAAGCCTGCCAGATTAGCTAATCCAATCGCACGCGCCATGACACTTGCTTGATCCTTGGTGAAATGGATGTGATTGTGCGCGATGGCAAAGAGGGCATCGGTTAGCTGCGTGATGCAAGTGTGTGCGGCTGCCTGGGAGATGCCGCTAATGTCTGCTGCTGATCCCTGGAATGAGCCTGAGGCAAAAAAGTTGAGTGCGGTGGTGACTTTGACGGCCACTGGTAAGGGTTGTCCACCTGGTCCTCTGGGCTCCATGTCTTGTTGCAGCATTGCGCAGATTTCACCCACTACCTCTCGCGAAAGTCGGAGCTGCCTTTGGCACTGCTGCTCAGACATGTTGAGTTAGCTGACCCTACGTCTGTAGACCCTGTTTGGGGGGGTTTCTCCTGCGCTGACGGGCTTCCATGCGCTGGCCCCTTCTGGCCTGTGCAGCTTCAGGCGGGTGAGCAGCAGCTTGGTGCTCCTGCTGGTGCTGCTGCTGTTGTTGCTGCTGCTGTTGGTGCTGCTGTTGTTCCTGGTTCTGCTGGTGCCACGGCTGGTCTTTGTCCTCATCTGATGTCCAGAAGGGAAGGAAATAAATGCCTCCCATGCTTCGGGTATATGCCTCAGTTGAGGAAGCGTTCAGTCAAGGTGGTGAGAGGGGTTTCCCAGGAGGTCACACTGGAGATGGGTGTCAGGCTCCAAATTCCACAGCTGTGGTTATGCCTTCTAAAAGTTCCCCTAGATCTGAGACAACAAAGTCCTGCCACCTGCAAATGATGGCTGATCAAATCTCCTATTTAATGGTTGAGCTGCAGCTGATAGTCAGCAATCCAATTGTGCTACCGCCAGGTTTCACCGTCGTGTTTCAGAACAGGCGTGCTTCACATGGGAAAAGGGTTAAAATCACAAAGGCCTATCAAAATGGTGTTATAGAGGCAATTTAGTGCTTGTTAAGGGCCTTAACGGCCTATCCCACCTCTTGGAGACGGGCCCAGTAGACATGATTTAATGAAAATTGTTTGGAGGCGGGATGGAGGCGGGGTTGGGCCCGCCCACCAGCTTTGCAATTTTAACCCCCCACACACCTCCAATCCCGCCTCAACGGCCCGATGAAATTCGAGCCCTACGAGTCTAAATGGGGTAGAGGCGCAAAGGGATCTAAGGGTACACAAAGCATTAAGGGGGTGAAATTGGATGCCTTTGCGGGGGTGCTAACGGGGCGCAAATGGCTTTGTGACTGGGTGCGGCGCTGACATTGACTCCCTGCCCAATGTGCAGCGCTGCTAAAGTCTCTGCCCGCTCTCCGATGTTAGCGCTCAAAGAAGGAAGCGGAGCACCTGGTTTAGTGCTCCACTTCCCCCTTGGGGCGCTAAAACTCAATTTCACAATCGCCGGTGCTAATTAGCGCCGGGTGCTAAAGTTAGTGCCCAGGCGATGTTAGCGCCCCTAAATGGTCGATACCGAATTTTTCCCCCTAAAAGTAGCAACGCAGGTTAACAAAGCCATAAAAGTGCAATCAAAGCACTGTGGTTCATTTCTAGGGGAATAGAATTCAAAAGCAGGGAAGCTATATTAAACTTATATAGAACCTTGGTTAGACTGCATTTAGACTACTGTGTGTATAGAAGCACTAGAAAAAGTGCTAAAAACATTTACAGGGATGATACCATAACTGAGAGATTAAACTATCAGGAAAGACTGAATAAGCTGGGGCTCTTTGCTCTAGTAAAGAGAAGACTGTACGGTGACCTGATAGCGGCCTTTAAATTTATGAAATGGTTCAATAGGGTAGACGTAGAGAAGATTGTGGGGAGTCCAAAACTAAGGGCCATAAATAGAAGATAGTCACTAATAAATCTAATTAGGAGAAATTTCTTTACTCAGAGAGTGTGGTGAAAATGTAGAACTCACTACCGCATGGAATGGTTGAGCCGAATTGTGTAGGTGCATTTAATGGAAGCTGGATAAGTACATGTTTGAGAAAGGAATAGAAGTATATGTTGAAAGGAGGGGGGTGGTGGGGTTAAGTAAATAGAGTGGAATGAGGCTCGTGTACAGCATAAACATTGGCATAGCACCAAACATAAGCAAAGAATAGTCTGCTTCTGTGCTGAAAATTCTATGTAATTCTACATAGCCTCCTTCAGTATTCTGGATTGTAAACTATCTGGGCCTGGCAGCTTATCAAATTTAAGACTCACTAACTTTTTAATATAATTTCCTTTTTACTATTTATATCTCTTAGCTGCTCTCTATCTTCATCTAATACTACTCCTGTCTTTGAATCATAGAATCATAGAATGGTTACAGCACAGAAGGAGGCCATTTGGCCCGTCGAACCTGTGCCAGCTCTCTGCAAGAACACTTCAGCTAGTCCCACTCCCCCGCCCTTTCCCCGTAGCCCTGCAGTTTTTTTTCCTTCAGGTACTTATCCAATTCCCTTTTGAAAGCCACAATTGAGTTTGCCTCCACCACCCTTTCAGGCAGTGCATTCCAGATCCTAACCACTCGCTGCGTAAAAAGTTTTCCCTCATGTCGCCTTTGGTTCTTCTGCCAATCTCCTTAAATCTGTATCCTCTGGTTCTCGACCCTTCCGCCAATGGGAACAGTTTCTCTCTCACTACTCTGTCTACACCCCTCATGATTTTGAATAACTCTATCAAATCTCCTCTCAGTCTTCTCTGCTCTAATGATAAGTGATATACCTATCAATTCATTCCATGAAAAGCGACGAGTTAAGATAGTAACTATAGGTTTTTATTGGCTAAATAACAGAGCCCACCCTCGTGGGTGATCGGTTCCAACAAGGAAGAATACTAGCCAAGCGGTCACCTTTATACCTGGGCAAGCAGGCGGAGCCATGGGCGGAGTCAGCTGAGGTATGCCTAGGTATAACTGCGTGCGTGGCAAGAGGTAACCTTGTGTAGTGATAACAACAGTGTAAACAGTGATAACAACAGTGTAACAATAGTGAACGGTTGTGAACGGTAACAGTGGTTTACCACATTCACCCCTTGTTTAAAATTGAGTCCGGTGGGGTGAAGTGTACTACCAGTTCGTGTATGTCAGTCTCTCAGGAGGCCTCGTAAGCCTTTCTGATCGGCGCAGCAGCGGCGGCGGTGGTGCAGTATCCGATGTTAATGCTGGTGTCTGCGTGGTCGACGAAGGCTCCTGGGGTTCCGGCATGCCGTCTACAGGAGCTGGATTTGGGGGAGTGGTGGGGGGTAACGGTGGTATCTCAGGGGTGCCCGAGGGTGCGAGGTCTCGCAAGGAGACAGTGTCCTCCCGCCCGTCTGGGTATGCCACATAGGCGTACTGGGGGTTGGCGTGCAGGAGGTCCACCCTCTCGACCAGGGGGTCTGTTTTATGGGTCCTCACGTGCTTCCGCAGCAGGACGGGCCCCAGAGAAGTCAGCCATGTTGGTAGCGAGGTTCCCGTAGTCGACTTCCTGGGAAAAACAAACATTCGTTCATGGGGGGTGGCGTTAATGGCAGTGCAAAGCAGTGACCGGATGGAGTGGAGCGCTGCCGGGAGGACTTCCTGCCAGCGAGAGGTTGGGAGGCCCTTAGACTTTAGGGCTAAGAGGACGGCCTTCCAAACTGTCGCGTTTTCTCTTTCCACCTGGCCGTTCCCCCGGGGGTTGTAGCTGGTGGTCCTGCTCGCAGCAATACCTCTCGCGAGCAGGAACTGGTGAAGTTCCTCGCTCATGAAGGATGCGCCCCGGTCGCTATGTATATAGTTCGGGAACCCGAACAAGGCGAAGAGGTCGTTCAGGCATTTGATGACCGTGGTACTGGTCATGTCTGGGCAGGGGATGGCAAAGGGGAAACGGGAGTACTTGTCAATAATGTTGAGGAAGTACACATTACGTTCAGAGGACGGGAGGGGCCCCTTAAAATCGATGCTCAAGCGCTCGAAGGGGCGGGTGGCCTTGATCAGGCTTGCTCTGTCCGGCCTATAGAAATGCGGTTTGCATTCGGCAGTTCCTGGTCATGGTCCTGACCTCCTCGATGGAGTAGGGCAGGTTGCAGGCCTTAATGAAGTGGTAAAGTCTGGTGACCCCGGGGTGGCAGAGGTCGTTGTGGAGGGTCCGCAGTCTATCAACTTGCGCGTTGGTGCATGTACTTCGTGATAGAGCATCTGGGGGGTCGTTGAGTTTACCAGGCCGGTACAAGATATCGTAATCGTAGGTGGAGAGCTCAATTCTCCACCTCAAGATCTTGTCGTTCTTGATTTTGCCCTTCAGCTTGTTATTAAACATAAAAGCAACCGAACGCTGGTCGGTGAGGAGGGTAAATCGTTTGCCTGCCAGTTAATGCCTCCAGCGTCGTACCGCCTCCACAATCACCTGGGCCTCCTTCTCGACAGAAGAGTGTCGGATCTCAGGACCCTGGAGGGTCCTTGAGAAGAAGGCCACAGGTCTCCCCGCCTGGTTAAGGGTTGCAGCTAGGGCGAAGTCGGATGCATCGCTTTCCACTTGGAAAGGGATGGACTCATCCACTGCGTGCATTGTGGCCTTCGCAATGTCTCCTTTTATGCGGGAGAAGGCTGCGCCTGCTTCTGCTGTCAGGGGGAAGGAGGTGGACTTCATGAGGGGTCTGGCTTTGTCCGCATAATTGGGCACCCATTGGGCATAGTAAGCGAAGAGCCCCAGGGTTCTCTTCAGCGCCTTTGGACAGTGGGGGAGGGGAAGCTCCATGAGGGGGCGCATTCTTTCGGGGTCGGGGCCGATGACTCCGTTCTCTACTACGCAGCCGAGGATGGCAAGGCGCGAGGTGTTAAACACACATTTCTCCTTATTGTAAGTGAGGTTCAGCCGTTGGGCCGTACGGAGGAATTTCTCCAGATTAACATCGTGGTCCTGCTGGTCGCGGCCGCAGATGGTGACGTTATCTAGATAAGGGAACGTGGCCTGCAGCGCGTTCTGGTCAACCATCCGGTCCATCTCCCTTTGGAAGACCGAAACCCCGTTGGTGACACCGAAGGGAACCCTAAGGAAGTGGTAGAGGCGGCCATTCGCCTCGAAGGCGGTATACTGGCGGTCCTCAGGGCGGATAGGGAGTTGGTGATAGGCCGACTTGAGGTCGATGGTGGAGAATACCCGGTACTGTGCAATCTGGTTGACCATATCAGATATGCGGGGAAGGGGGTATGCGTCCAGCTGGGTGTACCGGTTTATGGTTTGGCTGTAGTCGATGACCAGGCGGTGTTTATCGCCGGTCTTAACGACTACGACCTGGGCATGCCAGGGGCTGGTGCTCCCCTCGATGATGCCCTCCTTCAGGAGTCGCTGCACCTCAGAGCTAATGAAAGCTCTGTCCCCGGCGCTGTACCGCCTGCTCTTGGTAGCGACGGGTTTACAGTCACGGGTGAGGTAAGCGAACAAGGAGGGGGGCGGGACTTTGAGGGTGGAGAGGCCGCAGGTGGTACGCGGCGGGCGGTTTAAATTTTGCTGGTTGCAGACTGTGAGTGGGGGGAGGGATCCACCGTAAGCCAAAGTGACACTTTGAAGGTGGCTTTGGAAATCCAGCCCTAGTAGGACGGCAGCGCAGAGCTGGGGCAGGACGAGAAGTTTAAAGTTTTTATATTCCGTGCCCCTAACCGACAGGGTCACCACACAGTAGCCGCTGATGTCTGTTGAATGGGACTTCGCCGCCATCGAGATCCGATGGCGCGTTGGCCGGACAGTGAGGGAGTAGCAGCTCACCGTGTCTGGGTGAATAAAACTCTCCGTGCTTCTGCTGTCGAACAGGCAGGTCGTGGCGTGGCCGTTTACTTCGATGTCCATCATGGACTTGGACAGATGATGCGGGAGAGCTTGGTCAAGCGTGACGGAGGCCAGTGTATGGCTGAGTGAGCTGCTGTAGTCTGCAGGTGAGGCGGTGGTCGGGTCTGGAGACAAAACGGCGGCCGAGTGCGGCGAACAAAATGGCGGCGCCCATGACGCGGATCCCCACGAAGTTGGACAAAATGGCGGAGAAGATGGCCGCCCCCACAACTCACATGAGGCACTGCTGGCGTCTGTGGCCTTGATCAAAGATGGCCGCCCCATGACTCACATGATGCAATGCTGGCATCTGTGGCCTTGATCAAAGATGGCCGCCCCCACAACTCACATGAGGCACTGCTGGCGTCTGTGGCTTTCCCCTTGCAGGCGTTTATGAAGTGGCGTTTCTTTTTGCAGCCGGAGCAGGTCGCGTTCCTTGCAGGGCAGCGCGCCCTTTGATGTCTCGCCTGGCCACAGAAGAAGCAGCTGGTGGCCCGATCGCGGAGGTCCGCTGCCGCAACAGGTCCCGGGGGTGGCGGTCCCGATCGATTCCGGGACACCGACGCCGTAGTAGGTCCCAGGGGCGGCGGTGCGAGGGGTATTGCGGCCGGAGTCGGGCCCGAGTCCCAGGGTCGCGCAGCACTGTACCTGGAGTACGCCTCGAGGTCCCGATGGGCCACTTCCAGGGAGTGAGCGAGGGCTGCAGCTGTTTTCAATTCGAGGTCCTTTGATTCGAGCAGTCTTTGCCGTGAGTAGTCGGACCGAAGGCCTTTCACGAAGGCATCGCGGATATTTCCTTCAGTATTTTCTGCAGCCGTTACAGCTTTAAAGTCACAGTCCCTGCCGAGTGTTTGTAGCACCCGTAAAAATTCATCTACAGACTCTCCTGGCTGTTGCGAGCGGGATCTTAGGAGATGTCTGGCATACATTGAATTTACTGGGCTCCGGTACTGCTCTTTTAGCAGGTTGAGGGCGTCCTCATATGTAGCAAGGTCCCGGGTGAGTGCAAACACTTTAGGGCTCACCTGGGCGGTCAGGACTCTTAGTTTGGATTCCGGAGGCACGCCGGAGGCTCCCAAGTAGGATTCAAAACAGCTCAGCCAGTGTTCGAAGTCGAGGGCTGAATACACTGCCTGTGGGTTTAGATCCAGGTACGGCGGTCGGAGGGCTCGCAGCCAGGTCGGCTGCTGGGGCTGTTGTAGCTGGCCGTTTGGCTGGTCGTTTGGCTGCTCCGATCCACTCATTTCAAAATTTAGCCAATAAAATTGATATACCTATCAATTCATTCCATGAAAAGCGACGAGTTAAGATAGTAACTATAGGTTTTTATTGGCTAAATAACAGAGCCCACCCTCGTGGGTGATCGGTTCCAACAAGGAAGAATACTAGCCATGCAGTCACCTTTATACCTGGGCAAGCAGGCGGAGCCATGGGCGGAGTCAGCTGAGGTATGCCTAGGTATAACAGCGTGCGTGGCAAGAGGTAACCTTGTGTAGTGATAACAACAGTGTAAACAGTGATAACAACAGTGTAACAATAGTGAACGGTTGTGAACGGTAACAGTGGTTTACCACAATAAGTACCCCAGCTTCTCCAGTCTATCCACGTAACTGAAGTCCCTCATTGCTGGAATCATTCTCGTAAATCTTTTCTGCACCCTCTCTAAGGCCTTCACATCATTCCTACGATTTGTGCACATATACCCCCAGGTCTCTCTGTTCATGCACCTACTTTAGAATTGTACTCTTTAGTTTATATTGCCTCTCCTCGTTCTTCCTACCAAAATATATCACATTGCACTTTTCTGCGTTAAATTACATCTGCCACGTGTCCGCCCATTTCACCAGTCTGTCTATGTCCTCTTGAAGTCTATCACTATCCTCCTCACTGTTCACTATACTTCCAAGTTTTGTGTCATCTGCAAATTTTGAAATTGTACCCTATACACCCAAGTCCAAGTCATTAATATATATCAAGAAAAGCAGTGGTCCTAGTACCGACCCCTGGGGAACAGCATTGTATACCTTCCTCCAGTCCGAAAAACAACCGTTCACCAGTACTCCCTGTTTCCTGTCACTTATCCAATTTCGTATCCATGCTGCCACTGTCCCGTTTATTCCATGGGCTTCAACTTTGTTGGCAAGCCTATTATGTGGCACTTTGTCGAATGCCTTTTGGAAGTCCATGTACACCACGTCAACCGCTTTGCCCTCATCAACCCTCTCTGTTACCTCATCAAAAAACTTGATCAAGTTAGTTAAGCTAGTTAACTTTGGTTCATCCTTTTATGTAAACACAGAGGTGAAACAAGCATCACTGTCATTCTTTTAGTCACAAAACTGTACAAATTGCTGATCCATACTTTAGTGGCCAGGCCTCTTCTTTGACAATTCTCCTGTTTTTGATGTGTTTATAAAAGCCTTATGCTTGATGTTGACCAACAGGCTGTTTTCATGCTTAGTCCTTCTAATCTCCCTTTTTGCTACACCTCTGTTCAAGAAGAGATTGAAGAAGAAACCAGGTAACCAAAGATCAGTTAGTCTAATGTCAGTTGTGGTTAAGCTCTTAGAATCCATAATTTGAAATAAAATTAGTCAGCATTCAGGAATGCAAGAGCCAGTCGACAAGTCTAATAAGTGAGAGCTAAGATTACTTCAGATGGAGCGGGTTTTGCCTGACAAACCTCAAAGACTTTTTTGAGGAGATGACTTCCCCAAATTGACTTGGGGATGCCATAGAGCATGATGTACCCAAAATGGCCTTTGATAAATTTTTGCTTGTGAGACTCAGTGTTTATCAAATCTAAGACATGAATGTGGATTACCAATTGGTACAAAAGGAAGCAAGGTTGAAATGGGGAAGGGATAGAGTGGGTGATCGGGATTCCGCGCTATCCCTGTTCCTGGTTTATGTAAATGACCTGGAATTGCAGTCTCAGTCCAAGGTAATGAAATTCAAAGATGACACCAAACTATTGGGGCTCTGGGTTTAGAAGAGGCAGTCAGGGTCTTACAAAGAAATCTTAATGGTGTTTGTAGCTGGGCTGACTGTGGCAAATAAAATTCAATGTGGACAAATACAAAGTACTGCCTATTGGAAGTAAAAATAGGAAGCACTTATACTCACTCCGTTGACGGGATAGAACTTGCTCTTCATAATTAGTTACTTGTCTAGCTTCTTGTTAGAGAAGTTAATCTTCTCAGTTTTAGCCACATTTGAACAGATTAAGCCCCCAGTAAAGTCCAAAACTACCTTTTCGCCCCAAAACTGAAACTTCTTTATGCCAGCACTGTGGTATATTCCGTCTTCATTTTGTTTCCCTTTTTAATGTCTACTTTTAATTAAGTTATAAAAATTTGGAATAGATAACATGCAATAGTGCTATTGTGTCACCCATTTTGACATTGTGCATTCCTTCATTCCCATAAACATGGCAAAGAATAATGCAAGATGTTTTAAGACACACAGGGCTAGATTTTCAGTATAGACAGTTTTGGGGCGCTAACCTTAGCGCCCGCCCGAAGTTAGCGCCCGCCCCAAAGTAGCGCCCCGTTGCCGGAAATTCAGTGGCTTCGCCCTAAGAGGTTGGTGGAGCGCTAAAAGAGGCGTTCCACTACTATCTTTAGGCGCTAAGCCGGCGGTGCAGAGCGCAGCGCCCGAGCTCGGGCGCAGCGCACGGCAGACACTCTGGTGCCAGTGAGCTCTTAAAGGGGAAGGGTGCATGTGTTTTTTTTGGAGGAGGAGGAGGAGGAGGAGGAGGAGGAGGAGGAGGTGGTGGTGGCCGGAAACATAAATACACCGTTCACCACAACACACTGGATCCTTCCACACAACACATGCAGACTGCCGTTTATAGTGCAGGAGGAGTGCCCTTTAATTTGCGCTCCCCAGGGTGTGTTGCGTTCCATTTTACAAACGCTCTGGACGCCAGCCGCAGAATGGGGCGGTCCGACTGAAGTTTGGATTCGGGGCGGCCAAAGGGCGTTGCACGAGGATGTGACGTCATTTTCTGCGCGCGCATCCGGGCGGCCGCTAAACTTTGCGCCGGCGCTAACGGGCAACTTAATTTGGGGCGGGGCGCAAACTGCGCTGTGCCCGGGCGCTACACGAATAGCGCCCGAAAATCACTTCTCTTAAGGCGCTAACTGCTGGCGCAAGCAACTGAAAATCTAGCCCAAACTGTGGTATTTCTCTGTTGACGTTGACGAACTTGAGCCTTAAGTAACAAACATTTCAATTTGAGATAATTTTTTTCTCATTAATCCATTTAATCCAATTGGTAACATTTTTATACAAGTTCAAATATATAGGAAGAGTGGTTTCTTCGGGGAATAGTATATACAGGATAATATAATGGCGCCAGTGTAATCTGCCTTTTATTTCATGAGGGATTTGTCTTGCAAGTTAAATTAAAGAGAGATTACACTGGTGACCAGCTGTTAGTTTTGGTTTTTTTTTGTAAGTGAGAGGAAACTTCAAGAAAAAGACTTTTCTAAAGAGTAATAAGGCAGGATTTACCTTGGAGCTGCTCCCGCTCCACACTTGTAACTTCACTGAAAGTACAGTGAAAACCCCATTTACCATAACACCAACTTGCATTTATATAGCGCCTTTAACGTAGTACAGGAAACGTTGGTTTATCTGGAGGTTGTATGTCCGGAATACTTGATCTAACGGCAAAAATCAGGAGCAGTTTTCTATAAGTTTTTTTAGTTCTCGTTCTTTTTTTTTCCCAGTTAGGCACTGCAAGGTCTGTAGCTATAGCAACAGCTTCAGCTAGAGACGCTTGCAGCTGCAGCCAACTCTTTAGAAGCTGTTGCTAAGCAGCAGTGTTTGTTGTCAGATACGGAGATGAAAACCTCCGTATGCTTCAACATTAACTTTGTATGTCCGGCAGTTTTGATAGATCGGCAACATGCCGGTCCTGTCGGTGCCGGATATCACAAAGTTTCCTGTAAAAACGTCCTACGGCGACGGAATGGGAGCTGCTCCAAGGAAATTCCTGATCTAAGATTTTGACATCATGAGTATGAGGTTTCATCCTAACATCATTCCAATTCATGATGTCAGCGAAATTGTTCTCTTTAATAGACCAAAGGCAAAATAGGAATTCCCCTGATTAATATGTATCAGCAACATCATAAACACAGTAGGAAAATTTGTTTACAATTTGGGCTAGAAATTGTGATCAGAGGAAATCTTCCTGCTATGTTTACAATGTTGGTGACAGATAGCAGTCAGAAGAGATCCACTCCCATTAGTCTCATTTATTTAATAATAATTTTACATCGAACATAAGTTCTTTGTTTTTTCTGCAGACTCTACAGATCTATCTCTACAGATTTCACTGTAATGATGACCCTCGTCATTCTTGTGGAGGAAAGGAAATGGCTTGAAGAGCAGTCACCAGCAGTCACGACCATACATTAATGATTGAGTTTGAACTTGTAGTAGGAGACCACCTGTTCGTAAGGACTATCCAATATGAATCCCAGAGGTGGTAATAAAGAAGTTGGACTGTGTTCTGCTATGTGTGGCAGGAACAGAAATCATGTTTTACAACTTGATGTCCCAAATGCCAGTTACATTACAACTGGTGTCAATTTCATTTCCCATTCAGTCCTTCATAAAAATAAACTAAAATAACCCCTTTGTGGCCAATTTTGAAAACAAATATTGGCTTACACGCTTGCTGCCAGCACAGTTGACACCTTCACTGTTAGCGTCAATGCCATCATAATGTTGTTTTTATATTTATTTGAAGGCAGTTTGGGTGACACACTCGAAAGGTGCTTTTACACTGTAGCTACTGGTCTAAGACCAATAGCGGCAATTCAAGTGCCAGCCAGGCAGAACCATGTTTACATTGCTTGGCTCCTGCTTAGCTGGAACTCTTAATTGTCCTTGCCAGGAAAGCTCCCTGCATGTCTGGATACACAGGTGCAGAGCTCTCTACCCGCAGTTAGAAATGTAAATGTTTAAAGATCAGGAAGGGGACAATCTTTGCTCTCTAAACATTTAAATTGAGGTTAACTATTGTTTAAAAAGTGTCTGACTGACCTCAGCACTCTGTAACCAGGGTTGGCACCACTCTGGATTTATATTCCATGCAGTGTCAGACCCAAGCGATGTAAACGACCACCTTTCGGGAGTCTCAAGAGTTAGATCAGAATGTGACTCTGGATTTACACGGCAAGCATAGAGTCCGTGCAAAGTGGAAATCTCTTCGCACCAAAGCTAAACTTGCATTTTAAGTGACATATGGTAAGTGTAACATGCTTGGGAGGAACAGGTGACTTTGGACCTACGGTTACCAAAGCTTTCCACCACTGGGGTTTTCCTCACCTCATGTCTGGGTCTGTTGTAGACTAATTGATAGAGATTGATTGCTATGAATTGTGAACAGCTCCATTATCATTGTATCATGCGATTGGTAGAAGGCAAATTAGATGGACCTTGGTCTTTTATTATCTAACAATTCCTATGTTCCTTCGTACACACTAAGAAGCCAAAATAAGTACAATGCAGCCATGCACTCAGACCTAATTACCTGACAATTTTGACATGCAACAGAATTGTGACAAAAGTAAATCACCACCACCTTCTCAAGGGCAATTAAGAATGGACAATAAATGCTGGCCTTGCCAGCAACGTCCACATCCCATGAATGAATAATTTTTTTTAAAAAACATGCAAAATTTGGGCATTATGTTTGAATGTTAAAATTCTGGCAGACAGAAAACAAATTAATTTGCTCATGGTTGCCATGTTAATCGTTGTGTTTTGTTTTCCTTTGTTCTTGTAACTTATGCTTTATGGCCATTGGTCAGAGGTAACCTGGAAGGAGACATTTTCTATAAAATTACCTCTTCAATGAGATCATGAAGCTTTCATTTAATTACATCATAATTATAAACATTGCTTTTAGTCCGTTGGATAATGTTACTGAAAAAGGGATTCAATACAAAATGTTTACTCACAGCTTGTGTCTGAGCTGTAGTTCTAAAGCATAAAATACGAAAAATTGAGAGGTGCTAGATCTTCCTTAAGATTTGTGTGTAAGAAAGACTTGTATTTATATAGCGCTTAGTCCATCTCTCAGAGACATCCTGATTACATATTTAAATCAGGAGCGAGGCTTGAACCCAATACCTTCTGACTAAGAGGCAGGAATGCTATCAACTGAGTGAAAATACCCTGTTACAATTCAACTGAATACATTTCCACTTTGACGGGATAGAATTTTTCTAAATTTCCTCATCTTGAAAATGCTGAGTCCTGCTGAGGGTTTGATGCCATGGTTACTGGGTTCTGTTTGATGCTTCACCCTCATGTGAGCCTGGACAATGAATGTTGACAGGCTACTCAACTGAGTGAGACCTCACGCCGGAGCCAAACAAATCTTCACCTGGCTTCATAGAATCATAGAAAGTTACAGCATGGAAGGAGGCCATTTCGGCCCATCGTGTCTGTGCTGGCCAACAAAGAGCTATCCAGCCTAATCCCTCTTCCCAGCTCTTGGTCCGTAGCCCTGCAGGTTACAGCATCCCAAGTGCACATCCAAGTACTTTTTAAATGTGGTTAGGGTTCCTGCCTCTACCACCCTTTCAGGCAGTGAGTTCCAGACCCCAACAACCCTCTGGGTGAAGACATTTCCCCTCAAATCCCCTCTAAACCTTCCACCAATTACTTTAAATCTGTGCCCCCTGGTTTTTGACCCCTCTGCTAAGGGAAATAGGTCCTTTCTATCCACTTTATCTAGGCCTCTCATAATTTTATACACCTCAATAAGGTCTCCCCTCAGCCTCCTCTGTTCCAAGGAAAACAGACCCAGCCTATCCAGTCTTTCCTCATAGCTAAGATTCTCTACTCCCAGCAACATCCTTGTAAATCTCCTCTGTACCCTCTCTAGAGCAATCACATCTTTCCTGTAATGTGCTGACCAGAACTGCACGCAGTACTCTAGCTGAGGCCTAACTAGTGTTTTATACAGTTGAAGCATAACCCCCCTGCTCATGTATTTTATGTCACGGCTAATAAAGGCAAGCATTCCGTATGCCTTCTTAACGTATGACTTCTACATATATTTTTCCTCACACCTCTGTAGTGTACCTTGGGATGTTTTGATATGTGCAAGGCACAATGTAAACACAAGTTGTTATTATGAACACTTTCCGCCAGGATTCTCTGTGCTGCATTCAAATTAAGGATTTTCCCCTCCTTAACCCAAGGTTGCTGAGGCTAGATGCACTGTCCCAACATCCACCTTAGTTGAGATCAAGAAACACAACACTATGTTACTATGAGCTATGGATGTAATATTATTTGTTTCTATTGAAAATGTTGGTCTGTACTGCAAAATAAAATGGGGTACATTTGACTGAATAAGAAATTAAATGCTGCACATGGAAAGTTAACAGAATGCCTTTTATTTTCACCCAGTGCTTGGTTTACAAGTATTATTACACTGTGGCTCATGAGATTTTTCTGTGACCCCTTGACCTTATTATCTCAATTTACAGGCTGAGTCATGTGTTCATTATAGACACAAATGGTGAATTTCAAAGATCATTATCTGCACTGTTATCAAAAAACTCCTTAGTAATCAAGAAATCTTGGGAGACCTTTAATGGTAGACGAAAAACCTTTGTATGGCATAGGTAGGAAAGCCAATTAAATGCATCATTGAGGAATTAAAACATGCTGCACACACGAACACCGCAACGGGTGCAACAAGCATAGTAATGGTATTATTGGCTCTGCAGCTGTTGTATTGTATCTATAAGAAATACTAGCCCTCGGAGATTACAAAATGGCAGTTAACTGCCTTGGACTATTGTAATCTACAAGATTATCCCATTAATCATTCGTGTCACTTGGGTATCCAGATTCAAAAAGCTGTCTTTTTTTCATGGCTGCAATGGCTTTAAAAACAGAGTCGGGGGATTTTAGCTCATTAAAACAAAATCTGAAACAAAATATGTAACTTGTGCAAAGAAAGCCTTGTTTTGGTTTATACTGCTCTTTCTACTTTGCGGCATTTGCTTATTCAGTGTATACACAATTAATCTTTATTATCCTCTATCACTCATCTAAAATGTGGCTTCAACCAGTGAAAGTCATTCTTGTCCAGAACAATAATGTAATTCCCTCCCCATTATAGTATCAAAAAGCTAACCCACTCTTATTGAGTTGCGCCCTCATCACCGCACAGCTGAATTTAGCAAATTAAAGTTCTCTCAACACAATTAGTGTTACAATGTAGGAGTTCTCAACTCCTAACGAAAGTACTGAGATTGAAACTAGCAGTTAACCAAACGTGGTTTAATGCACTGGTAAAAGTTACAAACAAAAACGCAGGAGAAACTCTAAACAGGTCTGTACAATACTTGGTTCCATGAGGACTGAAAGGACATGCCTCTCCCCTCTGACGTCATGACGTCATCACGTTTCCCGCCGTTGAGTACGTCACATGACCTGCGTGATGACGTCATCGCACTGGATCGGCATTTTACCGAACCCGCGCTATTTATACAGAGCAAACATTTAAAGGTAACAAACCCCTGTTAAAGGCAATTATATACATTACTGCAAGAGTCTCTTGGTGGCTTTGCCACAACAAAACGTATTTTTACACAAAAGGAAAATCATCTGAAGCTTTGCCTGATATTTACCACTGTTAAGTCTTAGGTTTTAGTGTATAGATCTCCACTACTTACCTGAATAAAGGTGTGGACTAAGTAATGTAAACGGGGTTTATTTTTACTTTCTTTTCTTCCTTAGCTTTTCTCTTCTCTACCTCACAAAAACAGAATTAAGCCATTCAGCCCCTCAAGCCTGTTCTGCCATGGAGTTAGATCATGGCTGATCTGTATGTAGCATGTAACAAAATTTTAAATGTGGTACAACACCTGATGCAATGGTTCATATGGTTGCTTTTCCTCTGAATGTAACCAAAATAAAGTTTAACCTGTTCTTTTTTCTCTCTAGCACCCATCTAAAATATAGATTTAACCTATGAAAATTATTCTTGTACAGAACAATAACAATACCCCCTACAAGGGGTATGGGGCTAGTTCAGGAAAGTGGAGATGAGGTAGAAGATCAGCCATGATCTTATTGAACGGTGGAGCAGGCTCGAAGGACCAAATGGTCTACTCCAGCTCCTATTTCTTATGTTCTTATATTCTTACTCAACATTGATATGAGTGTGCCATCCTAAACCTTAGCGAACAAGTTATTTAATAACTTGCAGTCCCAACAATACTAAAGGAGCCTGACACCATCCAGCACAGAGTACTTGGTGTGATTGGTGCCTCTACCAATGGACTCGATATACGCCCCCTTCACCACCAGCGTACCATGGTTGCAGTATATACGATCTACAGGATGCACTGCAGCAGCTCACCTAGGTTATTTCAACAGTACCTCTCTCCCTAGAGCGATAGAATTCGTACTGAATGCGTGTTTTTCAAATAAAAATGCAGAGGCTGCATGTATGTGTGTGTGTGAGTGAGAGAGGGCGAGAAAAAGAAAGAGAAAGGGAGAGAGAAATCATTCAGATTATACACCTGCTATAGCCTTTGTTTTGTTCTCTATAAACTTCAGAAAGTGAATAAGTGAGAGAGAGGGGAATAAGGAGTGTCTTTCTTCGTATAATTGTACTTCAATTTTCAAAAAAAACCCAGTTGATTTTGAAGCCAACTAATTACCTCACCTGTGATTTGTTGACAATAAGAAAAGGTCAATGCTAATTGTGTACATTTGTGAGAAAGATTTTAATTTCTAACAGCACGAGATGGGCGAGAGAGAGAGGCCCGAATTTTCAGAGGTAAGAACGGATGGGTTGGAGGCATGAGGGGAAGTGAAGGTGGAAAAAATGTGAACCCTGACCCCAACCCACCTCCAACCCACCCACTTTCACCTTTTACTCAGGCAGGACGGGGGGCGGGCTGCCAACCCGCTGCCAGGAGGTGGGTTGGCAATTTAAATATGATAATGAGGCCTGACGCCTCTACTTTACTGCAGGTTTTACTGCAGGCGGCCGGGATCCCGGGGCTCAGGATTCCCAATGGCTGCTATGAGGCGGCCTCAGCCTCGGGAAGCAATCCTTGGGGGTCAGGAGGAGCAGGAGTGCTTCCTCACGGCCCTCCAAGCTCCCCCACCAGAAGCCCGCACCCCCGGGGTCAGGGTTCGGACCCCTCCTGGGGATCGAGCTCACCTCCGCCCCCCCCCCCCGAGGGTCAGGGATCGGACCTCTCCCCCCGAGCTTGGATCCCTCGACGTTGTGAGCAGTGCGTTCTTCAGTGCAACTTTAACTTAATGGCCCCAATTAAACCAGTCATGTTCGTTTCCTGGCCCAATTGAATGGAGTGGGTCTGATGACATCATCGATGACTCGTTTCCAGTGCCGATATTTAAAGCAGCCTTGCACACACCTCATTTGAAGGTTGATGAAGGAGTGTTCAAGGTGATTTCCAGAGGTCTGACTGCTGTTACAAAGCTGATAAAAGTGTCACTCATGGATACACAAAGGCAGAGGGCCGCACTAAGATTTAGCGATGCCTCCCTCAATGTTCTGGTGCAGGCAGTGACAGCACGCGGGGAGGTCCTCTTCCCTGGCAATAGGCACAAAAGACCACCCAAAGACACAAAAAGGGCATGGTTGGAGATTGCAGAGGAGGTCAGCAGCAGGGATGTTGTCAGGAGGATGTGGATCCAGTGCAGGAAAAGATTCAATGATCTCATGAGGTCAGGAAAGGTGAGTGCATTGCTTCATTCAACTACATCCTGATGTGCCTGTCGCTACATCCCCATCACTCTGCCTTTCCAAGCCTACTCCTGCACATCATTCCTCACACCAAACTACCTTGCAGGTCCACCCATCTCTCTCTGTCTATGTACATACTCACATCCCCATCTGACTAACCACCACTGATACTCACCCTCATCCTAATGCAATCTTAGCAAGTAACACCACAGAAGGAGGCCATTTGGCAATGTCTCCATACTCCCTCATAGTCACCCTCTACAGATGTAGCCCATCCATTCCTTACACTCATTCCATCACTCTCACTCAAAGTTCTCTTCTTTCCCTCCTTGCAGGAGAAGAGCGCCCAGAACAACAGGGAGAGGCAGAGAACCGGAGGTGGCCCTCCAATATTCACTCAATTGACTCCAGCAGAGGAGGAGGCACTGGAGATCTCCCGAGTTGCAGAGCTGCTGGTGGTGAGAGACGAAGAGAGGGGGACATCCCCACAACATAGTGATAGACTCACATCTCAAACAGCCACATGGCATACAGCAGTCACTCAAATGGTGACTGATGTCAGCAGCCAGTGAAATTTCATCATGTGCATAATGGTAACGTTACCCATTCTTAATATAACACTTCTAAATCATCTCTTTACTCGCTCACAGCTCCATCAAGTGCCCCCTCTCACTGTCCAACCGGAGGAGGAAGTCGACTCCTCAGAGAAGCCTCCAGCCTCTGAGGGTGCACCGTCAGCAGACCCAAGCCCATCCAGCACCAACGCAGATACGCATAGCTCGGTGGGTCCTGTGCGAGATAGAGTAGAGTTGTCACCTGGTGTCTCTCACATCACAAGTGAGCAAGAGCAGATGGTGGAGACAGGGACAGCAGTGGAGATGCCTCACGGGCCGGCGGGTGCAGGACACTCCAAACTCTGCTGAACTGCATGCAGATGCTGAGCCTCGGGGGTCATCGAGAAAGATCTTGGAGGGGCAGCAACATTTGCAGGAGGCTCTGGCAACTTTTTGCCACGGTGTCTGCAAATGTGCCGAGAATGCAGGAGTCCATCCCCAACATGAGCACCACCATCTCGCAGCCGATGGCGATGATGTGCTGTTCCATGGAAAGGATGGCCACCTGCATGGAGCAGCAAATGCGCCAGTCATACGAGCACATGCTAGCTGTGGACAACAGATGGCAGACGCTCATTGACCTCATCTCCAGGAGGGATATAAACGTAGACTTGGGCGTTCATTGCCCCACTGATGTGCAGCAAAGTGCTGTCTAGCTCCTTGCTAGCAGGAAAGTGTGGGTGGACTATGAGAGGAATGATGGTGAGAGGGAACATGGAAGTGGGGGCTCTTCTCAAAGTGCTCCCACTTCTCCCTTGTTGCCTCCTCCTCAGTCAGAGCCCCACATGCTTCCTCGGATCCTGATGGCTGTTTCTGCCTCTGCACAGTTTCAGGAGGAGCAGTCTTTGGCGGGGCCCTCACAGGCTCCAAAACCCAGAGGACATCCGCCAAAAGTGTCTAACGAGTCACAGCAGGGAAGTGAGCAGCCTGCCTCTACCTCTGCTGAAGCCACGGGGGTTGCACCTCGTAGAAGCACTCGGAAAAGATAAAAGACACAATCCTAGATGCACGGCCATCCCTGGCCTCCCGGGCAGCAATATGCACCACTGTTAGTGCTATCTCCACCTCAGCTTCATCCTCCTCCTCCTCCTCGTCTTCCACCTGCTCCTCCTCCTCCTCCGCTGATGAGGCTGTGCGTTCAGAGCTTTGCTCCTCCTGCAGCTCCAATCCTCGCTGCTGCACTATGTTGTGCAGTGCACAGCAAACAACAATAGTTCTGGAGACCCTGGCTGGTGCATACTGAAGGGCTCCTCCAGATCTGTCAAAGCATCTGAAGTGCATCTTCAGCATGCTTATTGCTTGCTCGATGACACATCTGGTGGACATGTGGCTCTCATTATAACACTCCTGGGCCTCAGTACTTGGCCTCCTCAAGGGTGTCATGAGCCACGTCTTCAGTGGATAGTCCTTGTCTCCAAGCAGCCAGCCGGTAAGTCTGTTTGGAGGTGCGAAGAGCTGAGGAAGGGTCGACTGGCGCAGCACGAAAGAGTCATGACAGCTCCCTGAGGAATCTGGCACACACATGCATAATGATCTTTTTATGATTGCAGACAAGCTGCACATTGAGGGAGTGGAAACCCCTGCGGTTCACAAACACTCCTGGGTGATGTGGGGGTGCCTTGATGGCCACATGTGTGCAGTCGATGATACCCTGCACCTGTGGGAAGCCAGCCAGAGCTGTAAAGCTGAGTGCATGCTCAGTAACACTGGCTTCATCAGTGGCAAAGTTGCCATAATTGGCCGACTTGTCAAACATGGCATCTGTCACCTGGGTGATGCATCTGTGGCCGATGGACTGCGAGATCCTGCAAATGTCTGCTGCAAATCCCTGGAAGGAGCTTGAGGTGAAGAAGTTGAGGGCAGTGGTGACTGGTAAGGCGTGTCCACCAGGTCCTCTGGGCAGCAGGTCTTCTTCCAGCAAGCTACAAATGTCTGCCACGACCTGGTGCGATAGCCTGAGCTGCCTGAAGCACTGCTGCTCAGTCATGTCCAGGAAACTCATACTCTGCCTGTATACCGTGTGTTGGGGGTATCGCCTCCGGCACGCTGCAGCCCTGTGGTGACCCCCTCCCTCCTGTGGAGCATCAGGTCGTTGAGGAGAAAGCTGCTGTTATGGTTGCTGCTGCTGCTGGTGTTGTGGCTGCTGCTGCTGGTGTTGCTGGTAGTGGGGCTCATCTTGGTCCGATTCTGAGGTCCAAGGTGGGACAGCATAAGCGGCACCCATGCTGATCTAATAGATGGCAGGTAAAGTGGAGATCAGAGGCCCAATCCCTCAATGTTGTGATAGTGACTAGCAGTATGGTCAGAGTGGCTTCCGAGGGTGCAGAAATTACCTTCTAACTGCTGACAGCTAAATCTCTGCACAAAATGGAGTCAGCCAGAGCCTTTCCATTAGGCAAGTAATCAGGTGTAATGTGGGAGTATTTATGTGTTTTTCCCAGCTTTTAATTAATGCACTTGCACAATGGCCACTGAGCTTCTGCCTCCCCTTCACAGGCGAGGTTCCAGAGGTGCGTGAAACCCAAGCTCCAGAAGTTAAACCCAAAAGCTGCTGTTGAAAACCCTCTTAAGGGTCTCTCAACAAGCATTTAAATACTTGAATGAGGTCGCCCGCCTCTCTCGAGCAGGTCTGTGGTGTGCCTCCAAACGTGTCCGAGTTAAATGCTGAAGTCGGCGGGATGATGGCGGGTTCCCGACACGCTCTCAAGTTCCGTGAATTTAAGTGCCAACCCATCCCCAAACCCGTAACCTTGGCAATGGGAAAATTCTGACCTCTGTTTCCATTTACTCTGACCCATCCCTTCAAAATTTTGAACACCTCTATCCACTCACTCTGTTGTTTCCTCTGTTCTAATGAAAATAGTCCCAATTTTTCAAGTCCTTCTTTATATTTATATTTCCTCATACCAGGCAACATTCTAGTGAATCTGTCCTGTACTCTATTGCTTCAATGGAGCACAAAACAACACAGAATATACAACTGTGGTCTTACTAAAATGTTATATAGATTCACCAGTACATATAGATTTTTATATTCTGTATTTCTTGCTATAAAACCCAGTACTGTATTCCAATAGCTTTTTTATGGCCTCGTCCACATGAGCTGCTGCTTTTAATGTCTCGTCAGCTTGAATTCCCACATCCGTTTGCTTTTCCACATCAGCCAGCCTTCCCCCATTCAAAGTACAGGTATAATATTTTTTTACCAAAATGTGTCACTTCACATATACTGATAGTAAATTCCATTAGCTACTTTTTTGTCCATTCGACCATTTTAAAGATAGCCTCGTTCTGCTTCTTTTGGTCTTCAGAATTATTGACTATGCCTTCTATTTTAGTATCGCCTGCAAATTTATACACGACTCCCTCTAGTCCTATATCTAAATCATGGATGTACACAGTGAATAGAAGTGGTGCCAGAACAGAACCCTGTGGGACAACGCAATGTTCCCTTTAAGCTGCGCGGCCATGCAACTCTCAGGACCTCCTGCGCAGCTGGCTCGCCAGCTTTTCAATGTGAAAAAACCGTGCATGTGCAGTATTTTGAATGGGCCATGCAGCTCCTTAAAGGGGCCGCGCACCCCCAAAAAAGAGGGAACATTGGGATAACGCTATCCACTTCGAACCAGTTTTTCATCCAATTTGCTACCTTTCCCATAATTCCATACCCTTCAGTCCTCTCCAAGAGTTTCCTGTGTGGTCCCTTGTCAAAGACTTTCTGAAAGTCCATGTACGCCATTATTGCATTCCATCGTGCATTTCCCCCAACTACCATATCCGCCACCTCCTCAAAGAACATCAGATTTTTCAAGAGTAATGGCAGCCCAAGTAGCCTGAACAAGTTGCAGATTATTTTTCTGATCACAATCATAAAACACGGCCAAGAAACATTCAGATTTATTAAATGTGAGCAGCATAATGAAAAAGAATGGCTTGATCTGGAATTTACTACTTCTTTCTGTCAATGGAGCAGCTAATAACGAATGCTTTTCACAATTACCATGCTTTTCACAATTTGCACACTTCACCTACAGTTAGAATATGCAAAGTGTGACATGCGTGGACATTATACAACCCCATTGATCTAAACTCCTTTAAATAAACAGGTTTTTTAGAAGCGCTAGAGTCTGCGCAGCAGGTAGATGTGTAATGTGTGAAATAGGTCGGGGATTAATGAGCTGCAAATCAACGAAGATTAGAAATAAAAACAGAAAATGCTGGAGATACTCAGCAGGTCAAGCAGCATCTGTAAAGAGAGAAACAGAGTTAACGTTTCAGGTCGATGACCCTTTGTCAGAACTTTTTCATTATGCTGCTCACATTTAATAAATCTGAATGTTTCTCAGCCGTGTTTTATGATTGTGATCAGAAAAATACTCTGCAACTTGTTCAGGCTACTTGGGCTGCCATTACTCTTGAAAAATCTGATGTACTTTGAGGAGGTGGCGGATATGGTAGTTGGGGGAAATGCACGATGGAATGCAATAATGGTGTACATGGACTTTCAGAAAATCTTGGGTTGCTATTTCAGATTTCCAGCATCTGCAGTATTTTCTTTTTGTAACGAAGATTAGAAGATTGGTGTCAGACAACACCATTCTGATTCAGAAGACCAGATATCAATACACAGTCCCTATTGGTTACCTACTCTGTAAATTTAACTTCCACTTAACACCTAGCTCTCTCGTTTTGCTAAGTGAAAAGCCAGGTGAGACAGCTAGGCATTAATGGCAGCTGTTAATTCACAGATTCACAGAAACCCCACAGTGCAGATAGAGGCCATTTTGGCCCATCGAGCCTGCACCGACACATATCCCACCCGATCCCCGTAACCCCTACACCAACACATATCCCACCCTATCCCCGTAACTCCACGTATTTAATCCCCCTAACACTAAGGGTCAATTTATCATAGCCAATCATCCTAACCCGCACATCTTTGGACTGTGGGAGGAAACCGGAGCACCCGGAGGAAACCCACGCAAACACGGGGAGAATGTGCAAACTCCACACACAGTCACCTGAGGCCGGATTCGAACCCGGGTCCCTGGCGCTGTGAGGCAACAGTGCTAACCACTATGCCACCGTGCTATATATACAGTAATATATACAGTTAAAGCAGCACATGGGGATTGAGAGGACCACAATGGTCAGATAATCGCTGGCAATTGCCATGTGAATTTATGATTTGCGCTGCCAGTGGGTGAGTCTCCTTTCCGTCAGCATGGATTCATAAATTACCCGCTATATCTAATTTTGAAACATACACGGCTTTGACTGCAGATTGCTGTACTAATTTAAAATTGTTGGAGAATCCCTGATAGAAACTGAGTGCACAAGATTCAACTAAAGGGTTAATCTGCATAAACAATTTTAGTTATGAATGTTCTAAGAATTAAACAAGACTAAGCCAGACATTCTAAATTAATTAGTTCCTACAAAAGAGGAAAAAGTAAGTATTGGGAATCAGAGAGGAAGCGGGTTAGACCTTTTTATCAGTGTTTAAATACACAGCCGCATTAGTGATCTCAATTTGCCATGGCAATCAAGGGCTAAATGTTCTAGAAATATTATCTTTGGAGACAACATTAATCTCAAGAGCAGCCGGGCCAAGCTCGCTACAGCTTGGCTAAAGAAATTCAGCAAAAAAAGACAAACAACAGCTTTTTAAAAGATAAAATTGTCAAACTACATGGACAGCACTTAATTGAGAATTAATTGTATACTTGTCTTATGGCCATGTTCTAAGTTGCTCACTTGAAGCAGGAGTTTTAAAAACAAACTTTGGGAACAGGGTTTAAATCGTGAGCCAGGTGTCCAACATGAAGGAATTATAAAGTAGACATAGTTCAGGCTTGAAATACCATACTTTCCAGCCATTTAGTCAAATTTGTAAGCATCCTGCTATTGGCACTAGGATTTCAGTAAAGTATAATGCTGAGCATATCTTGAACTGTGAGAAAAAACCAGCAGTAAAATAAGTATAGATTTTGGGGTAAAAATTCGGTAGCGCCCGCTACCTTCGCTAATTTTAGAGTCCCGAAAAAGTTGGCGCCCCCGCAGCCAATTTTCCCAGGTGGCGCCCCAAGAGGGAGGAGGGGCGCTGCTGGAAGTGCCCCGCGTCCCTCTTGGGGCGCTGCGAGCCAAAACTGCGGCGCTATGTGCCACGGTACTGCAGGTCTTCCTCCCCTTCTTAAAGGGGAGGGGCCTGGCGCAGCGCGTCTTGGCGCCTAGCTGGGCCGCCAGGGATCGGGAGTGCTGGCAAACTTCAAGAAGAGTGCCAGGCTCACGGAGAGCAGCCGGCATCCCGTGGGGGGACTTCACGGGGGCCGGGGACAGCAACGGGGGCAGGTGCTGGCAGGCGGCCAGCAACAAAAATGGCCGCCTGCCACCTCCCCTTTAACCAGCGCTGCCCCGGCTGCAGGTAGGCCCCCCTGACCCCGTCGGACATAGCATCCGGCGGTAAGTTGGGGGGTGCCACCCAATATTACAGCCGGGGCCCGAGCAAGGAGCTGCACCGCTAACGGTTAGCGCCGCCGCTAATCACCCGCTGAATTTCGCGGGAGGCGTTAGCAGCGCCGCACCTAGGTGCTAGTTGATTTGTGCCCCATTAGCACCCTCTTAGGGCACTAACAGGAGGCGCAAATCAACCGAATTTAGCCCCCAAAGTCCTTCCAAATGTGCGTTGTGTCTGGAGAGAGCATTTTGAGCTAACTAACACTAGTGTGAAGTACTGGTGGTTACAGATCTATTGCTGGTTGTGGTGGCAGTGTGGGAGTAATTTGAAGTGATCCATTAAGAGCTTCACAGAAGAAATGGTGTATTGTACACGATTAAAGCATGTTTGTTTAAGTGCAGTTTTTTCTCTAGTGCTTTGGTACCAATACACTAAATAAGTCCAGTGACAACACTGCACTCTCATGCCTGTTTGCCAATATACATTATGGATGATCCTACTGTCAGGATACACTAGAGGATACTTAATGTAACATGTCCCTCCATGGTACTTTGCATAAAGCTATGTTTTCAAAGCAGAGAAATGTGCTATCTGTTCAATATAATAACATATCAGTAAAACAACAGATGAAGTGATATTCTATTGCATAGACAATTGAATTGCACATCCAGAGTGTCTATTCTAAACATTCAGTGCTGCCCTCCCCCTGGTAAATAGATAAGCTAGTGTTGAAATAAACCACAAAGACCAGGAAAGTTCCAGGTCTGAGCTGAGCAGAGCTGATCTTAGCTGGGGTGTTGGAAAGGAAGCTGCAATTGCATCTGCGTCCTGGGGCTAGGTGCAAAAAAAATCAGACAAAGATTGCTAGAGACTCCTGTTGTTTCCCTGTCTAAACTCTAGGCTCTTTTATTCACTGATGTGTCAAATGGCATCATGCTTCCCATGCATTGATGGATAGCAATGAAATGTTTGATTTGCTGTAAATATTTTTACTATTTTTTAACCTTTGGAGTCTGGTCACAAAATTGAGGGATGTTAGTACTGATAAGAACATAAGAACATAAAAAATAGGAGCAGGAGTAGGCCAATCGGCCCCTCGAGCCTGCTCCACCATTCAATAAGATCATGGCTGATCTGATCCTAACCTCAAATCTTCTATCACTGTGCATCCACCCGAACCCATGTGATCTCCCGGGAGAGGCGAAAAACCAGATAAAGACCCAATGGCCAATTTGGGAGAAAAAAATCTGGGAAATTCCTCTCCGACCCATCTAGGCGATCGAAATTCTTCCAGGAGATCACTCTGTCCCTATATTTTCTACAGTACTTACCTTCTGTAAAGGCGATCTCCACCCCAGCCAGGAACAGGAATAAAACCATCTCCTGAAATCTAACAGAATTAGAACACAGTAGGAGCAGAACAAGGCTACACGGCCCCTGGGCCCACTCCACTACCCACAGGGCCATGACCATTCCGAACCTAGACTCATGTCCAATTTCCTGCCCGCTCCCCGTAACCCTTAATTCCCTTTACTTCTAGGAAACTATCTATTTCTGTTTTAAATTTATTTAATGATGTAGCTTCCACAGCTTTCTGGGGCAGCAAATTCCACAAACCTACCACCCTCTGAGTGGAGAAGTTTCTCCTCATCTCAGTTTTGAATGAGCAGCCCCTTATTTTAAGATTATGCCCCCTAGTTCTAGTTTCACCCATCATTGGGAACATCCTCACCGCATCCACCTGATCAAGCCCCTTCACAATCTTATATGTTTCAATAAGATCACCTCTCATTCTTCTGAACTATAATGAGAAGAGTCCCAATCTACTCAACCTCTCCTCATATGACCACCCCCTCATCCCCGGGATTAACCGAGTGAACCTTCTTTGTACTGACTCGAGAGCAAGTATGTCTTTTCTTAAGTATGGACACCAAAACTGTATGCAGTATTCCAGGTGCGGTCTCACCAATACCTTGTACAACTGCAGCAATACCTCCCTGTTTTTATATTCCATCCCCCTAGCAATAAAAGCCAACATTCCAGCTTTGAACAGTAGCAGGTTGCTTATACCATTAATTAGATGTTCCCTCAACTCTGCCCAAATCATATGCTTTAACCCTAATTCAGGTGACCACACTCTACTGCATCAATGTGAATTTTATTCCACTTCCCAGACCATTCTTGCCCTTCTGAATGAGACTACTTATTTCGTGCTGAACTATGGACTACAGTCAGAACTGTACACTCAAATCCCCTAAGGCCTAAAGTTGCCCAAACTTATTTTACTTTGGGCTCTTACAAACAACAAAGAGGTGAGACCTTCATCCCATCAATCAGCGTGGACCTGAGTGGGAGTGGCAGCAGCGGCTTAAAGGAAGCTGAGCAATGACTTAAAAAAAACAAGGAGTGATGTCACAGGACAGCAGGTAGGTGATTGGTTGGTGAGTATTACAGACCCTTTGCTCCCTAGCTTAGGTAAATGGATTAAATTCAGAACTGGGAGAATATTAAGTACTATAACTTTATTAAATTAATAACTTAAACAAAATTAACTAATTAAAACTAAAATTTAAAACTAAAAATAATCATTTGAATAAAAGCTCTAACTAATTATATCAATAAAATAAGGTTGGATAGAGATGGCAGTGCAGGTGATGTGTCGTAACTACAGCTTATGGGAGTTGGTGGAGACTAACGAGATCCTGAGTAACCACATCTGTGGTAAGTGGCTGCAGCTCGAGGAACTTTGGCTCAGAGTTGTTGAGCTGGAGTCCGAGCTGCAGACATTGCGATGCATCAGGGAGGGGGAGAGTTACCTGGACACTTTGTTCCAGGAGGCAGTAACACCCCTTAGGTTAAGTAGTACTTTAGTTAGTCAATAGTCAGGGACAGGAGGGTGTGACTGTGAGTCAGGAAGATATGGGGTCCCAGGATATAGTGATGGAGGAGCCTCAGCCCTTGACCTTGTCCAACAGGTACGAGGTACTTGCTACCTGTATGGATGAGAACATGGACTGCAGGGAGGATGGGCAAACTGACCACGGCACCATGGTACAGGAGGCCATTCAAGTAGGTGGAGTAAAAAGAATGTGGTAGTGGTAGGTGACAGTATAGTTAGGGGGATAGATACTATTCTCTGCAGCTGCGACAGGGAGTACCAAAGGCTGCGTTTCCTGCCTGGTACCAGGGTTAAGGATATCTCCTCATGGCTGGAAAAGAACTTGGAGTGGGAGGGGGAGGATCCAGTTGTCGTGGTCCACGTAGGAACCAATGACTTAGGTAGGACTAAGAACGAGGTTCTGCTGAGGGAGTTTGAGGAGCTAGGGTCTAAATTAATAAGCAGAACATCAAAGGGAATAATCTCTGAATTGTTACCGGAGCCATGCGCAAATTGACATAGGGACAAATAGATTAGAGGTTTAAATGCGTGGCTCAAAGAGTGGTGTGGGAGGAAAGGGTTTCAATTCATGGGGCACTGGCACCAGTACTGGGGAAAGAGGGAGCTGGTCCATTGGGATGGGCGCCACTTAAACAGGGCTGGGACCTGTGTCCTGGTAAATTGAATAACTAAGGCTGTAGATAGGGCTTTAAACTAAAAAGGTGGAGGGAGGGAGCAGGTGAGGGGAAATTTAGTAATCTAAAGAGAAAAGTCAAGGAAATAGAGCAGTGCAGTGAATTGGGTAAAAATAAGCAGTGTGGGACAGGAAGGGACAGAAAGTTAAAAGGTAACAGCGCATCAGCGAATAAGGTCAAAGCAGGAAATAGTGGTAAAAAGTTAAAATTAAAGGCCCTTTATCTGAATGCATGAAGCATCCATAACAAGATAAATGAATTAGTGGCACAAATGGAGATAAATGGCTTTCATATAATAGCCATTACAGAGACATGGTTGCAAGGTGACCAAGGTTGGGAATGAAATATTCCGGGTACTTGATGTTTCAAAAAGACAGGCAGGCTAGAACAGGAGGTGGGGTGTTACGTCCGTGTGTAATTGAGACACGGACTGCAGGAGTTGGTTATAACAGGTGTTTACTGAGTGGAGACAAAACTGGAACTACTATACAAAGTCACTATACAGGCTTATATACAGGGGTGGTCACCACTGGCACTGCAGTATACAGGGGCTGCAGAATATAGTTCCATCTTCAAAGTACATACACTACAATTCCTCCCCTTATAGCTAAACAGTACATAACATTCAATTAATAATTAAATAACATATTTACAATTACAGTTGCTATATACATTAGCTGAAGTTAAGCAATTATAAATTCAGTCTTTTAGGAGGCTTCCTGATTCTGTCTGGATAACGCCTCTTTGGGGTATCAGGTTCTTCTGGCAAAGTTGATTCGGGATCAACGTTGTTGTTTGGTTCGTCTGCTTCCAATATCACCGATTCTGAGGTAAATGCAATTGGTACTTCGGTTTCACCACCAGGTGTATCGGGTCGTGGTGTGGATTTGACGTTTTCCAGTGACTCTAGAATCTGGTCAGCATGGCGTCTTACGTCCAACGTCCACGGTATACATTAGAGGTCCTTGCCGTGTGCAGATTGTTCCTGGCTGCCATCTCTCTGTGCGGTAGTCCCGGGCCAAAACTGGTTGACCTATCTTAAAACTCCTGGTCGGCCTTTCATTCATATTCTGAAACTGCCTGTTCTCCACATCTCTTCTGATGTTTGGCTTAACCAAATCCAAGCGGCATCTTAGTCTTCGATTGAAGAACATCATGGCTGGAGTTTGGTTGGTAACCGCATGTGTCGCATTCCGGTAGGCAAACAAGAAGTTATCCACCTTATGATGTAGGGGTATGTCCTCATTACACATTGCCTTGATAGCCTTCTTGAATGTTTGAACGAACCTCTCAGCCAATCCATTGGTGGCTGGATGATATGGGGCGGATGTGTAATGCTTAACACCATTGTTCTTTAAGAACCTCCGGAACTCTTCAGACACAAACTGTGGTCCATTGTCGGAGCAAATCTGTTCAGGCAGCCCATTTCTGGCGAATATGGTTCGTAAAACTGTGATAGTTTTTTCTGTGGTGGTTGAGGACATTTTTATTACCTCTGGCCACTTTGAATGTGCATCCACTGCAACTAAAAACATCGAGTCCATAAATGGACCAGCAAAATGGTGGGGCGTTTTGGACCTTCTGGCATCCTGTACAGCTCTTGGTCATCTCTTCGATTTCTCTATCGATTCCCGGCCACCACATAAACGCTCTGGCTAAGTTCTTCATTTTTACCCCTCCCAGATGACCCTCATGAAGCTCATTGAGCACTCTATCCTTCAATTTGGGTGGAATTACTACTCTGGATCCACACATCAAGGTTCCTCGGCAGACTGACAGCTGTTCTCTTCTCGGCGAGAATGCTGGCAACAGTGGTTCGCCATGTGCTGGCCATCCCTTCACCGTTAAATCATAGACCCTGGAGAGTGTCGGGTCATTTCGTGTTTCCTTTTCTATGTTTGCATTCGTCACAGGTAGACATTCGACTATGGTCGAGTGGAATATCTCCACAGGATCCACTGCAGGTGCTTCTTCCACCATCGGCAACGGTAGGCGTGACAATCCATCAGCATTCCCATGCTGTTTAGTTCCTTTGTACTCGATGTCATATTGGTGTGCCCCTAGGAAAAGGGACCACCTCTGTAGCCGTTGTGCTGTCATTATTGGGACGCACTTCTGAGGGTTGAAAATGGAGACAAGAGGTTGATGATCAGTTAGTAGAGTAAATTTCTGACCGTGCAGGTAGTGATTGAACTTCTTCACCCCCCACACCAGGCTGAGGGCCTCTCTGTCAATCTGGGCGTAGTTACGCTCGGCCGAAGTTAACGAGCGTGACGCAAAAGCTATCGGCCTCTCTGAACCATCAAGGAATTTATGTGACAGTACCGCTCCAATGCATTAGGGAGACGCATCACACGCCAGTCTTATCGGTAGTGATGGGTTGTAGTGAGCCAATACTTCTCTTGAAGTGATTAGGTCTTTACACTTCTGAAAGGCCCGCTTACATTCATCGCTCCATTTCCATGCTACTCCAGTTTGTAGTAGGGCGTTCAGTGGGTGCAGAATTGTGGACAAATTCGGCAAAAACTTATGGTAGTAATTCACCAATTCGAGGAATGACCTCAGTTGCGACACATTTTCAGGCGCTGGAGCCTTAACTGCCGCTTCAATTTTGTCAGGGGACTTATGTAACCCCTCTTCATCAATCACGTGGCCACAATACGATATCTGTTTCTTAAAAAACTCGCACTTGGGGCGATTGGCTCGTAGCCCATGTTCCCGTAGTCTAGTGAGCACCTGCTCTAGGTTGGCAAGGTGTTCACTGTCATTTTCACCTGTCACTAGGATGTCGTCCAAGTAACACTGAGTCCCCGGAATCCCTTGCAGGACTTGTTCCATCGCTCTTTGCCATATCGCCGGAGCTGTTGCTACTCCGAATACCAGTCGATTATACTGGTAAAGACCTTTGTGAGTGTTTATCGTGAGATACTTCCTAGAGGATTCTTCAACCTCCATCTGCAAATATGCTTGTGCTAGGTCAATTTTTGTAAAACGCTTCCCTCCAGATAGTGAGGCGAAAATATCTTCTATCCTCGGAAGAGGATACTGTACTATGTGAAGGACTGGGTTCACTGTCACCTTGAAGTCCCCACAGATGCGAACCTTCCTTGGCTCCTCAGACTTATTGTTTAACGTTTTCTTCATGACAGGAATGATGGGTGTCGCCCACTCGCTCCAGTCTACCTTAGATAACACACCTGCATTCTCCAGATTCTCCAGCTCTGCCTCGACGGCTGGGCGAATTGCATACGGTACCGGTCTTGCTTTGAAAAACTTGGGAATTGCATTCTCTTCTATTTTTATCGAGGTGGTTACGCCTTTAAGAGCTCCCAGTTCTTGTTGAAATACCTCTTTAGCGTTAGCTAAGATTTTTGACAATCGTCCAGGTGTGACGTTGTCATCCTTTTTACCAGCCACAGTCAGTGCCTGAATGGAGTGCCAGTCTAAACTTATCTTTCTGATCCATTCACGTCCCAATAATGGTGGTCCACCATCTTGCAGTATGTACAGATACAATTTCTGTATTTCCTTGCCGTTGTATTCGACAGGCACCCTTATTTTCCCTCTGAGGTATACTTTCTGCCCCGTATACATCTTCAAGACAATGGATGTGTCTTTCAAGGGTATGTGTGAGAATAGCCGCTCGTAGTCTCGTCGATTCATGACGGTCAGGGCTGATCCTGTATCCAATTCCACTTTGACTTGGGACCCTGCTATCGTGAGGGTGACCCAAATGATTCAGTGATCTTCTTTTGTGATTACGTTGTGTAGTTTGAGACAGCTTAGTCTCTTGTTCCCGGATTCATTATCGCTCTTCTGGTCTTCGGAACTACTGTCCGTCATCTTTTGTACTTTCCTGTACTGTTCCTTAGTAGCCTTTTTGTTGTCATTAGTCTTCTTCCCGGACCTGCAAACTCGTGCAATGTGTCCCATCTTTCCGCATTGCCTGCATATTTTGTCCTTGGACCAGCAGTCCTTCTGGTCATGGGTTGTTCTGCCGCAGCGATAACATTTTTCAAATCCTCGTGTCATTTCATGGGTGTCGTATTCCTGTGGCTTTTGCTGTATTTCCGCAGCTCCCCTTGCTGCTGCTTCGTACGATACTGCCACGCTGAAAGCCTTATCTAGCATCAGCTCTTTCTCTGAGAGTAACCTCTTCTGGGTTCCTGCACTCAGGAGTCCACAGACAAATTTGTCCCGTAGGGTATCTGCCAGTCCTGCTCCGAACTGGCAGTGCTTTGATAGCTTGCATAGTTCCGTAAGGTAATCAGCATTGCTCTCATCTTTATGCTGATTTCTCTTGTGGAATTTAAATCTTTCTGCTATCAGCAGCAGTGTAGGATTTAGGTGTTCCTGTAGGATATCAACAATTTCGTTAAAACTCTTCGCCATTGGTTTGGCTGGAGTGATCAGGTTCCGCAATAGGTCGTACGTTCTTGTGCCCATTAAGTTTAGTAGTACCGATGCCTTTTTCTCATCGGCTACTTCATTTGCCTTGCAATATATTTTGACTCTTTCCACATACGTGGTCCAGTCTTCTATTGCATTATCGAAGGCAGTGATATTGCCAGTCTTTGGCATCTTGGAGATCTAAGATGGTGCCTCCCGCGCTTGCCTTCTTCCCCGATTGAACAAAATGGCTCCTCCTGCGCTTTGCCTTCTTCCCCGCTGGATTAAGATGGTGCCTCCCGCGCTTTCTGTCTTCTCTGCTGCTGCTAGCGCTGTTGCTGGCGTTTTTATGCCTTGATGGCAACGCCCTATGGTCTTCGCGCACTTCCCCCCCGCGCTGCTGATAACGCTGCTCTCCGCGGTCCCCATGGCAAACTGCAGCTCCTCGCGGCTTTCTGCGCTTCTAATTTCTTTTATTTTAATTACTGTTCCCATTGTCAGAGCAAACCCTATGGGACACTTTCATCCCTCTTCTCGGGTCTGTACGCTGCCCGGCTTTGTAGCACTGGCCGCGCCCTGTGTGCTCCACCCTCTCTCTCTCTCTCCTCTTCCCGACAACGCTGCTCGGCCCCGTTGAAAAGCCACCCGATCGAGCTCTAGCCCACCGCAGCCCAGGAAGGATCAGTGTACTACCTGCCACCAGCCGGATTAGCTGGAACACCATAGACAGGATAACCAAGCCCCGCTCTCGACAGCCTCTCCTGCAAATCTTCGAATTTGATGAATCAGAGGCGGTTGCCCACGGTCGACGCCCGTTTCTTCTGTTTGTTTTTTTTTCTTCCTTCTGGCCTCGACCTCTAACAACTTCGCTTCAGGGATGGATCCCCATGAGGTGGTGCAGAACTGTAGGTAAGTTCGGATCTGTTCGTCGCCAGTGTTACGTCCGTGTGTAATTGAG
This sequence comes from Somniosus microcephalus, assembly GCF_052327205.1. Taxonomy (NCBI): domain Eukaryota; kingdom Metazoa; phylum Chordata; class Chondrichthyes; order Squaliformes; family Somniosidae; genus Somniosus; species Somniosus microcephalus. The sequence goes on from NC_140988.1 coordinate 323,726,721, forward strand.
ACACGGACTGCAGGAGTTGGTTATAACAGGTGTTTACTGAGTGGAGACAAAACTGGAACTACTATATAAAGTCACTACACAGGCTTATATACAGGGGTGGTCACCAATGGTACTGCAGTATACAGGGGCTGCAGTATATAGTTCCTTCTTCAAAGTACATACACTACATGGGGTAGCCCTGATAATGAAGGATGAGTTAAGGACAGTAGCGAGAAAGGATCTTGGCTTGGATGATCAGGAAGTAGAATCAGTATAATAGCAAAATACTGCAGATGCTGGAAATCTGAAATAACAACAGAAAATGCTAGAAATGCTCAGCAGGCCAGGCAGCATCCGTGGAGAGAGAAACAGAGATAATGTTTCAGGTCGAAGACCCTTCATCAGAACTGGAAAAAGCTGGAGATGTAACAGATATTAAGCAGGTGCAGAGACAGGGGTGGGGGGGTACGGCGGGGTTGTTAGGAGGGGAGGAAGGAATTGAAAGAACATCCTGTACTTTTGTAAGAGGCAGGAAAGATAAAATGTTGCGAATGGGAGTGGCAAAAATCATACTGCATGAAAAATGGGGGCAGGGGTAATTATCTGAAATTGTTGAACTCAATGTTGAGCCCAGCAGGCTGTAAAGTGCCTAATCGAAAGATGAGGTGCTGTTCCTCGAGCTTACGTTGAGCTTCATTGGAACAATGTAATAGGCCGAGGACAGAGAGATCAGAGCGGGAGTGAAGCGGTGAATTAAAGTGACAGTCGACCGGAAGCTCAGGGTCACCCTTACAGACTGAACGGAGGTGTTCCGCAAAGCGGTCGCCCAATCTGCGTTTGGTCTCCCCAATGTAGAGGAGACCGCATCGTGAGCAGCGAATACACTATATTAAACTGCAAGAAGTACAAGTAAATCGCTGTTTCACCTGGAAGGGGTGTTTGGGGCTCTGGACAGTGGGAAGGGAGGAGGTAAAAGGGCAGGTGTTGCATCTCCTGCGCTTGCAGGGGAAGGTGCCAGGTGAAGGAGAAGGGCTGCTGGGGGTGATTGAGGAGTGGACCAGGGTGTCGTGGAGGGAGCGGTCCCTTCGGAATGCTGAAAGGGGAGGTGAGGGGAAGATGTGTTTGGTGGTGGGATCACGTTGGAGGTGGCGGAAATGGCGGAGGATGATCCGTTGAATGTGGAGGCTGGTGGGGTGAAAGGTGAGGCCAAAGGGAACCCTATCGTGGTTCTGGGAGCGAGGAGAAGGGGTGAGAGCAGAATTGCGGGAAATAGAACGGACACGGTCAAGGGCCATGTCAACCACAGTAGAGGGGAATCCTCGGTTGAGGGAAAAGGAAGACATGTCGGAAGCACTAGTGTGAAAGGTGACATTGTCAGAGCAGATGCGGCGGAGACGGAGAAACTGGGAGAATGGAATAGAGTCCTTACAGGGAGCGGGGTGGGAGGAAGTGTAGTCCAGGTACCGTGTAGAAGCTGAACGCCAACTCTCCAACACCTCTTCCTACCTCTGCCTGGACCATGACCCCACTAGCAAACATCAAGCCATTGTTTCCAAGTGTGTCACTGACCTCACCTCCTCTGGAGATCTTCCCGCCATGGCCACCAACCTCATAGTCCCCCAACCCCGCACAGCCCACTTCTACCTCCTTCCCAAGATCCACAACAGGACTCCCCTGGTAGACCCATCATTTCAGCCTGTTCTTGTCCCATGGAACTTATCTCTTACTATCTCGACTCTTTTTTCTCCCCTTGTCCAGTCTCTTCCCACCTACATTCGTGACTCTTCCGACGCCCGCTGTCACTTTAACAGTTTCCAGTTTCCTGGCCCCAACCGTCTCCTTTTCACTATGGACGTCCAATCCCTCCACACCTCCATCCCCCACCAGGACAGCCTTCGGGCGCTCCATTTCTTCCTTGAACAGAGGCCCAACCAGTCCCCATCCACCACCACCCTCCTCCGTCTGGCTGAACTTGTTCTCACATTGAACAACTTCTCCTTTGACTCCACTCACTTCCTCCAAATTAAAGGTGTTGCTATGGGAACCCGCATGGGCCCTAGCTATGCCTGCCTGTTCATGGGATATGTGGAACATTCTTTGTTCCAGTCCTACTCAGGTCCCCTCCCTCACCTCTTTTTCCGGTACATCGATGACTGTATTGGTGCCGTTTCCTGCTCTCGCCCTGAACTAGATAAGTTCATTCACTTTACTTCCAATTTCCACCCTTCCCTCACCTTCACATAGTCCATTTCCGACTCTTCCCTTCCCTTCCTTGACTTCTCCGTCTCCATTTCTGGCGATCGGCTTTTGACAAACATCCACTACAAGCCCACCGACTCCCACAGCTACCTGGACTACACTTCCTCCCACCCCGCTTCCTGTAAGGGCTCTATTCCATTCTCCCAGTTTCTCCATCTCCACCACGTCTGTTCTGATGATGCCACCTTCCATACCAGTGCTTCCGAGATGTCTTCCTTTTTCTTCAACCGAGGATTCCCCTCTACTGTGGTTGACATGGCCCTTGACCATTGTAAGGTTCTCAAAATTCCCACATTCCCCCAAGGTTATTAATAAAAGGGACCCTGTATGGACAATTTAAAAAGGATACCCAAAAGATGGCGTCCGCACCTCGTGACCAAAAGCCTGTAAGATTTTTCAAGCTTGGACTCTGCAGCACAAAACAGGCAGCTTTGGGAAATCGAAACTTAAAATGCATTTCTGTGAAAAGGACTTTTGTGTTTGAAGGGCCAGACAGCTAGGCAAACATTGGATATGCATTACGTCAGATCAGAACAGATCAACCCAGTTAGGCCTAAGCATAAGGCCATTAGTTTGTCCACATAAATAATCGGAAACAGCTTAAGGAAGACATCAAGGCTGCACAGGCTGATTAATATGCATTAATGACAATACATCAGGCCATCAGGTGCGATAAACGGCCATCTAAAACCAGTTAACCTAGATTGGTATAATCATTTAAAACAGCCCGCCAAAAGTTAAACAATGGACTGACCTGATTTGGCGCACAGATAAGGGCCATCGGAAAGAGTATAATTGTAGGCCCATCTGTAACAATCGCTCTCTGGGCTCTGACCTCTTGTCTGGTCTTGGGCTGCTGCCGCTTGTACTCATGCCCTGGTCTTGTGGCGGGTTCTCTTCTCGCTCCCTGCATTGGGTTTTAACAGCCAAGGACATCCATACCAATCGCGGGTGGGGGACGAGACCCGAGTCCAAAGTCATACAGGACACATGGGCCACAAAACGGCGAGACGAGATGAAATGAGGCGAGACGAAGAAAAAGGTAAAGACCCGACAAGAGCAGAGAAGGGCAGCAGAAGACGCATTGATAAAGACCGAGCGCCTAGTTATAAGCTGGCACTTGGGGGAAGAAAATATATGTATGGACAGTGAGACTAAGTTGGCTATTGAACACTTCGAATGAGCTGGCATTAAACGCAGGTGTCCATGCCATAACGAATATACCGGCGTTCCAAGAATGGGTAGAAAAATCTAAGCAGTGAAGACTGCCAACCGTCCCGCTAACGCAACGTTACCGCCGCCGACCGCCCGAGGGAGAAGAAGAAGAGAACCCATCGCGACGAGACAATGACGGTAGCTGAGGAGAGGAAAGGTGTGTTGCAGCAACAGCTCCAGCACCGCGCCCTGAGAACACGTGGCGAAGGAGTACCCCAGAGGACGGAAGCCCAAACCTCAAAACTCGCAATTGTTAAAGCAACAGGCTTGGATTGGTGAGCATGAATTCCTGACCCCTCATAGCTTAATCTAGTTAGGTATAGGGGTGGGATAAGGATAAGGGGATTGTTAAAGCAGTTGTTTTTCCCTCGATGTGCCGTGTGTTCCCCATTCCATGTATAAGTATATTATTGTTTATGCCCGTAATTTTTTCTATCAGTAATTTCTCATAAGACTGTTTTTAATAAAATCTTGGTTTTCTTACACCAAACCACTTGTCTACTCGAGTTTTCTGTATCGCTGCCTGTACCTAAGTCCGGTGTCTAAAACCCAGGGGTGTGGGAGCGATTCAAACCACTCACAGGCAATCAGGGGCATAACTGACTGGGCACACGCGCCACACGCCACCCCCTACACCGTGTCCGTTCTATTTCCCGCACTTCTGCTCTCACCCCTTCCCCTCCCTCCCAGAACCACGATAGAGTTCCCCTTGTCCTCACCTTTCACCCCACCAGCCTCCACATTCAATGGATCATCCTCCGCCATTTCCGCCACCTCCAACGTGATCCCACCACCAAACACATCTTCCCCTCACCTCCCCTTTCAGCATTCCAAAGGGACCGCTCCCTCCGCGACACCCTGGTCCACTCCTCAATCACCCCCAACAGCCCTTCTCCTTCACCTGGCACCTTCCTGTGCAAGCACAGGAGATGCAACACCTGCCCTTTTACCTCCTCCCTTCCCACTGTCCAGGGCCTCAAACACCCCTTCCAGGTGAAACAGCGATTTACTTGTATTTCTTGCAATTTAATATACTGTATTCGCTGCTCACGATGCGGTCTCCTCTACATTGGGGAGACCAAACGCAGATTGGGCGACCGCTTTGCGGAACACCTCCATTCAGTCCGTAAAGGTGACCCTGAGCTTCTGGTCGCCTGTCACTTTAATTCACTGCTTCACTCCCGCTCTGATCTCTCTGTCCTCGGCCTATTACATTGTTCCAATGAAGCTCAACGTAAGCTCGAGGAACAGCACCTCATCTTTCGGTTGGGCACTTTGCAGCCTGCCAGACTCAACATTGAGTTCAACAATTTCAGATAATTATCCCTGCCCCCATTTTTCATGCAGTATGATTTTTGCCACTCCCATTTGCAACATTTTATCTTTCCTGCCTCTTACAAAAGTACAGGATGTTCTTTCAATTCCTTCCTCCCCTCCTAACCTCCCCCCCCCGCCCCCACCCCTGTCTCTGCACCTGCTTAATATCTGTTACATCTCCAGCTTTTTCCAGTTCTGATGAAGGGTCTTCGACCTGAAACATTAACTCTGTTTCTCTCTCCATGGATGCTGCCTGGCCTGCTGAGTATTTCCATAATTTTCTGTTGTTATTATAGTAGAATCATTATGCTGGTGATAAGAAATAACAAGGGGCAGGAAACAATGATGGGAGTAGTTTATAGGCCCCCTAAAAGTAGCTATACCATAGGACAGAGAATTAATTGAGAAATAATAGGAGCTTGTAACAAAGGTAATGCGATAATCTTGGGGGAATTTAATCCTCATATAGATTGGTCAAATCAAATTGGCAAGGGTCGTCTGGAGGACGAGTTCATAGAATGCATTTGAGACAGTTTCCTAGAACAATATATCATGGAACCAACCAGGGAGCAGGCTATTTTAGATCTCATTTTGTGTAATGAGACAGGGTTAATTAGTCACCTCACAGTAAAGCATCCTTTAGAGAAGAGTGATCATAATATGATAGAATTTCACATTAAGTTTGAGAGTGACATTCTTAAGTCTGAAACTAGATTCTTAAACTTAAATAAAGGCAATTACGTAGGTATGAGTGGCGAGTTGGCTAAGGTAGATTGGGAAACTAGATTAAAAGGTATGACGGTAGATAAGCAGTGGAAAACATTTAAAGAAATATTCCAAAATTCTCAACGAATATACATTCCATTGAGAAATAAAAAATTCACAGGAAAAGTGACCCAACCGTGGCTAACTAAAGAAGTTAAGGGTAGTATTAGATTAAAAGAAAAGACTTATAATGTTGTGAAGAATAGTAGTAAGCCTGATGATTGGGAGAGCTTTAGAAACCAGCAAAGGATGACTAAAAAATTGATAAAAAGGGAGAAAATGGAATGAGAGTAAATTAACAAGAAATATAAGAACAGATTGTAAGAGCTTCTACAAGTATGTAAAAAGGAAGAGAATAGCAAAAGTAAGCATTGGTCCCTTAGAGGCTGAGACAAGAGAACTTATATTGGGGAACAAGGAAATGGCAGTGACTTTAAATAAATATTTTGTATTTGTCTTCACAGTAGTAGTGGGGAACCAAGGGGCTAATGAGAGTGAGGAACTTAAAGTAATTAATACCAGTAGAGAAAAGGTACTTGGGAAACTAATAGGACTAAAAGCCAACAAATACCCTGGACCTGATGGACTACATCTTAGGGTTCTAAAAGTGGTGGCTGTAGAGAAAGTGGTGGCTGCAGAGATAGTGGATGCATTGGGTGTGATCATCCAAAATTCGCTATATTCTGGAAAGGTCCCAATGGATTGGAAGGTAGCTAATGTAACCCCGCTATTCAAGAAAGGAGGGAGAGAGAAAACTGGGAACTACAGTCCAGTTAGCCTGGCATCAGTCATCGGGAAAATACTGGAATACATTATTTAGGAAGTGGTAACAGGGCATTTAGAAAATCATAATATGATTAGGCAGAGTCAGCATGGTTTTATGAAAGGGAAATCGTGTTTGACAAATTTATTAGAGTTTTTTGAGGATGTAACTAACAGGGTAGATAAAGGGGAACCAGTGGATGTAGTAGTTTTGGATTTCCAAAAGGCATTCGATAAGGTGTCACATAAAAGGTTGTTACATAAGATAAGGGCTCAAGGGATTGGAGGTAATGTATTAGCATGGATAGAGGATTGGTTAATGGCCAGAAAACAGAGAGTTGGGATAAATGGGTCATTTTCAGATTGGCATGCTGTAACTAGTGGGGTGCTGCAAGGATCAGTGCTTGGGCCTTGGCTATTCATAATCTATATTAATGGCTTAGATGAAGAGACAGATTGTAATGTATCCAGGTTTACTGATGATACGAAGCTAGATGGGAAAGTAAGCTGTGAGGAGGACAAAAAGAGCCTGCAAAGGGATATAGACAGGTTAAGTGAGTGGGCAATAAGATGGCAGATGGAGTATAATGTGGGGAAATGTGAGGTTATTCACTTTGGTAGGAAGAATAGAAAAACAGAATATTTTTTAAATGGTGAGAAACTATTAAATGTTGGTGTTCAGAGAGATTTAGGTGTCCTCGTACAGGAAACACACAGAATTAGCATATAGTTACAGCAAGCGATTAGGAAGGCAAATGGCATGTTGGTCTTTATTACTAGGAAGTTAGAGTACAAGAGTAAGGAAGTCTTGCTACAATTGTACAGGGCTTTGTTGAGACCCCACCTGGAGTACTGTGCACAGTTTTGGTCTCCTTATCTAAGGAAGGATATACTTGCCTTAGAGGCGGTTCAACAAAGGTTCACTAGACTAATCCCTGGGATGAGAGGGTTTTTCTAGGAGGAGAGATTGAGTAGATTAGGCCTATACACTTTGGAATTTAGAAGAATGAGAGGAGATCTCATTGAAACATATAAGATTCTGAGGGGGGTTGACAGGATAGATGCTGAGAGATTGTTTCCCATGGCTGGAGAGTCAAGAACTAGGAGGCATAGTCTCAGGATAAGGGGTCGGCCTTTTAAGAATGAGATGAGGAGGAACTTCTTCACTCAGAGGGTTGTGAATCTTTGGAATTCTGTGCCCCAGAGGGCTGTGGGTGCTCAGTTGTTGAGTATATTCAAGGCTGAGATAGTGTAGGGTTCTCAAAATTCCCACATTCCCCAAAGTTATGGATAAAGGGACCCTGTATGGACAAGTTATGAAAAGGCAGGGTACCCAAAATGGCTTCTGTAACCTCGTGACCAATAGTACAGGATTTTAAAAGCAAGGCTCTGCAAACAGGCAGGCACCTTTATCAAACCTGAAATGAAACTTAAAATGCATAAATCTGTGAAGAGACTTTGTGGAGCCAGACAGTTAAAGCAAACACAGAATATGCATTCCATTCGCCTTGAAACAGATCAGGTTAGAACGGGCCTCAATCACGGCCATTAGGTTTCTGCATATTTAATCGGTAACAGCTCACAGAAGCCATTGAGTCAGGAAACCCGATTAAGTTTCATACATAACCAACACCAGGACATCGAAACCATTAAAACACAGAGACAACCATTCCAGCAGCCGTTAAAGTAAATGGCTGTAATCAGTTTAAATGAGCCCGCCAAAAGTTAGACAAAGGACTGACCTGATTTGGCGCGCAGATAAGGAATGAAGAATTGGGGCCATATGGCCTACTGCTGCTCCTAATTCTTATGTTCTTATGTAGGCCCATCGGTAGTGATCGGTCTCTTATCGTGCTTGCTCTTGGCTCTTAGCTCTTGCTTTTAATTTTCTCATGCCCTGGCCTCGTGGTGGGCTCTCTTCTCGCTCCCCGCGCCGCTCAACACCAAGGACGCCCATTACTACACTGAGGGCCCAACGCGGGAGGAGAACGAGACCCGAGTTCGAAACCACAGAGGACACACAGGCTACAAATGGGCAGACGAGACGAGACGAGATGAAGAATACGGTAAACCGATAAGAGCAGAGAAGGGCAGCGAAAGATGCGTTGGGGAACAAACGCCTAGTTATAAGCTGGCGTTTGGTGAATAAGTTGGTGTTACATGTATGGACAGTAAAACCCCAATTTAAGAATATGCTGGTGTTCAAAGAATGGGTAGCAAAATCAAGACAAACGGCCTAGTTATAAGCTGGCATTTGTCACATGGACAGTAATAGCCCAGTTGAAGAATAAGCTGGTGTTCGAAGCATGGATAGCAAAATCATTAGACGGTAAAGACTGCCAACCGACCACAGCAATACCGTCGGTGACTGCCCGAAGGAGAAGAAGGCCCATCGCGGCGAAGTACTCGATGAAGACGTTAACGGAGAAAAAGGGAGGGTGCCTCGCACAAACAACTTCAGCGCCACGCCCTGTGACCATGTGGCGACGGGATACCCTAAAGGACAGAAAGAGCGGACCTCAAACCCCGCCATCTAAAGCGACAGGTTTTGAATTGGTGAGCATGAATTCCTGGCCCCTCATAGCTTAATCTAGTTAGGTATAGGGGGTGGGATAAGGATAAGCGGATTTTTAATGTATTTGTTTCCCTCGATGTGCCGTGTGTTCCCCATTCCCATATAAGTGTATTAACTGTTTATGCCTGTAACTATACCAGTAATTCTCAGTAGTATTGTGTTTTATTTAGCATTTTAATAAAATTTGGTTTTCTTGCATCAAACCACTTGTCTACTCGATTTTCTGTATCACCGCCTGTACCTAAGTCCGGTGCCTAGAACCCAGGGGGTGTGGCGCGATTCGAACCGCTCAGAGACAGTCAGGGGCAGAGCTGACTGGGCACACACGCCAAAACCCCCTACAATAGATAGATTTTTGGAATCTAGGGGAATCAAGGGATATGGGGATAGGGCAGGAAAGTGGTGTTGAGGTCGAAGATCATCCATGATCTTATTGAATGGCGGAGCTGGCTTGAGGGGCCATATGGCCTACTCCTGCTCCTAATTCTTATGTTCTTATGTTGTTCTCTTGATTTATCCTAGAAAGGATAATGATGTGCCCATTGTGTTACCAGTCTCCAAAGGCATTGAGCTGGATTTTACCAACCTTGGTGGGTCTGTGGTGGGCGCTGTCGGTGGCAGCTCCCAGCCTTGCTGCTGTCTCCATCCCGCTATCCAAAATGATTTCCCTCTGATTGGGCTTGTTAAGCCTGCTCAGCACGTTTCCCAGCCAATTGAAGGAAGTGGTTCTGTTGACGTGATTTGATGACACGTCATCAGCCAGTTTCCTTAAAGGGACCCATCGCAAATTTATTTTGACTGTTGTGCTCTCAGTGTTCTACAGCATTGAGGTGCTGCAAACATGGACAAACACTGCACAGTGGTGCATGGCTGCACCCAGGTTCTCCCATGCCTCCCTCCATATCCTTATGGAGAGAGTCACAGCATGCAGGGAGGTTCCCTTCCAAAGGGCGGAAGAGACTTCCTCAGGAGACCAACACAGCCTGGTTGCACATTGCGCAGGAGGATACAAGCAGGGATGTCATTAGGAGGACCAGGCTGCAGTGGCGCAAACCTTTCAATGATCTCAGTAGATCACGAAACATTACTGCAAAACCACACTCAACCTCACCCTGCTGTGCCACTCATCACATCCCCATCACTCTGCCTTCCCTACCCTACTCCTGCACATCCTTACTCACACCAACTTATCTTGCACCTCCACCCATCCCTCTCTATCTACATTATCACTTCCCCATCTCACTAGCCACCCCTCACACTCATCCTCATCCTAGTCCAATCATACCAACTAACAACACACAATAATAGCCACTTGTGTGTTTTAGCCAATGTTCATGTAAAGTTTCTGTTAATGTGGTGTCAAACATTGAAACCTTTAATTTCAACACTTTGCGTTCTTGGACAGATCTGTGTGCACCTTTGGAAGTGGCTTAGTGCGTTGCAGTGAATGGTGAGACATAACGGTACCCCCCGCAATGGTGATGAGTGTGAAAGGAATGGCTTGGGCATTGTAGGGATGCTCTATGGTGTTGATGTGGGGTGGTGCCAACCTGGTGCATCATGTGTCAGCCAGGGTGTACAGCGTCAAGTGAAGTAAATCTGGTCATGGTGAGGCCATCACTGGCCTCCCGGGCAGCAATGTGCTCAGCTGCTGATGCCCTCTGTCCTGTGTGGCATCAGTTGATTGTGGAGAAGGTTGGTGTTGTTGTTGGTGCTGCTGGTGTGCTTGGTGCTGCTGGTGTTGGGGCTGATCGTGGTGATATTCTGAGGATCAAGGTGAGATAGTTTCAAGGGCACTAATGCTGATGTAATAGATGGCAGGTGAAGTTGAGATGATAGAAGTGATCTGTCAGAGTTGAGAGAGGTTGTTCCAATGAGGTGATACTGGATAGAGAGTTTACTCCAAACACTTGCAACCTGCATAAAGCTCAATCTGTCTTCCAAATGCAATAAGCAACAGCTTCTGAGCTTGGAATATGAACAGATGTGAGATGGGAGCTTTTATAGCACATTTCAAGCTGTCAAGTAATGAGATGATTCCATGTTCATACAACTCTCGACCTGCTTACCTGACGTGATCCAGAGCAGCGTGGACCCCGTGGGCGACCTCGTAAAATGTAAAGGTGAACTCAAAATACTTCTTAATGGGCTGTTAACAAGGTCGTAATGACCTGAATTGTCTCCCCCACCACTGCGTGTTGGGTCTGTTTAGCGCTGACAGATCCGACATCTTTGAAAGGTGTGCGGCAGCAGGTTGACAGCGGGGTCCCGGCCTGCTGTCATAAAAAAGGTTTTCCCACCCGACCCGCCACTGAACGCGCCCGCTGACCCCCTGAAAATTCCCCCCATTGCCTTAATACTCAGATTGAAGATAAAAGTATTGCCACAAATATTTATTTTTAAAAAGAAGACTTAAATAATTAGAATTCACCTTAACACTCTTTTGTTTTTTCTCTCTCCACTTTTTGTGATATTTCTAAAAATTCTTGTGTCAACCAGATGGACACATTCTAAGGAAGTGCCAACCAGTGCACTCAACCAACCCAGGTTTGGGAAGCAATGCCAAGCAAGGCTCAATATCCTCTCCTAAATACTTTTTAAGGCTGATATGGGATGATGACAACACTGAGTTTGATATTCAAGATGTTGGCCAAGACTGAACCAGATGGAAATAATTTGTGACTGCCTGCACCTCCACAGCTGAGTGATGATGTTAATGGAACTGGCTTAATGGCCTGGGTTGGAAGAGCTACTGAGCCAGACAATGTGAGGGAGCCGAATTAACAATAGTTGAGATACAGTCATTAAGATGATGTGGTGATGCTGTGGTTGGGGCAACAATGTGCAGATATAGGAGTCTTCCCGCAGTAGGATGACCACTATATCTTCAGAGAGGCGTAACATACCCTTTAAAATAAGATGCAATTGTTAACCTAGACTACACCAGTGATTATGTAATTTTAGTAGTGTATCTAACTGTTACTGTGTATGTTTCCTCATGCTGCTGGGCTCAGTAACATCTTTAGGCTTGTACCCTTGATGATGTCATCAAACTTGCACATTAAACTATAATATTCAAAAAATCAACATAAACATGAAACAACGAGAGGATGTTATTGTAACATTGCTATTGTAACCTTGTAGCAAGAGTAGTGTTGGTGAGATTCCCTCTTTAAGACATAGCACTAAGGGGGAAAAATTCAGTTGCTTAGCGCCTCCTGTTAGCGCCCTAAGAGGGCGCTAATGGGGCATAACGCAACTAGCGCCACGGCGTGGCGATGTTTGCGCTGCTCGCGAAATTGACCAGTTTTTGTGGCGGCGCTAAACTCTACCGCCCTGATCTCCCGCGCTCGCAGATCGTGACGTCAGTCGAGCGTGCAACGCCCCGGTGGTACCCCGGATCGGATATTGAGTGGCGCCCCCTTCCTTTCCCCCTGCCGCAATCAACGACAGGGAGAGTGGAACGTTTTCCAGTCGGTAAGAGGCTGGGGGAGCGCTATTTAAAAGTGCCCTCTTCCTGCCTTTTTTTGTGGGAGACATTTTTGCATCACTCATTCTAACAGAGAGAGAGAGATTCTGAGAGAGAGAGAGAGACTTCTGCAGAGAGTCAACGCTGTGTGAAGTAGTTTTGGCTACTGAGCAGCACTTTTCAGGTTCTTTTGGATTTGACCTTCATTACTTCGATTGTCAAGAGACTATGGGGGCTGCACTGATTCGGGGCGTCGTCCTGTGCCTGCAGAATCAGAGGCATCAGAGACGCAGAGAGAGAGTGGCAATCATGGCCAGAGGGAGGAGGGCCAACAGGCCTGTGCACAGGAGACCTTACCCTCCCAGGGTATTTCGGGAACAAATTCTCTTACATTCATTTGTCTGAGGAGCTGGGTTTGCACAGACTGCGCTTCAGCAAGGGGTTGGTCACTGAGCTCTGTCACCTGCTGCAGCCAGATCTGCAGCCTCAACTGAGGACCAGGACGTCTCTGTCGGTGGCAGTGGAGGTCACTGTGGCTCTAAATTTTTGTGTCACCGGCTCCTTTCAAGTAACTACTGGGGTCATCGCCAATATCTCCCAGTTCGTGGTCCAATGCTGATCCGTCAGGTAACAAATGCCCTCTATAAAAGGAGACGCCAGTACATCTCTTTCCTGATGACCCAGGCCAAACAGCATTGGGCTTTGCGAGGATAGCGAGCTTCCCCATGGTGCAGGGTATAGGGGGGCATCCTTTACCTGGTTTATGGTAATTTACCTGGTCAGGCAGTCTTTGCCACTGCACTGTGACCAATTCCAATCAGCGGTTTCGAATCGCTAAACCCTCCTTCCAGTTCTGACTGGAGGAACTTATAATTAATGGTATATTAAAAACAGACAAATGGTCTGGATGCAAGAAAGTCAAATTTTATTAAAACTAAAGAAACTACACCACACGATCAAATTAATCACGGTAAAATTGCTTAACAGGGGAAGGCAGACAGCAAAAACGAGGGATAAATGGCTACAATGTTAATCTTACAATCTTAGCAACATTTCCCTTAAATTACCACCCCTTTACTTCTCACTAGATTGTCTTGCTAGTGGGTCAGAAGCCTTGCTCACCTGCAGTCCAAAGTGTAGAAGAGAAGAGAGAGAGAGGACTTCCTGGGCTTAATCTTTATACCCTGGGAGTCCCTGCTGTTTTCGCGCCGAAAAGGTCCGTGCGCAATTTCGCGCCGAAAAGTCTGAATACACAAGAGAAGGGCTTTTAACTTCCTCCATTCATACATGGAGACATCACGTAGTAGAGTCAATTTCAGTGAATGGATGTGTGTAAACAACCCATTGTGCTTGCTGTCCGATGATTGGCTGATTCAAACGGGCTACTCCCCAGTGTAAACAAGCAGCTTGTAGGTTACCGGACCCGCCCAATACCACAGGTTGACTGACAGCTTGGGCTCCATTCAAACTTACTACAGGGCAGCGCTGAGCTTTTCATATGCTAACAGCCTATCTGTTTCATATGCTAACAGCCTGTCTGTCCTTTTCTGCTGCCTTTTATAATTCTGTTTCCATGAGGTCTGTTCAGCCATTTTTATGCCCTGGGCAATTTAAACAGTCCAAAACTCAAGAGTACATCTTTTAATAAAATGTACAATCTTAAAGTGTGCGATTTTCACAAAGTTCTTTGATTCCAATGTCCAAGCGCTGCCTAGCTTACGAGCTTTTTAACGCAGCCTTTTGCGGTTCTGGGTATGTTTTAAAACATTGTCCAACCCAGAGACAATTTAAATTACATAAGTCTTCGTCCACAATGTGGATTAATATTTCCCGATCTTCGGGGGCTGAGGGGATTTGGCGACCCCTACATTCCCCCTTTGGATACTTCCAACTTGCTTGTAGTATCCTCTTGAAGAAGTGAGCAAAATTTTCTGACCCCCCACAAACAATCATCCCTGGTATTTACCTATAGCTACCTATCACTGATTCCCCGACCCGCCTATTCCCCTCAAATCCGAGAAAAACCGTGGTATGGTAGGCATCTACAGATACATCAATTACAAAATGTTACAATAGGGGGTCTCATACCCCTGCACCACTTGTTACATTATAACATATTACAAAATGTTGCAATCTTGGTTATACAATGTAATCAAAATGATCCCAAGCACGGAGAGGGTCCTACGCCTCTGCACTGCTTGGAACTGTAAAACAAAATACAAAAATCTTCATTAAACATTTGAAACAAAATGCTGAAATAAACCCCGACCATCACGTGCCAATGATGGGTCACGAAATTCGAGTGGGTATTGCTCCTCCCACCCAGGCAGTAAATATTCCTTCCACCCCCCCCTTTAATGGTCTTAAACTTCTAAAACATACAGAATGGATTTTACAGAACAGTCTGATCCGCCAGCCCCGAGCCGTTCCCTTGTCCCTTTGTGGAGGCGGGGTACCCCTCATGTTCCACAGACCGAGACCGGGGAGTATGGGATCGTGACTCCCAGTCCCTCCCCCTCCCGTCTTCCCTCGACTGGCTACAGAAAATGATGGGTGCCTGTGTGGCGGCTCTCACTGGCCCCACACTCAAATTTGGATCCCAGATCCGGCCACCCACTCATCCTTCTCAGCCACACTTACACTCTATCTTTGCCTGTGGGCCCCGGGTGGGTTCCTCCCTTCCCTGAATGCACCCACGTGACTCTTGGGTCTCCCCCTCCCCTTTACAATCTTTCCCGGGCCATCACCACCCACTCCCGGGGAACGCGTCCCTATCTGACAAGGCGCCTGCGCTTCCCCACCATGACTCCTCAATAGCGAGGTCTCCCATAAGTGAAATTCGTTCAAGATAGTGCTGGGTTGGGGCCAGCTGGGGCCATCTCTTCCGCATAGGATGAGTAGGCAGGTTCCTCTGGACCCTGTCCGGTTTCTCCTGAAGGTCGCTGCGGGGTCTCCTCCTGGATTTGTCCAGTGGCGAAGTGATCCTCAACATTCTGTATAACCATATCTTCATTCGATGCCCAGCTCGGGCTGGGCAAACAGGGCTACTCCTTTGTCCACTCTTCTGCAAAAGAACTTAAAAGGACATGCAGCCAGGTCTCTCACTGACCTGCTGCCTTAGGTGGAGACATGATCGGGTCCCTCGACATCGGACCAAAATACAAGCATTTGGCACACTTATAAACTTAAACGTTAAACTTAAACTCAAAACTACTAGTTACATTCTAAACTTAAAATTTAAACACCTTAAAAGCTATAAACATTGGTAACTTAACACAAAGCTATAATACAAATGCCGCCCATCTCCGGACGGGCAGGTTACTATCTGGTGTCACTGTCACAGATTTCTGCTGCCTGCAGCGAAGCTGGACTGCCTCCTGCTTCTAGTCCCTGGCAGCTTATGGCTGCTAGTTGGGGATCTCTGTGATCTGTTTCCTCCCGGGCTCGGGAGATTGCTCTTTGTGGCGGGTACTCTGGTGACCATCTTATCTTGGGCTTGCGGACCCACTGAGACCTTCTGAGGGGCGTCTCTGTGGGGGAAACTTTGGCTGACGGACGCTGAGCCTGGGTCACAGCCCTAGCTGGCTGGGAACCTTCTCCCCCTGATGCAAACAGCCCGCACTGTTTAATATACCTGGCAGCCTGCCAGTAATCCGGGTTTGTCTCCTTTTCCCTACCCACTCCTGTACCGGGGGCAGGTATCCCCTCACCACCTGCTGCTGGTGGCTGAAAATCTTCCTCTCCAGGTCCAAAACCTGGTACCAGCTCCTTCCATATGTCCCCTGCAAGAGGAATTGCTATCCCTTCCTCCCCAGAGTCCCACACCATAGGGGGAACCACTCTAGAAGTGGACTGGGAAGCTTGTCCCTTTAAACAGGCGACTGCGCCTGCGCAAACCTCCTCCCCGGAGTCCCACGGCAGAGGCTGTGAAACCTCTGTATTCAAACAGGCGACTGCGCCTGCATGGGAAAACTGAAGAGGAGCCGCTGTGGTCACGGGCTGGGGAACTGTGCCTGCGCGAGCCCAGTGTTGGGAAACCCCTTCCCTCAGGCGCGCGACTGCACCTGCGCAGGGAAGCTGAAGAGGAGCCGCTGTGGTCACGGGCTGGGGAACTGCGCCTGCGCGAACAGACCGTTCAAAAGACTGGGGAATTCCTGTCTCCAGACCAGCGACTACGCATGCACGGGCAGTCTCTTCAAAGGGCGGCTCCTCCCTGGAGCCCCCCAAGCAATTTTCTGTGAATGAACTCGCAGCAGCCTGCAGATTTCTACTCTCAGGCTGCGGTTTCTCTGTTTCTGAACTAAATAACTGGTTCAAATTTAAACTTTGGCCAAAACTTAGGTCCCACTGAGGCGGGGAAGTGTCCCAATTGGTGGGCCGGACAACTTTTCCCTTGAAACAAGCCACAGCGCCTGTCTTTACAGCCTGTGAACTTGAACTTGTATGGTCAAATTTATACAATTTACATTGGTTGGCGTGGAACCACTTTGTGCACCGGGGTAGTTTTACTGCATAGACCATGGGACTGGCCCTATCAACTATACTATAGGGTCCCATGTAGAGTGGCTCTAAACTTCCCACCCAGGCATAGTTTCTTACCATCACTAGGTCTCCTATCTCCCACTGGTGGCTCTTGCTAGGCTCGAGCAGCAGCCGATTATTCCGATGCTGCTTCCCCATGCTGTCTGCTGCCTGCCCATAAATTTGTTTGAGGTGTTCTAGGAGGGTTCGGGCGAATTTATCCCAGTTTATTTCCTGCAGTTGTCCTTCAGTGAGGACTGGGGCAAGGACATGAGTGGGGGTCCTCATAATTCTGCCGGTCATGAGCTCATGTGGTGAATGCCCTGTACTCTTGGACTGGCTGGCCCGGATCCCCATGAGGATCAGAGGTAGGGTCTCTGCCCATTTTTGGGGCGATCCCACTGTCTCTTTCCTCAATCTTTCTTTAAGGGTACGGTTCATACGCTCCACAATCCCTGAGGACCGCGGGTTGTAGGCTACGTGCCACTTCCCTTTGATACCGAGCAGCATGAGGGTGTTCTGCATGACTTGGCCAATGAAGTGGCTTCCCTGGTCGGACTCCATGAACTGGGGCAGTCCCCACCGCGAGAACACCTCCTTCACCAAGATCTTTGCAGTCCCCATTGCTGTGGCCGTCCTGCAGGGGAAGGCTTCCACCCACTTGGAAAACACATCCACCAGGATGAGGCAGTATTTGTAGCCTCCCTGGGTGGTGGGCAAGGGCCCTATATAGTCGATCTGGATTGACTGTCATGGTCCCTCGACCCTCCTAATGTGTCCCATGGGCACCTTCCTTTTGTGGGGATCGGGGTTATTTGCTGCACACACAAGACAGCTAGCACAGAACTCGCGGACATCATCCCGGAGCCCTGGCCACCACCCCGCCTGTTCCACCCGTTGCCAGGTGGTCTCAGGCCCGGGGTGTCCCGCTCCCAGCCCCTCATGCGCCAGCTGAAGGAACTCCCTCTGGTGTTGCTGGGGTACTACCCACTATTCTGCCTTGAACAGCATGCCCTCCCTTACGGTGAGAGGGGCTGTGCTGTAGGGGCCCTCTATCCTTTTGCCCTCCATCACTGCGCTAATTATTGCCTTTAGGCTGGGGTCCTGTGCCTGGACCATTTTAAGGTCCGGGGCCAACACTATTCCTGATTTTCCCTGTGTCCCATCCCTGCCTGTAATTGCTGCCACTGGCCCGGACTCATATGGGTCCCAGAAAGTGCCTGCACGTGCACCCTCCTTGGCCAGCATATCGGCTTGCTGGTTGCCCTGGCTGCGGGGTTCTGTGGAGGAATGGGCTTTCACCTTATGGATGAAAACTGCACCTTCCTCCCCCACAGCTGCCAGGATTTTCTCCAGCAGGGGCTTTACTGTCAAGGGCTTCCTGTCGGCGGAGGTATACCCACGACGGGACCAGATGGCCAGGTACTCCGTACACGAGTTGCAAGTGAACATACTGCCAGAGCAAATCGTATACGGGGTAGGGAAGATGTCGGGGTGTGTAACCACGTACATCACCGCGGACAGTTCAGCCTGCTGGGCACTCATGGTGTTAGGGAGCTTGATTGCCAAGGCAATGCCTGCTGTTGGGTCAAAGATCTCCCAACCCGTGAGTCGTACCCCAGCGGATACCATGCTGGAACCGTCTACATAGATCTCGCGGCCCGTGGGATGTATCCCGGCCCGTAAACCTATGTTCACTTCCCATACCCCATCTATGGAACATCGATGGGCTGTTCCAGGGTATATCATATTGGCTGCAAGCTTTGGCTCGCAAAGGCTCTTTACCTTCAGATCCATCTGTGAGAGGAGAAGGGTCCAGCGCGCAATGCGGATGCTGCTGACTGTCCCATCTTTAATCCTCCCATTCAAAAGCATCTGAGTGGGTGTGTGGTGTGTGAGGAGGGTGATGGGAGAGGTGCCTGCGAAGATCCGGGATTTCTTCACAGCCCAATATGTGGCTCGAAGGTGCCTTTCACATATTGAGTAACTCCTCTCTACATCGGTGAGTATTCTGGAGGAATAGACCACGGGTCTCAGCCTACCGTGCCACTCTTGGAGCAGCACAGCACTCAGGCTATCCCCACTGGCTGCTACCTCCAGAAAAAACTCCCTTTTCCCATCTATCGCTCCTAGGGCTGGTGCGGTCTGCAGGTCTCCCTTTAACTTAACAAATGCCGCCTGGCATCCCTCATCCCAGGACCACTCCACTCCCTTGTGTAGGAGACGGAGCAGAGGGGCCGCTGTGGCTGCATGGTCCTCTATAAAATCCCTGCAGTACCCCGTCAATCCCAGGAACGACCTCACCCCTCTTACTGAATTGGGAATCGGTAACTCCTGGACCGCTTCCCTCCTCGCCTTATCTATGGCCCTCTCTCCTGTGCGGACAGTCAGACCCAGGAATTTAACTTCTTGCTGACCGATCTGCGCCTTCTTGGGGTTGACTTTAAACCCCTTTCTCTGCAGCAGCTCCAGCAGCTCAGCCAGTAGTGGGCCATGCTCCCCGACCGAGTCGGTAAATAAGAGCAGGTCATCCACATACTGCAGTAACTGAGTGGGCTGACTGAACTCTTTTAAACTATCCTTCATGCATTGGTGGAAGATGCTGGGGCTGTTGTGGAAACCCTGTGGCAGACAGTTCCAGGTATACTGCTGTCCCTTAAAGGTGAAGGCAAACTTATATTGGTCCTCCCGTTTTAATGGGATGGACCAGAACCCATTCGAAATGTCCAGCACCGTGAATGTGTTCGCGGATGCCGGAATACTGCTAATAAGATTAGCCACTGCTTCTACTGTGGGGGCACATGTGGGGATATTGCTGTTAAGCACCCGATAGTCCACCGTGGCTCTCAATGAATTGTCCGGTTTCCTAACCGGCCAAAGTGGAGAATTAACATGAGAGGCTATGGGCCTCAACACTCAGTTCAAATGCTTTATTGGCATGAAAGTTTACAGAGAACCATATTGCCAAAGCTTACATAGCAAAAAGGTACAGTTTTCCAACATTCTGTAGGTGTCAATCGATTTGACATTTGTTGGGTATATACAATATTACTTTTAAACAATATTAAATTTAAACAGTCTTTCTACTTCATTTGGTACGTTCAATATTAATTTTAAACAGTCTTACTTTTAAACAGTCCTCAGGTTGTGACATGTTGTTACATATTTAGCCCCAAGGTATGGTCTGTCTCCTTCTCCTAGGACTAATCTCAATTTTGACAGATCATCCAATTCCTTGAAATCTGGGGTTGTTTGGCTTAGCTTGTTGAATAATAACACTCCCTGTTTAACTAAGGAGGTGATGGCTGCCTCCATGTCGGGTTCTGCCTCCTTGGGGAAATTATACTGCTTCCGTGGTCGGGCCATGGGGTCCCATCTATCTTAACCTCAAACCCTGTGATCCTCCCGCAGTCGTGTTTATGGGTGGCAAACGCTGTGAGGTTTGCCTGCATGACTGCCTGCAGTGCCTCCGGGACACCATTTACCATGAACCCGAGGTCGTAACCTTCTTTGGGCTTCACAGTACACAAGGTCCCCTTACCCTCCTTGCCCGGTGTTAAGTCTGTGTGTTCTAGTTGTATTTAAGATTAATTACTGACACAGACTACAAGAATAACATTTCAACAGGTCTTTATTAGTTGGAGGTCAGGGCTATACTAACAGCAATATCACTACACAGTACTTATATACCGGTGGTCACCACCGGTATTACGTATACAGCAGCCAGAGAAAGTAGTACATCTCTTAAGGTGGAACAGGCTTAAGTTCTCTTAAGGTGGAACAGGTTACATACACCACAATCCTCCCTTTTTAGCTTAACAGTCATATCCCCATTTAACATAACATAATAACATATATACATATATAACTTCAGGTATAAACAGTTCAAAGGTTCAGTCTCTCAGGAGGCCTTCTGATTCGGGTTGGATAACGCCTTTCAGTGGTCTCTGATTCTTGTTGCTGAGGTGACTCCTCTAGTTGGTTTCCTATGTATTGGACGTCATCATCAGGTACATTCCCTGCCGAGGTAGATGCTTCAGGTTCATTAACGTCTTCCACAGTTGTCTCTGTCGCAACCATGGGTTCGACCCTTGCTCTCGATTCTACCAGTTGATCCGCATGACGCCTTATCACATTGTTACCAATATCTACTGTGTACATCAGAGGTCCTTGTCTGGCCCGAATTGTTCCGGACTGCCATTTTTCGTTTCCATAGTCCCTTGCCAACACTGGTTGTCCTACGTCGAAACTTCGAGTGGTCTTGTTATTAATATGCCGGAACTGTTTGTTTTCCACTTCCCTCCGCACATTTGGTTTTAACAAGTCCAACCTGGACCGCAACCTCCTGTTATAAAACATCATGGCAGGACTTTGGTTAGTTACTGCATGAGCGGCGTTTCGATATGCCATTAGGAAATTGTCCACCTTGTGTTGTAGCGGAGTCTGATCATCGTTCATGGCCTTTATTGCCTTTTTGAATGTTTGGACAAATCTCTCGGCCAACCCGTTTGTCGCCGGATGATATGGGGCAGAGGTATAATGTTTCACCCCATTCTTCTTTAAGAATTTTTGGAATTCTTCCGACACGAACTGTGGTCCGTTGTCCGAACATATCTGTTCTGGCAATCCGTTCCTTGTGAATATTGTTCTTAACACCGCAGTTGTCTTTTCTGAAGTAGTGGTATTCATCTTGATCACTTCTGGCCATTTGGAATGTGCGTCCACCGCAATTAGGAACATGGAGTCCATGAATGGACCAGCAAAGTCAATATGTACGCGTTGCCATGGGGCTGAAGGCCATTCCCATGGGTGTAGCGGCGCGATCGGAGGTGCATTTTGCACTTTTTGGCACCCAGCGCAGCTTTTCGTCAACTCCTCTATCTGTTGGTCAATACCCGGCCACCATACATAAGCCCTAGCAAGACTTTTCATCTTAACTCCCCCCAGATGACCTTCATGCAGTTCCTTTAGAACTCTTTCCCTTAACTTGGGAGGAATAATCACTCTTGTCCCGTACATCAAAGTACCATGGCAGACGGACAGCTGGTCTCGCCTTGCCGAGAATGCCGGTAACAGAGGATCACCATGTGTTGGCCATCCCTTCACTGTCACCTCGTAGACTCGGGACAGTGTCGGGTCGTTCCTGGTTTCTCTTTCAATACTTGCATTGGTGACTGGTAAACACTCGATGATGGTCGAATGAAATAACTCAACAGGGTCAACTTTCGTCGTCTCTTCTTCAACCTCCATCTGCAAGTACGCCTGTGCCAGGTCTATCTTGGTGAAGTGTTTCCCGCCAGACAACGAAGCAAAAATATCCTCAATCCGCGGAAGCGGATACTGCACCGTGTGAAGCACCGGGTTAACGGTGATCTTGAAGTCTCCACAGATGCGAACCTTCCCTGGTTCTCCTGGCTTGTTGCTCGAAGGACGTTTCATAACGGGAACAATGGGTGTAGCCCACTCACTCCAATCTACCTTAGACAGTACACCTGAACATTCTAGCGCTTCCAGTTCCGCTTCTACAGCAGGTCGTATTGCATAGGGTACCGGTCTGGCTTTGAAAAATTTTGGGTGTGCATGTTCATCAATCTTGATGTTTGCCGTAATTCCTCTCAGTGTTCCCAGTCCCTGCTGGAACACCTCTTTAGCATCATCCAATATTCTGGACAATCGTTTAGGTTTGACATCTGTTTCCCTGGAATCTACCGTTAGTGCCTTTAAGGAGTGCCAGTCCATTTTCATTTTCCTAATCCACTCCCGTCCCAGTAGTGGTGGACTTCCTTCAGGTAGCACATATAAGTCCATTACTTGGCTTTCTTTGCCCTGTGGACCACTTTTACCTCTATCTTTCTGATGGGGTACACTCTTTGCCCCGTGTATGTTTTCAATATAATCTCCGTATCCCGTAGGGGAATATGTTGGAATAACCTTTTGTAATCTTTCTTATTCATGACCGTCAATGCCGATCCAGTGTCCAATTCCATCTTTACTTGGACTCCTGCTATCTGAAGAGTGACCCAAATTGTCTGGAGATCTGCATCCTTACCAATGTTGTGTACTCTTAAGCTACCCAGTTCATTACTGCTGGCGTCTGAATCTGACTTCTGTTCATTCGAACTGTTCTTTGTCACCTTGTGTACATTTATGTATTTTCCTTGCGGTGACTTTTTGTTGCTGGTCTTCTTTCCTGACCGGCATACTTTAGCTATGTGGCCAAGCCTGCCACACGTTCTGCATTCTTGGTTTTTAAACCAACACTGGTTCTGATCGTGCGTTGTCTTTCCACAACGATAACATTTTACAGTACTCAAAACCAATTGATTTGCACTGAGTTCCGGTGACCATAGCTGCATTACTGCCGTGCCTCTCGCTGCGGCTACGTGTGATGCTGCCATAGTGACCGCTTTCTCAAGCGTCAGCTCATTCTCCTCGAGCAGTCGCTTTTGTGTATCTTCTTTTAATAATCCACACACAAATTTATCTCTTAGCGCATCTGTTAGTCCCGTTCCAAACTGACAGTACTTTGCTAGCTTACGCAATTCCATTAAATATTCAGCATTGCTTTCATCTTTCAGCTGCTTTCTGCTGTAAAATTTAAATCGTTCCACTAGCATCAGCGGCGTGAGGTTTAGATGATTTCTCAGGACAGTAACAATCTCCTCGAATGTCTTCTCCGCCGGTTCATCTGGTGATAAAAGGTGTTTCAATTGCCCGTATGTCTTCGCACCCATTAAGTTTAATAAAGTTAGTGCTTTCTCATCATCTGGGATTTTATTTGCTTTACAATAATTTTGTATGCGTTCTACATATGTGGCCCAATCTTCGATGTTGCTATCAAAGGTATTAATGTTCCCATGTTTAGGCATCGTTGCAATTTTTTTTTTAGTGATTTCCCTTTTTCCAAGATGGCGGCTTCCCGCTCTTGTCTTCGTCCCCCGCCTACAAAATGGCGGTTTCCCGCGCTTGGCGGTCTTTCCCGCGCTCGCCTTCTTCACCCGCTGGCTGCAATGGCGTTTGGCGTGCCGCTGCTGCTCCCCTTTCCCAGCGGTTAGTAACTCCCCCGACGCTGTCTCCGCTTCACCGCGGCTCCCTCGGGCATTCGCGCTTCCCCGATGTCGCGCCTCGCAGCCCTTCTTGCAGCCCAGTTATTAGCACCGGCTGCGTTCGCCTTCACCGCGGCTCTCGTGCCTTCAGTCGCCCCTTTTTGGCCCGAATGTGGCCCGGCCCTTATCTCCGGTCGCGATCGATCTCACCGCCCTTATTCCTCCGTCTTCCCTCCCCGTCTGTACAGCCAACGTGGCCGACTTTCTGCTCGCGTCGCTGACCGGCTTACCCACCACCGAGGTAGAAGGAAGATAGCTGACTGCCGCTGATGGAGGCTTCGAGTTCAGGATATCTTCTGCACTCCGGGTTCTCGATGCCTGCCGCGCGACGTGTCTTCCAGCAGGGTGATGAGGGTGGATGCCTCTCTTCGACGCCCGTTCTGTGGACGAAGCCGCCGTGGATATAAACTGCCGCAGGGTAAGAATCGGACTCGTCGCCACTGTTAAGTCCGTGTGTTCTAGTTGTATTTATGATTAATTACTGACACAGACTACAAGAATAACGTTTCAACAGGTCTTTACTAGTTGGAGGTCAGGGCTATACTAACAGCAATATCACTACACAGTACTTATATACTGGTGGTCACCACCGGTATTACGTATACAGCAGCCAGAGAAAGTAGTACATCTCTTAAGGTGGAACAGGCTTAAGTTCTCTTAAGGTGGAACAGGTTACATACACCACACCCGGGATGACCACTACACCTTCTTCCCTGTCTGCTAGCCCCCCAAAGGCAATGGTTGCGGAGATCCACGAGGATCCCATGGCTCACCATGAAGTCGGCCCCTAGGATCCCCTTTCCTTCCTCCTTATTCCACTTTGCCAGGATGCACGTCCACTTAGTTTGGAGCATGCCCAGACGGACTGAGAGGGGTCTGGAGTATACCCCCACCTGCTCCTGACCGGTGAATCCCGATAGTATGTATGGAACCCCGTTAGACAGAGGTGAGGTGGTGGGATTATCCATATGGATCACGGTGCATGATGCCCCCGTATCCAATGGATAAGTCCCTGTAACCTTCTCTACCTCTATCTGTACGAGCGGTCTCTTCCATTCATCGTACCGGAGATTACACAGACGGACAGGCTGCACGGGCTCCAGTCATTGTGGGGAGGCAGAGGTGGGCGAGGGGGCTGCAGCACCACTGATGGCTGCTACCTTTCCCTGATTGGCCCTGAGGAAAGATTTTATCGACTCCATGACGGACTCGACTGTATCGGGAGGAGTTTCTGTCTCTGCCTTCTGAGTTGGGGCTGCGGGGGTCCTGGCTTTATCGTCTCTCCCAGGCTTTTCACAATCCCTGCGCCAGTGGCCAACCTCCCCGCACCTATAACAAGTGACCTTGTTCTGGAAGGGACGGCTCCTCTCCTGGTGCCACTCTTTGTTGTATTGAGCCCCAGGTTTAACCTCGTGGACCTTACCCTTTTGTTGGTGGTCCCACTATTCCTACCGTTCCTATATGCTACCGTGAGCTGCCGGATTACAGTCTCTTCGGTTGCTAGGGGGTCTTGGTGGTCAAACCAAGTATCAGCCTTTGCTTTTATCTGGGGCAGGCAATTGGACACCAGGCAACGAAGCCATTGGGTCCGCTGCCGCTGGTTCAGGTGTGCCCGATCTTGTCCCCCTGTACACGTGCTGTTGTAGACTGGCCACGGCCTGTCTGCAAATGCCGGTGGGGTCTCCCCTTCCTTCTGCAGTGTTTTCCCTATGCGATCGAACGGGCTGCCGTCGTTCGCACCCATGGCTTCCAGTATTTCCTCCTTTAGGTCCTCAAAACCCTTCTGCCCTCTCTTAGCCCCATCTGAAAGGGTCTGATAGAGCTTACTATCTACAGAGAAAAGCAACATTTTGGCTTTCTCTTCATCATCACAGCCATTAACACAGGCTGCCTGTTCTATCTCTTGGAAGTGCATTGAGGGGTCTCCCTTTTCGGAGAGCAGGGGATCATGTTTCACCAGGCCTCTGAGCTGTTGGGTATCATAGGGTACCAGATAGGTATGCTGAACAGCCCCTGGGTCATTATCGTTCACGGGCGGACCGTACCTCCGTTGTCGGAGGGGGTACACTGGTCCTGGTCCCCGCCTGCCTAGCGGGACCTGCTGGCGTTCTCCTACCACCCCATTGTCCACCCCTTCTTGCCGCCAGAGCTCCTCAAAACTCAGAGCTGTGGGCTGCGATCTTGGGATCTCTAATTCCCTAGCCAGCTCTGTTCTGGGTGCTGCCTGTGGGGCGGTTTGATTTGGGCTGCTGGTACTGTCCGACGGACTTCGCTTCCGACTTATGAGACACACCATCCCTTTAGTCCTTAATAACTCCACACCCAAACTCTCTATCTTTCTGTTACATGGGATATGATCTGCTCCACTAAACCTTTGGTCGCAGGCCAGCTTATAAGCTGGCTTTACCTCCCTAACCTTTTCCTCCTGCTCTGTTACTTCTGAGGTGAGGCAGGCATTCTCTTCCCGCAGTCTCATCTCGTTACTCTTTGCTTCTGTAATTTGGCACTTTATGAACTCTATCTTGTGCCTTGCGTGGCTTTTGCCCTCGCTAGCTTCTTGTGTGCGTTTTCCTCCTGTAGCCTCATCTCACTGTCCCTAGCCTCTGTGACTTCCTGCACAAGGCGCTCTATCTCTGCCTGGCATTTCGTGACCTCTAGTGTGAGGCGTGCATTTTCTTCCCGCACCCTCATCCCACTATCTCTGGCCTCATTCACCTCTCTTATGAGGCGTTCTACCTCTGCCTGGCATTTTTCAAACTCTGACTCCCGATTCTTGGCCTCTGTAACCTCCTCCCGCACCCTCATCTCACCCTTCTTAACCCAGCCACCTATACTATAATAGGTCAGCTTACATGCTGCCGCTAACTTCTGCAGGGCTACCCACAGATTGAAAGCAAGAAAAGCAAGAGCTGATGCTTTCTCCAGATCCAGACCACTTATCATATCAAAAACTGCCTCCACTCCTGCTGCGGTCGCCAATTTGTAGGGGGGCATCCTTTACCTGGTTTACGGTAATTTACCTGGTCAGGCAGTCTTTGCCACTGCACTGTGACCAATTCTAATCAGCGGTTTTGAATCGCTAAACCCTCCTTCCAGTTCTGACTGGAGGAACTTATAATTAATGATATATTAAAAACAGACAAATGGTCTGGATGCAAGAAAGTCAAATTTGATTAAAACTAAAGAAACTACACCACACGATCAAAGTAATCACGGTAAAATTGCTTAACAGGGGAAGGCAGATGGCAAAAACGAGGGATAAATGGCTACAATGTTAATCTTACAATCTTAGCAACATTTCCCTTAAATTACCACCCTTTGCTTCTCACTAGATTGTCTTGCTAGTGGGTCAGAAGCCTTGCTCACCTGCAGTCCAAAGAGTAGAAGAGAAGAGAGAGAGAGGACTTCCTGGGCTTAATCTTTATACCCTGGGAGTCCCTGCTGTTTTCGCGCCGAAAAGGTCCGTGCGCAATTTCGCGCCGAAAAGTCCGAATACACAAGAGAAGGGCTTTTAACTTCCTCCATTCATACATGGAGACATCACATAGTAGAGTCAATTTCAGTGAATGGATGTGTGTAAACAACCCATTGTGCTTGCTGTCCGATGATTGGCTGATTCAAACGGGCTACTCCCCAGTGTAAACAACAACTTGTAGGTTACCGGACCCGCCCAATACCACAGGGTGACTGACAGCTCGGGCTCCATTCAAACTTACTACAGGGCAGCGCTGAGCTTTTCATATGCTAACAGCCTGTCTGTTTCATATGCTAACAGCCTGTCTGTCCTTTTCTGCTGCCTTTTATAATTCTGTTTCCATGAGGTCTGTTCAGCCATTTTTATGCCCTGGGCAATTTAAACAGTCCAAAACTCAAGAGTACATCTTTTAATAAAATGTACTATCTTAAAGTGTGCGATTTTCACAAAGTTCTTTGATTCCAGTGTCCAAGCGCTGCCTAGCTTACGAGCTTTTTAACGCAGCCTTTTGCGGTTCTGGGTATGTTTTAAAACATTGTCCAACCCAGAGACAATTTAAATCACACAAATCTTCGTCCACGATGTGGATTAATATTTCCCGATCTTCGGGGGCTGAGGGGATTTGGCGACCCCTACAAAGGCGCCATTGACTGCACGCATGTGGCATTGCGGGCACCGCATGAGAATGCAGAGGTTTTACGAAATCACATGCGGTTCCACTCCTTAAATGTCCAGCTGGTCTGTGACCACAGACAGCTGATACTCGCTGTCAATGCCCGCTATCCTGACAGCAGCCACGATGCTTTCATCCTGCGCCAGACTAGTGTGCCAGAGCTTTTCCAGGCACCGCATCAGCCAAGTGGTTGACTCCTCGGGGACAAGTGTTATCCACTGTGCACCTGGCTGATGATACCGCTCTGTAACCCCAACACCCCTGCTGAGCTCCGGTACAATGAGACCCATCTCACCACCAAGAACATCATTGAGCAGGCAATCGGCATGCTCAAGCAATGGTTCCGCTGTCTGGACCACTCAGGAGGAGCCCTGCAGTACTCGCCTGAGCGAGTCTCCCACTTCATAGTTGTTTGCTGCATTCTTCATAACCTGGCAATCCTCAGGACCCAGCCAATGCCACCAGGCCTTGGAGCACCACCAGAGGAGGAGGAGGAGAAGGAAGAGGAGGAGGAGGAGGATGATCAGCAGCAGAACCAAGGCGGGAGGAAGGCCCACAATTTTGAAACTGCAAGGGCCATCCATCAATGACTGATAACAAGCCACTTCTAGGCCCCCATTCAGGAAATGGCTTCTGGCATGGAGAACAACATGATGGAAAGCAATCTGCAACCCCTATAGCCGGCCAAGGCAGCAATGATTTCAAAGGCCAAACCTGTACATTTTGAATACAACAACTTTTTTATTTTACAATCTCTGCCTGTGTCATTTATTCATGACAAACTAATAGAAACAAACACAAAAAATGATTAATTAACATAACTGGTTCTCAAAACCTGGAGATAATGTCCAAAACACTAAACAAAAGTTATCAGACGAACCTGACCCTTTAATAAAAACATTCCCAACATTTCCCGAGACCTCCTACTTTTTGCCCTTTGAGGGTGATCTCCTTCCCTTGCCCACTTGCCCCCTTCCCACCCTACTGCTCCTCCGTAATGGGGCCCCAGTGGCTGCAGCAAGGCTGTTGGAAGGCTGCTGAATGTCAGATCCTGAGACTACAGATGCCCTTGAAGGACGCCCTTGACCAGCTCTGGGCCTGGAAGGCCCGGCTGCAGACTGCACCAACTCTGCATGGGCGGCAGCAGTCTGTCCTACAGGCAGTGGCAAGTGCAATGGGGAAGTGACAGTGGTGGCAGCAGGAATGCTGTCACCTTGAGAGAGGACAGCAACTCCCTGCTCGACCGACACACTGGCACTCCCACGGAGCAGCATATCAACATCCGGAGCAATCTGCTGGAGCACAGATTGCTGGCCTGCTGTGGCGCCGTGAGAGCCCCGGGGCAATGTGTCCGAACCATCGATGATGGCAGCAGTCAGTGCTTTCGTGACCTCAATCTGAGACTGCATGAGAGCAGTCTGAGATTGGATCACGGCAGCCAGTGACTGAATTGCAGCACTAAGCATTTGTGTGGCATCCGCCTGTGCTGCAGCATAGTGCTCCACACTCCTTGCCACTGCATCAATGCTTTTGGCCACCCTTCCCACTGCACCCATGAGTGTGCATGTCCACTGCCCGGGTGTTCATTTCAGCGATGAGCCACTCCTCCTCTGCATCCAGTGCAGCAGGACCCGCTGGCCTTCTTTCCCTCCAGGTAGAAGGCCCCCAAGCTTCCCTACCCCCATCGCGTTGCTGCAGTCCGCTGGGTCCCGGAGCTTCACCCTCATCAGACCCTTCCCCCCTGCTCCCCTCCAGGGAAGACGTGGTCCAAGTGTGGGCATGGGCTTCCTTGGGAGAGGGTGGTGCTGAGGCTCCGGCTACCTCTTCTTACTCGCCTCCGGCTTTGCTCCCACTGGCTGCTTGAGGGCCTGTCTCCTCAGCTGGTGAATCACCATCTGAAAGCAGGGAGGTACAAGAGTGGCTTTAGCGTGAGGACAGGGGGGCAGTAAGGGAGGAAAGAGTGGAGCGATTTAGTAAGTTGGATTGAAAGTGTCAAAGGCTGGTGTTGTGAGGGACAAGTGGAATGAGAGAGGAGAGAAAGCTGATGACCTTACCATTGCCGTCCCGAATAGGGTTGGCCTCTCCAGGGGCGACGGGACCGATCACCTGACTTGCCACAATCCAGTGGATGCGCGCCTCAAGATCGCTGAGGAACTGCAGCTGAGGCGGCCCTCCATTCATCCATTGCTACTGTCTCCTGTTATGAGATAGCTTGGCCTGCAAGAAAAAGGACGGCGTCTGAGTAAATATACAGCCATGGTCTTGCTTGATATGCTTCCCATAGTTGAATAGCCCTTAATGTATGCAGCCATGGTCTTGCCTGATGTGCCTCCCATAGCTGAATTGCCCTTAATGTATGCAGCCATGTGCTTGCCTGATGTGCCTCCCATAGTTAAATAGCCCTTAATGTATGTAGCCATGGGTCTTGCCTGATGTGCCTCCCATAGTTGAATAGGTCGTAATGTATGCAAGGTATGGAATATGCGTGTGTGTTTTATGAGATGGCCATAGGTCTTGGATGAGTGTTGGGCATTGGAGTTTTAAGACTCTCTGGTCATAGAGTGAGGTTGAGATGGAGGGATGGAGACGTATTGAAAAACAGCCACTCACCCTGACGACACAAGTGAGGTCATTGAACTTTTTGCGACATTGCATATGGATCCTGGGCACCATGTTCTTGGAGGAGACATGATGAGCCATCTCCCTCCACACTCTTCTGTAGTTGCGCGGCAATGGCCTCCTGCCACTCTCAGGGTACAGTATAGCTCTTCGGTGCTCTACCGCGCCAACCAGAGCCTCCAAGGCCCGGTCGCTGAAGCACTGAGCTCGTTCCCTGACCCTCGCCATAGTCCTTGGCTGAAGATTTCAGGCACAGGTCTGTCCACGACACGATTCAAGCCTTCAATGAGCAGGGTGTGGCTGCAGAGCAAAATTGACCCTCCCCTTTAAGAACTGGCCGGCACCAGTGTGTCTGTGTTCCATTGCTAACTGACATCACCTGAACTTCGCCCGCGCTCTGAGTTAGCGCCTTGCTCCTCAGCGTTTGCGCCTTAAGACAGGTGTGTAGCACCTGATTTAGCGCTCCAATTACCTCCAGGGGTGATAAAAGCCAAGTTTGCAGTCAGAGGTGATAATTAGCGCCAGGCGCTAAACTTTGCGCCCGGCCGATAATTGCACCCCAAACGGGGCAATACCGAATTTCTCCCCCTATATTTCTTAGTAGGACTCACACATTTGGTTATAGTTGATTTTAGATTAATCTATGCCTAATCCAGGCAAACAGAGCCAAACCATAGCTCAGCCACTTCCATATGGCAGTCAGAATATAAAAAATTTATTCTCTTGTTTCAGCATAAAATGTACCTGATTACTTGTGTTCACTTTGCTTATCATATTGAATATTGTCTGTCCACCTTATCAGTCATCTTTCAGACATTTTCAGCATATTTTGTACATTAAAGCACTTTTATTTAGACCCATTTTCGGTGCGAGTGACTAAATGAGCTGGGATACAAATATTACAAATTGGCCATTCAAAACAAAAGTAAACAGTCTATTAAAACCCTGTTTCAAACATCTTTGCAAAACCAGTTACAGGTTTGTCAGGACTCAACTGCATTCATTAATTTAACATGCTGCAGCTGCAATCCAGGCAGCAAGAGCTGCTGCTGGAATAATCAGAAATCTGTATTTAAATAGGTTATGAAAGTGATCAGCAGACTTTAGAGCAAGGATAAACGATTCTGCTATAGAAATTAGAGTGACGCACTTTGGCCATTTGCACTATTATACTACTGCTGGGTACACTACAAGATGTGCGCAAGTTTTGCCTGGAATGATTTCCTGCTGCATTTGAATCAATTGACTGCTAAAGATCTGTTGTAGTAGCTTCATTGTGTGTTTATTTCTTTCATCCATTGCTAGGTTGATATTGGGCCACTGCTATCAGGTACAAAATTGCTATTAGACATGTACACATGCATGGATGCCTGTGCTCCCACTGGGAAAAGGTTTGTTGAGAGTACTTGTGGTGAGAGGCTAATTTGTGCACTTTGGAATTAATGAGACGCTAGATCAGGATGGGTGGCGCCATGGCTGCCTTACATTGGACCTCGGATGAGGAGCAGCAACAGCAATAGGTTACTGTGGAGCGACATACAGGCGCGCAGTAGAGTGGTCGAGTTCACAGGAGGCACCGCCCGTGTAACAGGGTGTACAGGCAGAGGCTCAGCTTTCTTGACATCTCAGAAGAGCAATGCTTCCGAAGGCTGTGACTGTTGCATCAGGTGGTGGCAGACTCCTAGAAGAAGACCAGCTCCCTGTTGGACCTGGTGGCCACACATTACCAGCAGCTGTGAAAGTGACCACCGCCCTCAACTTTTTAGCCTCCAGATCCTTCCGGGGCATGACTGGAGGAATATCCAGGATCTCCCAGTCAGCTGCACATAAATGCATAAGGGAGCAGGAGGAGGAGGAGGATGGAGGGGAATGAAGGAGGATGGAGGAGGAAGATGGTGCCCCCAGTGTATCGCCAGCTGCTCACTGTGCAGCCTGTGTTGCCAGGGATTCCCTTGTAGCTGTAAGGTTCAGTTAGTTAATACCGCTGGACCGATGTAATAATCACATCCAACAGCCACTCTTCCCCCTCCCCCCACCTGCCGCCAATCCCACTGACACAAAGCAGTCTTGCAACAACCATCCACCCATTGCACATCCCCCCATCAATTCATGTCTTCCTATTCATCAACAAGCAATTGAAAAGGCGAGTTGCCACCCAGCAGCCAAGATTGGCAACACGGGAATGAGGTGCAAAGTAATACATTTTACGTGATTGTACTAAACAATGGAAACTTAACAACATTCCATTTTCTCATACACCCATGTACATAATCATGTGCAACTACAAAGCTTTACTCTTCCTTTTCCTGCCACTCCTACGTGGTGCAACCCCTGTGGCTTCAGCAGAGGTAGAGGCAGGCTGCTCAGATCCCTGCTCTGACTATTGAGATGCTCTTGGCAGGTGACCTCTTGTTGTTGGAGCCCATGAGGGCCCCACCAAATATTGCTCCACTTGCACCTGTGTAGGGGCAGACTCGGCCATCGGGAGAGGAGGCAGCAAGTTGGGCACTGGCTATGGGTGGGTGGGGGCGGGGGGTGGGGAAAGATAAGAAGTGAGAAGTGCTTTGAATTAAGTTCCCACTTCCATGTCCCCTTTCGCCATCATTCCCCCCATGGGCCAGCTGCACTTCACTCCTATCACTCTGCTGGAGAGCAGCTTAGACATAAGACATAAGACGTAGGAGCAAGAGTAGGTCATTTGGCCCCTCGAGCCTGCTCCGCCATTCAATAAGATCATGGCTGATCTGATCTTGGCCTAAACTCCACTTGCCTGCTCGCTCCCCATAACCCTTGACTCTCTTAACTTTCAAAAATCTGTCTATCTCCACCTTAAATATATTCAATGACCCAGCCTTCACAGCTCTCTGGGAAGAGAATTCCAAAGGTTCACGACCCTCTGAGAGAAGAAATTCCTCCTCATTTCTGATTTAAAAGGGTGGCCCATTATTCTGAAATTATGCCCCCTAGTTCTAGATTCCCCCACGAGGGGAAACATCCTCTCTACATCTACCCTGTCAAGCCCCTTCAGAATCTTATATGTTTCAATAAGATCCCCTCTCATTCTTCTAAACTACAATGAGTTCATGTCTAACCAATTTGATTGAATTTTTCGAGGGGGTGATTAGGTGCGTGGGTGAGGGTAGTGCAGTTGATGTAGTCTACTGCTATGTATTGTGTGTTCTCCTCCCATCTGCGGTGGCGCTGTCACAGCAGATAAATGGTTGGGGTTGTTCTCTTGGTTAAGTTTTAGTTCTCTTTGTTCGGCACTCTCCAGAACCTTCTTTTTGAATAAAGCACTTCATGTTTGAATCTCTGAGTTCTGAGTTCTTATTGTGTCTAGGTAGAAAGGTACAGACACAACAAAGTGGCGACGAGGATCGGATGAATCTGCGTTGTGGGAACTTTCTTGTTTTCGACTACAAAACACTCGGAACAGAGATTGCAGCATCACATTAACATTATGGGTGCAGTGAGTAAACAGAAATTAAAATTTGAAACGTGAGATGGCTACTATATTAGGAAACATCGGTGATTTTGATGAAAATGTGGAGCAATGGAGCACTTATACGGAACGCTTTGACTATTTTGTTTTGGCGAATGCGGTGGCAAACGAAAAGGTCGTGCCTACCTTTTTGAGTATAATGGGGACAAAGACATTCAATTTACTTCGCAGCCTTGTACAGCCAGATAAGCCAGGAACTAAAACATATAAACAACTAGTGGAAATTCTTGGAGCACATTTTTCACCAAAATCTCTGGTTATTGCTGAGAGATTTAGATTTCACAAATGGAATCAAGAGGAGGGGGAATCAATGACGATGTTTATTGCTGCTTTAAAAAGGTTGTCAGAACACTGCGAGTTCAAGGAGGTGCTGAATGACACCATTAGAGACAGACTTGTGTGTGGTCTGCTAAGTGCAGCCACACAGAAGCGCCTTCTTACTGAGGACAACCTTACTCTTGAAAAGGCCATTGAAGTTAGTGTCTCCATGGAGATGGCGGAAAAGGAGGCTCACCAGTTGAGTTCAACAGGGAGAGTTCACAAGGTGTCGTCTGAGCCTAAAAGGGCGCGGAACGGCACATGTTACCGTTGTGGGAAAATGGGCCATCACGCTAATGACTGCTGGTGTACGGAGCTGGAATGCCGAAATTGTGGCAAAAAAGGTCACATTGAACGTGCCTGTAGAGGTAAAAAAAAGAACAGACAGAGCTGTCTGAAAGCAAAATGTCTGTATTTCGACAAGAGAAGAAAAAGAGTGTTCATTCAGTGCAGTATGATGGAACAAGCAAAACAGAGGGGAGCGACACCTCTGAGGAGGAAGAGGTGCACATACTGACGGTTGCAGGTGGTCCAAATGGCTACTGGGTGTCACCACTGGTGGAGGGACAATCAGTGCGGATGGAGGTGGACACAGGCGCGGCTGTATCCCTTGTTTCAGACACTGTCTACAACAAAATGATAAAGCATCTTACCCTTCAGCCAACAAACATTGTGCTAAAGACGTATACCGGCGAACCTGTGGCCATGAGAGGCGCCATTGAGGTGACAGTTAAATTGAACGGACAGACTGCGAAACTGCCACTATATGTGGTAAAGGGAAATTACCCATCTCTACTGGGATGTGCGTGGCTAGAGAAAATCACGCTGGACTGGCCTGCAGTCCGCATGATGTCAAAAGGGGAGTCAGGTCTGACTGTAGTTTTAAACAAACATGCAGAACTCTTCAATGGTGAACTTGGGAGCATGAAAAAGATCAGCGTGAGACTGGACATTAAACCTGACAGCAAGCCGAAGTTTCACAAAGCCTGACCTGTACCCTATGCAATTAGGCCAAAAGTTGAGGCTAACTTGGAGGCCTTAGTTGAGAATGGAGTCCTGGAGCCTGTGAGTGTGAGCAAATGGGCCACACGCATTGTTCCTGTCCTGAAAAAGGATGGATCTGTTCGAATCTGCAGGGATTTTAAAGTGACTATTGACCCGGTGCTGTCTGCGGAACAGTACCCTCTTCCCCTCATTGATGATCTGTTTACGGGCCTGGCTGGAGGGCAAAAGTTCAGCAAAATAGACTTATGCTAGGCTTATCTACAAATGCATGTCGATGACAAATCAAAGGAGCTGCTGACAATTGTGACACACAAGTGGCTATACCGGTACTGCCGCCTTCCGTTTGGAATTACGTCGGCCCCTGCTCTATTCCAAAGGGCAACGGATCAGATTTTGAGTGGACTGCCAGGAGTCCAGTGCTACTTGGACGACATCCTTGTCACTGGGACAAATGAGGAGGATCATCTTCTGAACTTGGATGCGACACTACAGCGACTGAAAGAGTACGGACTCAGAGTTCGTAAGGACAAATGTGAATTCTTTCAGTCTTCAGTTGAGTACCTGGGGCATGTGATTGACGCTACTGGCCTGCATAAGGCGCCGTCAAAGGTCAAGGCGATCGTGGAGGCCCCAGCACCCCAGAATGTGAGCCAGTTACGTACATTTCTGGGGCTACTTAACTACTATGGGAAGATTATTCCAGACTTAGCAACATCGCTGAAGCCGTTACATCAGTTGCTATGTCAAGGCAAAACATGGAAATGGACTGAACTGTGCAACGAATCTTTCGCCCAAGCAAAGAAAGCATTGCTGAAGTCGGAGGTCCTGACACACTTCGACCCAAAGCTACCCATGCAGCTAGCATGTGATGCATCACCATATGGTGTGGGAGCAGTCATCATGCCTTCTGGGGAAGAGAAACCTATCACCTTCGCATCACGCACCTTGAACAAGGCCGAGAGTAATTATGCGCAGATTGAGCGCGAGGCCTTGGGAATCGTTTTTGGAATTCGAAAATTTCATCAGTACCTGTTTGGGAGAAGGTTCACACTCCTGACGGACCACCGTCCATTGACTTCAATCTTCGGGCCCCACACTGGAATTCCGTCTCTTGCTGCAAGCAGGATGCAAAGGTGGGCTTTACTGTTGTCAGGACACACATACGACATCAAATATCGCAAATCAGACTTGCACGGCAACGCAGACGGTCTCTCGAGGCTGCCCTTGCCTGTTACTCCCCCAGAGCCTCGTCAGATAGACATCTTCTACTTTAGACAAGTGGAGGGAGCACCTGTCACTGCAGTTCAGGTGCGAAGGTACACCCGCAACGATCCAGTCCTGTCTGAGGTAATGGACGATGTCATTCGAGGGAGAGCTATAGGAGATTCTCCTAGTTTGAAACCTTACGTTTCAAAAAGAAATGAGCTCTCCGTCCAGGCAGGTTGTCTTCTTTGGGGACGCCATGTCATCATTCCGCCACCTCTGAGGGAACCTATACTGCAACAACTTCATACAGGCCACAGTGGGATGGTTCGGATGAAGGAAATGGCAAGAAGCTACTTCTGGTGGCCAGGTCTCGATGGAAATATTGAGGAGAAAGTCAAAACATGTTCCCCATGTCAAAGGGTCCGGAATGTTCCACAGCTGGCAATCCTACACCCCTGGGATTTGCCTGAAGAAGTGTGACAGCGAGTACATATGGACTTCGCCGGTCCTTTTGAAGAGAAGATGTTTATGGCGGTTGTGGACGCTCGTAGCAAGTGGCCGGAGGTCGCTGTGATGAGGTCTACCACGGCAGAGAAAACAATTGAGAAACTTGGTGAGATGTTCAGCCGTTATGGCTCACCGGAACAACTCGTAAGTGACAACGGTCCACAATTTGGTATCACAGGAGTTTGCAACCTTCCTGCATGTGAATGGTGTCCAACACATCAGGTCTGCGCCCTATCATCCCTCTACTAACGGCCTGGCAGAAAGGTTCGTGCAAACTTTGAAGCACGCCTTGAAGGCATCGCAAGGTCAGGGCTCAATCCACCAACGTCTGAACAGCTTCCTGTTGTCCTACAGGAACGAGCCGCATGCCACAACCAAAACTTCCCCCGCTTCGCTCATGATGAAGAGGCAGTTGCGGACAAGTTTTGACTTACTCAAACCTCCAAGGGCAGAGCAGGTTGTCCATCGTCAACAACAAGCTCAAGTTGAAAAGAGAGAGAAAAGAGCCAAGGAGAGACGGTTTCATCCTGGAGAGCACGTCCTAGCTTAAAACTACAACACTGGACCGAAATGGGTTCCTGCTACGGTGATCGCGCAGACGGGCCCTGTGTCTTACACGGTTGAGACTGCTGAGGACGTCGTCTGGAGAAGACACACAGATCAACTGTTGCTAGGAGCAGAGACAGCCACAGAGGCTCCAACGGCTGGTTGGCCTGAACTGTTTCCGGATGATACCGCAAACCAGCATCCTTTGCCACAGTGCTCTTCTCCAACACAGGAAGTCAAAGAGACTGTTCCACCTGTGCAAACTCCTGACTTTCGACTGACACAGGCACCTCCTCTATCTAGGCCTGTGTCAATGCCTACTGCTGTGGAAGCCAGCGATGACCGCCGGTATCCTGTCAGAGAGCGGTGGCCTCCAAGACGCTTGGATCAGTAGGCTGAGTGACTTACCCACAAGACTGGGGCAGAATAAACCCCAGGGTAAAGTCAGGGTTTGAGGCAGTCTACCTCTACCCTTGGTTAGTTGAGTGCATTGACAGTAACTTACCTGTTGAGGAATAATGTGGACCTTTCATTTAAGAGGGGAGGAATATGTTATGTATTGTGTGTTCTCCTCTCACCTGCGGTGGCGCTGTCACAGCAGATAAATGGTTGGGGTTGTTCTCTTGGTTAAGTTTTAGTTCTCTTTGTTCGGTACTCTCCAGAACCTTCTTTTTGAATAAAGCACTTCATGTTTGAATCTCTGAGTTCTGAGTTCTTATTGTGTCTAGGTAGAAAGGTACGGACACAACATCTACATGGACTTCAGTAAGGCTTTTGACTAAGTCCCGCATGGGAGACTGGTCAAGAAGATAAGAGCCCATGGGATCCAGGGCAATTTGGCACATTGGATCCAACATTGGCTTAGTTGCAGGGGGCAGAGGTTGACGGTTGAAGGTTGTTTTTGTGACTGGAAGCCTGTGTCCAATGGTGTACTGCAGGGATCGGTGCTGTGTCCTTTGCTGTTTGTAGTGTACATTAATGATGTAGATATGAATGTAGGAGGTATGATCAGTAAGTTCGCAGATGAAACGAAAATTGGTGGAGTGGTAAATAGCGAGGAGGGAAGCCTCAGGCTACAGGACGATATAGACGGGTTGGTCAGATGGGCAGAACAGTGGCAAATGGAATTTAACCCTGAAAAGTGTGAGGTGATGCATTTTGGGAGGACTAACAAGGCAAGGGAATACACAATGAATGGTAAGACCCTAGGAAGGACAGATGATCAGAGGGACCTTGGTGTGCATGTACATAGATCCCTGAAGGCAGCAGGACAGGTAGATAAGGTGGTTAAAAAGGCATATGGGTTTACTTGCCTTCATTAGCCGAGGCATAGAATATAAGAGCAGGGAGGTTATGATGGAGCTGTACAAAACGCTAGTTAGGCCACAGCTGGAATACTGTGTGCAGTTCTGGTCGCCACACTATAGGAAGGATGTGATTGCATTAGAGAGGGTGCAGAGGAGATTCACCAGGATGTTACCTGGGCTGGAGCGCTTCAGCTATGAAGAGAGACTGGACAGGCTGGGGTTGTTTTCCTTAGAGCAGAGAAGGCTGAGGGAGGACCTGATTGAGGTGTACAAAATTATGAGGGGCATAGACAGGGTAGATAGAAAGGAACTTTTCCCCTTAGTAGAGGGGTCAACAACCAGGGGGCATAGTTTGAAGGTAAGGGCAGGAGGTTTAGAGGGGATTTGAGGAAAATCTTTTTCATCCAGAGGGTGGTTGGAATCTGGAGCTCACTGCCTGAAAGGGTGGTAGAGGCAGGAACCCTCAACATTCAAGAAGCATTTAGATGAGCACTTGAAACGCCATAGCATACAAGGCTATGGACCAAGTGCTGGAAAATGGGAATAGAATAGACAGGGCTTGATGGCCGGAGGGCCTCTTTCTGTGCTGTATAGCTCTATGATTCTATGGGGGAAAAATTCAGTTGTTTGCGCCTCCCATTAGCAACTTAAGAGAGCGCTAATGGGGTGCAAAGCAACTAGCGCCCGGGCACGGCGATGTTTGTGCCGCTCGCGAAATTAACTAGACATTTTGCAGCGGCGCTAAACACAACCGCCACGATCTCCTGCGCCGGCAGATCGTGATGTCAGTCGAGTGTGCAACGCCCCGGTAGCGCCCTGGACCGGATATTGAGTGGTGCCCCCTGCCTTACTGCCTGCCGCTAGCAACGACAGGTTGAGGGGAGCGTTTTGCAGTCAGAATGGGACTGGGGAGCGCTATTTAAAGGCGACCGCTTCCTGCCTTTTTTTGTTGTTGACATTTTTGCACCACGCATTCTGAGTGAGAGAGAGAGACTTCTGGAGAGATTCAACGCTGTGTGAAGGAGTTTTGGGTACTGAGCAGCACTTTGCTGTTTCATTTTGATTTGCCCTTCCTTGCTTCACCAGCGCTCTGAGGTTGCGCCTCGCTTCTCGGCCTTTGCGCCTTAAGACAGGTGTGAAGCACTTGATTTACTGCTCCAATCACCTTCAGTGGCGATAAAAGCCAAGTTTGCCGTCGGAGGCGATAATTAGCGCCAGGCGTTAAACTTTGCGCACGGCCGATAATGGCGTCCCAAATGGGGCGATACTGAATTTTTCCCCCTATGACTCTATGGGGGAAAAATTCGGTTGGTAGCGCCACCCATTAGCGCCTTAAGAGGGCGCTAAGTGGGTTGCAAGCCAACTGGCGCCCGGGCGCGGCACTGTCCACACCTCCCGCTAAATTCCACGGGACGGTAGTGGTGGCACTAACCGTTAGCGCTGCGCCACTGCCAATGATGTCATCGGTGTGCGCAGCGCCCCGCTGATGCCCCGGCCGCGATATTCAGCAGCGCCCCCTGATTTACCGCCGGACGCTATGTCCGACAGGGTCAGGGGGGCCTACCTGTGGCCGAGGAGGTGCAAATTAAAGGCGAGGTGCGGGGCGGCCATTTTTGTTGTCGTCCGCCTGCCAGCACCTGCCTGCGCTCCCGTCCCCGGCCTCCTGAAACCCCCCTCCCCCCGCCGCGGAGTGCCGGCTGTGATCCAAGAGCCCGGCACTTCTCTTCGGAGCCCGGCACTTCTCTTCGGTGCCGGGTTCTTTTGCCTGCACTCCCGATCCTCGGGGGCCCAGCTGGGCCCCAGATCGCGCTGCACAAGGCCCCTCCCCTTTAAGAAGGGGAGGAAGGCCTGCAATACCGCAGCGCGACGTGCCGCAGCGTGTGGCGCTGCGGCGTGTTGTGCAACGATATTCACTCGCAGCGCCCCAAGAGGGATGCGGGGCGCCTCCAGTAGCGCCGCGCTTCCCTTTGGGGCGCAACCACTCAATTTCCGGTGCGGGGGCACGAATGTTTCCGGGGCGCTACTTTTAGCGCCCTGGCGAGGCTAGCGCCCCAAACGGGGCTATACTCAATTTCTCCCCCTATGTGTATAGGCCCAACCTGCTCAAACTTTCTTCATAAGACAACCCCTTCATCACCAGAATGAACCTCGTGAACCTTCTCTGAACTGTCTCCAATGCAAATATATCCTTCCTTAAATAAGGAGATCTAAACCGTACGCAGTACTCCAGGTGCGGTCTCACCAATGCCCTGTACAATTGTAACAGGACTTCCCTGCTTTTATACTCCATTCCCTTTGCAATAAAGGCCAACATTCCATTTGCTTTCCTAATTACTTGCTGTGATTCATGTATAAGGACACCCAGATCCCTCTGTACATCAGCATTTTAGAGGGCTCGATTTTAACGCAGCCGACAGGCGGGCTTTTAGGCATGCGGGGGTTAAAATCGCAAAACCTGGAGGTCGGGACCCCCCCCGCCTGGTTCTCGCCTCCACGCCATTTTAACCTAGGTGTGTCTGACTGACCTGTAACAGGCGGGTCTGGTCTTTAGGGCCCTTAAACAGCACTAGTTGGCCTTTATAATCCCATTTTAACAGGCCCTTGCCTGTTTAACCCTTTTCCCACGTAAAACGTGCCTGGTGGGGATCACGCCTGTAAAACCTAGCGTAAACACTATTGGCTTGCTGACTATCAGCTGCAGGTCCAACATTAAAGAGGATATTTGATCAGTCATCATTTGCAGGTGGCAGGACTTTGTTGTCTCAGGTCTGGGCAACTTTTACCAGGCCTAACCACACCTGTGGAAGGTTGGAGCCTCACACACTTCTCCAGTGTGACCTCCTGCGAGACCCCTCTCGCCACCCTCACTCAGCGCTTCCTCAACTGAGGCACCTACCAGAAGCATGGGAGGCCTTTTTTTCCTTCCCCTCTTGGCATTAGAGGACCCCCAGCCCCATTCGCGAAATGACACACACCACAACTGCAGAAGTTGCCATCCGAATTTTTATGAAAAACACACAACTGATGGCATTTTCACAAAATACACAGCATTTCACCCAAGTGACAACCCTTGTGACTATTTGTGCTTTATTTTCCTCTTACGCGTGCTCCTATGTAGTGGTTCCCCTGTGGCTTCAGCAGATGTGGAGGCCCCTTGCTCACTTTCCTGCTGCTCCTGTCTCGACACCTTTGGCGGGCGTCCTCTGGGATGGCGAGCCTGTGAGGGCTCGCCAGCAGTCTGCTGCTCCTGCGGCTGTGCAGGGGTTGAGACCTCTATCTCCGTTGGGTGTGGACTCCGGCGGGGCTCTGACTGAGGGCTCTGCAGTGGCATGGAAGTGTGAGCGCTTGGAGAGGAGCCCCCACTTCCTTGAGGTCTGCCACCAACCTCCCACTCATGGGTCAGGTCCCCCTCAGTGCCTGCAAGTGGCTTGAGAGCAGCTTGCTGCACATCAGGGGGGCCATGGGGACCCGTATCTACAATGGCAGTCCTCCTCAGAAGGACTTCCATGAAGGTCTGGTTTCTCTGTTCAATAGATGCCCATCGCTCCTCAAGAGATGTCATTCTATTCTGAACACTCACCATGTTTTCCATACCCTGGCGACTAACCTCCTCCATGGCCGTAGCCCTCCTCTCCTCTACTGTAGCCAGCCTTACCACGGAGGCAGCAATCATTTCCACGTAGGTAGCCATCCTTTCCGTGTTGATGCGTTCATGCGCCAATGACTCCGCAAAGGCTCTGCTCATGTTCGCTATGGACTCCTCCCTTCGCTCCTCACTCGCAGCGACCCTGGAGACAAAACCTGCTAGAGACTCCTGCATCTGTGCATGGAGTTCCATCACCTCTGATCTTATGGATGGACCCAGAGGCAGAAGGTCGACATGCAGCTGAGCCGAGCTGGCAGAGTCCTGCGCCCTCCGACGAGGACTCTCCACTGCTGTCCCTGTCTCCACAATCTGCTGATGCTCACTTGTGAGCTGTGATACACCAGGTGACAACTCTACTCTATGCCCCGAAGGTCCCACCGAGGTGTGAGTGTCTGCGCTGGTGCTGGGTGCGCTTATTTCTGCTGACGCTGCACCCTCAGAGGTTGCAGATTCCTCTGAGGAGTCTGGCTGCTCAGGCTCTTCCTCCTGCACAGTGGGGACGGGGGCTCTCGATGGTCCTGTGGGGGAGTCAAGGAAAAAGTTTGAGATGTGATGCCAAGGTTACATGCACATTGCATTCTGCAGATGATCATAAGTCCATATGATGTAGCTTTAGAATCATTATCAGCGACTCATGCAATGCCAATGAGAGAGATGGAAAACTATTCTGTCACCAGCTTGCGGGGATGCTCCTGCCTGTTCTTCCCCAACGTCCACATCTCGGTCAGCCCCGGCAATCTCCAGGATGCCTTCCTCCCAGGGGGTGAGCTGGGCTAATGAGGGTGTGGAGATGCCGGAGTTGGACTGGGGTGGACAAATGTAAGAAGTCACACAACACCAGGTTATAGTCCAACAGCTTTATTTGAAATCACAAGCTTTCGGAGCGCTGCTCCTTCTTCAGGTGAAGTGGAGAAATGCATAAAGACACAGCTTATATAGTCAGAGAATCATGTCAGATGTTTACAGGTAACCTTTCCAACTGCCATTTATCACACCTCGGCAGAGAGATAATCACAGCAGTCAAAGGTGTGAATGGTGTCCAAACAGGTCAGTCAGGGAAACATTACATCAAAGAACAATGAGGTGGGG
Organism: Somniosus microcephalus; assembly: GCF_052327205.1. NCBI lineage: Eukaryota > Metazoa > Chordata > Chondrichthyes > Squaliformes > Somniosidae > Somniosus > Somniosus microcephalus. Next base: position 323,770,582 of record NC_140988.1, read on the forward strand.
TCACAAGGGGTCAAATATTGCAGATGCTGGGGTCTGTATGAAAAACAAAAAAACAGGGATAAATGGCAGTTGGAAAGGTTACCTGTAAACATCTGACATGATTCTCTGACTATATAAGCTGTGTCTTTATGCATTTCTCCACTTCACCTGAAGAAGGAGCAGCGCTCCGAAAGCTTGTGATTTCAAATAAAGCTGTTGGACTATAACCTGGTGTTGTGTGACTTCTTACATTGGGCTAATGAGGGCGGCCCTCCTCCTGTCCTGGCTCGCTCTCTCCTGTTGTGAGCTCTCTTTTCCTGCAATGAGGGAGACAAGTGGAGGTTGAGTGAGAATGAAGGAATGAGTGCAGAGATTGCATAGCATAGGTACTTAGAAGGAGACAAAGATGGAGTGAGGTTGCAATACCAAGGGCCCTCCCTCTGTATTGTCAGTTGTGTTCAAAGCATCAGAGTGAGAGGGAGTGTGAGGGCCACATGGTGGCATAGTTCTGTGAATGTGAGCATAGAGAGAGAGGGAATGGGTAAGGGTGCATGGATGTGAGTGTCTAGTGGGATATGCAGGAAGAGATTGCTAAAGCTGAGTGCTGGTGAGGAAAGGCAATGGGGATCAGATTGAGGGTGATGGAAACATCATACAGTACTTACTTTTCCAGTGCGAAGAAGGTCATGGAATCTTTTCCTGCACTGCAACCACGTTCTTCGTGTGAGCCCCAAGCAGCTGACTTGACCTGCCACCTGTTGCCACACAGCCTTAGTCTGGCTGGGAGGCCTCTTCCTCCCTGAAGAAGGGAACAGGACCTCCCTGTGGGTCCTAGCACCATCCAGTAATGCTTGCAGTGAAGCCTCATCAAATTTGGGGGCAGATCTGGCCCTCCCGCTGGCCATTGCTCCTGCAGGCTCCTGTGCCATCTTAATGGTGAAGTTTGGAAGCCTGCAGAGGAAGCAAGGCTTGCTGTGGACCTTAAAAGCAGCAGCAATGATGACGTCATATTCTGTGACTTTCTGACTGGAAATACTCAATTGCCAAGGCTTCCCACACGCTGGAAATCAATTGGCCAATTGAGTTAAAATTGCATCAATCTCATAGACCCATTTGGAATTGTGTGGGAATCACTAAATTCGGGGAAACCGCCAATTCCCCGCACCTGAGATAAAATCGACCCCATAGAGTCATAGATAGAGTCAAAGGGCTCGAATTTCCAAGCCCCGTGGAGGCGGGTTTGGAGGCAGGAGTGGTTGGAAAATTGCAGAATTGGGGGGCAGGAACCCATCCCGTCCCCAACCCGCCTCTGTGCCAATGTCCCAGGAGGCGGGTATCCGACCTGTGCTGGGAGCCGCCTCCCCGAGGCGGGAAGGAGATTAGTGCCAATTAACTGCCTCTTAACAGGCAGTTTTTTGCCTAATCCCTATTTTTAGCCCTGAAGTGTGGGCTTCCCAATGGCTCCGAACCACGCCAAGTTAGCAAGGCGGACCGTCGGTCTAAAGGGGTTGGAGGGGTCGAGATGTCCGTTGTGCAGGTGAGTGATGGGTGCATGTGTGCAGAGGTAAGTGTGTGAGGTAAATGTAAAGTGTTTCAATAAGTTTTACTTACCTTTACTTTCTCCTGCAGGCTTCCTTCCTTCAGTTCTCGGGAGTCCCTCATTTCACTGGCACAGAAAGCAGAATCGCCGCTGAACTGTCAAAAGTTGCAGCATTCTGCTTTCTGGTCTGGAGAGATCTCTAACTGAGTCTGAGTATGAGGACTCAAGTTAGAAGACAGATTGTGTTTGACAGCTTCACAGAGCTGTCAAACGCTGATTTTTCATCTGTCAAAAGCTCTTGACAGATGAAATGTCAATTGTTGACGTCACCAGTAACCAGGTGTCCCTTAATTGGCCTGCTGGGCGAGCTTAACAAGGTCACTCAAGGGAAAATAGCGTGAGTTGGCCACAAGTCGATGGAGGCGGGACTACAACCCAAAAAGTGGGAGGCCCGCCTCCATCACGTCCCCATTGACAAAATCCAGCCCATAGAGTCATACAGCACAGAAAGAGGCACTTCGGCCCATTGTGTCCACACCGCCCATCAAGCCCTGTCTATTCTAATTCCATTTTCCAGCACTTGGTCCGTAGCCTTGTATGCTATGGCGTTTCAAGTGCTCATCTAAATGCTTCTTGAATGTTGTGAGGGTTCCTGCCTCTACCACCCTTTCAGGCAGTGAGTTTCTGATTCCAACCACCCTCTGGGTGAAAAAGTTTTTCCTCAAATCCCCTCTACACCTCCTGCCCCTTATCTTGAAACTATGCCCCCTGGTTATTGACCCCTCTACAAAGGGGAAAAGTTCCTTTCTATCTACCCTATCTCGTTGAATGGCGGAGCAGGCTCGAAGGGCCGAATGGCCTACTCCTGCTCCTATCTTCTATGTTTCTATGTTTCTATGTTGTGTATGTACCTTTAAGAGAATAACTGGTCTCAGACTGCAGTACCGGCAGTGACCACCCCTGTATAAAAGGCGCTAGTGAGCCTCTGTAGTTTCAGTTTCCTGATTGACTTCGTTCAGTAAAGACTTGTTTTGTTCAACTCCTGCTGTCCGTGTCTCAATCATTCACGGACATAATACTAGCGACGAGCAGATACGAACTTCCCTACAGTCTGCACCACCTCCTGGGATCCATTCCTGCAGCGAAGTGAGAAGAGGTCGAGGCCAGAAGGAAGAAAGAAGCAGTAGAAACGGGCGTTGACCTTGGGCATCCGCCCCTGTGTTAGCGGAGTTGAAGATTGCTGGAGAAGCTGTCGAAAGCGGGGCCTGGTTCCTGTCGACGGTGCTTCAGCTAATCGGGCTGGTGGCAGGTAGTACACTGATCCTTCCTGGGCTGCGGCGGTCGCGAACTCGAGTGGGTGGCTTGCAACGGGGCCCAGCAGCGTTGTCGGGAAGAGGAGAGAGAGAGGGTGGAGCACACAGGGCGCGGCTGGTGCTACGAAGCCGGACTGCGTATAGACCCAAGAAGAGGGAGGCAAGAGTCCCACAGGGTTGTTCCACGACGGGAAAATAATAAAAAAAAGAAATATTAAACGCGCAGGAAACCGCGAGGAGCTGCAGGTTGCAACGGAAACTGCGGAAAGCAGCGCTAGCAACAGCGGGGAAGAAGGCAAAGCGCGGGAGGCGCCATCTTAATCAGCGGGGAAGAAGGCAAAGCGCGGGAGGCGCCATTTTGTTAAATCGGGGAAGAAGGCAAAGCACGGGAGGCGCCATTTTAGACTTTCAAGATGCCGAAGACTGGCTGTATCACTGCCTTTGATAATACAATAGAGGACTGGACCACGTATGTGGAAAGAGTCGAGGTATATTGCGAGGCAAACGAAATAGCCGATGAGAAAAAGGCATCGGTATTGCTAAACTTAATGGGCGCTAGAACGTACGGCCTATTGCAGGACTTGATTACTCCAGCCAAACCGAAGGCGAAGAGTTTTAACGAAATTGTTGCTGTCCTACAGGAACACCTAAACCCTGCACCGCTGTTGATAGCAGAAAGATTTAAATTCCACAGGAGAACTCAGCATAAAGATGAGAGCAATGCTGAGTACCTTACGGAACTATGCAAGCTATCAAAGCACTGCCAGTTCGGAGCAGGACTGGCAGATACCCTATGGGACAAATTTGTTTGTGGACTCCTGAGTGAAGGAACACAGAAGAAGTTACTGTCAGAGAAAGAGCTGACGCTAGATAAGGCTTTCAGCGTGGCAGTTGTAGTGTCCGTGTGTTGATAAAGACAATGAAGACAGCAGTTGGTTCATAGGTGTTTACTAAGCAAAGTCTGGGGGGGGGGTTCTAACAGATATACACAATATACAGGCTTATATAGCCCGAGTGGCCATTACCGGCATTACAGCACACCTGGGGCTCTTAAAGGCACATACACTACAATTCCTCCCCTTTTAGCTAACCAGTACATCATATTTTAAGTAATTATTAATTACATGTTATAAGAAAAATAATATACACATCGCTGTAGTTAATTAATTATAAGTCAGTCTCTCAGGAGGCTTCCTGACTCGGTCCGGATAACGCCTCGGGGGTGTAGCAGTTTCTGGTGGTGTAGTAGGTTCTTTTGACAAGGCTGATTCGGCTTGAATGCCAGTGTCGGGTTCATCGGGTTCCAGTATCACCGGATCGGAGGTAGATATGGGTATCTCTACTTCATCGTTAGATGTATAGAGTTGTGGTGTAGGTTGTCCCTTTTCGGATGACTTTATGATTTGGTCAGCATGGCGCCTTATTATGCTTTCTCCGATGTCCACGGTATACATCAGTGGTCCTAGTCGTGTGCAGATAGTTCCAGGCTGCCATTTCTTGGTACGGTAGTCCCGGGCCAAAACTTGTTGACCTATCTGGAAGGTTCTAGTTGGCCTTTCATTCATGCCTTGAAACTGCCGGTTCTCCACGTCCCTTCTGATGTTGGGCTTGACCAAATCCAGCCGGCATCTTAGGTTTCTATTGAAGAACATCATGGCGGGAGTTTGGTTGGTAACCATATGTGTTGCATTCCTGTATGCGAATAAGAAGTTATCCACCTTGTGCTGAAGTTTTATGTCTTCATTACCCATGGCCTTTATGGCCTTCTTGAAGGTCTGGACAAACCTTTCAGCCAATCCATTGGTGGCGGGATGGTATGGGGCGGACGTGTAGTGCTTAACCCCATTGTTTTTTAAGAACTTTCTGAATTCTTCGGACACAAATTGCGGTCCATTATCAGAACATATCTGTTCCGGCAGCCCGTTCCTGGCAAATATGGTCCTTAATACTGTGATGGTTTTTTCCGTGGTGCTGGAGGACATCTTTATTACCTCCGGCCACTTGGAGTGTGCATCAACCACGATTAAGAACATTGAGTCCATAAATGGACCAGCAAAGTCGATGTGCACCCTTTGCCAGGGAGATGAGGGCCACTCCCATGGATGTAAAGGGGCTTGTGGTGGAGCGTTTTGGACCTTCTGGCATCCTAGGCAGCTCTTGGTCATTTCTTCGATGTCTCCATCGATACCTGGCCACCATACAAACGCCCTAGCTAGGTTCTTCATTTTCACTCCACCCAGATGCCCCTCGTGAAGCTCCTTTAGCACTTTATCCTGGAGTTTGGGTGGAATTACCACTCTGGATCCACACATCAAGGTTCCTCGGCACACTGACAGCTGTTCTCTTCTTTGCGAGAATGCTGGCAACAGTGGTTCGCCATGTGATGGCCATCCCTTCACTGTTAAATCATAGACCTGTGAGAGAGTCGGGTCATTTCTCGTCTCCCTTTCAATGGCAGAATTTGTTATCACAGAATCACAGAATCCTCACAGTGCAGATAGAGGCCATTTCGGCCCATCGAGCCTGCACCGACACATATCCCACCCTATCCCCGTAACCCCACGTATTTAATCCCCTAACACTAAGGGTCAATTTATCACAGCCAAATCAACCTAACCCGCACATCTTTGGATTGTGGGAGGAAACCGGAGCACCCGGAGGAAACCCACGCAGACACAGGGAGAATGTGCAAACTCCACACAGACAGTCGCCCAAGGCCAGATTTGAACCCGGGTCCCTGGCGCTGTAAGGCAACAGCGCTAACCACTATGCCACCGTGCCCCCCTGTACTGGTAGACATTACACTATGGTAGAGTGGAACATCTCTACTGGGTCTACTGTAGGTGCCTCTTCTACCGTTGGCAATGGTAGGCGCGATAAACCGTCAGCATTCCCATGCTGTTTTGATCCTTTGTATTCTATGTTGTATTGGTGTGCCCCTAGAAAAAGGGACCACCTCTGTAGCCTTTGCGCTGTCATAATGGGAACACCCTTTTTAGGGTTGAATATGGAGATGAGGGGTTGATGGTCAGTCAACAAGGTAAATTTTTGTCCGTGTAGGTAATGGTTGAATTTCTTCACTCCCCATACCAGGCTGAGTGCTTCCCTGTCGATTTGGGCATAGTTACGCTCAGCTGAGTTTAATGAGCGTGACGCAAAAGCTATCGGCCGTTCTGAGCCATCAGGGAATTCATGGGATAATACTGCTCCTATGCCGTAAGGGGATGCATCGCACGCCAGTCTGATTGGCAGTGATGGGTTGTAATGAGCCAAAACTTCTTCGGATGTGATTAAGTCTTTGCATTTATGGAAGGCACGTTTACAGTCTTCGTTCCATTTCCAAATCACTCCTGTTTGTAGAAGTTCATTAAGAGGGTATAGAAGAGTTGATAAGTTCGGTAAAAATTTATGATAGTAATTTATTAATCCCAGGAACGACCTTAATTGTGAAACATTTTCAGGTGCTGGGGCTTTTATGACCGCTTCAATTTTTTCAGGTGACTTATGCAACCCTTCATTGTTAATTATGTGGCCACAATATGATACCTGATTTTGGAAAAATTCGCACTTGGGGCGATTTGCTCGTAGGCCCCGTTCTTTTAGCCTAGTGAGCACCTGCTCCAAATTGGCAGTACTTTGATAGCTTTCTTAATTCGGTTAGGTAATCAGCGTTACTTTCATTCTTGTGTTGATTTCTCTTGAAAAATTTGAATCGTTCCGCTATCAGCAACGGTGTTGGGTTTAAGTGCTCCTGCAGGGTATCAACAATTTCTTTAAAATTCTTGTCCTTTGGTTTGGCTGGAGTGATTAAATTTCGTAACAGCCCGTATGCCTTTGCGCCCATTAGGTTCAGCAGTACTGAAGCTTTTTTTTCATCTTCTATCCCATTTGCAGTGCAATATACCTCTACTCTTTCCACGTATGTGGTCCAATCCTCTATTTCGCCATCAAAAGCATCAATATTGCCAGACTTAGGCATTTCAGAAAAGATATGGCGCTTCCCGCGCTTTTCTTTCTTTTCTGCAGCAAAGATATGGCGCTTCCAGTGCTTTCCCGCCGCTGCTGCCGATGACAACGCTGTTTCCCGTGGTTCCCGTTCTTTTTTTAAAAATTTATTTACAGTTGGAGACTCGTTCCCGCGGGACTTTCTCTCCAGGTCTGAACGCTGACCTGCTTGCCGCGCCGGCCGTCTCCCGAGTGCTCCCTCCCAGTCCGTTATTGCTTGCCTCCGATTTTGCTGCCTGTCTCAGCTGTAGAGCCAGCCGCTGGAGCCCCAGCCTGACGCCCAGGAAGGATTAGCGCAGTACCTGACACCAGCTTGGCCCGCTGGTGAAACCACAGCTTCTCTCACTTTCTTGAGTCTTCTGGACGCCCGAGGAATCGATGTCCTTGAGGTGCTGCCAAATTGCAGGTAAGTCCGTTTCCACTTCGTCGCCACTGTAGTGTCCGTGTGTTGATAAAGACACTGAAGACAGGAGTTGGTTCATAGGTGTTTACTAAGCAAAGTCTGGGGGGGGTTTCTAACGGATATACACAATATACAGGCTTATATAGCCCGAGTGGCCATTACCGGCATTACAGCACACCTGGGGCTCTTAAAGGCACATACACTACAGCAGTATCGTACGAAGCAGCAGCCAGGGGAGCTGCGGAAATTGAACAAAAGCCACAGGAATATGGCACCCACGAAATGACACGGGGATTTGCAAAATGTTATCGCTTCGGCAGAACTAACCATGACCAGAAGGACTGCTGGTCCAAGGACAAAATATGCAGGCAATGCGGAAAGATGGGACACATTGCACGAGTTTGCAGGTCTGGGAAGAAGACCAGCGACAACCAAAAGGCTACTAAGGAACCATACAAGAAAGTACAAAAGATGACGGACAGTAGTTCCGAAGACCAGATGAGCGATAGTGAATCCGGGAACAGGAGACTAAGCTGTCTCAAACTTCACAATGTAATCGCAAAAGAGGATCACCGAACCATTTGGGTCACCCTCACGATAGCAGGGTCCCAAGTTAAAATGGAATTGGATACAGGATCAGCGCTAACCATCATGAATCGACGAGACTACGAGCGGCTATTCTCACACATACCCTTGAGAGAGACATCCATCGTCTTGACGACGTATACGGGGCAAAAAGTATACCCCAGAGGAAAAATAAGGGTGCCTGTCGAATACAACGGCAAGAAAATACGGAAATTGTATCTCTACATACTGCAAAATGGTGGACCACCATTATTGGGACGTGAATGGATCAGGAAGATAAGCTTAGATTGGCACTCCATTCATGCAATGGCGGTGGACGGTAAAAAAGATGAAGACGTCACTCCTGGACAATTGTCAACAATCTTAGCTAACGCCAAAGAGGTATTTCAACAAGAACTGGGCACTCTTAAAGGCGTAACCGCCTTGATAAAAATAGAAGAGAATGCAATTCCCAAGTTTTTCAAAGCAAGACCGGTACCATATGCAATTCGCCCAGCCGTTGAGGCAGAGCTGGAGAATCTGGAGAAGGCAGGTGTGTTGTCTAAGGTCGACTGGAGCGAGTGGGCGACACCCATCGTTCCTGTCATGAAGAAAATGTTAAGCAATAAGTCTGGGGAGCCATGGAAGGTTTGCATCTGTGGGGATTTCAAGGTGACGGTGAACCCAGTCCTTCACACAGTACAATATCCTCTTCCAAGGATAGAAGACATCTTCGCCTCACTGTCTGGAGGGAAGCGTTTCACAAAAATTGACCTAGCACAAGCATATTTGCAGATGGAGGTTGAAGAATCCTCTAGGAAGTATCTCACGATAAACACTCACAAAGGTCTTTACCAGTATCATCGATTGGTATTCAGAGTAGCATCGGCTCCGGCGATATGGCAAAGAGCGATGGAACAAGTCCTGCAAGGGATTCCGGGGACTCAGTGTTCCTTGGACGACATCCTTGTGACAGGTGAAGATGACAGTGAACACCTTAACAACCTAGAACAGGTGCTCACTAGACTACGGGAACATGGGCTACGAGCCAACCGCCCCAAGTGCGAGTTTTTTAAGAAACAGATATCGTATTGTGGCCACGTGATTGATGAAGAGGGGTTACATAAGTCCCCTGACAAAATTGAAGCGGTTGTTAAGGCCCCAGTGCCTGAAAATGTGTCGCAACTGAGGTCATTCCTCGGATTGGTGAATTACTACCATAAGTTTTTGCCGAATTTGTCCACAATTCTGCACCTACTGAACGCCCTGCTACGAACGGGAGTAGCATGGAAATGGAGCAATGACTGTAAGCGGGCCTTTCAGAAGAGTAAGGACTTAATCACTTCAAGAGAAGTATTGGCTCACTCCAACCCAGCACTGCCGATCAGACTGGCGTGTGATGCATCTCCCTACGGCATTGGGGTGGTACTGTCACATAAATTCCTTGATGGTTTAGAGAGGCCGATAGCTTTTGCGTCACGCTCGTTAACTTCTGCCAAGCGTAACTACACCCAGATTGACAGAGAGGCCCTCAGCCTAGTGTGGGGGGTGAAGAAGTTCAATCACTACCTGCATGGTCAAAAATTTACTCTACTAACCGATCATCAACCTCTTGTCTCCATTTTCAACCCTCAGAAGGGCGTACCGATAATGACAGCGCAACGGCTGCAGAGGTGGTCCCTTTTCCTAGGGGCACACCAATATGACATCGAGTACAAAGGAACTAAACAGCATGGGAATGCTGATGGATTGTCACGCCTACCGTTGCCGACGGTGGAAGAAGAAGACCTTGCAGTGGATCCAATGGAGTTATTCCACTCGACCATAGTCGAATGTCTCCCTGTGACGAATGCAAACATAGAAAAGGAAACACGGAATGACCCGACACTATCACGGGTCTATGATTTAACGGTGAAGGGATGGCCAGCACATGGCGAACCACTGCTGCCAGCATTCTCGCCGAGAAGAGAACAGCTGTCAGTGTGCAGAGGAACCTTGATGTGTGGATCCAGAGTAGTAATTCCACCTAAGTTGACGGATAGAGTGCTCAATGAGCTTCATGAGGGTCATCTGGGTGGGGTAAAAATGAAGAACTTAGCCAGAGCGTTTGTGTGGTGGCCGGGAATCGATAGAGAAATCGAAGAGATGACCAAGAGCTGTGCAGGGTGCCAGAAGGTCCAAAATGCCCCACCACAAGCCCCTCTACATCCATGGGAGTGGCCCTCATCTCCATGGCAAAGGGTGCACATTGATTTTGCTGGTCCCTTCATGGACTCAATGTTTTTAATTGCGGTGGATGCACATTCAAAGTGGCCAGAGGTAATAAAAATGTCCTCAACCACCACGGAAAAAACTATCACAGTTTTACAAACCATATTCGTCAGGAATGGGCTGCCTGAACAGATTTGCTCTGACAATGGACCACAGTTTGTGTCTGAAGAGTTCCGGAGGTTCTTAAAGAACAATGGTGTTAAGCACTACACATCTGCCCCATATCATCCAGCCACTAATGGATTGGCCGAGAGGTTTGTTCAAACATTCAAGAAGGCTATCAAGGCAATGTGTAATGAAGAGATACCCCTACAACACAAGGTGGACAACTTCTTGTTTGCCTACCGGAATGCGACACATGCAGTTACCAACCAAACTCCAGCCATGATGTTCTTCAATCGAAGACTATGATGCCGCTTGGATTTGGTTAAGCCAAACGTCCGAAGAGATGTGGAGAACAGGCAGTTTCAGAATATGAATGAAAGGCCGACCAGGAGTTTTAAGATAGATCAACCAGTTTTGGCCCGGGACTACCGCACTGAGAACTGGCAGCCAGGAACGATTTGTACACGGCAAGGACCTCTCATGTATACCGTGGACATTGGAGAGAGCATTGTAAGACGCCATGCTGACCAGATTCTAGAGTCACTGGAAAACGCCAACTCCACACCACGATCTGATACACCTGGCAATGAAATCGACGTACCAATTGCAGCTACCACAGAATCGGTGATATTGGAAGCAGATGAACCAAACAACGACATTAATCCCGACTCAACCTTGCCAGAAGAACCTGATACCCCAAAGAGGCGTTATCCAGACAGAATCAGGAAGCCTCCTCAAAGACTGAACTTCTAATTGCTTAAACTTAACCAATGTATCTAGCAACCGTAATTTTGATTGTAATTAGTTATCATTTAGTTGTTAAATGAATGTTATGTACTGTTTATCTAAAAGGGGAGGAATTGTTGTGTATGTACCTTTAAGAGAATAACTGGTCTCAGAGTGCAGTACCGGCAGTAACCACCCCTGTATAAAAGGCGCCAGTGAGCCTCTGTAGTTTCAGTTTCCCGATTGACTTCATTCAGTAAAGACTTGTTTTGTTCAACTCCTGCTGTCCGTGTCTCAATCATTCACGGACATAATACTATCTATGCCCCTCATAATTTTGTACACCTCAATCAGGTCCCCCCTCAGCCTTCTCTGCTCTAAGGAAAACAACCCCAGCCTGTCCACTCTCTTCATAGCTGAAGTGCTCCAGCCGAGGTAACATCCTGGTGAATCTCCTTTGCACCCTTTCCAATGCAATCACATCCTTCCTACAGTGTGGTGACCATAACTACACACAGTATTCCAGCTGTGGCCTAACTAGCGTTTTGTACAGCTCCATTATAACCTCCCTGCTCTTATATTCTATGCCTCGGCTAATGAAGGCAAGTATCCCATAAGCCTTTTTAACCACCTTATCTACCTGTCCTGCTGCCTTCAGGGATCTATGTACATGCACACCAAGGTCCCTCTGATCATCTGTCCTTCCTAGGGTCCTACCATTCATTGTTTATTCCCTTGCCTTGTTAGTCCTCCCAAAATGCATCACCTCACACTTTTCAGGGTTAAATTCTATTTGCCACTGTTCTGCCCATCTAACCAACCCATCTATATCGTCCTGTAGCCTAAGGCTTCCCTCCTCGCTATTTACCACTCCACCAATTTTCATGTCATCTGCGAACTTACTGATCAGACCTCCTACATTCATATCTAAATCATTAATATACACTACAAACAGCAAAGGACCCAGCACCGATCCCTGCGGTATACCACTGGACACAGGCTTCCAGTCACAAAAACAATCTTCGACCATCATCCTCTGCCTCCTGCCACTAAGCCAATTTTGGATCCAATGTGTCAAATTGCCCTGGACCCCATGGGCTCTTATCTTCTTGACCAGCCCCCCATGCGGGACTTTGTCAAAAGCCTTACTGAAGTCCATGTAGACTACATCAACTGCACTACCCTCATCCATGCACCTAGTCACCCCCTCGAAAAATTCAATCAAATTGGTTAGACATGATTGCCCTCTGACAAAGCCATGCTGACTATCCTTGATTAATCCTTGCCTCTCCAAGTGGAGACTATTTCTGTCCCTCAGAATTTTTTCCAATAATTTCCCTACCACTGATGTTAGGCTCACTGGCCTGTAATTCCCTGGTTTATCCCTACTACCCTTCTTGAATAAAGGTACTATGTTAGCTGTCCTCCAGTCCTCTGGCACCTCCCCTGTGGCCAGAGAGGTTCTGAAAATTTGTGTCAGAGCCCCTGCAATCTCCTCCCTTGCCTCACTCAGCAGCCTGGGGATACATCTTGCCTGGGCCTGGTGATTTATCCACTTTTAAGCCCGCTAAAACCGCTAGTAACCCCTCCCTCTCAATACTAATTTGTTCAAGTATATCACAATCCCCCTGCTTGATTTCTATGCCTACATCGTCCTTCTCCATAGTGAACACAGATTAATTTAAAACCTCACCTACATCTTCCAGCTCTACACACAGATTGCCACTTTGGTCCCTAATGGGCCCTACTCTTTCCCTGGTTATTCTCTTGCCCTTAATATACTTATAAAACACCTTGGGATTTTCCTTTATTTTGCCTGCCAGTGATTTTTCATGCCCTCTCTTCGCTCTCCTAATTTCTTTTTTAAGTATCCCCCTGCACTTTCTATACTCCTCTAGGGCGTCCACTGTTTTTAGTCTTTTGTATCTGCCAAAAGCCTCCCTTTTTTTCCTAATCCATTCTTGTATATCCCGTGACCTCCAGTGTCCCCTGGGCTTGTTGGACACACCCTTGACCTTTACAGGAACATGTTGGCATTGTACTCTCTCTATTTCCTTTCTGAAAGACTCCCACTGCTCTGATGTGGATTTTCCTACAAGTATCTGATCCCAGTCCACTTTGGCCAGATCCTGCCTTATCATATTAAAATCGGCCTTCCCCCAATTTAGAACCTTTATTTCCAGTCCATCTTTGTCCTTTTCCATGACTACCTTAAATCTCACCGAATTATGGTCACTGTCACCAAAATGCTCTCCTACTGACACTTCTACCACTTGCCCGGCTACATTCCCTAGAATTATGTCCAGTACCGCCCCCTCTCTTGTAGGACATTCTACATGCTGGCTCAAAACGCTCTCCTGGATGCACTTTAAGAATTCTGCACCCTCTAAGCCTTTCTCACTCTGACTATCCCAGTTAATATTGGGGAAGTTGAAATCCCCTACTATTATTACCCTATTATTTCTACACTTCTCTGAGATTTGCCTACATATCTGTTCCTCTATCTCCCCCTGACTGTTTGGGGGCCGATAGTACACACCCAGCAAAGTGCTTGCCCCCTTTTTGTTTTTAAGTTCTACCCATATGGCCTCATTAGAGGAACCTGCTAAGATATCATCCCTCCTTACAGCAGTAATTGACTCCTTGATTAATATTGCGACACCCCTCCTCTTTTACACCCCCCTCTGTCTCGCCTGAAGATTCTATACCCCGGAATATTGAGCTGCCAGTCCTGCCCTTCCCTCAACCATGTCTCTGTGATAGCAACAATATCATCTCCCATGTGTTCATCAACACCTTCAACTCATCTGCCTTACTCGCAAGACACCTTGCATTAAAATAAATGTCATCCAGCCTTGCCATACTTCCTTGTGCCATTACATATTTGCTCTGCCAACCAAGCTGACTTGTTTTTTCCTCTATATTTGGCTGTGCATCACCCCCTACTATAGCTCCACTCCGTATCCCATCCCCCTGCCAAGTTAGTTTAAACCCCCCCCGCCAACAGTACTAGCAAACCTCCCCGCAAGAATGTTGGTCCCGTTCCGGTTCAGGTGCAACCTGTCCAACTTGTACAGGTCCCACCTTCCCCAGAAACAGACCCAATGATCCAGGAAACTAAAGCCCTCCCTCCTGCACCAACTCTTTAGCCATGCATTCATCTGCTCTCTCCTCCTATTCCTATACTCACTAGCACGTGGCACTGGGCGTAATCCAGAGTTTACAACCTTTGATAATCTTTTATAATCTCTCCCTATTTAAATAATAATTTGCTTTTTTATTTTTCCTACCAAAGTGGATAACCTCGCATTTTCCCACATTAACTCCATCTGCCAGATTTTTGCCCACTCACTTAGCCTATCTATATCCCTTTGGAGATTCTTTGCATCCTCCACACAATTTGCTTTCCCACCTATCTTTGTGTCATCAGCAAATTTGGCTACATTACACTCAGTCCCTTCATCCAAGTCATTAATATAGATTGTAAATAGTTGAGGCCCCAGCACTGATCCCTGCGGCACCCCACTAGTTACAGTTTGCTAACCTGAAAATGACCCATTTATCCCGACTCTCTGTTTTCTGTTAGTTAGCCAATCCTCTATCCATGCTAATATATTACCCCCAACACCGTGAGCTCTTATCTTGTGTAGTAACCTTTTATGTGGCACCTTATCGAATGCCTTCTGGAAATCCAAATACATGATATCTACTGGTTCCCCTTTATCCACCCTGCTCATTACATCCTCAAAGAATTCCAGCAAATTTGTCAAACATGATTTCTGTAGTGTATGTGCTTTAAGTCAGAACTACTTTTCACAGCTCCTGTATACTATAGTACCGGCAGTGACCACACCGGTATATAAGCTGTGCGCATGCCTCTGTACCCCAGTCTAGAGATTACCCTCCTCCAGTAAAGACCTGTTATTTGTTTATGTACAGCATCCGTGTAATTATTTATCCACTGAACCACGGATCTAACAGTGGCGACGAGTGTTGATGCGAATCGACCTGCAACATAAAAAAAAATAAAAAAAATAGTCGAGTCCAGGAACACGGGCGTCGACCGCGAGCAACCGCCCAGCAGTCAGGCAGAGATCCAACTTCGCTGGGGAGGCTGTGGAGAGCCGGGCTTGGTTCCCCAGCCACAACGAGCAGTAAGAGATCGACGACAGGTCCAGAGCAGACAATTCCCGAGCAGCGGCGGCTGGAGCCGACCGACGGCAGAGAGAGAGAGCCGGGCAGCGTCGACGGGGTAAGAAAGAGGGTGAAGAGAGCAGGGCGCAGCCGGGGGTTGATCACCGAGCGGCGTCAAGGAAAAATACTGCAAACCGGAGAGAGAGAGGGTAAGAAACAGCCGGGTTCTAGAATGAGCGGCGTCGACAAATATCAAGAGAAGAATGCGCAGAGCACAGCCAGGGATCACGGGCTGATCAGGGTCCGCAGGGCGAAGCAAGGGGAGACGCCATTGAGCCGCGGAGAAGAAGGAAGAGCGTGGGAGACGCCATTTTGCGAAGCCGCAGCGGAGAAGACGGGCGAGTGCAGGAAGGAAGGAAAGCGCGGGAGACACCATTTTGTGCCAGTGGAGAAGAAGGGGAAGCGCGGGAGGCACCATTGGTGATAGTTAACGCACAACCAAGGATGCCGAAGAGTGGCAGTATCTCTACGTTCGACAATGAAGTCGAAGATTGGGAGGCATATGTGGAACGCATTGAGGTGTACTGCAGGGCGAATGAAGTGCCAGATGCTAATAAAGCACTGGTTCTGTTAAATTCCATGGGTGCAAAAACTTATGGGTTACTGCGAAATCTAATAACCCCAGAGAAGCCGGTAAACAAGAATTTTGAAAGCATAGTAGAAATCCTACAGGACCACTTAAACCCCACACCGCTGCTGATAGCAGAACGATTTAAGTTCCATAAAAGGAACCAACACAAAGACGAAAGCAATGCTGAGTACCTAACGGAACTGCGCAAGCTATCGAAATACTGTCAGTTTGGAGCGGGACTAGCAGACACGTTAAGGGACAAGTTTGTCTGTGAGCTACAAAGTGAAGGAACCCAGAAACGGCTTCTATCAGAAAAGGACCTGACGCTGGACAAAGCTTTCAGTATGGCAGTATCACACGAAGCAGCCGCAAGGGGCGCTGCAGAGATACAACGGAGACCGCAAGAATATGGCACCAACGAAATTACATATGGAACAGGGAAGTGCTATCGCTGTGGCAGAACAACACACGACCAGAAAGATTATTGGTTCAAGGACCAAGTGTGCAGACAGTGTGGGAAAGCAGGACACATAGCAAGAGTCTGCAGGTCTGGGAAGAAAACCAACAGTAAGAAATCTCCACAGGAGAAGTACAAAAAGGTACACCAGGTGATGGACAGTGGTTCAGACGAACAGAAAAGTGACACAGACTCCGGAAGCAAGGAGCTGGGTTGTCTGAAACTACATAATGTAACTGAAATGGAGGATCACCAGACTATCTGGGTTACACTCAAGATAGATGGAGTCCAAGTGGAAATGGAATTGGACACAGGGTCAGCTCTAACAGTCATAAATCAAAGAGACTACAAGCGGCTATTTTCACACATACCCTTGAAAGCTACAGAGATTGTCTTGAAGACGTATACGGGGCAAAAAGTCTACCCCAAAGGAAAAATAAGGGTGAAAGTGACATATAAAGGTCAGGAAATACCTAAAATGGATATATATGTATTGCCAAATGGAGGACCACCACTGCTAGGACGTGAATGGATCCGGAAGATACATTTAGATTGGCATTCCATACAGGCACTGAAGGTGGAGGCCAAAAAGGATGACGACGTCGCACCTGGACGACTGTCAAAAATGCTAACTGACGCAAAAGAAGTGTTCCAGGAGGGACTAGGAACACTAAAAGGAATAACAGCAACAATTAAAATAGAGGATAATGCAAGCCCAAAGTTTCTGAAGGCCAGGCCAGTGCCTTATGCGATCAGACCAGCGGTTGAAGCAGAGTTGGAAGGGTTGGAACGTTCAGGAGTACTGTCCAAAGTGGACTGGAGCGAGTGGGCTACACCCATCGTTCCTGTAATGAAGAGGTCGTTGAGTAATACGACTGGGGAACCAAAGAAGGTTCGCATCTGTGGGGATTTTAAGGTGACAGTGAACCCAGTCCTTCACACGGTGCAATATCCACTTCCACGAATTGAGGATATTTTCGCCTCGCTATCTGGTGGTAAACGCTTCACCAAAATTGATCTAGCCCAGGTGTACTTGCAAATGGAGGTAGAAGAAGCTTCGAAACATTACCTTGCGATCAACACCCATAAAGGTCTCTATCAATACAACCGGCTGGTGTTTGGAGTAGCCTCGGCTCCGGCTATCTGGCAAAGGACGATGGATCAGGTCCTGCAAGGGATTCCAGGGACCCAGTGTTATTTGGACGACATCTTGGTCACGGGTGAAAATGATGGTGATCACCTCGCTAACTTGGAGAACGTGCTCGCCAGATTAAAGGAATATGGGCGATGAGCTAATCGCCACAAGTGCGAGTTTTTCCAGAAACAGATCTCGTATTGCGGCCACGTCATTGATGAAGAGGGGTTACATAAGTCCCCTGACAAGATAGAGGTAGTAGCCAAGGCTCCAGCACCGGAAAATGTGTCACAACTGAGGTCGTTCCTCGGGCTGGTAAACTATTACCACAAGTTCTTACCAAATTTGTCTACGGTATTACACCTGCTGAACACCCTACTGCAAACAGGGGTACCATGGAAGTGGGATGACGAACGTAGGCGAGCTTTCCAGAAGTGTAAAGAATTGATCACATCAAAAGAGGTGTTGGCCCATTTCAACCCAGCACTACCAATTCGTTTGGCATGTGATGCATCACCCTACGGCATTGGAGCGGTGCTGTCGCACAAATTCCCAGACGGGTTGGAGAGGCCAGTAGCCTTTGCGTCTTGGTCACTAACCTCAGCCGAGTGCAACTACGCCCAGATTGACAGGGAGGCCCTCAGCCTAGTATGGGGAGTAAAAAAATTCAACCACTATCTGCATGGACAGAAGTTCACCTTGCTGACTGACCACCAACCACTTGTCTCCATCTTTAATCCTAAGAAGGGCGTGCCAGTAATGACTGCACAGCGGTTACAAAGATGGTCCCTGTTTCTAGGGGCGAATCAATATGAAATAGAATATAAAGGTACGAGACAGCATGGGAATGCTGATGGGCTATCGCGCCTGCCACTGTCTACTGTGAAGGAAGCACCAGCAGTGGACCCTATCGAGGTATTTTATTCGTCAATAATTGAACGATTGCCAGTAACAAACGCGGATATAGGGAAGGAAACCCGCAATGATCCGATGCTGTCACGGGTATATGAATTGACGGTGAGGGGATGGCCAACACATGGCGACTCACTGTTGCCAGTATTCTCCTCCAGAAGAGAACAGCTGTCAGTATGCCAGGGGTCAGTGATGTGTGTATCCAGAGTGGTGATTCCACCCAAGTTAAGGGAGAGAGTGCTAAATGAGCTACATGAAGGTCATCTGGGGGGAGTGAAAATGAAAAGCCTAGCTAGGGCTTATGTGTGGTGGCCGGGAATCGATCAACAAATCGAAGACCTAACTAAGAGCTGCTTAGGATGCCAGAAGGTCCAAAATGCACCACCACATGCCCCTCTACACCCATGGGAGTGGCCCTCCTCTCCATGGCAATGGGTGCACATTGATTTTGCTGGTCCATTCATGGACTCAATGTTCTTAATAGCAGTGGATGCTCATTCAAAGTGGCCTGAGGTGATAAAGATGTCTTCAACCACTACAGAGAAACCGATTGCAGTCCTACAGAAACCACAGAAACCCCACAGTGCAGATAGAGGCCATTTCGGCCCATCGAGCCTGCACCGACACATATCCCACCCGATCCCCGTAACCCCTACACCAACACATATCCCACCCTATCCCCGTAACCCCATGTATTTAATCCCCCTAACACTAAGGGTCAATTTATCATAGCCAATCAACCTAACCCGCATATCTTTGGACTGTGGGAGGAAACCGGAGCACCCGGAGAAAACCCACGCAAACACGGGGAGAATGTGCAAACTCCACACAGACAGTCACCCGAGGCCGGATTCGAACCCGGGTCCCTGTCGCTGTGAGGCAACAGTGCTAACCACTATGCCACCATGCTTATTTGCCATATTTGCCAGAAACGGGTTGCCAGAGCAGATCTGCTCTGATAATGGACCACAGTTTGTGTCCGACGAGTTCCAAAAATTCATGAAAGGGAATGGGGTAAGGCATTACACATCCGCCCCGTATCATCCAGCCACCAATGGATTGGCTGAGAGGTTCATACAAACCTTTAAGAAGGCGATAAAGGCCATGTGCGACGAGGAAATTCCACTACAGCATAAGATGGACAATTTCTTATTAGCCTACCGAAACGCGACACATCAAATCAAATCAAATCAACTTTTATTGTCATTGTTAGTGCACAAGTGCAGTACAACGAAATGTAGGCTTGCGGCTCCCGAGAGTGTACATTTAGATTAAGACATTTAAACATTCAACATACATTTGGCTTGTAATACATTAACATAAACATAACCATAATAAAGTGCATTGGCAGATGTGCAGGCTTTAGAGTTTATTTGTGGAGTTCAGTAGGATGACAGCCCTGGGAAAGAAGCTGTTCCTAAATCTGGTCGTACGGGTGCGAATGCATCTGTAGCGTCTCCCAGATGGCAGGAGGGCGAACAGACTGTGGCTGGGGTGGTTAGGGTCTTTGATGATGGACCGTGACCTCCGTAAACAGCGTATCTGGTATATGTGCTATATGGTCGGTAGCCGGGTGCCGGTAATGCGTTGGGCAGTTTTGACTACCCGCTGCAGGGCTTTCCGGTCATAGTAGCTACAGCTGCCATACCATACTGTGATACAGTTTGTCAGGATGCTCTCTATTGTGCAGCGGTAAAAGTTAGAGAGGATCAGGGGTGACAGGTTACATCCCTTCAGCCTCCTTAGGAAATCTAGGCGCTGCTGGGCCTTCTTCACCAGAGAGGAGGTATTGAGGGACCAGGTGAGGTCTTCCGTGATGTGGACTCCGAGGAACCAGACCCCGGCCATGATGTTCTTTAACCGAAGGTTGAGATCTCATCTGGACTTGCTCAGACCAAATGTGCGAAGAAATGTTGAGGACAAACAATTCCAGCACATCAACGAGAAGCCAACAAGGAGCTTCAATGTAGGGCAACCAGTCTTGGCCCGGGACTATCGAACAGAAAAGTGGCAACCCGGAACGATATGTACAAGGCAGGGGCCATTAATGTACACAGTGGATGTCGGGGAGAACATTGTGAGACGCCACGTCGATCAGATCTTAGCATCACAGGAATGCGTCAACCCCATGTCTCGAGTACCTGGGGATGAACCCGACATACCGGTAGTATCTACTTCAGACCCAGTAGCAGTGGAACCCGATGAACTACCCGATGAAAGGGGGTCAGAATCGCCTCTGCAACAAGAACAAGAACCTCCAGAAAGGCGCTATCCCGAAAGGGTCAGGAAGCCGCCCCAAAGACTGAATCTATAAATGGACTTTTGTTATTGAATGTACATGTAAAAATGTAATTGTTATTTGAATATTAAGGGGGTATTATTAATCTAAAAAGGGAGGAATTGTAGTGTATGTGCTTTAAGTCAGAACTACTTTTAACAGCTCCTGTATACTGTAGTACCGGCAGTGACCACACCGGTATATAAGCTGTGCGCATGCCTCTGTACCCCAGTCTAGAGCTTACCCTCCTCCAGTAAAGACCTGTTATTTGTTTATGTACAGCATCCGTGTAATTATTTATCCACTGAACCACGGATCTAACAATTTCCCTTTCATAAAACCATGCTGACTCTGCTTGACTATATTATGATTTTCTAAATGTCCTGCTACCACTTCCTTAATGATGGACTCCAGCATTTTCCCAATGTCTAACTGGTCGATAGTTGCCTGCTTTCTGTCTTCCTCCTTTCTTAAATAGGGGTGTTACATTTGTGGTTTTCCAGTCCGCTGGGACCTCTCCAGAATCCAGGGAATTTTGGTAGATTACAACCAATATCTCTGCAGCCACCTCTTTTAAGACTCTAGGATGCAGTCCATCGGGTCCAGGGGACTTGTCCACCTTTTGTCCCATTAGTTTGCCTAGTACTTTCTCTCTAGTGATAGTGATTGTTTTAAGTAATCCAAGTGTGACGTCAGCAGGAAGCAGGTAAGTGATTGGTTGGTGAGTATTTCTCTCTTTTCAATACAAGCTTGAATTCTGTGGTGTTAAATTTCTAGGGTCTCTGTGTTGTAGTGGGGACAGTTGGTAAATAAAGCGCCCTAGAGTATACCTGTAACTGGGGTGTTGAATAAATTTTTTAATTAATTAAAGGAGTAAGTCATGGCAGGAGAGCTCAGACCCGTGTTCTGCTCCTCTTGCTCCATGTGGGAAGTCAGGGACACTGCCAGTGTCCCTGACGACCATGTGTGCGGGAAATGCATCCAGCTGCAGCTACTTGTAGACCGCATTGTGGCGCTCGAGCTGCGGGTGGATGAGTTTTGGAGCATGCGCGATGCTGAGAGGGTCGTGGATAGCACGTTTAGCGAGTTGTTCACGCCACAGAGTAGGGCTGCACAGGCAGAAAGAAATTGGGTGACCATCAGGCGGAGCAACAGAGGCAGGCAGGAAGTGCAGGGAACCCCTGCGGACATCCCTCTTTCAAACAGGTATAACAAGTTGGATACTGTTGAGGGGGATGACTCACCAGGGGAAGGCAGCAGCAGCCAGCTTCCTGGCACCAGGGACGCTTCTGCTGCTCAGAAAGGGAGGAAAAAGAGTGGGAGAGCAATAGTGGTAGGGGATTCTATCGTAAGGGGAACAGATAGGCGTTTCTGTGGCCACAAACGTGACTCCAGGATGGTTTGTTGCCTCCCTGGGGCCAGGGTCATGGATGTCACTGAGCGGCTACAGGGCATTCTTAAGGGGGAGGGTGAGCAGGCAGAGGTCGTGGTCCACATTGGGACCAACGACATAGGTAGGAAGGGGGATGAGGTCCTGCATCAAGAATTTAGGGAGCTAGGTAACAGATTAAAGAGCAGGACCTCAAAGGTTGTAATCTCTGGATTACTCCCAGTGCCACGTGCTAGTGAGTATAGGAATAGGAGGATAGAGCAGATGAATGCGTGGCTAAAGAGTTGGTGTAGGGGGGAGGGTTTTACTTTCCTGGATCACTGGGCCTGCTTCTGGGAAAGGTGGGACTTGTACAAGTCGGACGGGTTGCACCTGAACCAGAGCGGGACAAATATCCTTGCGGGGAGGTTTGCTAGCACTGTTGGGGGGGGTTTAAACTAACTCGGCAGGGGGATGGGATACAGAGGGGAGCTGAAATAGGGGGTGATGTGCTGCCAATTATAGAGAAAAAAACAAGTCAGCTTGGTAGACAGGGCAAATATATAAGGGCAAGGCTGGATGGCATCTATTTTAATGCAAGGAGTCTTGCAAATAAGGTGGATGAACTGCAGATGTTGATAAACACATGGGAGTATGATATTGTTGCTATCACGGAGACATGGTTGAGGGAGGGGCAAGACTGGCAGCACAATATTCCGGGGTACAGAATCTTCAGGCGAGACAGAGGGGGAGGTATAAGAGGAGCGGGTGTCGCAATATTAATTAAGGAGTCAATTACTGCAGTAAGGAGGGATGATATATTAGCAGGTTCCTCTAATGAGGCCATATGGGTGGAGCTTAAAAACAAAAAGGGGGCAAGCACTTTGCTGGGAGTGTACTATAGGCCTCCAAACAGTCAGGGGGAGATAGAGGAACAGATATGTAGGCAAATCTCAGAGAAATGTGCAAATAATAGGGTAATAATAATGGGGGATTTCAACTTCCCCAATATTAACTGGGATAGTCAGAGTGTGAAAGGCTCAGAGGGTGTAGAATTCTTAAAGTGCATCCAGGAGAGCTTTTTGAGCCAGCATGTAGAAAGTCCTACAAGAGAGGGGGCGGTACTGGACCTAATTCTAGGGAATGTGGCCGGCCAAGTGGAAAAAGTGCTAGTAGGTGAGCACTTTGGTGACAGTGACCATAATATGGTGAGATTTAAGGTGGTCATGGAAAAGGACAGGGATGGGCCGGAAATAAAGGTTCTAAATTGGGGGAAGGCCGATTTTAATAGGATAAGGCAGGATCTGGCCAAAATGGACTGAGATCAGCTACTTGTAGGAAAATCCGCATCGGAGCAATGGGAGGCTTTCAGAAGGGAGATTGAGATCATACAATGGCAACATGTTCCCGTAAAGGTCAAGGGTGGTTCCAAAAACCACAGGGAACCTTGGATGTCAGGGGATATACGAGAATGGATTAGGAAAAAAAGGAGGGCTTTTGGCAGATACAAAAGGCTAAAGACGGAGGAAGCCCTAGAGGAGTACAAAAAGTGCAGGGGGATACTTAAAAAAGAAATTAGGAGATCAAGGAGGGGCCATGAAATAACACTGGCGAGCAAAATAAAGGAAAATCCTAAGATGTTTTATAAGTATATTAAGGGTAAGAGGATAACTAGGGAAAAAATAGGGCCCATTAGGGACAAAAGTGGCAATCTGTGTGTGGAGCCGGAAGATGTAGGAGGGGTTCTAAATGAATTTTTTGCATCTGTTTTCACTATGGAGAAGGACGATGTAGACATAGAAATAGGGCGGGGGGACTGTGATATGCTCGAACATATTAACATCGAGAGGGAGGAGGTATTGGCGGTTTTAGCTGGCCTAAAAATGGATAAATCCCCAGGCCCGGATGAAATGTATCCCAGGCTGCTGTGTGAGGCAAAGGAAGAGATTGTGGGGGCTCTAACACATATATTCAGGACCTCTCTGGCCACAGGGGATGTGCCAGAGGACTGGAGAACCGCTAATGCAGTAACATTATTCAAGAAGGGAAGTAGGGAAAAACCGGGGAACTACAGGCCAGTGAGCCTAACATCAGTGGTAGGAAAATTATTGGAAAAAATTCTGAGGGACAAAATTTGTCTCCACTTGGAGAGGCAAGGATTAATCAGGGATAGTCAACATGGCTTTGTCAAGGGAAGATCATGTCTGACTAATTTGATTGAATTTTTTGAGGGGGTGACTAGGTGTGTGGATGAGGGTAACGCAGTGGATGTGGTATACATGGATTTCAGTAAGGCCTTCGATAAAGTCCCGCACAGGAGACTGGTCAAGAAGGTAAGAGCCCATGGAATCCAGGGTGCCTTGGCACATTGGATACAAAACTGGCTTAGTGGCAGAAGGCAGCGGGTGATGGTCGAAGGTTGTTTTTGTGACTGGAAGCCTGTGGCCAGTGGGGTACCACAGAGATCGGTGCTGGGTCCCTTGCTGTTTGTGGTCTACATTAATGACTTGGATATGAATGTAAAAGGTATGATCAGTAAGTTCGCGGATGATACAAAAATTGGTAGGGTGGTAAATAGCGAGGAGTATAGCCTCAGTCTGCAGGACGATATAGATGGGTTGGTCAGATGGGCGGAACAGTGGCAAATGGAATTTAACCCGGAAAAGTGCGAGGTGATGCACTTTGCGGGGACTAACAAGGCAAGGGAATACACAATGAATGGTAAGACCCTAGGCAAGACGGAGGGGCAGAGAGATCTGGGTGTGCAAGTACACAGATCCCTGAAGGCGGCGGAGCAGGTGGATAAGGTGGTAAAAAAGGCATATGGGATACTTGCCTTCATTAGCCGAGGCATAGAATATAAGAGCAAGGAGGTTATGATGGAGCTGTATAAAACACTGGTTAGGCCACAGCTGGAATACTGTGTGCAGTTCTGGTCGCCACACTACAGGAAGGATGTGAATGCTTTGGAGAGGGTGCAGAGGAGATTCACCAGGATGTTACCAGGGCTGGAGCGCTTCAGCTATGAAGAGAGACTGGGCAGATTGGGTTTGTTTTCCTTGGAGCAGAGGAGGCTGAGGGGAGACATGATTGAGGTGTACAAAATTATGAGGGGCATAGATAGGATGGATACTGAGGAGCTTTTTCCCTTAGTAGAAGGGTCAATAACTAGGGGGCATAGATTCAAGGTAAAGGGTGGGAGGTTTAGAGGGGATTTGAGAAAGAACTTTTTCACCCAGAGGGTGGTTGGAGTCTGGAACTCACTGCCTGAAAGGGTTGTGGAGGCAGGAACCCTCACAACATTTAAGAGGCATTTGGATGAGCACTTGAAATGCCACAGCATACAAGGCTACGGACCAAATGCTGGAATATGGGATTAGATTAGACAGGGCTTGATGGCCAGTGCGGACACGATGGGCCGAAGGGCCTCTATCCGTGCTGTATAACTCTATGACTTCTTCCCCCCACCCCAATAGCCCCTTGATTATCCATTATTGGGATGCTTTTAGTGTCTTCTACCGTGATGACCGATTCAAAATATTTGTTCAAAGTCTCCGCCATTTCCCTGTTTCCCATTATTAACTCCCCTGACTCATCCTCTAGCTAATCTCTTCCTTTTTATACACCTGTAGAAGCTCTTACTGTCTGTTTTTATATTTCTTGCTACCTTATTCTCATAAGCTATCTTCTCTCTATCATTTTTTTAGTCGTCCTTTGCTGGTTTTTTAAAAATTTCCCAATCCTCTGGCCTTCCACTACTCTACTCAACATTGTATGCTTTTGTTTTCAATTTGATACCATCCTTTACTTCCTTAGTTAGCCACGGATGGTTCTCCCTTCTCTTAGCATCTTTCTTTCTCACTGGAATATATCTTTGCTGAGAGTTATGAAATATCTCCTTAAATGTTTGCCACTGCTTTTCTACAGTCTTACCCTATAATATATTTTCCTAGTCCACTTTAACCAAGTTTGCCTTCATACTTTTGTAATTACCTTTGTTTAAGTTCAGAACACTAGTTTGAGACCTAGCTTTCTCACCCTCAAACTGAATTTGAAATTCTACCATGCTATGATCATGCTTCCCAAGAGGATCCTTCACTACGAGATCATTAATTAATCCAGCCTCATTACACATTACCACATCTAAAATAGTCTTCTCCCTGGTTGGTTCCACAACATATTGTTCCAAGAAACCATCCCGGATACACTCTAAGAACTCTTCCTGAAGTCTACCTTTGCCAATTTGCTTTGTCCAATCAATATGAAGATTAAAATCTTCCATGATTATAGTCGTACCTTTCTTACAAGCCTCTATTATTTCTTGGTTTATACTCTGTCCTACAATGTGGCTACTGTTTGGGGGCCTGTAGACCATGCAGGCCAGCGACACACTGTAGGGCAAGGCTAAGGTGTCTGTCATCCTATTTAAGACGCCAGACATGTTGGCATCCAGAATCTGCCTGTATAGACTCATTTAATTGCTGCGATTAATGTTCCACGGAGTTGGCCAATCTATCCACGGAAGAAGACATCCTCACAATGCCCTGTGACATCAACCCAATCATGCTTGAGCTGCACTCCTCCATTCTCTCTGTGATCGTGGTCAGTGTGCATGGAAGGCCTGCCAGTACATTGCAGATTTTCTGCTGCCCCTCAATGATTATCCTTTTCATTGATTTACCCTGGGGTACAGAATCTGTGTCCAGCTGAGCAGAGCTTGGAGAGGGCTGTGTCCTCCGTCGCGGACTCGCCACAGCTGACACTGCCACCACTGTCTGCTCTTGCTCACTTGTGAACTGTCAGTCACCAGGTGAAATCCTATCTAACTTCCCAGCTGGACCCACCGATGTGCGAGTATCTGCGCTGGTGCATGGTAAGTGTGGGTCCTGTGACGGTGCACCCTCAGTAGGAATCAGCTCCTCTGAGGATTCATCATCCTGGAGCTCCACCGACTGCTGCTGTACACGTGAAGGCCCTGGGGGAGAGGAGAGATATGAATTATCACAGAATCACAGAAACCCCACGGTGCAGATAGAGGCCATTTCGGCCCATCGAGCCTGCACCGACACATATCCCACCCGATCCCCGTAACCCCTACACCAACTCATATCCCACCCTATCCCCGTAACCCCACGTATATAATCCCCCTAACACACTAAGGGTCAATTTATCATAGCCAATCAACCTAACCTGCACATCTTTGGACTGTGGGAGGAAACCGGAGCACCCGGAGGAAACCCACGCAAACACGGGGCGAATGTGCAAACTCCATACAGACAGTCACCCGAGGCCGGATTTGAACCCGGGTCCCTGGCGCTGTGAGGCAACAGTGCTAACCACTATGCCACCGTGCTGCCACGATAGTACGACAAGATAAGAATGTTGCAAGTTAACATTATGAAGATGATCATATTTCACTCGCTGATGAAATCAAGTCAACATGACTGTTGTATGACATGTGGGTGAATGTGCAACTGTACTCGCCTTTCCTGACCTGGTTAGGTCATTAAACAGATTCCTGCACTGAACTCAGGAGCGTGGCACAATGTTCCTGCTGCTGACCTCCTCGGCCACCTTCAGCCATGCCTTCTTTGTTGCAGCAGCAGGTTTCTTCCTCCCATTCCTGGGGAAGAGTATCTCTCTCCGGCTCATCGCTGCACCCGGCAGTGCATCAAGCGATGCTTCGGTAAATCAAGGCGCAGCGCTTGACCGTTCTGAATGCAGGGTGAAACTTCTCCCTCTCTTTGCTCAAACTCCTAACTCCTCCAAATTCCATCTTTGAATAGGCCCTTTAAATACTCCAGTTGAGATTTGCGTCATGTGGGTCTGCACCACGCTTGCTGTCGCGCATTCAACGCCAAACCCGGAAGTAATATTATAATTAGATGGCTGCTTTAAAAGGTCACAGACCGACGTACTGAAAGTCCGCACAGAACATGCCTCCAAGTTATTATTGGGGCCTAGTGAGGGACTGGAGTTACATATAGGCCAGACTGGCTAGGGTGGCAGATTCCCTTCTCTGATGGCCATTAACAAACCAGTTGAATTCTTATGACAATCCAACAACTTTGATGGCTGCTTTTTCTGGTGCTACCCCATAAATGACCAAATTTATTGAAATCAGCTTCACAATTTGCCATGGTGAGATTTGAACTCTTGGTTGCTATTCCAGTACCAACAACAACTTGCATTTATGTAGTAGCCTTACTGTAAGAAAAACTCTTAAGAGGCTGATAGAGGCATCATCAGAAAATAAAATAGACGAAGAAGGAGCTGTTATGAGAGTCCAACAGCTTCTTCAAAGAGGTAGGTTTTAAGGAGTGTCTTAAAGGAGGAGGGGGAAAGGAGAGGCGGAAAGTTTACAGAGAGGATTCCAGATCATGGAGCATACCTGGCCAAAGCCGTGGTTATCAATGGTGGAACGTAGGAAGATAAGAACAGGAGTAGGCCACAACAGTACTGCAACTCCATATACCCACCTTTGCTCCATATCCCTTGATATCCTTACCTAACAAAAATCTATTGTTCTCAAACTTGAAAGCTTCAATTGAAAATAAATGTCTGTCTTTGGAAAGCACTGCCAGGCAAGCTACATGGCCAGCAAGGGGTGAAGAGAAGGGGTGAATGCACAAGGGGCCAGAGTTGGAAGGGCAGAGGGGGATTACATAAGAACATAAAAAATAGGAGCAAGAGTAGGCCATTTTGCCCTTCGAACCTGCTCCGCCATTCAATAAGATCATGGCTGATCTTCTACCTCAACTCCACTTTCCTGCACTATCCCCATATCCCTTGATTCCCTTATTATTCAAAAATCTATCGATCTCTGTCTTGAATATACTCAACGACTGAGCCTCCACAGCCCTCTGGGGTAGAGAATTCCAAAGATTCACCACCCTCTGAGTGAAGAAATTTCATCTCATCTCAGCCCTAAATGGTCGACCCCTTATTCTGAGACTGTGATCCCTGGTTCTAGACTCCCCAGCCAGGGGATCCATCCTCCCAGCATCTACCCTGTCAAGCCCTGCAAGAATTTTGTTTGTTTCAATGAGATCACCTCTCATTCTTCTAAACTCTAGAGAATATAAGCCTAGTCTACTCAATCTGTCCTCATAGGACAATCCCCCCATCCCAGGAACCAGACTGGTGAACCTTTGTTGCACTCCCTCTAAGGCAAGTATATCCTTCCTTAGGTAAGGAGACCAAAACTGTACACAATACTCCAGGTGTGGTCTCACCAGGGCCCTATATAATTACAGTAAGACGTCTTTACTGTTATACTCAAATCCTCTTGTAATAAAGGCCAACTTGCTTTCCTAATTGCTTGTTGTACCTGCATGTTAACTTTCAGTGATTTGTGTACAAGGACACCCAGGCCCCTCTGAACACCAACTTTTCCCAATCTCTCACCATTTAAAAAATACTCTGCTTTTCTATTTTTCCTACCAAAGTGGTTAATTTCACATTTCTCCGCATTATATTCCATTTGCCTTGTTCTTGCCCACTCACTTAGCCTGTCTATATCCCCTTGAAGCCTCCTAGCATCCTCCTCACAACTTGCATCCTCCTCACAACTTACCTTCCCACCCAGCTTTGTATCATCAGCAAACTTGGATACATTACATTTGGTCGCCTCATCCAAATTGTTGATGTAGATTGTGAATAGCTGAAGCCAAGCACTGATCCTTGCGGTACCCCACCAGTTACAACTTGCCAACCCAAAAATGACCCGTTTATTCCTACTCTGTTTTCTGTCCGTTAACCAATCCTTCATCCATGCTAGTATATTACCCCCAATTCCATGATCCCTAATTTTGTTTAATAACCTCTTGTGTGGCACCTTATCGAATGCCTTCTGAAAATCCAAATGCAGGATGTGATTGCTTTGGAGAGGGTGCAGAGAAGATTCACCAGGATGTTACCTGGGATGGAGCGCCTCAGCTATGAAGAGAGGCTGGACAGGCTGGGGTTGTTTTCTTTGGAGCAGAGAAGGCTGAGGGGGGACCTGATTGAGGTGTACAAAATGATGAGGGGCATAGATAGGGTAGATAAAGAGGAACTTTTCCCCTTAGTGGGGGGGTCAATAACAAGGGGGCATAGATTCAGGGTAAGGGGCAGGAGATTTAGAGGGGATTTGAGGAGGAACTTTTTCACCCAGAGGGTGGTTGGAATGTGGAACTCAATGCCTGAAAGGGTGGTAGAGGCAGGAACCCTCACAACATTCAAGAAGCATTTGGATGAGCACTTGAAATGCCATTGCATACAAGGCTATGGACCAAATGCTGGAAAATGGGATTAGACTGGACAGGGATGGATGGGCGGCGCAGACACGATGGGCCGAAGGGCCTCTTTCTGTGCTGTAAAACTCTATGACTCTATGACCACTGGTTCCCCCTTATCTATTCTGCATTGTCAACCTACTCCTGCACATCCCAACTTACCTGTGGCATTTGAGTGGAGAGAGAGTGTGGTAAGTGGGAGAAAAAGTCATTTAAGTGTATTTTGTGAATTTTAGTGTGTTAAAAAGTTAATTATTTGAAGTGAGTTAAATTTTTTAGTGTAAATTAAGCTGCTGGGGAGCTTAAACCAGAAGTAGAATCCGGGTATAAAAGGGGCGGGACTAGTGCGGCAGCGCTGAGTGCTGTGGCATTTGAGTGGAGAGAGAGTGTGGTAAGTGGGAGAAAAAGTCATTTAAGTGTATTTTGTGAATTTTAGTGTTAAAAAGTTAATTATTTGAAGTGAG
The DNA here is from genome assembly GCF_052327205.1 of Somniosus microcephalus. Classification (NCBI taxonomy): domain Eukaryota; kingdom Metazoa; phylum Chordata; class Chondrichthyes; order Squaliformes; family Somniosidae; genus Somniosus; species Somniosus microcephalus. The sequence goes on from NC_140988.1 coordinate 323,801,144, forward strand.
TTTAATTTTTTAGTGTAAATTAAGCTGCTGGGGAGCTTAAACCGGAAGTAGAATCCGGGTCTAAAAGGGGCGGGACTAGTGCGGTAGCGCTGAGTGCGGTGCATTGAGTAGAGCGAGAGTTTGTAAGTGGGAGAGTTCGGGCAAGTGGGAGGTGAGGGGGTGTTTTTGCTCTGTTTTGTTCCCTACTCCCAGGCTTAGACAGCACTGCAGAAGCAGAGCAGCGAGACGAATCAACCAAACAGGCCCCACATACAGCATTTAAAGAGGAGGTTGGTGATCAGCTGGTTGGTAGGTTCTCTTCCTTCTCTTTTATACCTTTAAGTTGGTAAGTCCTATTGAATAGTGGTGTGATATTATCATCTATATCCGGGCAGGGTCTTCATAACTAATAATAAGAAATTTAATTAATTATATAGAATGGAGCAGGTGATGTGTTACTGTTGCGAGATGTGGGAGCCGGTGGACCCCATTGAGGCTCACGGTGATTACATCTGCGACAAGTGTTTGCTGCTAGAGGAACTCCGACTCCGTATTGAGGTGCTTGAGACCGAGCTTCAGACACTGCGACACATCAGGGAGGGGGAGAAGTTCCTGGACTCTATGTTTCAGGAGGTAGTCACACCTATGAAATTAATTAATTCAGATATAGTCCGTGGTCAGGGACAGGACGGTGTAACTATGAGTGAGGCAGGTACAGGGATCCAGGAGGTAGTGTTGAAGGAGCCGCAGCCCTTGCTCTTGTTAAACAGTTTTGAGATTCTTTCTCCCTGTGAGGGTGGGAGCGGGGACTGCAGGGAGGATGAGCAACCTAGCCACAGCACCATGGAACAGGGGGCCATTCAAGTGGGGGGAGTAAAAAGAAATGTTGTAGTGGTAGGGGATAGTATCATTAGGGGGATAGATAGGGTTCTCTGCAGTCAAGAGCAGGAGTCCCGAAGGCTGTGTTGCCTGCCCGGTGCCAGGGTTAAGGACATCTCTTCTGGGCTGGAAAGAAACTTGGAGTGGGAGGGGGAGGATCCAGTTGTCGTGGTCCATGTTGGTACAAACGACGTAGATAGGACAAGGAAGAAGGTTCTGTTAAAGGAGTATGAACAGCTAGGGGTCAAATTAAAAAACAAAACCTTAAGGGTAACTGAGCCAAGAGTGAATTTGGCCAGGATAAATAAAATTAGAGAGTTAAATGCGTGGCTCCAAGACTGGTGTGGGAAAAATGGGTTTTGCTTCTTGGGACACTGGCACCAGTACTGGGGCAAGAGGGAGCTGTTCCGTTGGGACGGACTTCACTTGGCCAGTGCTGGGACTAGAATCCTGGCGAATCATATAACTAGGGCTGTAGAGAGGGCTTTAAATTAATTAGTGGGGGGGAGGTTTCTAGAGAGCAAATAATAAAAATGACTATGGAGAAGGTCATAGACTTAGGTAGCAGTGGGGGAATTAAAAAACAGAGCGTGTCAGGAAGGGGCAGAAGGTATGGAGTAAAAGGTAAAGTAGTAATAGGGGAAAAAGCAGGAACTAAGTGTCACAAAACATATTTGAAAGTTCTTTATCTGAATGCACGTAGCATTCGTAACAAAATGGACGAGTTAACGGCACAAATAACTACATATGGGTATGCTCTTGTGGCCATTACAGAAACATGGCTGCAGGGTGACCATGACTGGGAATTAAATATACCAGGTTATTTAACAATCAGGAGGGACAGGCAGGAAGGAAGGGGAGGTGGGGTGGCTATGTTAATAAAGGAAGGAATCACTGTAATACAGAGAAATGATATTGGGTCAAAGGATCAGGATAATGAAACAGTTTGGGTGGAGATAAGGAATAATAAGGGGAAAAAACCACTAGTGGGCGTAGTCTATAGGCCTCCGAACAGTTGCAACTCTGTTGGACGGTGTATTAATCAGGAAATAGTTGAGGCTTGTAATAAGGGAACAGCTATAATTATGGGGGATTTTAACTATCATATTAACTGGACAAATCAAATTGGGCAGGGCAGCCTTGAGGATGAGATCATTGAGTGTATTAGGGATGGGTTTCTTGAGCAGTATGTAACTGAACCGACCAGGGGGCAAGCAACCTTAGATTTGGTCCTGTGTAATGAGAGGATTAATTAAAAATGTCCTAGTAAAGGATCCCTTTGGAATGAGTGACCATAACATGGTTGAATTCCATATTCAATTAGAGGGTGAGAAGTTTGGATCTCAAACAAGTGTGCTGATCTTGAATAAAGGAGACTATGAAGGTATGAGAGCAGAATTGATTAGAGTGGACTGGGAAAATAGATTAAAGGGTAAGACAGTACATGATCAGTGGTGTATATTTAAGGAGTTATTTTACAACTTCCAAAAAAAATATATTCCACTGAGGAAAAAAGGGTGTAAGAGAAAAGATAGCCATCCATGGCGAAGTAAAGTAATTAAGGATAGTATCCGACTAAAAACAAGGACATATAAGGTAGCCAAATCTAGTGGGAGGATAGAAGATTGGGAAGTCTTTAAAAGACAGCAAAAAATAACTTAAAGATTGATTAAGAAAGGGAAGATAGATTATGAAAGTAAATGAGCAAAAAATATAAAAACAGATAGCAAAAGTTTCTATAGTTATATAAAAAGAAAAAGGGTGGCTAAAGTAAATGTTGGTCCCTTAGAGGATGAGACCAGGAAATTAATGGTAGGAAACATGGAGATGGCAAAAACGCTGAACAATTATTTTGTATCAGTCTTTACGGTAGAGGACACTAAGAATATCCCAACACTGGACAAACAGGGGGCTCTAGGGGGGGAGGAGCTAAATACAATTAAAATCACTAAGGAAGTGGTACTTGGTAAAATAATGGGACTCAAGGCGGATAAATCCCCTGGACCCGATGGCTTACATCCTAGGGTCTTGAGGGAAGTGACGGTAGGGATTGTGGATGCATTGGTAATAATTTTCCAAAACTCCCTGGACTCAGCAAAGGTCCCAGCAGATTGGAAAACTGCTAATTTAACACCCATATTTAAAAAGGGTAGTAGGCAGAAGGCTGGAAACTATAGACCTGTTAGCCTAACATCTGTGGTTGGTAAAATTTTAGAGTCCCTTATTAAGGAGACAGCAACGGGACATTTGGATAAACATGATTTAATAGGACAAAGTCAGCATGGTTTTATGAAGCGGAAGTCATGTTTGACAAATTTGCTTGAGTTCTTTGAGGAAGTAACATACAGGGTGGATAAAGGGGAACCAGTGGACGTAGTGTATTTAGACTTCCAAAAGGCATTTGACAAGGTGCCACACAAAAGATTATTGCTCAAGATAAAAAATCACGGGATTGGGGGTAATATTCTGGCATGGGTGGAGGATTGGCTCTCTAACAGAAAGCAGAGAGTTGGGATAAATGGTTCATTCTCAGACTGGCAATCAGTAACTAGTGGTGTTCTGCAGGGGTCAGTGCTGGGTCCCCAACTCTTTACAATCTATATTAACGATTTGGAGGAGGGGACCGAGTGTAACATATCAAAGTTTGCAGATGATACAAAGATGGGAAGGAAAGTAGTGAGTGAGGAGGATATAAAAAACCTGCAAAGGGACATAGACAGGCTAAGTAAGTGGGCAGAGATTTGGCAGATGGAATACAATACTGGAAAGTGTGAGGTTATGCACTTTGGCAGGAAAAATCATAGAGCAAGTTATTATCTTAATGGCAAGAAACTGGAAAGTACTGTAGTACAAAGGGATCTGGGGGCCCTGGTGCACGAAACTCAAAAAGTTAGTATGCAGGTACAGCAAGTGATCAAGAAGGCCAATGGGATGTTGGCTTTTATTGCTAGGGGGATAGAATATAAAAACAGGGAGGTATTGTTGCAGTTGTACAAGGTATTGGTGTGACCGCACCTGGAATACTGCATACAGTTTTGGTGTCCATACTTAAGAAAAGACATACTTGCTCTCGAGTCAGTACAAAGAAGGTTCACTCGGTTAATCCCGGGGATGAGGGGGTGGACATATGAGGAGAGGTTGAGTAGACTGGGACTCTAGTCATCGGAGTTCAGAAGAATGAGAGGCGATCTTATTGAAACATATAGGATTGTGAAGGGGCTTGATCGGGTGGATGTGGTGAGGATGTTCCCAATGATGGGTGAAACTAGAACTAGGGGGCATAATCTTAGAATAAGGGGCTGCTCTTTCAAAACTGAGATGAGGAGAAACTTCTTCACTCAGAGGGTAGTAGGTCTGTGGAATTTGCTGTCCCAGAAAGCTGTGGAAGCTACATCATTAAATAAATTTAAAACAGAAATAGACAGTTTCTTAGAAGTAAAGGGAATTAGGGGTTACGGGGAGCAGGCAGGAAATTGGACATGAGTCTAGGTTCGGAACGGTCATGGCCCTGTGGGTAGCGGAGCGGGCCCAGGGGCCGTGTAGCCTGGTTTTGCTCCTACTTCTTGTGTTAGATTTCAGGAGATGGTTCTATTCCTGTTCCTGGCTGGGGTGGAGCTCACCTTTTACAGAAGGTAAGTACTGTAGAAAATATAGGGACAGAGTGATCTCCTGGACGAGTTTCGATCGCCTAGATGGGTCGGAGAGGAATTTCCCAGATTTTTTCTCCCAAATTGGCCATTGGGTTTTTTATCTGGTTTTTTGCCTCTCCCAGGAGATCACATGGGTTCGGGTGGGATGTAGAGTGATAGTAGATTTGAGGTTAGGATCAGATTAGCCATGATGTTATTGAATGGTGGAGCAGGCTCGAGGGGCCGATTGGCCTACTCCTGCTCCTATTTCTTATGTTCTTACATCCCTTGCACCCTTAACCATCCCTCTCTCTCTATGTACAGAATCACTCTACCATTCTACTATGCAGCCCTCACACTCGCTATCACTGTTATGCAATGACAACAACTAACAACGTACAGGGATGGTCCTTGGTATTGGAACCTCACTACATCTTTGTTTCCCTCTAAGCATCTATGCTATGGATTCTCTACACTCACTCCAACATTCTCGCTCAAATTCCACTTGTCTCCCTCATTGCAGGAAAAGAGAACCGACAATAAGAGGGAGCGGGGGAGGACAGGAGGAGGGCCACCTTCCATGGCGCATTTAACCAACGCTGAGGAGGCTGCTATCGAGATTGTTGGAGCTGCAGAGGATCTGGAAGTGGGGGAAAGAGAGACAGGCGCAGTAGAGCAAGCTGGTGACAGAATAGATTTGCAACCCTCTCATTTAGATTGCATGAGTGACTGATATGGTATCTGATGTTCATACAGATTGAGTTCTGATCAGCTGCACAATGGGATGTGTCTGTTACCTAACTATCACATGTCTAACTCATGCCTTTACTCCCCCACAGGACCATCATGAGCCCCCCTCCCCACTGTCCAGGAGGAAAAGCCGGATGACTCCTCAGAGGAACCTGCAGCCTCTGAGGGAGCAGCGTCAGCAGAAATGAGTGCACCCAGCACCAACGCAGAGACGCGCATCTTGGTGGATCCTTTGCGAGATAGATTAGTGTTGTCACCTGGTTTATCACAGTTCACAAGTGAGCATCAGCAGATGGTGGAGACAGGGATAGCAGAGGAGAGTCCTCGTCGGAGAGCGCTGGACGCTCCTAGCTCTGCTCAGCTGCATGTAGACGTTGTGCCTCTGGGGCCATCCAGGAAGAGAGCAGTGCTGGAGCTTCAGGAACAAGTGCAGGAGGCTCTGACAGGGTTTGCAATCACTGTAACTGCAAGTGTGCAGAGAATGGAGGAGTCCATGTCAAACATGAGCAATGCCATGGTGCACGCAATGGCGAATGTAGGTGCTGCCATGGAAAGGATGGCAACCTCCATGAGGACATAAGTCGCCAGACACAGCAGAACATGGTAACACATCTAAATAGATGGCCATCTATGGAGGATAGATGGGCATCTATTGAGGAGAGAAACCAGAGGTGCATGGACGTCCTTGTTATGAGGAATGTCAGTACAGAGACAGGTCCTCATGGCCCCACTGATGTGCAGCAAGGTGCTCTCCAGCCACTTGCTAGCAGTGAAGTGCGGGTGACCCATGAGAGGGATGTTGGTGGTCGACAACAAGGAAATGTGGGCTCTTCTCCAAGCGCTCACACTCCCATGTCACTGCGGAGCCCTCAGCCAGAGCCCCAGATTCCTCACCCAACTGAGATGGCTGTCTCAGCCCCTGCACAGCTGCAGGAGAAGCAGACTGTTGCAGAGCCCTCCCAGGCTCCCAAACCCAGAGGATGCCTGCCAAAGGTGTCTCGGCAGGCGCAGCAGAGAAGGGAGCAAGCTGCCTCTACATCTGCTGAAGCCACAGGGGAAGCACCACGTAGAAGCACGCGTAAGAGAAAGTTAACACACAAGTAGTCACAAGGGTAGTCACTTGGGTGTTTTGATATAACAAAGTTACGTTTCGATTTTTATTTCAATTGTCTTAAAGAAATGCGATGTCAAAGATTCAAAGAGTTGGCCTATGTATGCTCAGAAATGGAAGTGGCACAGTGAGGGGTCAGGGCGCCTTTCGTCTGTAGTGATGGTGGGGAGAGTGATAGGACAGCACAGTTTATTGTATAGATGCTGTATGGTGTGTTAAGAAGGTTGTGCAGACACTCATTTCTATGTGCCAGCCACATGTGTTTGCTGCGCGAATCTGGCATGGATTAGTGTATCCCTTGCCTCAAGGCCAGCAATGTGCTCGCGTGCTGGTGGAACTGGCACAGCCGCCTCCGCAAGGTCTTCCTCATCTGCTGCCTCCTCCTCCTCCTCTTCCGAGGAGGCTGTGCACTGAGCCACTTGTTCCTCAGGCAGCGGTAAGCCACGCTGCTGTGCGATGTTGTGCAGGGCACAGCAGACCATGATGATTCTGGCTAGTGCATACTGTAGGGCTCCACCAGATCTGTCAAGGCATCTGAATTGCATTTTGAACAAGCCGATGGTTTGCTCTATGACGCTTCTGGTGGAAATGTGGCTCTCATTGTAGTGCTCCTCAGCTTCATTTGATGGCCTTCTTATCTGTGTCATTAGCCACGTCTTCAGGGGATAGCCCTTGTCTCCAAGGAGCCATCCGGAAAGTTGGGTTGGCGGATGGAAGAGCTGAGGTACAGTAGACTGCTGCAGGATGAACGAGTCATGGCAACTGCCAGGGAACTTGGCGCAAACATGCATAATGTTCTTCCTGTGGTTACACACCAGCTGCACGTTAAGGGAGTGGAAGCCCTTGCGGTTGACAAATACAGCTGCATTGTGATGGGGTGCCCTAATGGCCACATGTGTGCAGTCTACGACGCCCTGCATCATTGGGAAGCCTGCCATATTTGCAAAGCCAACCGCATGCATGGCAACACTTGTTTCATCCGTGGAGAAGTGGATGTAATTGTGCGACTTGCCAAACATGGCATCAGTAACCTGTGCGATGCAACTGTGTGCGGCCGACTGGGAGATGCCGCTGATGTCTGCTGCTGATCCCTGGAAGGACCCTGAAGTAAAGAAGTTGAGTGCGGTGGTGACTTTGACAGCCACTGGTAAGGAGTGTCCGCCCGCTCCGCTGGGCTGCAGGTGTTGGTGCAGCTTTGTGCAGATGTCAACGACTACGTCCCTCAAAATTCTCAGCCTCCTTTGGCACTGCTGCTCAGTCATGTTGAGGAAGCTCCTCCTCGGCCTGTAAACCCTGTGTTGAGGGTATCTCCTGCGGCGTGGTGCAGCCCTGCGCTGATGCACTCTGCCCTGTGCAACATCAGGTGGCTGAGGAGAAGGTTGGCGCTCCTGTTGTTGCTGCTGCTGTTGTGCCTGGTTCCACTGCTGTCACGGCTGCTCTTCCTCCGATTCTGAGGACCAGGATGATAAGGTATAAATGCTTCCCATTCTGCCGTTATATATCTGAGTTGAGGAAGAGATGTTATAAACACTCAGTCAATGTGGCGAGAGGGTATTCCAAGGAGGTCACAGTGCATATGGATCTCAGATTAAACACTTACAGCCTCAATACACCTGCAACATGTGTTCCAACACCTCAAAACAGAAAGTTCTGACATCTGAAAGTGAACTCATGTTGCAGGTCAGCTTTTATGCTGCAGGAGCAGCTGTCAACTATTCAGCTTGTTGCTGAACCCGGCACAATCAGCTGGCGTGTTTCTCGAACAACGTGGAACACGCTGAAAATGTGGCAAAATGGGAAGAGCCTGTCAAAATAGGATTATCCAGGCAAGCTGTTAACTGCCTTAATTGGCTCTCCCGCCGCTTGGTGTCAGGTCTGATCGGGACTCGCAGACCCGACACTTTGCAAAGTTGCGTGGAGGTGGGATGGCGGCGGGTTCACAACCCGCCATCAATCATTTTGATTTTAACCCCGTACCTGCCTCCAAACTCGCCCTCTGAGTACCGGCAAAATCGCGGCCAAAGTATTTGTTTAATTTTTCTGCCATTTCCTTATTCCCCATTATAACTTATCCTGCCTCAACCTGTAAGGGGCTCACATTTACTTTAGCTAATCTTTTCCTTTTTTACATACCTGTAGAAGCTTTTACAATCTGTTTTTATGTCTCTCGCTAGTTTACTCTCATATTCTATTTTCCCTTTCTTTATCAATTTCTTGGTCCTCCTTTGCTGAATTCTAAAATCCTCCCAATCCTCAGGCTTACTATTCTTTTTGGCAACATTATAAGCCTCTTCCTTTGATCTAATACTATCTTTAAATTCTTGTGGGGCTGGAGGAGTTTACAGAGATAGGGAAGGGAAAGCCATGAAGGGATTTAAACATGAAGATAATAATTTTAAATTTGGAGGCACTGAGGGAGTGCGATCTGGTGTCAGCAAGGGCAGGAGCGATGGGTGATTGGGACTTGGTGTGGGATAGAATAAGGCCAGCAGAGTATTGGCTGAGTGTGGAGGATGAGTGGCCAATCAGGAGAACACTGGAATCGTCGAGTCTGAAGTTGGCAAAGGATGTGGGTTTCAGCAGCAGATGGGCTGAGGCAGTGTTGAGGCAGGTGACGGAGGATGATGGAGAGGATGTGGGGTCGGAACCTAAACTTAGGATCGAACACCGTAACCAGTACATTACAAATATTATGTAACAAATAAATATACATGTTAGTCAGTATTTGAAAGAGAAAGATAGGTTAAAATTGTGGGTGGGTCCCTTTGATTAGTAAAATAGCAGCTTCAACACTCTATCCCAATTATTTATATTTCTTACTACAGAATTCCTTAACTTGAGTAAAATCAACACTCTGGTGAGATAGAACACAAATAGAGCAACTTCTTGTGGTGCCCCTAGTGATATCTATAAATGTCAAGCTAACAGATCTCCGACAGAATTAGAATTAGTTTTCATTCTTCATCTTCTGCTATCATATTTGTGCTCAATGAACTAGAAAAATTTTCAACCGCAGCTTCTCTATTTCCACCCTCATTTCTTTATGTACTCTTGGATATATTCCATCTAGTCCTGGGACCCTATGAATATGTAAGTACTCAGACGCTGCTAGCCTCCATTTTCTCCATGAACTTTGATATATCCTCACCTCTCCAATTACCAGAAAGAGAACAGTATTCCAATTTTATAAAGCAAAATCCACATTAAAAAGTTATTTAAAAATTCCATCATAATATTGTCTCTTTCATTATCTCTCCTTGCTCATATTTCCCACTTATTTGTTAATACCTTGCCTCCTACAAACACGGCCAAAAGAATCGTCTTTTGTTTTTCCTTGATGTCCATCTTCTGTTCTCAAAATTGTTTCTTGCATTTTCTCTTTTCTTTCCAGATTTTCTAGTTAACAGTTTTTCTTTTATAGACGTTAAAATTTTTCCTTAATTTTTTTTCTTTCTGTAAGAAAGGTGAGGGATGTTAACAGTGTGGAATAGAACACATATCCATTGCAGCAAAGCAGTGGCTGCATCAAGCACCCTCATATCAGGTATAGCATCAGTTAGATGCAGAGGAAAGCTCCTTGTTTCTTGTCCCAATAATGCCTTAATTATAATGTCAGAAAAGCATGTGCTATCCTGTCCTCATCTGACATCTATTCCTGTGCACTTCCAGCAGGAATCATTGGATAGCAGTCAGGAGGGAAATCATTGACTGATCTTTCCCTCGCTAACCCAGGGGAACAAAGGTAAATTGTAGCACCTCCACTGTTGCCATGGTTGAGATTAGCTAATTCAGCATAGTCTAGAGGTCAAACCTAGGACTATTCTGACCTGTATGGCTCAGCTATTCAATGGATAAATTTATTGAGCTATATGGGAAACTACCCATTGGGGGAGCCACTACTCCATCTATTTTAATAACGTCACCATTGAATCGCTTTATTCTTTAGCTCCTTAGTCATGTTAGTTTCTTACCTATCTAACCTCATCATAGTATTTGGGATTAGATAATAATCCCTTCGCTTCTCATAATCCTCATAACACCACATAAAAAGTTCGAGGAACCGGAAAGGTCATTAAGCTCCACAATACGTCAATCCCATCAACTATCTTCTCGCTATATCCTTCAATCTCTTTCTCTCCAGAAATGCATCTAATTGTCTGTTAATCCATACTTTCTGCTCCGAGGCCTTTCTTGGTAACTCATTCCATAACTCTATTACCCTTTGGCTGCAAAGGCATCTTTCTTACTCCTAACTTTCTAATTTTTAACTTCAGCTGTCATACTTTTTTTCCTGGGTTCAATATAATTCTTTGAAGCGCAGAGATTTCAGTTTGGGGAAGTGCCGTGTGCCAGCAATATCAAGCATTGTTTTGCAGGTGGCCAATGATTCAGTTTGCAGCTTTAAATAGAGTGTATCAGCCAATTTTCTGTTGTTGTCTCCAATGGCAGAACATTTCCCTGCAATGATATTGGTCTTCACTGTAATTACATTTGAGTCAGTTGACTCCTGGAACTAGGCTTCATTCATTTTTATGTAATATTCTCTCCTTTTCCCCCCTGCGGTGTCTTGGCACCCCATTGTTGCCACCACTTATCATGTTGCTGAACAAATCCCAACGCACACCCACACACATTGACTGTCTTTGACAGCTTTCATCTAAGCCAATCACTTTTACCATATGCAGCCTTACCCTTAGATTTAACAGCATAATAATATTCCATAACTTTCCATTCCAGCTGCTTAAATACTCAACTGTTGAGTCCACGAGTTCAGGAAAGAACATATGAACATAGGAACAGGAGTAGACCATTCAGCCCCTCGAGCATGTTCTGCCATTCAATTAGCTTATGGCTGTTCTGTATCTTAACTCCATCGACCTGCCTTGGTTCTGTAACCCTTAATACCCTTGCCTAACAAAAATCTATCAATTGACCTTGCCTTAACAGCTTTTTGGGTGGGAGTTTCAGATTTTCACTACCCTTTGTGTGAAGAAGTGCTTCCTGACATCACTCCTGAACAACCTAGCTCGAACTTTAAGATTATGCCCCCTTGTTTTTGACTCTCCCACCAGAAGAAATAGATTCTCTCTATCTACCCAATCAACTTCTTTGATCATCTTAAACACTTCAATTAGATCACCCTTTAATCTTCTATACTGAAGGGAATACACAGCCTAGTCTATGCAACCTGTCCTCATAATTTAAGCCTTTTAACCCCGGTATCATTCTGGTGAATCTTTCCAATCCAAGGGGACAATTCCTCAAGCGAGAGAGTTCCATATTGAGGCATTAGTACAAGTGCTACAATAAGCAATTTCACGCAGCAAGTTACAGAATTGCAGTTATCATTATAGCGGCAAATGTGTCTTTTGTAGTTAACATGGGCGTTAGATCAGATGCTAACATGCACTGCTTTGCTGATGGCCAGGGCAATGAAAAAATATGTAGGTGTATATTTCTTAAATTTCAATATTTTTTTCCTCTCCAAATTTCTCTCTTGCTTTCCTGAAGCTACTGACTCATGCTAGGCTACTATTCCATGTTATCGTGATCCAATACATCACTAAAATAGCTATGCTTCATCTGTGAGCCTCGACGGTGAAGATTGGAAGGCTATTCCACCACAGGTGGCATCACCATTAAACTGCATCCTGTCCTCACCCGACATCGGCAGGTGAGTACTTTCCAGCAGGAATTGCCAGATAGTGATCAAAAGCAGGCGAGCTTTACTTTCTCCAGTCAAGGATTCTGAAAATATTTGTTATGGACAACTGTTATTCTGGCTGAGATCAGTAAACTCTGGACATATTTCTATACTGTTGCTTGATAGCCACTTAAAGCTGCCCCTCTAGTGGCACTAAATTTGCAATACCCTTCAGAGATGCCACAGCATGCCTAGGGGGGTGAAATTGGGTTTGGGGCACTAACTTTTGAAATTTTGAAAATTTAGCACCAGGCGTTAAGGATTCTGAACTTCTACTAAATTGGGTCTTCGCGCCCCAGGAAGAAAGTGGGGCTCTAAATCAAGCACTAATGACGTTAGTGGGGCACTACAGGGGCTCTACCAGCAGAGTGCTAATGAATTTCAGGTGCAATGCATTCAGTAATGATCCTTCACACTGGTTCCTTCCAGCTCTTAAAGGGGAGGTTGCATCAGTGTGCAGACCATGGAGCCCATCATTTCCACTGTGCAGGGGATGGTGGACACCCAGAGAAACCGTGCAGATCCAGACCTCGTAATGCGTGTCATGGGTGATGTGGCAGCTTCCATTGTAGCACAGGCGGGAATGACGCAACGTCTTAGTGCTGTAATGCAGACAATTGTTGCTGCCATCGAGTCTGAGACTGCTCTCATGCAGTCGCAGCTTGATGCCATACAAGCTCTGACTGCTGCCATCATCACTGGGTCCACCACAGTGCACCATGGATCGCACGGTGTCGCAGCAGGCCAGCAATCTGTGCTCCAGCAGATTGGTAGGGATGCTGAGGTGCTGCCCTGGGGGAGTGGCAGTGGGTCAGTGGAGCAGGAACCTGCTGTCCTCTCTCAGGATGACAGCATTCCTGATCCCACCACTGCCACTCTGCCATTGCACTTGCTGCTGCCTGTCATCCAGCCAGCCCAGACTACCGCCGCCCAGCCTGAGGTGGTGCCGTGTACAGCCGGGCCTTCCAGGCCCAGAGCTGATCGAGGGCATCCTGCAAGGCCATCTGTAGTCTCTGGCACTGACACTCAGCAGCCTTCCACCAGCCTTGCTGCAGCCACTGGGGAGACACTACGTAGGAGCACTAGATTAGGAAAGGAGACTGTAAAGAGGGGAGGCAAGCTTTTGCACAAAGGTGATTAGTCAATATTGTTCTTGTATATATGTGGTTAATGGTTTCTGATAAATTTATTACTGGAATGTTGCAGATTTGGTGCTGTGTCTCATTTCAGTTCTGGAGTGTGGTACGGAATGATGGCGACGTGCTCAGCAACCAGAAAGAGGACTCGAAGTCACTGGAAACGAAGTCTGATGAGGCGGTCATGGACTGACCTTGCAGAACGCCGATTGAGTGGCTGCCTCCTCCGTCGCTGCTGTTCATCCTCCTGTACCTCCTGCTCCTCTTTCTCCTCCTCCTCCTCCTCCTGCTTATCCTCGTCCTCCTCCTCCTGAGATGGTGGAGTTATGCCTGGTGGAAATAGCTGCGCCCTCATAATGGCTAAGTTGTGCAGCAGATGATGATGAAAAGTGACACCTGCTCAGCCGAGTACTGGAGGGCTCCTCCCGAATGGTCAAGGCAGCAGAACCATTGCTTGAGCACCCCAATGGTCTGCTCAATGAAAGCATGGCTCTCATTATATGAGTGCTGGCCAGGAGTGTTGGGGTTGCGGGGATGAATCATGAGCCAGGTGGAGGCGGATTGCCCTTGTCTCCCAGCAGCCAGCCGCAAGCTTGATGTGGTGGCTGGAATAGGTCTGGCACACTGGTCTGGTGCAGGATGAAGGCATCGTAGCTGCTGCCAGGATAGCGGGAATTGACGGTGAGGGTTTGCCGTGTGTGGTCGCACACCAACTGCACATTAAGTGAGTGGTAACCCTTGCGGTTACGGAATACCTCATGATTGTTATGAGGTGCCCGCAATGCGATGTGGGTGCAGTCAATGGTGCCCTTCACCATGGGGAAGCCCACTATTCTGGCAAAGCCACATGCATGCTCGCGCTGTTTCTCTCTGGTCATGGGGAAGGAAATGTAGTCCCTTCTCCTTCTGTACGGAGCATCTGTGACCTGGCGGATGGAGTAATGGACGGCAAACTGCGAGATGTTGGAGATGTCACCTGTCGCACACTGGAATGATCCACTGGCATAGAAATTGAGGGCGACAGTGACCTTGGCTGCCACTGAGAGAGCCATGGTGGTCCTGATCTGAGACTCAAGGTCTGGCTGCAGGAGGTGGCAGAGCTCTGTGACCATGCCCTTGCTGAAGCGGATTCTTCTAACACACTGGTCCTCAGTGAAATTCATGTCGGAGAACTGCTGCTGGAATACCCTGGGTGGGTAAGGCCTCCTGTTGAGAGCCCTGTTGGCCCTCCTACCACTGGCCACATTTTGCACTCTTTCTTTGTGCCTCAGTTGTCTTTGACCTTGATGCTGGAGGATAAGGTCCAGTGCCAGTACAGCCCCCATGAAAGAATACAAATATTGAACTTTCAAATCTCCCCTCAATGAAATTAAAGAATCTTTATGTGCCAGAACACTCGTTAAAATGCAAAATGCTCAAATCGGTTAAAAGGCCTCTTGGCCGATGTGAAACTAACAACGCAGCATTGCTGGCCGACGAAATCTAAACCGGATGTGGACGCCTTTACATAGCGCTCCTCCAGGGGACATCTGACTGAAAGCCGCCTCCTCTCCTTGTCGTTGTTAACGGCAGGCGCACAAGCAGGGGGCGAGAGGGAATTTTTCATCCAGGGCGCTGCGCACGGCAATGGCGTCACGATCACCGGGCGCAGGAGATCGGAGCGCAACTTCTTACCACCGCCGCAAAAATCCCGCCGAATTTAGCGGGAGGCGTTGTTATCGCCATGCCCGGTCGCAAACCCATTTGTGCCCTGTTAGCACCCTCCCCCCGGAGGTGCTCACGGGAGACACAAAGGAGCCCAATTTCTAGCCCCTAGTGTTCGAAATGGAAAAATGTGACTCTGGTACACTCAGAGGGGTAGATTTTCCTGAACCTGTCGGGAAGAAGGCGGGACTTCCCCTTTCGGGTTTTTGACCCGCCTACTTCGACTTCCGGCCAATCCGTGCGATTTTCCCTTGATTGACCTTGTTGAGCCCGCCCAGCGGGCTCAGCAGGCCAATTAAGGGCCACCCAGCAACAGGTGATGTCACAGACTGAAATTATGAAATATCAGTGTTTCACAGCTGTTTGAAGCTGTCAAACACTGACAGTCTGAGTTCTACCATGAGTCATTCTGCACAGACTCAGTTAGAACTCTTACCGGCACTCAAAGCTGAAGGCTGTCACTTTTCACAGATCGCAGCCGTTCAGCTTTAAGTACCGGCTGAGTGATGCGCTCCCGACGGCTACAGGAAGAAAGGCTGTGAAGGTAAGTACAGGTAAGTAAAAGTTCTTTACACACTTTAGACACACCAAACACACTTACCTTTACACTCATGCACCCATCACTCACCTGAGCGCCAACATCGCGACCCCGCCAACTCCTTCAACCCAACGGTCCGCCTGCTCTAACCTGGCGTGGTATGGAGTCGTCGGGAAACCCACACAAAACCCCTCAAAATAGGGATTAGGCTAGAAACTGCCTGTTAACTACCTGTTAACATGCAGTTAATTGGCACTAATCCTTTCCCGCCTGGTTTTGGTGGGTCCCAGTGCGGGGTGGGTACCCGCCGTCCCTGAAACTTACGTGGGGCGGGGTTTTGGGCGGGATGGTGTCGGGACCCCCAAATTTGGGATTTCCCCCCCCCCCCCCACGCCTGAAACCCCGCCTGACGGCTCCACGAAAATCTAGCCCAGAGTGTTCTTCTGAAGCTGGGCTTGAGGCAGATGGTTAGGGCAGAGTATAGGAAGCTTTATTTTGCATCTAACCACTATATCTCACCTACAGTGCTTGATGCTGACACTAGGTGCTCAAAAATGCACGTGTTCCAATCCCTAGCACTAATAATCTTCACTTCGATGAGCACAAAATGCGATTTTATTAATTAAACTGCCCTGGTGCAAGTGCTATTGTTATGATTTTCTCTAATGCCTGGGTAATATTACAAAATTGCACTCCCACTGTAGAGCCATGGCTGGCAGAAGCTCCTATTGGAGTTTGGATGCATGCTCCTGAGTTTTGATGGACGGAAAGCCCAAATCCAAAACTGCATTCCTGGCTGGTGAGGCTCTGCTTCAAGAGCATGATTTTGTAAAAAGGACCCCTATAGTTTAACTGTAGCCCAAGATTAACTGAAAATAGATGATCAAGTATGTTTTTTGAAGAATTTTGAAGAATTAATTTGCTTTGAGCAACCTTTTATTATTTTATTACAAAGGATTGATTCCAGCACTGTGCTGTAGAATCTTGTATCTCTTTTATATACAGCAAAAGAAAGAAAAGATGAATGATATAAAAAAGAAGGGAATGAAAAGATAGATTCAAAAACAATGGAAGAAAAAGAGCCAGCAATAAATATGAAATACAATTAATTTATAGCAGAGAATGGAAACGTAATCAGAAAGCACACAGAGAGGAAATAAGAAAAAGGGAAAATGTAAAGAAGAAAATGACTGCTAATTAGATTTTCTTTCACTTGATAATCAAGGTTGGGAATTTGACATAATTATGGCTACAGTGTAGGAGCCAGCATGCTCTTTGCCGGAATAGAGGGCAGAGAGTTGATTAAAGCAATAGCTTTGTGCTTTAATCATCTCCAGCTACTCTGTTCCAGCGCAGAAGGTAATGACTTCTGCAACGTTGCCAATTATTAGTTTGATTTTTTTTAAATATAGGGGAAAATTTGGCTGGTTAGCGCCTCCTGTTAGCGCCTGCAGAGGGCAGTAACGGGGTGCTGATGCAGTAGTGGCGGGGTCAGGCGAGTCCAGCGACGCACGGCAAATTCGCCCCTCCCCCCACCCCCCAAACCGTTGCGCAGCCGGTACATGGTACCGCAGGGGACTTCAACGTCAGGCAGATCGTGATGTCAGTGAGCGTGCAACACTCACTGGGTGCCCGAACTGCAAAATTGATTTTTGCCACCTACCTTAGCGCCTCGCCGTGACAGCGACACAGGGAGGAGGCATCAAGCAGGCGGAATCCGGCTCCAGGAACGTTATTTAAAGGGATCATGAGTAATGAGTCGCAGCTGTCAGGTTAGTCGAATTTCATTGCTTTCTTGTCAGATTGACATTGTGAAACAGTTTAATTCAGTAATTTAAAGGTTCTTTTGTATCAGACGTGCTGCGGTAACTAAAAAGTAGTTACATTTATTCTTACAAAATATCAAGCTGCTACACTTGGTTACATTAATGGGGGGACTGTACTGGCAGTCGACCTCGCCCTCCGGGAGAGAGCGGAGGCAGTGAGAAAGAGTGGAACATGTGGCCAGAGGGAGGAGGAGGGCCATCAGGGCCCTTAACAAGAAGCCTTACCCTCTAAGGGTATTCCGAGAGCACTTCAGTGTATTAGAAGGCTCTGATTCACCAAGGAGGTGGTCACAGAACTCTGCCACCTCCTGCAACCAGACCTCCAGCCTCAGATCAGGGTGACCACGGCTCTCTCAGTGGCAGTCAAGGTCACCGTCGCCCTCAATTTCTTCGCCAGCGGATCCTTCCAGTCTGCAACAGGAGACATAGCTAACATTCACAGTTCGCTGTCCATCACTGCATCCGGGAGGTCACAGAGGCTCTACAGTAGGAGAAGGGACTACAGTTCCTTCCCCATCACCAGAGAGAAGCAGGGCGAGTGTGCATGTGGCTTTGCCAGGATAGCGAGATTCCCCATGTTGCAGGACGCCATTGACTGCACCCATGTGGCTTTGTGGGCACTGCATAACAATCCTGACATCTTCCGTAACCGCAAAGGCTACCACTCACTTAATGTGTGTGACCACACACAGTGAATCCTGAATGTGAATGCCCGCTATCCTGGCAGCAGCCACGATGCCTTCATCCTGTGCCAGCACTCTTCCAGCTATCACATCAAGTTCGCGGCTGGCTGCTCGGAGACAAGGGCTATCCACTCTCCACCTGGCTCATGACTCCCCTCCGCACTCCTGCACAGCATTCATATAATGAGAGCCATGCTGCCACCAGGAACATCATTGAGCAGACCATTGGGGTGCTCAAGCAACGGTTCTGCTGACTTGACCGCTTGGGAGGAGCCCTCCAGCACTCGGCTGAGCGGGTGTCCCATTTCTTGGTGGTCTGCTGCATGCTCCACAACTTGGCCATCATGAGGGCCCAGCCCTTGCCACCAGGAATTGAGGGACCACCGCAGGAGGAGGAAGAGGGAGAGGAGGAGGAGGAGGAGGCCGAGGAGGAGAAGTAGGATCAGGAGCGAGGGAGGAGGCAGCCACTCAATCGGCCTTCCGGAAGGTCGGTCCGTGACTGCCTCATCAGACTGTGGTTCCAATAAATTAAACCCCAGGTCCCCGTTGCTCACCACATCTTCGTCATTCCATCCCTGTCGCAGGCCATATCACAGCGCAAAGCTGAAATGAGAGGCTCCATAAAAGAATCCAAACTGAATTAATAAATTTATCAATAATCAGTGAACACATATTTACAACAACAATATTACCTATTCACCCTTGTGCAATCCCTTAGTGCCTCTCGTTACTGTACCTTTGACTACTCGAGTGCTCCTACGAAGTGTTGGCCCAGTGGCTGCAGCAGGGCTGGTGGAAGGCTGCTGAGTGTCCGTGTGGGAGACTTCAAATGGCCTTGCAGGACGCCCTTCACCAGCTCTGGACCTGGAAGGCCAGGCTGTAGACTGCACCACCTCAGCATGGGCGGCAGCAGTCTAGGCTGGCTGGATGACAGGCAGCGACAAGGGCAATGGCAGAGGGGCAGTGGTGGGAGCAGGAATGCTGTCATCCTGAGAGAGGACAGAAGGTTCCTGCTCCAAAGACCTACTGCCACTCCCCCGGGGCAGCATCTCAGCATCCCTAGCAATCGGTTGGAGCACAGATTGCTGGCCTGCTGCGACACAGTGAAAGCCACGGTCGACAGTGGTAGACCCAGCCATGTTGGCAGCAGCCAGAGCTTGCGAAGCATCAAGCTGAGATTGCATTCGGATGTGGCGCAAATGAAAGGGCAAGTGCCGGGTTTTTTGGGCCGCCTCCCAGCACCTGCCCCCTTTCGCCGCCTCCTCCTGCGGGGTGCCGGCCACAATCGGTCAGCCCGGCACTCTTCTTGAGTGCTGGACTGTTTTCCTGGCACCCCACTCCCCGGTGGTCCAGCAGGGCCCTGGTGCGCACTGCGCTACGCACCCCCGCTTTAATCAGGGGATTGAGGCCTGTAATACTATATGGTGCTATGTGCCGACGCGCGTGGCGCTGTTGCACGTAGCACTGCGGTATTGAATGGTAGCTCCCCAAGGGGAGCGCTTCCAGTAGCACCCCGCGTCCTGCTTGGGGCACTACCATTCAATTTTCTAACTGTAGCGCCCCGCGATGTTAGCGCCCCAAAGGGGGCGTGACCCAATTTTTTCCCCTTAAACTTCGTACAAGGAAGCGAAAACTGATGGCAAATTTTTAGAACTGATTGGGACCTAAATTCAACACTGTTGTGCAACAATATCCAACTTAGCAGGGCAGTGGTCCATGACCGATCTGCACGGGCATTCTGGAAAGCTGCTAAATTGCTTGGGGCCTTTTTTTTAGGCGGCCCTAGCAGCCTCCTGTAATGAGAAGAGGCCTCATTCAATATTGCAATGAGGCTCCTGCATCCAGTTCAAACTGGGACTCCAAAATTCATTTAGATTATTCGGATCTTGTTTTGCGCATGCTCTGACTAGTATGTCCGGTTCTTGAGCTGCCTATTCATCGGTCCTTAAAGGCACTACTGGAGGCTGCTCAAGATAAAGGCCCCAAAACTTGGCAAAATTCAGTTTTTTATGGAGTCAGCAGAAGGGAGAGAGCGGGAATATGGTATTGCGATAGAGGATCAGCCATGATCATATTGAATGGCGGAGCAGGCTCGAGGGGCTGAATGGCCGACTCCTGCTCCTATTTTTCTATGTTCTATCTTTCAATGAACCAAATGATCCTCCTAGCTCCACAAAACAAGTGTGGTTTGCTGATGGCCTGTCTTTGCTCAGCTCCTGATTGCACTGCCCCCCTCGGTGCCATTGAAATTGGTTAAGCCCCTACAGGCGAGCTGGGTTGGGGTGCCTGATTGGTGTCTGCAGCTCAGCTGAATTATGATGATGAGGCCCGGGGTTCTCGGATCTCACTGTGTGCCCGGTTTGGAGTGCTGAAGAATTTAGGCCCCATTGTGAGGCTGCTTTGCTTTGTAAATTAGGATATTAGAACAAAGAATTGTTTGAGATTAATGATCATCCACCAGTCAATTAATTTTAATTCTGCTAGCTGGTCTCCCCTGGTGTTGCTCTTGGTAAGTTGGAGGATACACTGTTTTTTATATGAACATTACACGATGTGATGCATATTTTTTTATTTTGTTGCTAAGGTGTGTGTAACTGGTGTGTTTCTTTAAAGTAATATGGCCGGATTGCTGTAAATAGCTCTTAGGTTGTCGTCATACGTGTCTTCATACTGCTCCCTTTGGGGAACTGTATGAAGTGGTGGAAGGATTTCTGGCCGTGATTAACGCTCCTTCCGTGACCGTAACCATCTTCGTACTAGCCATTAGGGTGGTTAGTCCTATGGCGGGAGGGTTTTACGGGCTCCCACAACCCATATGAGGGGGGGGACCACCCACACCCACACCCACGGACGCAAGTATCCCGCTGGATGTCAACCCAGAATTTGGAGCCGGAGCTCCGACTCCACTTGCTGGGACTGTCGGGAGCGGGGTTCAGAAACCCTACGCCTTCTGGCCCAGCGGCGGGGATGCTACCGCTACGCCAAAGGCCCACTCCAGCTCTTAGGTAGATCCTGAGGTCAATTAGACTATACTTTCTGTTGCTCAGGAAACCTCTCTGAGGATTGGCAGGTGCTTGTAAATCCACAGCTCCTCCTGAAGGTTAGAAATAACTAGCTTGAAATAATTGGCTTTCTTTCTCTTTTTAATATTTTTTGATACAAAATTTTGCATGTCGAAAGAAGTGTGACAGACGCATCTCAAAATTTTAGACATAGACATAAATAAAATAGAATTGTGGAGTAAGAAATGTTGAACGATTTTAAACCAGTAATGATTTTAACACAGTTCATATTCTGCTAATAAAACTTTGAGATGCAATCTTATTTGAAACATTTTCCATTAATTCATGGAATTTAAAATGCTAAAATAAAATCAAACATCTGAGGGCCACAATAGATTTCTTTAACTAACAACTTGTGTGGAGCAACATTTTGTTGGCAGTTTCATGCTCATTACTTTAGCCTCAAGAGGTATTTGGCAAAAAACAAAACAGAAGCCATGTTGGTTCTGCTCCAGCTAATCAATCATGGGAAAGTAATCGTGCATTATTAGCACTGTGTGAAATTTCCTGAATTCACTATTATGAATATGAAAAAAAAACTAATATGGAAACAGCTGTGTGGTTTCTTAGCAATCTGATTTTCTTCTTGAATGTATATATCCATCTTTCTGCTCTTATAGCTATACATTCCGCTGCAGAATATCTGCAACAGCTAGAATACTCTCATCAGCTGTTATTAACAGTTGGAGGTGATCCATTTTCTCCGAGGTAGCATTTTGTTTTAACTCTTTGGGTACTGAATCATTTTCCTGTCACTCTGAGCAGCATCAACCTACGCGTTGCTGCATAATATCTGGAAGAATGATTAGCGATGAAACACAATTTCTGCATTTGTGGAGCATAAAGCTTCTCATGTATGCGAAGCTCTAGTTAAAGAAACAGAAGACATTTCCTGGCAATTTGGTGGAATCAACAGAAATACAAATATTTATTTTTTAAAGAAGACTTCTTTTTAAGAGCAGTGCTGTTCAGGTCTTTTAAAAAAAAAATTGTATTTATATTCTCTTTTTTTCTCCCCTCCCTTGCCTGCTTTTGCTGTGGTACAATTATACAGTCACCAACATTTCTCTAATTCCTCACCCAAGTGCTCATTCTTCACATGTGAGCATAGATAGTGGGGCGGATTTTTACTTTCAGCGTGAGCAGAAAGCTGACGGTAGCAGATCAGCTGCCCATTATACACCCTGCCCGATTTTCTTTTCGATTGAAGCCATGGTCCGAAGTTTCACATCTCATCTGAAAGACGCACCTCTGACAGTGCAGTACTCCCTCAGTACTGCACTGACGAGGCAGCATACATGCTCTGGAGTGGGTTTGAACCCACAACCTTCTGACTCAGAGGCCAGAGTGCTACCACTGAGCCAAGGCTGACAATGAAGACATTTTGGCCGCGATTTTCCTGACCTCGGCAGGTCCGTGGTGAGCGATGTCAGTGGCGGGTCCCAAACCCGCTGCTGGCTCCATCCCGGCCTCTGAAATGAATTTCCCTTGATTGGGCTTGTTAAGCCTGCCCAGTGACTTTCCCGGTCCAATTAGAGGAAGTGGGTCTGGTGACATTATTTGATGACGCGTCATCCGCCGGCTTCCTTAAAGGGACCATGCCCAAATTTAGTTTGACATTTGTGCTGTCAGTGTTCTACAGTATTGAGGTGCTGTAAACACTGACAAGCACTGCACAGAAGTGCAGGGCTGCACCCAGGTTCTCCCATGACTCCCTCCACATGCTTATGGAGGGAGTCACAGCAAGCAGGGAGGTCCTCTTCCCTTCCGATGGGTGGAAGAGCCCTTCCTAGGAGACCAACACAGCCTGGTTGCACATTGCACAGGAGGGCACAAGAAGGAATGTGGTCAGGAGGACCTGGGTGTAGTGCCGCAAACATTTCAATTATCTCAGCAGATCACGAAACGTTAGTACAAATCCACACTCAATTGCATCCTGCTGTGCCTCTCATCACATCCCCATCACTCTGGCTTCCCTAACCTACTCCTGCACATCCTTAGTCACACCAACTTACTTTGCACCTTCATGCATCCCTCTCTCTCTATCTATATCATCACATCCCCATCTCACTAGCCACCCCTCACACTCACCCTCATCCTAGTGCAATCATACCAACTAACAACACACAAGGGTAGCCACTTGGGTGTTTTAGGCATTGTCCATGTAAAGTTTCTGTTAATGTGGCATCAAACATTGAAACCTTTATTTTCAACACTTTGCGTTCTTGGACAGATTTCTGTGAACATTTGGAAGTGGCTTAGTGAGTTGCAGTGAATGGTGTGACATAATGGTACTCCCCGCAGTGGTCATGAGTGTGAAAGGAATGGCTTGGGCATTGTAAGGTTGCTTTATGGTGTTGGTGTGGGGTGGTGCCAACCTGGCACATCATGTGGCAGCCAGGGTGTATAGCATCAAGTGAAGTAAATCTGGCTATGGTGGGGCTCCCGGGCAGCAATGTGGTCGGGTGCTGATGCCTTGTGTCCTGTGCAGCGTCAGTTGATTGTGGAGAGGGTTGGTGTTGTTGTTGGTGCTGCTGGTGTACCTGGTGCTGCTGGTGTACCTGGTGCTGCTGGTGTTGGGGCTGATCATGGTGGGATTCTGAGGAACAAGGTGAGGGAGTATAAAGGGCACCCATGCTGATGGAATAGATGGCAGGTGAAGTAGAGATGACAGAAGCGATCTGTCAATGGTGAGAGAGGTAATGAGGTCAGACTGGATGGAGACTTGTGTAAAGACTTGCAGCATGGTGAATCTGTTGTGGAAATGCAGTGAGGAAGAGTTTGTGGCCGAGGGAAGATATCTCTGTAAGGTGGGAGCTTTTACTGTACATTTGAAGCTGTCAACTCATCAGCTGATTCAATGACAACTGGCCTCCCGCCTCAGCTTCACAGATGTGGTCTAGCAACAGTGTGAAACCCGTGGGTTTGAATCAAAGTGAGATTGAGAGAGACTGACTTACTCCCAACAATAACAGACTTTCTAAAATAGGGTGAATATGAGCTTCCCTTAAAAAAATCAGAAATAGGTGGATTCTTGATTCAACAATGTGGAACTTCACTTATGTGGAGAGACTAGAGAAACTGGGTTGTTCTTCCTAGAGAAGGATAAGGGGAGATTTAATAGAGGTGTTCAAAATCTTGAAGGGTTTTGATAAAGTAAATAAGGAGAAACTGTTTTCAGTGGCAGCGCATTGGATACAACAACGTTTATGGACCCCGACAACATCCCGGCTATCGTGCTGAAGACTTGTGCTGAAGACTTGTGCTCCAGAACTAGCTGCGCCTCTAACCAAGCTGTTCCAGTACAGCTACAACACTGGCATCTATCCGACAATGTGGAAAATGGACCAGGTATGTCCTGTCCACAAAAAGCAGGACAAATCCAACCCAGCTAATTACCGCCCCATTAGTCTACTCTTAATCATCAGCAAAGTGATGGAAGGTGTCATCGACAGTGCTATCAAGCAGCACTCACTTACCAAAAACCTGCTCACTGATGCCCAGTTTGGGTTCTGCCACACCACTCAGCTCTCGACCCTCATTACAGCCTTGGTCCAAACATGGACAAAGGAGCTGAATTCCAGAGGTGAGGTGAGAGTGACTGCCCTTGACATCAAGGCAGCATTTGACCGAGTGTGGCATCAAGGAGCCCTAGTAATACTGAAGTCAATGGGAATCAGGGGGAAAACGCTCCACTGGCTGGAGTCATACCTAGCACAAAGGAAGATCGTTTTGGTGGTTGAAAGTCAATCATCACAGCCCCAGGACATCACTGCAGGAGTTCCTCAGGGCAGTGTCCTAAGCCCAACCATCTTCAACTGCTTCATCAATGACCTTCCCTCCGACATAAGGTCAGAAATGGGGATGTTCGTTGATGACTGCACAGTGTTCAGCGCCAGTCACAACTCCTCAGATAATGAAGCAGCCCATGCCCGCATGCAACAAGACCTGGATGATGTTCAGGCTTGGGCTGATAAGTGGCAGGTAACATTCGCGCCACAGAAATGCCAGGCAATGACTATCTCCAACAAATGAGAGTTGAACCACTTCCCTTGACATTCAACAGCATTACCATCGCCGAATCTCCCACTATCAACATCCTGGGGGTCACCATTGACCAGAAACTTAACTGGACCAGCTGCATAAATACTGTGGCAACAAGAGCAGGTCAGAGGCTAGGTATTTTGCGGCGAGTTTCTCACCTCCTGACTCCCCAAAGCCTTTTCACCATCTACAAGGCACAAGTAAGGAGTGTGATGGAATACTCTCCACTTGCCTGGATGAGTGCAGCTCCAACAACACTCAAGAAGCTCGACACCATCCAGGACAAAGCAGCCTGCTTGATTGGCCATCCACCACCTTAAACATTCATTCCCTCCACCACCGGAGTACTATGGCTGCAGTGGGTACCATCTACAAGATGCACTGCAGCAACTTGCTAAAGCTTCTTCGGCAGCACCTTCCAAACCAGCGACCTCTTCCACTTAGAAGGACAAGGGCAGCAAGTGCATGGGAACACCACCACCTCCAAGTTCCCCTCCAAGTCACACACCATCCTGACTTAGAAGTACATCACTGATCCTTCATCGTCGCTGGTTCAAAATCATGGAACTCCCTTCCGAACAGCACCGTGGGAGTACCTTCACCACACAGACGGCAGCAGTTCAAGATGGCGGCTCACCACCACCTTCTCAAGGGCAATTAGGGATGGGCAATAAATGCTGGCCTTGCCAGTGATGCCCACATCCCATAAAAGCAAATAAAAAAAAAGGTTGGTAACCAGAGGACACAGATTGAAGTTAATTGGCAAAAGAACCAGCAGCATTTTTTTGTACATAGGGCTATGGGGACGGGGCTGGGGAGTGGGACTAATTGGATAGCTCTTTCAAAGAACCGGCACAGGCATGATGGGCCGAATGGCCTCCTTCTATGATTCTATGAACAATGAAGATATAAGGGCTAATTTTCCTCTGCCCTGCTCCCAGATAGCGCTAGAAAATGGGTGTAATGTAGAGGAAGAATGACTACTAATACTTTGCTCCCACTTTACTCCTTGAATAGTGTTGTACATGAAATTCCTCTATGGCCTTTCTGGTGTCTGTACCTGACAGCACCTGAAGTGGCCGCAGCAATGCAAATTTCACATGAATGAATGTCAAAGACTTCTGTGCTTGAACTTCCTTGACAGCTGCTGAAGTTATTCGCTGGGCCATTTCCTGCGCCACAAACACCTAGTTCTCTCTCACAGAGTAGAAAAACCATACCCTTCCTGAACGTACAACTGATCCATACCAGCTAGAATAAAGAGAGAAGCCTCAAAGGCAATTGAGCACCCTCCTTCTATTCCTGCAGCATCATTGTTCATTCCCAGACCTGACATTCTGGTTCCTCCACCTAGGCTACCATGACCTCCTTCCAAAAAGACTGCTGGGGCATCTGGACTGCCACTTGGGGTGCTGCTAGCATCTCAGCCATGGCATAACAATATGCTCTCATTCGCAGGGGTTGGAAGTTTTAACCAATATGCAAATCACAGCTTCTGGCACACATGCGTTCATTTAAATACTTACCATTCTTCATCAGATGGTGGGGAAAAAAATCCTTATGGCTCTCCTGCCCCTTTAACGGTGCTGATGACTTTAAGGGCCAGGAATGTGCACTGACTTCCTCAAGTTTGAGTGCTGAGCTCCTGGTTCCAACACAGCACACTTGTAGTGCACTCAACACAAAATTTTCCTGGACAGCGCCAAGAGAAGAAGATAGACCCTCTACAGGCTTGGCACCAAACTAAGAGGCAATTAAAATAGAGTGTATGTGCGTGTGCACGCGTGTGGGGGCAGATTGGGGGGTAATGACAAATGATAGAGCAACGGCCATGGTAGCTTAAGAGTTGTGGTATTGGACACAAGTAACACAGAGGCCAAGAATTCAATCCTACCATGAGAAATTATGAAATTGAATTCAATAAATCGCCCACTGCATTGGGAAAGGACAAGAAATCATCGTCCAGTGCCCATGCCTGAAACAGGCATTAGGACCATTGCATATGCAAATAAGGGGCTGAACGCCTGTTTGAGGCTCCCACTTCAAGGTTGGCTACACTCAGAAAACCAGACCTCGGGACCACCTGCTTCCTACAAGGTAAGTCTTTCACATTTACTTACCTGAACGTGGAGCCAGGAGTATCAGGTGTACTCCTTCCAACTCAAATTTGAAGAATCTGGATAGCCGCGGATTCCACCCCCCACCCCCCACCCCTCCCCCAACCCCCGATCACCACTTCTCCTCCCTGGCCTCTGATCTCCCCTGGCCTCCGATCTCCCCTGGCCTCCGATCTCCCCTGGCCTCTGATCTCCCCTGGCCTCTGATCTCCCCGGGCCTCCGATCTCCCCTGGCCTCCGATCTCCCCTGGCCTCTGATCTCCCCGGGCCTCCGATCTCCCCGGGCCTCCGATCTCCCCAGGCCTCCGATCTCCCCTGGCCTCTGATCTCCCCTGGCCTCCGATCTCCCCTGGCCTCTGATCTCCCCTGGCCTCCGATCTCCCCTGGCCTCCGATCTCCCCTGGCCTCTGATCTCCCCTGACTCCGATCTCCCCGGGCCTCTGATCTCCCCTGGCCTCTGATCTCCCCGGGCCTCCGATCTCCCCTGGCCTCCGATCTCCCCTGGCCTCTGATCTCCCCTGGCCTCCGATCTCCCCTGGCCTCCGATCTCCCCGGGGCCTCCGATCTCCCCTGGCCTCCGATCTCCCCTGACCTCCGATCTCCCCTGGCCTCCGATCTCCCCTGGCCTCCGATCTCCCCTGGCCTCCGATCTCCCCTGGCCTCCGATCTCCCCTGGCCTCCGATCTCCCCTGGCCTCCGATCTCCCCGGGCCTCCGATCTCCACTGGCCTCTGATCTCCCCTGGCCTCTGATCTCCCCAGGCCTCCGATCTCCCCTGGCCTCCGATCTCCATTGGCCTACGATCTCCGCTGGCCTCTGATCTCCCTAGGCCTCCGATCTCCCCGGGCCTCTGATCTCCCCTGGCCTCCGATCTCCCCTGGCCTCTGATCTCCCCTGGCCTCTGATCTCCCCGGGCCTCCGATCTCCCCTGGCCTCCGATCTCCCCTGGCCTCTGATCTCCCCTGGCCTCCGATCTCCCCTGGCCTCCGATCTCCCCGGGCCTCCGATCTCCCCTGGCCTCCGATCTCCCCTGGCCTCCGATCTCCCCTGGCCTCCGATCTCCCCTGGCCTCCGATCTCCCCTGGTCTCCGATCTCCCCTGGCCTCCGATCTCCCCTGGCCTCCGATCTCCCCTGGCCTCCGATCTCCCCGGGCCTCCGATCTCCACTGGCCGACGATCTCCATTGGCCTCCGATCTCCCCTGGCCTCCGATCTCCCCGGGCCTCCGATCTCCCCTGGTCTACGATCTCCCCTGGCCTCCGATCTCCCCTGCCCTCCGATCTCCCCGGGCCTCCGATCTCCCCGGGCCTCCGATCTCCCCGGGCCTCCGATCTCCACTGGCCTACGATCTCCATTGGCCTCCGATCTCCCCTGGCCTCCGATCTCCCCGGGCCTCTGATCTCCCCTGGCCTCTGATCTCCCCTGGCCTCCGATCTCCCCTGCCCTCCGATCTCCCCGGGCCTCCGATCTCCCCTGGCCTCTGATCTCCCCTGGCCTCCGATCTCCCCTGGCCTCTGATCTCCCCGGGCCTCCGATCTCCACTGGCCTCCGATCTCCCCTGGCCTCTGATCTCCCCTGGCCTCCGATCTCCCCTGGCCTCCGATCTCCACTGGCCTCCGATCTCCCCTGGCCTACGATCTCCCCTGGCCTCTGATCTCCCCTGGCCTCCGATCTCCCCTGGCCTCCGATCTCCCCTGGCCTATGATCTCCCCTGGCCTACGATCTCCACTGGCCTCCGATCTCCATTGGCCTACGATCTCCCCTGGCCTCCGATCTCCCCTGGCCTCCGATCTCCCCTGGCCTCCGATCTCCCCTGGCCTCCGATCTCCCCTGGCCTCCGATCTCCCCGGGCCTCCGATCTCCACTGGCCTCTGATCTCCCCTGGCCTCTGATCTCCCCAGGCCTCCGATCTCCCCTGGCCTCCGATCTCCATTGGCCTACGATCTCCGCTGGCCTCTGATCTCCCTAGGCCTCCGATCTCCCCGGGCCTCTGATCTCCCCTGGCCTCCGATCTCCCCTGGCCTCTGATCTCCCCTGGCCTCTGATCTCCCCGGGCCTCCGATCTCCCCTGGCCTCCGATCTCCCCTGGCCTCTGATCTCCCCTGGCCTCCGATCTCCCCTGGCCTCCGATCTCCCCGGGCCTCCGATCTCCCCTGGCCTCCGATCTCCCCTGGCCTCCGATCTCCCCTGGCCTCCGATCTCCCCTGGCCTCCGATCTCCCCTGGTCTCCGATCTCCCCTGGCCTCCGATCTCCCCTGGCCTCCGATCTCCCCTGGCCTCCGATCTCCCCGGGCCTCCGATCTCCACTGGCCGACGATCTCCATTGGCCTCCGATCTCCCCTGGCCTCCGATCTCCCCGGGCCTCCGATCTCCCCTGGTCTACGATCTCCCCTGGCCTCCGATCTCCCCTGCCCTCCGATCTCCCCGGGCCTCCGATCTCCCCGGGCCTCCGATCTCCCCGGGCCTCCGATCTCCACTGGCCTACGATCTCCATTGGCCTCCGATCTCCCCTGGCCTCCGATCTCCCCGGGCCTCTGATCTCCCCTGGCCTCTGATCTCCCCTGGCCTCCGATCTCCCCTGCCCTCCGATCTCCACTGGCCTCTGATCTCCCCTGGCCTCCGATCTCCCCTGGCCTCCGATCTCCACTGGCCTCCGATCTCCCCTGGCCTACGATCTCCCCTGGCCTCTGATCTCCCCTGGCCTCCGATCTCCCCTGGCCTCCGATCTCCCCTGGCCTATGATCTCCCCTGGCCTACGATCTCCACTGGCCTCCGATCTCCATTGGCCTACGATCTCCCCTGGCCTCCGATCTCCCCTGGCCTCCGATCTCCCCTGGCCTCTGATCTCCCCTGGCCTGCGATCTCCATTGGCCTACGATCTCCCCTGGCCCCTGATCTCCCCTGGACTCCGATCTCCCCTGGCCTCCGATCTCCATTAGCCTACGATCCCCCCAGGCCTCCGATCTCCCCTGGCCTCCGATCTCCCCTGGCCTACGATCTCCACTGGCCTCCGATCTCCCCTGGCCTACGATCTCCCCTGGCCTCCGATCTCCCCTGGCCTACGATCTCCACTGGCCTCCGATCTCCCCTGGCCTCCGATCTCCCTAGGCCTCCGATCTCCCCGGGCCTCTGATCTCCCCTGGCCTCCGATCTCCCCTGGCCTCTGATCTCCCCTGGCCTCTGATCTCCCCGGGCCTCCGATCTCCCCTGGCCTCCGATCTCCCCTGGCCTCTGATCTCCCCTGGCCTCCGATCTCCCCTGGCCTCCGATCTCCCCGGGCCTCCGATCTCCCCTGGCCTCCGATCTCCCCTGGCCTCCGATCTCCCCTGGCCTCCGATCTCCCCTGGCCTCCGATCTCCCCTGGTCTCCGATCTCCCCTGGCCTCCGATCTCCCCTGGCCTCCGATCTCCCCTGGCCTCCGATCTCCCCGGGCCTCCGATCTCCACTGGCCGACGATCTCCATTGGCCTCCGATCTCCCCTGGCCTCCGATCTCCCCGGGCCTCCGATCTCCCCTGGTCTACGATCTCCCCTGGCCTCCGATCTCCCCTGCCCTCCGATCTCCCCGGGCCTCCGATCTCCCCTGGCCTCCGATCTCCCCTGGCCTCCGATCTCCCCGGGCCTCCGATCTCCCCGGGCCTCCGATCTCCACTGGCCTACGATCTCCATTGGCCTCCGATCTCCCCTGGCCTCCGATCTCCCCGGGCCTCTGATCTCCCCTGGCCTCTGATCTCCCCTGGCCTCCAATCTCCCCTGCCCTCCGATCTCCCCGGGCCTCCGATCTCCCCTGGCCTCTGATCTCCCCTGGCCTCCGATCTCCCCTGGCCTCTGATCTCCCCGGGCCTCCGATCTCCACTGGCCTCCGATCTCCCCTGGCCTCTGATCTCCCCTGGCCTCCGATCTCCCCTGGCCTCCGATCTCCACTGGCCTCCGATCTCCCCTGGCCTACGATCTCCCCTGGCCTCTGATCTCCCCTGGCCTCCGATCTCCCCTGGCCTCCGATCTCCCCTGGCCTATGATCTCCCCTGGCCTACGATCTCCACTGGCCTCCGATCTCCATTGGCCTACGATCTCCCCTGGCCTCCGATCTCCCCTGGCCTCCGATCTCCCCTGGCCTCTGATCTCCCCTGGCCTACGATCTCCATTGGCCTACGATCTCCCCTGGCCCCTGATCTCCCCTGGACTCCGATCTCCCCTGGCCTCCGATCTCCATTAGCCTACGATCCCCCCAGGCCTCCGATCTCCCCTGGCCTCCGATCTCCCCTGGCCTACGATCTCCACTGGCCTCCGATCTCCCCTGGCCTCCGATCTCCCCAGGCCTCCGATCTCCCCTGGCCTCTGATCTCCCCTGGCATACGATCTCCACTGGCCTACGATCTCCCCTGGCCTCTGATCGCCCCTGGCCTCTGATCTCCCTGGGCCTCCGATCTCCCCTGGCCTACGATCTCCCCGGGCCTCCGATCTCCCCTGGCCTCTGATCTCCCCGGGCCTCTGATCTCCCCTGGCCTCTGATCGCCCCTGGCCTCTGATCTCCCCTGGCCTCCGATCTCCCCTGGCCTCTGATCGCCCCTGGCCTCTGATCTCCCCTGGCCTCTGATCGCCCCTGGCCTCTGATCTCCCCTGGCCTACAATCTCCCCTGGCCTCTGATCTCCCCTGGCCTCTGATCTCCCCTGGCCTCTGATCCCCCCTGGCCTCTGATCTCCCCTGGCCTACGATCTCCACTGGCCTATGATCTCCCCTGGCCTCTGATCGCCCCTGGCCTCCGATCTCCCCTGGCCTCCGATCTCCCCTGGCCTCCGATCTCCCCGGGCCTCCGATCTCCACTGGCCTCCGATCTCCCCTGGCCTCTGATCTCCCCTGGCCTACGATCTCCCCTGGCCTCTGATCTCCCCTGGCCTACGATCTCCACTGGCCTACGATCTCCCCTGGCCTCTGATCACCCCTGGCCTCTGATCTCCCCTGGCCTACGATCTCCACTGGCCTACAATCTCCACTGGCCTACGATCTCGATTGGCCTACGATCTCCCCTGGCCTATGATCTCCACTGGCCTCTGATCTCCCCTGGCCTACGATCTCCACTGGCCTACGATCTCCATTGGCCTACGATCTCCCCTGGCCTCTGATCTCCCCTGGCCTACGATCTCCACTGGCCTACGATCTCGATTGGCCTACGATCTCCCCTGGCCTCCGATCTCCCCTGGCCTACGATCTCCACTGGCCTACGATCTCCCCTGGCCTACGATCTCCCCTGGCCTCTGATCTCCCCTGGCCTACGATCTCCACTGGCCTACGATCTCCACTGGCCTCTGATCTCCCCTGGCCTACAATCCCCCAGACCTGGCCCCTGCTTACCTGAGGGACACTGTGACACGAGCAGTGGTCCGCTCTTCAACCACTTTTCACCAGCGGGCTCTTCACGCCTTCCTGACTTGATGGAAATGAGGTCCAAGGCCCAAAATCAAGGGCACCTCGGGCCTCACCATTCAGGCGCTGGGATCATTCCATGCGTCCACTGCATGCTTGAATTTCTCCCCTTTTATCTCTGTATAAAAGAATTGTCATATATTTACTTTAAAAGAATAACTGCAGCAAAACTCAGAGAGGTTGGACTTGAGCCAAATTCAGTTGTGGACAAAAAAACCCCATAAAAAGGCCAATTCAGGGCACTTTTGGTTGTCAGATTGATATGGAACTCCATCCCTAATTATAAACACAAGCATAAGGATTGGATCCTGTTGGTTTACTGAAAGAGATGGTGACATTTATTAGAACACTATCATTTCACCTTTGGGACCTGGCTTTTAGTCCACATCAAACAGATGGGATCAAAGACTTCTCTTTCTAGTAGCTGTTAAGGGTCCTAAGTGAAAAATGAGTTTGGACAGTGCCTTTCCAGTTCCCAGTAGCGGCAAGACCACAGCACAATCTGCTCGTAAATTAGAAGTACTTGGCCAGTCTCACTTGGAGAGACCATAAGGACAGATGGTGTGGGAAATGGAAATGTCACACACGTGCAGTTGGAGACGCTTCTCTTAGGCTGGGGGTGAAGACTTACTGTTGAGCTGTGTTGGGGAGGCCTACATTAAATTTAACCTGTGGGCAATAGCTGATTGAAATTTGTTTTGTTGCTTTCATTTGCTACAAAGAAAAAAAAGAAATAATTGATTTCCGAGCACTGTCATCTCTCACCTTGATAAGCACAATAACATTTACTTCAAATGCAATTAAAGATGGTATTCGTAAAGAAAATTGTTTATTCATCTTTTTATTACCTCAAACCTTTTTGCTAATGCCGTATTCAACTTCATAATTAAACTTCCTGCTGGGAGTTTTAAGGAGGTTGTCAGAGTTGTTTGTTCATCATTACACTTTTTATGGTTACCTGTCTTGCTGTTGACAGTTTGGAGGCAAAGACAGCAGCGATTAATTGGCTGAATATTGAGAAAATAAAATTAATTAAAGTTGAAGATCCATAAATTTGGAAATGCTAAAAGTGATACGGCAAGTGAAGAATTCCCCGAGATCTCCACGCATTGAAAGTTGGAAATTGTAGCTGTGGCTGACATCTTTGTCCTACTACACTCCCAGACGCAGAGAAGGTCAGGAAGTGACCAAAATCTGATTCCAAACGTGCTGTGAGTACTGTAGCCCAGCTATTATGGTACTGGACTAGCAACCTAGAGATTGTGAGCTTAAAAAAAATCAGGCAATTTGTGGGCTAGCATCAGAAAATGACCATGAAAGCTGCCAGATTGTAGTAAAAACCTAGTTGGTTCACTAAAGTCCTTCAAGGAAAGGGGCCTTGCAACCCCTACCTGGTCGAGTCTTTGTGGTTGACTCTAAATGCCCTCAGATCAATCAGGGATGGACAATAAACCTGCCTCTCCCACATCCCAAGAACAAACAAATAAAATAATATATAAATACTTAGGTTTGCTGTAGAACTACATGCCAATTATCCAGTCATCTGGCAGCAGTATAAATGCAACTGGTTCCATTTTCAAACTGCCTCCTTACAAGGTATTTTAGCTAGTTAAGTTGAATTTATTAATCGTGGATAATCGATCTTTATGGCCCTGGAAATCTTCTAACCTTTGACCTGGGACTTCCCCGCTGCCTCTGTGCACTTTATTACCAGAGTTGTGCGTCTCAGAGGAGACGTGGGTCTTTTCTGCTGCCGAGCTGAGGGAGAAATTAATCCCCAACATGCCCGATTTTTGACTAAAAATTTGAGTTGAGAGGACCGATTTTCGATCGTAAGAGATCACGTCCAATCTCCCCAGATGTACGCCGGCTACCAAATTGGCAGCTGGTGACTTCCTAGTGTCCAGGGCGCCCACCTAAAGCAGGCGTTAGGCCTTTTGAGCCTATTGCTTGTTTCAGGATTCAGCTCACGTTCACAGCAGCCCATTCCTGCCCCCTGCGCCCCCCCCCCCCCCCGCCAGCAGGACTTACCTGGAGGGCTGGCTCTGCATTGGAGCCAGCAGAATTTTCTCCAGCCCTGACTGGTGAGCTGTATCGGGACGCTCGATTGGTGTCCGCAGCTTGCTGGTTTTATGTACAATTAAGGCTCAATTTGCAGCGAGCCTTGGGACGCTGTCTTTGGGCATATGTTCCAGGCGTGCTACCCACTGCCCCGGTTTCCAGCGCTAGACCAATTTCTCACTCGCTGTCCCCAGCATAACTTTAAAAATAATCTATTTTTTGTGAAAACCCTGCACAATGGCTGACTTATGCTGGGGGTACTGTTGCACGAGCACCAGCCACCCTCCAGTGACTCACACAAATATCCATGCTTCATATGTGATCCTATACATTGAGTGTGGGAGGCTATTTTAACACGAGAGCGGGCATCACAGCCCAGCCCAATTCTGGCCTCACCCAACATCCATACAGATGCACACAGTATCCTGTAGGAGTCACTAAAAGGCTGATTTTTCTCTCTTCCCTACCTCAGGAAAGCTGAGGCTAATTGTAGTCTCTACCACTGTCCTGGATAAGATTCACTATCTCAGCACAAACAAGCATTTGAAACTGAGACCTCCTTAGCCTGCATGGTTTAGTTCCACATTAGACTATGCATGTACTAATGGTGTCGTCAGGGGAAATTCCGCATTTGTCTAACCTTACATCAAGCAGATGTATAACAAAGTACTGACTTTTCAGGCAGTGAAAAGGTTAAGGTAATTTGTGATCAAAATCATTCTGCTGTGCTGCAAGCTGTGAACAAAGTTAATTGCTAGCAGGTTTACCAGCATTACATGCATTCTTCCCAAATGCCTGTCTTCCCACTGACAAGTTTTTAAAGCAATATGTCAGCTTTAGATGGTCAAAAAAGACAAGGTCAAAGCCATAAAACAATGATAACAGCTTGAACTCTGTGTACATCTGATGTCACGTCCCTGCATTTGAGAAAATTAAGAGGGGGCTGTGCAGTTAGCTTCTAGTTGATATAAATCCAGCGGCGACTTAATAATCCTATCACACAGTTATTAAAGTGGCCAACCAAATACTTTTCTGAAATGCCATTACAGGTAGTGTGCTGCCTTGCTTACCTGTCACCAGCTGAACCTCCCCCACCACCACTGGCTTTTGACAAAGGGGGTAAATTTTACACTGTTGATGGAGTCCGGGAATGAAACCATCATGGGTTCTGACAGCTGTCACGCCAGGCAGTGCGAAACCCCACCCTCCATGCCTAATGGCCCCCTGATAGTCAAAATGAAAAGTATCATTATTTTTTATTATACAAGAGCTGTTTTCCATTCATTTATTTGAATTGAGGTTTTAATGCAAAAAGGAGGCGCGGTACTCAATGCAGTCACACGATGAGGTCAGACTGTACAGGGGGGTGAAATTGGACATGGCCAGGGATGCAAACCGAGCAGAATCGCATTTGCCGTCTGTTATATGGCACGGTCAATATTCAGTTCTATTGAAGTCAACCGCACTGAATATCAGGCAGGGCGTATAACAGGCGCCCGATGCAATTCCGCCTATTTCGCGCCCCTGGCCATGTCCAATTTTACCCCCTGTGTATTTCCTGGAATGCTTTGTGGCCTAGTGAGATGTCACATTTGAATTATGTGTTTGTATGGCTCAAGAGGTGATCTCAAAAATACTGATTGGAGAAAACCAAAGACCTGTATCCCAATTATTGATTCATATCTGTACCTGAGAGAACTGTCGGAGTGCCAATTTTATTTCGGTCACATTTATGTAACCTAATAATTAGGTAACATTCGTGCCACACAAGTGCCAGGCAATGACTATCTCCAACAAGTGAGAGTCTAACCACCGCCCCTTGACATTCAACGGCATTACCATCGCCGAATCTCCCACCATCAACATCCTGAGGGTCACCATTGACCAGAAACTTAACTGGACCAGCCACATAAATACTGTGGCAACAAGAGCAGGTCAGAGCTGGGGCCCAAGCACTGATCCCTGCGGTACCCCACCAGTCACCGCCTGCCACCCTGAAAAAGACCCATTTATTCCTACTCTCTGTTTCCTTTCTGTTAACCAATATTCAATCCATGCCAGTATATTACCCCCAATCCTATGTGCTTTAATTTTGCACACTAACCTCTTATGTGGGACTTTATCAAAGGCCTTCTGAAAATCCAAATACACCACATCCACTGATGCTCCCTTATCTATTCTACTAGTTACATCCTCAAAAAACTCCAGTAGGTTTGTCAAATTATCAGGCCCTGGGGATTTATCAGCTTTCAGTCCCATTAATTTGTCCAGCACTATTTTTTTTACTAATACTAATTTCCTTTAATTCCTCCTTCTCACTAGATGCTTGGTTCCCTAGCATCTCTGGGAAGTTATTTGTGTCCTCTTCCGTACAGACAGAACCAAAATATTTGTTTAACTGCTCTGCCATTTCCTTGTTCCCCATTATAAATTCTCCCGTTTCTGACTGTAAGAGACCTACATTTGTTTTCATTAATCTTTTTCTTATTACATACTTGTAGAAGCTTTTACAATCCGCTTTTATGTTCCTTGCAAGTTTACTCTCAAATTCTATTTTTCTCCTCTTAATCAATCTTTTGGTCCTTGTGGTGATTATTTCCTATGTTTAATAAGAAGTATTGTGATTGGTGAATGGGGTGGTTGTTCTCTGTGTTAGTAAGAAGTATTGTAATTGGTTGTTTGTTTCTACCTTGAGATATATGCTGTAAACTCATTGGTAGTGGATGTCAGGTGATTTGTGGTGGCCATCTTAAATTCAGTTCTCTCCAGTCATGGTTGGAGACTGGTGTTGGAAGATGTGCTACTGGATTTTTAAAGTTAATAAAGCCTAGATTAGAAAGGCAAATCTACTCTTTATTTCAATTTATTAACTTTTTATCAGAATGGAGCGATATCTTCAACCGGAACGATTCAATGCTGACCCTAATTCTGCAGGAGTGGATGATAAATGGAAACATTGGTATTGTACATTTACAAACTTTTTGGGCGTGTTGGAACAAGAGTCTCTGAATAAGCTGAATATGCTGATCAACTACATTGCTCCGAATGTGTATAAGTATATTTTGGACTGTTAAACTTACGAATTGGCTATTTCTACATTGGAGAAGATTTTTGTTAAAGCAAAGAATGAGGTATTTGCATGTTATCTTCTATCTGCCCGTAGGCAGCAGGTGGGAGAATCTTTGGATACTTATTTACAAGCACTTCGGCACCTTAGTGCTAACTGTAATTATAAAGCCGTGACGACCGAAGAATATAAGGAAGAATCGGTACGGGATGCTTTTATTAATGGACTACTGTCTAGATCAATTCATCAGCGGTTGTTAAAAAATAAGACTTTGGATCTCAAGAGTGCTTTTGAGCAAGCTTCTACATTGGATACGGCTCAGAGAAGTTCGGATTCTTATGCGCTTTCTAATCGGCCTGCGACTGTGGTTTCGGCAGTTCCGGACGAAAAGGAATTAGGTGGACTTAATGGGAGTGGTTTACTAGATTCTGAAACAGTTTCTACTTCGGCGGCTGTTGCCTCTAGGATTCAGAAGTGTTATTTTTGTGGGAACGTCCGGCATCCTCGTTTGAAGTGTCCTGCCCGGGAGGCTGTGTGTAGTAAATGCGGCAAGAGAGGTCATTATGCACGTGTTTGTAAATCATTAGGTTCAATTACCTCCTCTTCTGCGACTATTCAACCTGTAGAGAGGGCGTTTATTGCATCAATTTCTGCTGCATTTGCTCATGGCCTAAACAAAGCTATAGTTATGGCCCAAGTTAATGGGTTAGAAGTGAAGGCTCTCATAGATACGGGCAGTACCGAGAGTTTTATAAGTCTTCAGTTTGCGAAGGAAAAGTGTTTGAAAATCTTGCCTGTTACTTATCAGGTGTGTATGGCTCAGACGACCCTTACTTCACAAGTAGCTGGTTGTTGCCTTGTGAAATTGATTCTTCTAGGTAATACGTATACTGATATACGCCTATCTGTTTTGCCTAATCTTTGTGCGGATATTTTGATTGGTCATGATGTGCTTAAATTACACGAGTCTCTCAGTCTTTCATTTGGAGGGACTAAGCCACCCTTATCCATTTGTGGATTAACTTCTTTATCCATTTCTCCATTATCACTTTTTTCCAATTTGATGCCGGATTGTAAGCCAATTGCTACCAAGTCAAGAAGGTATAGCAGTCAGGATAGAGAATTTATTAATTCTGAAGTCCAACGTCTTTTATTGGAAGGAACCATTGAACCTAGTTGTTCACCTTGGCGGGCTCAGGTAGTTGTCACCACTAACGAGAGGCATAAGAAACGAATGGTGATAGACTACTCTCAAACTATTAATAGGTATACTCAATTAGATGTGTACCCTTTGCCTAAGATTGATGAGCTTATCAACAAAGTATCTCAGTATAAGTTTTTTAGCACTATTGACTTAAAGAGTGCTTATCATCAGATTCCTATTGTTAAGAGGGATCAACCATATACAGCCTTTGAGGCTGGTGGAAAGCTGTATCAGTTTTGCCAAATACCATTTGGTGTTACTAATGGTGTTGCTTGTTTTCAACGGGCAATGGATGCTTTTATAAGTGATAACTCTCTCTCTGACACCTTTTCATATTTAGATGATATCACGGTGTGTGGTAAATCAAGGGTGGAGCATGATTCTAATTTAGAAAGATTCCTTCAAGCTGCGGAAAAAGTTGGTTTAACTTTTAATAAAGAGAAGTGTATCTTTTCGACTACTGAGGTAAATCTACTGGGGTATATTATCTCGGGAAATAAGATTAAACCAGATCCAGAACATCTGCGACCATTGATCGATTTACCTTATCCTACTAATTCTAAGGCTTTGCAACGAGTTGTTGGACTGTTTACTTACTATTCTAATTGGATTGCAAACTTTTCACAGAAGATCCGGCCCCTTATACGGGTTACGACATATCCTCTATCATGGGAGGCCAGGACATGTTTTGATAAATTTAAAAAGGATATCCTTGGAGCAGTTGTGCATTCTATTGATGAGCAGGTTCTCTTTGTGATTGAGACGGATGCTTCTGATTTTGCAATTGGGGCTACTCTGAACCAAAATGGAAGACCTGTGGCCTTTTTCTCACGTACTTTGAACAATAGTGAAAAAAGACATTCTTCAATAGAGAAAGAGGCATATGCAATAGTAGAAGCACTGCGTAAATGGAGACATTATTTATCGGGGCAACATTTCACGTTGGTAACCGATCAAAAATCTGTGTCCTTTATGTTTGATGTTAAACATTTTGGAAAGATCAAAAATGATAAAATAATGAGGTGGAGGATTGAGTTGGCATGTTACCATTTTGATATAGTTTATCGGCCGGGGAAGGATAATGTTGCTGCTGATGCACTGTCGAGGGCTTATTGTTCTGTGATTCACGGAGATACGCTTATTAATCTTCACAATGGCTTATGTCATCCTGGGGTTACGAGGATGATACACTTCGTATGCAGTAAGAATTTGCCCTTTTCAGTTGAAGACGTCAAGCGGATGACTTCATCATGTTCTATCTGTGCTCGGTGTAAACTGAATTTCCTTAAGCCTCAACGAGCTCATCTTATAAAGGCTACTTCTCCTTTTGAACGTCTGAGCGTTGATTTTAAGGGGCCTCTTCCTTCAACGACTCAAAATCGATACATATTTACTGTTGTGGATGAGTTTTCAAGGTTTCCTTTTGCTTTTCCTTGCGCAGATGTATCAGCTGCTACAGTTATCAAATGTCTGACTCAACTTTTTGTCATCTTTGGGATGCCTGCGTATATCCATTCGGATCAGGGAAGTTCTTTTATGTCTTCCCAGTTGAAGGAATACCTTCAGAGTCGGGGAATTTCTACTAGTAGAACTACCCCGTATAACCCCCAGGGTAATGGACAGTGCGAATGATACAATGGGGTGATCTGGAAGGCAGTTATGTTGGCTTTGACATCCCGGAACCTTAAGAATACACAGTGGGAAATGGTACTGCCTGATGCCCTGCATTCCATTAGATCATTGCTTTCAACGGCTACTAATGTGACCCCCCATGAAAGGCTCTTTAATTACCCGTGGAGATCTACTACGGGATATTCGGTACCTTCATGGCTTACTATGCAGGGACCTGTGCTGCTTCGACACCATGTTAGATTGTCAAAATATGATCCTTTAGTGGAGGAGGTGGAGCTGTTGGAGGCAAATTCCCAATATGCTCATATTCGATTCCAAGATGGGAAAGAAAGTACTGTTTCAATTAAAGACTTGGCTCCTTGTGGTGGCCAGCCCTCTTCCGAGGATACTAATAATAGTCATGATTCAGATAATGTGGATGTTGTTATAGATACTACGAATATTTCCAATCCTATTGCAGATAATCATACTTCTATTAGTCAGCCTTTGATGGATGTTCATAACCGTCCGAGTTTACTTCCTGATGGGATTTCTAATCTGGAAACCGTTGATAATCGGGATATGGATAGCCTTCCTGCAGAAGATACTTCGGTGTCTCCGGGTGTGGGAGGGCAAGGAATTTCACCAAGGTTAAGAAGGTCGACACGAACAAGATATCCGGTCGACCGATTGAAAATGGACTTTTAAATTGTTAGTAATGTTTTAAAATTGTTGAAATATTATATTTGTATTTTAGTTGTAAATAAATAAATTATAAATTGTAAAGGTTATTTTAGGTTGGAGCATGTTTTAAAAGGAGGGGTGAATGTGGTGATTATTTCCTATGTTTAATAAGAAGTATTGTGATTGGTGAATGGGGTGGTTGTTCTCTGTGTTAGTAAGAAGTATTGTAATTGGTTGTTTGTTTCTACCTTGAGATATATGCTGTAAACTCATTGGTAGTGGATGTCAGGTGATTTGTGGTGGCCATCTTAAATTCAGTTCTCTCCAGTCATGGTTGGAGACTGGTGTTGAAAGATGTGCTACTGGATTTTTAAAGTTAATAAAGCCTAGATTAGAAAGGCAAATCTACTCTTTATTTCAGTCCTTTTTTGCTGAATTCTGAAACTGCTCCCAATCCTCAGGCTAGCTACCTTTTCTGGCAACTTTATATGACTCCTCTTTGGATCTTATACTATCCTTAATTTCTTTTGTTAGCCATGGTTGGGCCGCTTTTCCTTTTGTGTTTTTGCGCCAGAAAAGAATGTATAACTGTTGCAATTAATGCATTTGTTCCTTAAATGTTAGCTATTGCATATCCACCATCAAGCCTTTTAATGAAGCTCCCCAATCTATCATAGCCAACTCACTCCTCATACCATCGTAGCTTCCTTTGTTTAGATTTAGGACCCTAGTTTCGGATGGACATCTTCAGTTTCCATTTTAATGAAGAATTCTATCATGTTATGGTCACTCTTCCCTAAAGGACCCCACGCAACAAGATTATTAATTAACCCCTTCTCATTGCACAATACCCAATCTAGGGTAGCCTGTTCCCTAGTTGGCTCCTCAAAGTACTGGTCGAAAAAACCATCTCGTACACACGCCAGGAATTCATCCTCCACAGTATTATTGCTAATTTGGTTTGGCCAGTCTATATGTAGATTAAAGTCACCCATGGTTACTGTAGCACCCTTGTTACATGCATCTCTAATTTCCTGTTTAATGCCATCCCCTACATTGCCACTACTGTTTGGAGGCCTATAGACAACTCCCACCAATGTTTTCTGTCCCTTGATGCTTCTTAGCTCCACCCAGACTGATACTACATCTTGATTTTCTGAGCCACTATCCTTTCTCACTATTGCTCTGATTTTATACTTTACTAAACACCACCCCACCTCCTTTTCCTTTTCGCCTTGTGAAGGAATAAGCCATATTCAGAAAATTACACCATTCTGCGTAAGAATTCTAGCCTTATTAAAACATGATAAACTGGGTTTGGAAATCTGGAAGCCTCAACAATCTAAAGCTGTAAACAGCATACAGGCTATTGAGATAAGATAAGTTGTTGACACTGAATCAATAGCCTTATTGAAACAGGAGGTTGGAGGCTCCTGAAGTCTGCAGCTTTGGAAAGAACACAATGGTACACCCTGTTAAGGTGTTCTAAATTACACTTCAGAAAGAAACACATAAAATTAAGAAACATATGCCTTTGTAAAAATGACATCAAATGAAACACAGGAGACACAATTCTGTGTTGCAACCAGCTGAGGTAACTAAGAATTGCATAGATCATCCTGGTTGAGGTGTTTTAATTTACACATTGTAAATAGACACAAACAGAAGGCCTTGGTAAGAATGACATCAAATAAATGCACCTGCTGTTACAACCATTTTCTATGATAAGCTTCGAACACCTAAAGTAGAGACACGATTCTTAATGCTACCAGCTGAGGTGACTGTAAGAATAGCAGGGGTCAGCAGAAAAATGACTAGAGATAATTAGCTTACATCAGCAGAAAACTTCAAAGGAAATACCACTGAGACAGGATATAAATATTGAACTTTCAAATGGGATGATAGATTCGCTGTAAAGGGGCAAAGCGATTTTCAGGCTTTAGAGGCAGGCTCTGTAAGTCTACAACTCTTTGTATCTCGGGGATCAACGGTACTGTATTTGATTTTGATGGATATTCTGAATAAAACTAAGAACTGTAAAACTGTAGAGAAGTTAAGATTTGAGAATAAGGATCTCTGATAATAAGATTGTAAAAGCTTTCTGTTTTTGGAACTGTTAATGTTGTGATTGAAACACCTACTGTAATTACATGTCGGACTTTAAGAAATCTATATATTTTTAGAATTGTCTCACTTCTGTATCAAGCTCGCAAACTCAATCTCTGTACACTCTTTGGTGAGGAGTTGCAGAATTCTGGGGGAGTTTTCCGGACCCTCATAATATCCGGAATGTTACAGTCTAGCTGTGGTAAACCACTGTTTGTATTCCACTGTGTACATGCCTGGACATGCCTCGGCTGACTCCTCCCACAAGCCCTAGTATAAAGGTGACTGCTCCCCAGCCCTTTGTATTTCTGGACCAGTCGACCACTCGAGGCAGACCTTCATTCTTTTGTTAATAAAAGCCTTTAGTTACTCTCTTAACTCTCAGTCT
Organism: Somniosus microcephalus; assembly: GCF_052327205.1. Lineage (NCBI taxonomy): Eukaryota > Metazoa > Chordata > Chondrichthyes > Squaliformes > Somniosidae > Somniosus > Somniosus microcephalus. The sequence continues at coordinate 323,844,848 of NC_140988.1, forward strand.
TTTATGAGTAATTGATAGCGCATCACTAGCTAAACGTATTAAAAGTGCTATCTGGAGGACGGTAACATCTTCAGGTTGTTCCTTTCCTTTAGGGAGAGATAGTCTGGACCTTTAGACGCAATTAAGCGTCTTTAGGATTCGGCTACCTCAAACTTTAGTTGAAAGTGAACGTCTGGGGAATACGCCTGATCCGGGGTAGCCATAAAGGGCCTAGGACTAGTAATTATCCCTTCAGCCTGTCCTTCCTAAATATTGAATATCCTTGGATATTCAGCTCCCAGCCTTGGTCACCCTGCAGCCATGTCTCCGTAATCGCAATTATATCGTATCCGTTTACATCTATTTGTGCTGTTAATTCATCTACCTTATTACAAATGCTTCGTGCATTCAGATACAGTGCCTTTAGATGTCATTTCAACATTTTTAGACATCTTAACATTTTTTTGTACTGTGGCTCTATTTGCCTTATTACCATTTTTTCTTACCCGGACCCTATTTGTTCATGCACTCCTTTGCTGAGCGGCTGTATAAAGGCTCCCGAGACCCAGGTAAGGCATCAGTGCGAGAATCAGCGGGAATCACGGGCTGAGCGGCTGTATAAAGGCTCCCGAGACCCAGGTAAGGCCTCAGTGCGAGAATCAGCGGGAATCACGGGCTGAGCGGCTGTATAAAGGCTCCCGAGACCCAGGTAAGGCCTCAGTGCGAGAATCGGCGGGAATCGCGGGCTGAGCGGCTGTATAAAGGCTCCCGAGACCCAGGTAAGGCCTACCAATCTCCAATCTTGGAACTCAGAGGGAAGGAGAGAGGTAAAAAGTAATCCAACTGTGACGTCACCAGAAAGTGGGTAAGTGATTGATTGGTAAGTATTTCTCTCTTTTTAAGCTTAAACTCTGTGGTTTATAGCTTCTAAGGTGCGATATTCATCATCTAGAATCATGGCAGAGGGTATTTAAGAATAATATTAATAAATTTAATTAATTACATAGAATGGGAGATCAGGTGATCAAAATCAAATCAAATCAAATCAAATCAACTTTTATTGTCATTGTTAGTGCACAAGTGCAGTACAACGAAATGTAGGCTTGCGGCTCCCGAGAGTGTACAATTTGGATTAGGACACTTAAACATTTCAACATACATTTGTACATATATATTAGCATAAATATGACCATAATAAAGTGCATCGGCAGATATGCAGGCTTTAGTGTTTATTTGTGGAGTTCAGTAGGATGACAGCCCTGGGAAAGAAGCTGTTCCTAAATCTGGTCGTACGGGTGCGAATGCATCTGTAGCGTCTTCCAGATGGTAGGAGGGCGAACAGACTGTGGCTGGGGTGGGTAGGGTCTTTGATGATGGACCGTGCCCTCCGTAGGCAGCGTTTCTGATATATATGTTCTATGGTCGGTAGCCGGGTGCCGGTAATGCATTGGGCAGTTTTGACTACCCGCTGCAGGGCTTTCCGGTCATGGGAGCTACAGCTGCCATACCATACCGTGATACAGTTTGTCAGGATGCTCTCTATAGTGCAGCGGTAGAAGTTAGAGAGGATCGGGGGTGACAGATTACATCCCTTCAGCCTCCTCAAGAAATATAGGCACTGCTGGGCCTTCTTCACCAGAGAGGAGGTGTTGAGGGACCAGGAGAGGTCTTCCGTGATGTGGACTCTGAGGAACTTAAAGCTGGCCACCCTTTCCACCTCCGCCCCATTGATGTGGATGGGGGTGTGACTTCCGCCTTTGGACTTCCTGAAGTCCACGATTATTTCCTTTGTTTTCTTGGTGTTAAGGGCCAGGTTGTTGTCGGCGCACCACTTCACGAGATGCTGGACCTCCTCCCTGTAGGCTGACTCATCGTTGTTGGTGATCTGGCCTACTACCGTGGTGTCATCTGCAAACTTGATGATGGTGTTGGAACCATTAAAAGCCACACAGTCGTGGGTGAAGAGGGAGTAGAGGAGGGGGCTCAGCACACATCCTTGTGGGGCCCCCGTGTTCAGGGTCAGGGGGGGGAGGTGTGGTTGCCTAATTTGACAGACTGGGGTCTGTTTGTTAGGAAGTCCAGGGTCCAGTTGCAGAGGGAAGTGTTCAGGCCAAGAGTTTGGAGTTTGGTGGCCAGCTTGTTGGGGACGATAGTGTTGAATGCTGAGCTGTAGTCTATAAACAACATTCTGATGTCGGTCTCTTTACCATCTAGGTGATTCAGTGCCGAGTGTAGAGCAGTTGTGATTGGGGGGATAGATGTGTTGCTGCTGCAATATGTGGGAGCTGGTGGACACCATTGATGCGCACGGTGATCACATTTGCAATAAGTGTTGGCTGCTTGAGGAATTCCGGCTTCGTGTTGAAGAGCTGGAGTCCGAGCTTCAAACACTGAGACACATCAGGGAGGGGGAGAGTTACCTGGACTCTGTGTATCAGGAAATAGTCACACCAATTAGATTAATTAATTCAGATGTAGTCCGTGGTCAGGGTCAGGATGGTGTGACTGGAAGTGAGGCAGGTACGGGGATCCAGGAGGTAGTGTTGGAGGAGCCGTAGCCCTTGCTCTTGTCCAACAGGTTTGAGGCTCTTACTCCCTGTGAGGATGGGAACAGGGACTGTGGGGAGGATGAGCAACCCGGCCACAGCACCGTGGAGTGGGGGGCCATTTAAGTGGGGGGAGATAAAAGAAATGTTGTAGTGGTAGGGGATAGTATCGTTAGGGGGATAGATAGAGTTTTTTGCAGCCGAGAGCGAGAGTCCCGAAGGCTGTGTTGCCTGCCCGGTGCCAGGGTTAAGGACATCTCCTCTGGGCTGGAGAGAAACTTGGAGTGGGAGGGGGAGGATCCAGTTGTCATGGTCCATGTTGGTACCAACGACATAGATAGGACAAGGAAGGAGGTTCTGCTGAGGGAGTTTGAGCAGCTAGGGGCCAAATTAAAAAGCAGAACCACAAGGGTAATAATCTCTGGATTACTACCTGAGCCACGTGCAAATCTGGCTAGGGTAAATAAAATTAGAGAGTTAAATGCGTGGATCAAAGACTGGTGTGGGAGAAATGGGTTTTGCTTCCTGGGACACTGGCATCAGTACTGGGACAGGAGAGAGCTGTTCCGTTGGGACGGACTTCACTTGGCCAGTGCTGGGACTAGAGTCCTGGCGAATCGAATAACTAGGGCTGTAGAGAGGGCTTTAAACTAATTAGTGAGGGGGAGGTTTTAAGAGAGCGAAAAATAAAAATGACAGCGGAAAAGGCAATAGAGCAAGGTAGCAGTGGGGGAATTAAAAACCAGAGCATGTCAGGAAGGGACAGAATGGATAATGATAAAGGTAAAGTAGTAAAAGGGGTAAAAGCAGGAATAAATTGTCAGAAAACATATTTGAAAGTTCTTTATCTGAATGCATGCAGCATTCGTAACAAAATTGACGAGTTGACGGTACAAATAACTACACATGGGTATGATCTGGTGGCCATTACGGAAACATGGCTGCAAGATAATCATGACTGGGAACTAAACATACAAGGGTATTTGACAATTAGGAAGGACAGACAGGAAGGAAAGGGAAGTGGGGTTGCTATGTTAATCAAGGATGGAATCACTGCAATAGTCAGAAATGATATTGGGTCAAAGGATCAGGATAGTGAAATAGTTTGGGTGGAGATAAGGAATAATAAGGGGAAAAAGTCACTAGTGGGCGTAGTCTATAGGCCTCCTAACAGTTGCAACTCTGTTGGTCAGAGTATAAATCAGGAAATAGTTGGGGCTTGTAATAAGGGAACAGCTATAATCATGGGGGATTTTAACTTTCATATTGACTGGACTAATCAAATTGGGCATGGCAGCCTGGAGGAAGAGTTCATAGAGTGTATTATGGATGGGTTCCTTGAGCAGTATGTAACTGAACCAACCAGGGGGCAGGCAATCTTAGATCTGTTCCTATGTAATGAGGCAGGATTAATAAAAAAATGTCCTAGTAAAGGATCCCCTTGGAATGAGTGACCATAATACGGTTGAATTCCAAATTCAGTTTGAGGATGAGAGAGTTGGATCTCAAACCAGCGTACTGAGCTTAAATAAAGGAGACTATGAAGGTATGAGAGTAGAATTGACTAAAGTGGACTGGGAAAACAGATTAAAGTGTAAGACGGTACAAGAGCAGTGGTCTACATTCAAGGAGATATTTCACATCTTTCAAGATCAATATATTCCACAGAGGAAAAAGGGGAGTAAAAGAAAAGACAGCCATCTGTGGCTTAGTAAAGTAATAAAGGATAGTATCCGACTGAAAACAAGGGCATATAAAGTAGCCAAATCTAGTGGGAGGATAGAAGATTGGGAAGCATTTAAAAGCCAGCAACAATAACTAAAAGATTAATTAAGAAAGGGAAGATAGATTATGAAAGTAAACTAGCAAAAAATATAAAAACAGATAGCAAGAGTTTCTACAGCTATATAAAAAGAAAAAGGGTGGCTAAAGTGAACGTTGGTCCCTTAGAGGATGGGACCGGGAAACTAGTGGTGGGGAACATGGAGATGACAAAGACGCTGAACAAATATTTTGTATCAGTCTTTACAGTAGAGGACACTAAAAATATCCCAACACTGGACAAACAGGGGGCAATGGGGGGCGAGGAGCTAAAGACGATTAAAATCACTAAGGAGATGGTACTCAGTAGAATAATGGGACTTAAGGCCAATAAATCCCCCGGACCTGATGGCCTACATCCTAGGGTCTTGAGAGAAGTGGCGGTAGGGATTGTGGATGCATTGGTGATTATTTTCCAAAACTCCCTGGACTCAGGAAAGGTCCCGGCAGATTGGAAAACTGCTAATGTAACACCCTTATTTAAGAAGGGAAGTAGACAAAAAGCTGGAAACTATAGACCAGTTAGCCTAACATCTGTGGTTGGCAAAATGTTGGAGTCCATTATTAAGGAAACAGTAACAGAGCATTTGGATAAACATATTTTATAGGACAGAGTCAGCATGGTTTAATGAAGGGGAAGTCATGTTTGAGAAATTTGCTCGAATTCTTTGAGGATGTAACATACAGGGTGGATAAAGGGGAACCAGTGGATGTAGTGTATTTGGACTTCCAAAAGACATTTGACAAGGTTCCACACAAAAGATTACTGATCAAGATATGAAATCACAGGATTGGGGGTAATATACTGGCATGGGTGGAAGATTGGCTATCTAACAGAAAACAAAGAGTTGGGATAAATGGTTCATTCTCGGGCTGGCAATCAGTAACTAGTGGTGTTCCGCAGGGGTCAGTGCTGGGACCCCAACTCTTTACAATCTATATTAACGATTTGGAGGAAGGGACCGAGTGCAACATATCCAAGTTTGCCGACGATACAAAGATGGGAGGGAAAGCAGTGAGTGAGGAGGACATAAAAAACCTGCAAAAGGACATAGACAGGCTAAGTGAGTGGGCAGAGATTTGGCAGATGCAATATAATGTTGGAAAGTGTGAGGTTATGCACTTTGGCAGAAAAAATCAAAGAGCAAGTTATTATCTAAATGGAGAGAAACTGCAAAGTGCTACAATACAAAGGGATGCGGGGGTCCTGGTGCATGAAAGACAAAAAGTTAGTATGCAGGTGCAGCAGGTGATCAGGAAGGCCAATGGAATCTTGGCTTTTATTGCGAGGGGGATGGAGTATAAAAACAGGGAAGTCTTGCTGCAGTTATACAGGGTATTGGTGAGGCCACACCTGGAATACTGCGTGCAGTTTTGGTTTCCATATTTAAGAAAAGATATACTTGCTCTCGAGGCGGTTCAGAGAAGGTTCACTCAGTTGATTCCGGAGATGAGGGGGTTGACGTATGAGGAAAGGTTGAGTAGGTTGGGACTCTACTCATTGGAGTTCAGAAGAATGAGAGGCGATCTTATCAAAACATATAAGATTGTGAGGGGACTTGATCGGGTGGATGCGGTGAGGATGTTTCCACTGATGGGTGAGACTAGAACTAGGGGGCATAATCTAAGAATAAGGGGCTGCCCTTTCAAAACTGAGATGAGGAGAAACTTCTTCACACAGAGGGTAGTAAATCTATGGAATTTGCTACCCCAGAGAGCTGCGGAAGCTGCAAAATTAAATAAATTTAAAATGGAGATAGACAGTTTCCTAGCAGATAAGGGAATTAAGGGTTACGGGGAGAGGGCAGGGAAGTGGACGTGAGTCTAGATTCGGATCAGCCATGATCCTATTGAATGGCGGGGCAGTCCCGAGGGGCCATATGGCCTACTCCTGCTCCTACTTCTTATGTTCTTATGTTCTTATGTACACTTTCCCTTCCTGACACAACCTGGTTATCCTTACCCCAATCACTTTCCTGCACTGCTTCCTTGTCTTTTCTCTTTAGCATTCTTGATTTCTCTCCACCAGGACCCTCCCCCCTTATTTAGTTTAAAGCCCTATCTACCTCCCCAGATATTCGATTCGCTAGAACTCTTGTCCCAGCATGGTTCAGGTGTAGTCCGTCCCAACAGAACAGCTCTCTCTTTCCCCAGTACTGGTGCCAGTGCCCCACGAATCAAAACCCACTTCTCCCACACCAATCTTTGAGCCACGCATTCATCTCCCTGATCCTATTGACCCTATGCCAATTTGCGCGTGGCTCCGGTAATAATCCAGAGATTATGACCTTTGTGGTTCTGCTTTTTAATTTAGTCCTGAGCTGCTCAAACTCTCTCAGTAGAACCTCTTTCTTTGCCCTATCTATGTCAATGGTCCCTACGTGGACAACGACAACTGGATCCTCCCCCTCCCACTCTAAGTTCTTCTCCAGCCCAGAGGAGATGTCCTTTACCCTGACACCGGGTAGGCAACATAGCCTTCAGGACTCACGCTCCTGGCTGCAGAGAACAGTGTCTATAGCCCCAACTATACTGTCACCTACTACAACCACCTTCCTTTTTACTCCCCCCACTCGCTAAGGCTTCTTCGGCAGCACCTCCCAAATCTGTGACCTCTTCCACCTAGAACGACAAGGGTAGCAGGTGCATGGGAACACCATCACCTCCAATTCCCCTCCAAGTCGCACACCATCCTGACTTAGTAGTATATGGCCGATCCTTCATCGTCGCTGGGTCAAAAAGTACCTTCACCACACGGATTGCAGCGGTTCAAGAAAGTGGCTCCCCACCACCTTCTCAAGGGCAATTAGGGATGGGCAATGTATCTGAATGAATGAAGCATTCTTAATAAGGTAGATGAATTAAGAGCGCAAATAGATGTAAACGGTTACGATATAATTGCGATTATGGAGACATGGCTGCAGGGTGACCAAGGTTGGGAGCTGAATATCCAAGGATATTCGATATTTAGGAAGGACAGGCAAAAAGGAAAAGGAGGTGGGGTGGCGTTGTTAATAAAGGATGAAATCAGAGCAATCGTGAGAAAGGATACTGGCTCAGAAAATCAAGATGTAGAATCAGTCTGGGTGGAGCTAAGAAGCACCAAGGGGCAGGAAACATTGGTGGGAATTGGCCTCCAAACGGTAGTGGTAATGTAGGGGATGGCATTAAACAGGAAATTAGAGATGCATGTAACAAGGGTACTACAGTAATCATGGGTGACTTTAATCTACATATAGACTGGCCAAACCAAATTAGCAATAATACTGTGGAGGATGAATTCCTGGAGTGTGTATGAGATGGTTTTTTAGACCAGTACTTTGAGGAGCCAACTAGGGAACAGGTTACCCTAGATTGGGTATTGTGCAATGAGAAGGGGTTGATTAATAATCTTGTTGTGCGGCGTCCTTTAGGGAAGAGTAACCATAACATGATAGAATTCTTCATTAAGATGGAAAGTGAAGATGTCCAATCCAAAACTAGGATCCTAAATCTAAACAAAGGAAGCTACGAAGGTATGAGGAGTGAATTGGCTATGATAGATTGGGGAGCTTCATTAAAAGGCTTGATGGTGGATAGGCAATAGCTAACATTTAAGGAACGAATGCATTAATTGCAACAGTTATACATTCTTTTCCGGCGCAAAAACACAAAAGGAAAAGTGGCCCAACCATGGCTAACAAAAGAAATTAAGCATAGTGTAAGATCCAAAGAGGAGTCATATAAAGTTGCCAGAAAAGGTAGCAAGCTTAAGGATTGGGAGCAGTTTAGAATTCAGCAAAAAAGGACCAAGAGATTGATTAAGAGGGGAAAAATAGAGTATGAGAGTAAACTTGCAAGGAACATAAAAGCGGATTGTAAAAGCTTCTACAAGTATGTAATAAGAAAAAGATTAATGAAAACAAATGTAGGTCCCTTACAGTCAGAAATGGGAGAATTTATAATGGGGAACAAGGAAATGGCAGAGCAATTAAGCAAATATTTTGGTTCTGTCTGCACGGAAGAGGACACAAGTAACTTCCCAGAGATGCTAGGGGACCATACATCTAGTGAGAAGGAGGAATTAAAGGAAATTAGTATTAGTAAAAAAATAGTGCTGGACAAATTAATGGGACTGAAAGCCGATAAATCCCCAGAGCCTGATAATCTGCATCCCAGAGTACTAAAAGAGGTAGCCATGGAAATAATGGATGCATTGGTTGTCATCTTCCAAAATTCTATAGATTATGCAACAGTTCCTGCAGATTGGAGGGTGGCAAATGTAACCCCACTATTTAATAAAGGATGGAGAGAGAAAACAGGGAACCACAGACCGGTTAGCCAAACATCAGTAGTAGGGAAAATGCTAGAGTCTATTATAAAGGATGTGCTATCAGGACACTTAAAAAATATCAATGGGATTAGACAAAGTCAACATGGATTTATGAAAGGGAAATCGTGTTTGACAAACCTACTGGAATTTTTTGAGGATGTAACTGCTAGAATAAATATGGGAGAACCAGTGGATGTGGCGTATTTGGATTTTTAGAAGGCCTTTGATAAGGTCCTACATAAGAGGTTAGTGTGCAAAATTAAAGCACATGGGATTGAGGGTAATATACTGGCATGGATTGAAAATTGGTTAACAGACAGGAAACAGAGAGTAGGAATAAATGGGTCTTTTTCGGGATGGCAGGCGGTGACTAGTAGGGTACCGCAAGGATCAATGCTTGGGCCCCAGCTATTAACAATATATATTAATGATTTGGATGAGGGAACCAAATGTAATATTTCCAAGTTTGCTGACGACATGAAACTAGGTGGGATTGTAAGTTGTGAGGAGGATACAAAGAGGCTTCAAGGCGATTTAGACACGTTGAGTGAGTGGGCAAATACATGGCAGATGCAGTATAACATGGATTAATGTGAAGTTTTCCACTTCGGTGGGAAAACAGAAAGGCAGAGTATTATTTAAATAGTGATAGATTGGGAAATGTTGATGTACAAAGGGACCTGGGTGTCCGTGTACACCAGTCACTGAAAGCAAACATGCAGGTGCAGCAAGCAGTTAGGAAGGCAAATGGTATGTTGGCCTTCATTGCAAGAGGATTTGAGTACAGGAGCAAGGATGTCTTACTACAGTTGTACAGGGCCTTGGTGAGACCACACCTGGAGTACTGTGTGCTGTTTTGGTCTTCTTACCTAAGAAAGGATATGCTTGCCATAGAGGGAGTACAGCGAAGGTTCACCAGACTGATTCCTGGGATGGCAGGACTGTCGTATGAGTAGAGATTGGGTTGACTAGGCCTGTATTCACTAGAGTTTAGAAGAATGAGAGGGGATCTCATTGAAACGTATAAAATTCTGACAGGGCTAGACAGACTGGATGCAGGGAGGATGTTTCCCTTGGCTGGGGAGTCTAGAACCAAGGGTCACAGTTTCAGGATATGGGGTAGGACATTTAGGACTGAAATGAGGAGCAATTTCTTCACTCAGAGGGTAGTGAACCTGTGGAATTCTCTACCACAGAAGGCTGCGGAGGCTGTAACCGGTTTCTGCGGTGGCCAATTTCCTATAGGTCCTGCCGCAATTGCCAATTATTGTAAGTGATTTCGCCCCGCCCGTAGCGAGCATGCAAACCCCCTTATTACAAGTTCTAGATGATAGGGATTACTGAGGACAGATTGGAACACGGACAGCATTTTCGGGCTCACCCGTACAATGTTTATTAAGGTTGACAAAACCACTCCACTCGCATATAGTACGAGCGGTGTGAACACAACAGTACAGTTTAAAACAGCACAACCCTGACTTATCCAACAAGCCCCTGCTGTGCTGACTTACCACGGCCTAAAAACACCCTCCCGTGAACTAAACCATCACAGGACCCTTCCAACGCTAAACCCCCTCTGGTTTGGTAGGAATATACAGGCACCCCCTCACACAACTAAGTGATCTTGTGGGTTTGCAGGCTTGGCAATGCGCACCTAGATTGCCCTTGATCTTGCTTGCAGCTTCCTCCCGTACGTCTCGGCTACCTGGTTCTGTACCGGCCTTGCGGGATGCGAGTCCCAGTCTGAGTCGAAGCCCGTCTCAGTTGGAGGAGCAAGGCTCAGCTCCTCTTGATGTTCCATTGTGGGGAGGGTAGGAGAGAGAGAGAGCTATCCAAAATGGCTCCCTGATATACCTCGCAATACACAGACCGCAGTCTGTGGTTTTAATGGACACATGGCCTCAGGCCTCCTCCCAGGTTTGGATGGTTTAGATCTCGTTTCAATCTTCCAGCCAATTTAACTTAACGAGCTCATCTTCTTCAGAAATAATGAGTCGCCAGCCTCATTATTCATGACTTGTTAGTGGGCCTCTCGAGCCATTGTTACCAAGGACAGTCCATTACCATACGAATGCAACCTGGTTACGTCAACCACCTTCAGCTTGAGTGTTTTTCCACAGCTCCCCCCCGCCCAAACAGCCTGTCCAGTTTTTAATAAGGGTACATGTTAATAATCTAAATGTAACCCCTTCACGGTTCTCTAGATATATGTGAGATGTGGTCTCTGTTGTAGACAGTATTCTATAGTCCAGTAAGGAGATCACTACTACAATGGCTTAATTCTAATTATCTTACTTTATAGTTTTAACGTCAGACAGTATAAGAAGATTACAGGTCAATGAACTAAATTAGACATTTGCATACATTAGAATGAATCTAGACATAATAAACATACATTCTCCATTTACATGGATTCAAAGGAGAATCTGTCCCTGTGTCCAAATTCGAGTGCACTCTTTCGTTGGCGCGCTTAAGTTGGAGCTCATGGTATGTATAATGTCTGCAAGACTTACGACTCCGAACCCCTTCGTTGAATTCTCTTCACGATCACTGAATCCCACTTTGAGTTCTGGATGCAGAGCTACTAATACGAAGGGCGGCGGCTGAGTTTGGAAGCCCGGGACGGGATGCGGCAGCCATTTGCCTCCTGAGCCCTCTTTTCTTCCAGTCGCTCGCGTTTCCCGCTCGAAAAACCCGACTCCACCCCTTCCTCCTGGGGTTTCTGCCTGGAGACTGCGCAGCCTCACTGTCTGCAACAGTTGATACTGGTGCAGAATTATGGAAAGTCTGCTCTTAGTCACATTGTGTCCTTAAAAGTTCTTGCCGTACCTTCACATGGGCAACTTTAACCCAGGGATTTATAACAATGATAATACAGTGTCTAAGTTAAAGATTGATAACCATACTTAGCGTACATAACATTTCCAGTGGGTATTACATAAAAATCCATGGAGTTTGCTACAGGCCTCCCTTTGATATTTCAACTTTTCCCAAACAGAAATATCATCAAAAGTTCTGTCGTCTTCCGTTGCGGGAGACGCACTGTATATCCCAACCAAACTGTACATCAAATTTTACCCCAGGGTCCTGTATCCCTCACTTTATACAACAAATCACATCACAGTTACAGTTATATATACAAATAGGCAGTCAACTCCGGGCTATTCTTTAATCAAAGCTTGCCACCGGTTTCGGAGTGTTTTACTTCATTTTTGCATGACAACCGGAGAAGGTAAAACACTAACACACATTGACCTACTACAATCACATGAGAAATCACACGAATCCATGGGGGAATCTCAATATTCAGACCGATGTCCCACCATGGCGGAGAAACCAGATCTTTTATCTCATCCCCCGTTTCCCTGTTCTGTTGCTCGAGGGTATAGAAATGTTTTTGGGAGAGTTCAACTTCCTTTATTAATTTTGTGAGGTGTTCAAGCAGAGGAGGAATTTCATACCCGAACCACGTTAGGTATTGTTGCAGGTCCTGTACTGTGTTGTTCACCGTGAGGTGTACCGTGGTGGGCTCTGAAATGGGAATGACGTGCTCTTGAGCCACCTGAACTTCTGTGTGGGGTTCGAAGCAGAAAGTCTTATCAGTGTCCAAGTGTCATTGTGTACCCGGTACTGGTCCACGCTTGTCGTGACACAGTACGTCCCTCTGCCCACATATGCTTCCTGGGGTGGAACGTGGCTTTGGGCAATCACCTCCATGGTGCAATTAATGGGCTCCGCACCCTCTGATTCAAACCCGCACACCGGCCGATTAAACGCATTCAAATGCTGGGGACACAACACCACGTGCGCGCCCCTGCTCTGGCATCCATTGAGGTCAGTGCTGGTCATGGCGTGCTCCCACTTTACAACAAATGGTGGGACCCCATGAGGTCGCACGTGCACCCCGTCCCTTAGGACACCAATATTCTCTACTCGGTATACTGCTGCTGGCCGCGGGGACCCGCCGATTACCGACATCCAGAGTACAATCCCCATTACAGTGTGGTTGGACTGGCCACAGTCAACTGGCCTCTGAGGCCAGTCGGAGTTGGCATGGGCTCATTAAATTTTCGTACGGGCTGAGCGCAGTGAGGTGCCGGTTGCTGACCCACGAAGGGACGCGACCTTGCTGTAGGTCCTCCAAATTACTGCACCCTTCGTTCAGCAGCCACGCACCGTACAACACACATGCATCGTTTTTCGCTGCCTGCGCTGAGGCATTCTGATCCTCCCTGATCAAACTATTGAGTTGGAGCAAAGAGTTGGAATAGATGGGTCTTTTTCCGAGTGGCAGGCAGTGACTAGTGGGGTACCGCAGGGATCAGTCCTTGGACCCCAGCTATTCACAATAAACATTAATGACCTAGACGAGGGAACTAGATGTAATATCTCCAAGTTTGCAGATGACACAAAGCTGGGTGGGCGTGTGTGCTGTGAGGGGGATGCCGAGAAACTCCAGTATGATTTGGACAGGTTGGGTGATTGGGCAGATGCATGGCAGATGCAGTATAATGTGGATAAATGCGAGGTTATCCACTTTGGTGGCAAAAACAGGAAGGCAGATTATTATCTGAACGGCAATAGTTTGGGAGAAGGGGAAGTGCAACGAGACCTGGGTGTCCTTGTGCGCCAGTCGCTGAAGGTAAGCATGCAGGTGCAGCAGACGATTAAGAAGGCAAATGGTATGTTGGCCGTCATAGCGAGGGGATTCGAGTACAGGAACAAGGATGTCTTGCTGCAGTTGTATAGGGCCTTGGTGAGACCACACCTTGAGTATTGTGTGCAGTTTTGGTCGCCTTATCTGAGGAAGGATGTTCTTGCCATGGAGGGAGTGCAGCGAAGATTCACCAGACTGATACCTGGGATGGCAGGAATGATGTATGAGGAGAGATTGGGTCGATTGGGCTTATATTCGCTGGAGATTAGAAGAATGAGAGGGGATCTCATTGAAACTTATAAAATTCTAACAGGACTAGACAGACTAGATGCAGGAAGGATGTTCCCGATGGCCATGGAGTCCAGAACCAGGGGTCACAGTCTAAGGATAAGGGGTAAGCCATTTAGGACAGAGATGAGGAGAAATTTCTTCGCCCAGAGAGTGGTGAACCTGTGGAATTCTCTACCACAAAAGGCAGTTGAGGCCAATTCATTAAATATATTCAAGAAGGTGTTAGATATATTTCTTAAGGCTAAAGGGATCAAGGAATATGGGGAGAAAGCAGGGACAGGGTACTGAATTTGGATGATTGCATTGAATGGCGGAGCAGGCTCGAGGGGTTGAATGGCCTACTCCTGCTCCTATCTTCTATGTTTCTATGTTTCTATATTACTGGCTGCCTGCCAGTGAAACCGTTTCAATGTCTCGTACAGATTCTGGACAAACCTGTCCCGGTTTACCTCCCTGACCTGTGCTTCGGTCAGGACCGGCGCCAACACATGGGTTGGGGTGCGCATAATCCTCCCGGTCATAAGCTCGTGTGGGGAGTACCCTGTGATTCTGGAGGGGCTGGCCCGGACACACATTAAGACTAGAGGCAAGACCTCATCCCATCTCTGCGGGAACAGGCTTATCTCCTTCCTCAGTCTTTCTTTCAGTGTCCGGTTCATGCGCTCCACAATCCCCGATGACTGGGGGTTCTGAGCCACTTGCCACTTCCCTTGTATTCTCAAGAGTTTTAAGATGGCCTGCATCACCTGCCCCATGAAATGGCTCCCTTGGTCGGACTCCATGACCTGTGGCAGCCCCCACCGGGAGAACACTTCCCTCACCAGGATTCTAGCTGTTGCTAGTGCCGTGGCTCCTCGGCAGGGGGAGGCTTCCATCCACTTGGAAAACACGTCCACCAGGACTAAACAGTACTTGTTGCCTGCTTTAGTGGTGGGTAGTGGTCCAATGAAATTGACCTGCAGGAACCGCCACGGCCCCTCTACCCTCCTGGTGTGTCTTATGGGGGCTTTCCTGCACTGCGAATCGGGGTTATTGGCTGCACACACCAAACAGTGCGCACAGAAAACTCGGACATCCTCCCTGAGCTGGGGCCACCACCCTGCCTCCTCTACCCTTTGCCAGGTAGTTTCCGGCCTTGGGTGTCCCGCTCCCGGGCCCCCATGGTCCAACTGGAGGAACTCCTCTCAGTGCTGCGCTGGGACTACCGATCCCCTTTGAAAAGCATCCCCTCTTTGATACTAATGTCCGCTGCCCCGAATGGACCTTCTATGGACTCCCCATTCTCTCTCTTTACCAGGACGGCCTTAAGGACAGGATCCTGGGCTTGGACCTTCTTTAAGTCCGGGGCCAAAGCTACCCCCTGTTTGCCTCCCTTGTCCCGGATTGCGGCTATTGAACCTGCTTTGTACGGATGCCAGAATACTTCTTTCTTGGCTCCCTGTTTGGCCAGCTCGTCTGCCTTTTGGTTGCCCTCCCACTTGGGCTCTGTCTTTGAATGGGCTTTAACATTGTGAATATAGTGAACTCCCCAGGTGCCTGTGGCCTCCAAAATTTTACCTAGCAGCGGTGCTGTTGCTAGGGGCTTCCCATCTGCGGACTTGAATCTGTGCCTGGCCCAGATTGCCAAGTAATCCGTGCATGAGTTGCACGTGAACATAGAGTCCGAGCAAATGGTGTAGGGGGTGAGCAACTCGTCGGGGTGAGTGACCACATATGCCACCACCGCCAGCTCGGTGTGCTGAGCACTCAGGGTGTTGGGGAGTTTAATGGCCTTTGCTATTTTAGCCGTAGGGTCATAGATTCCGCACCCAGTGAGAAACTCCCCCTTCACGACTGAACTGGACCCATCTATATAGATGTCCCGGCCCGTCTGGTGTATCCCGGCCCAGAATCCTTCATCTACATCCCACACCCCTTCTACCATACACGTGTGGGCCGTCCCTGGGTAAATCATGTTGGCTGCTAGCTTTGGCTCGTTCAACCCCTGCATTCTCAAGTTCAACTGTGAGAGCAGTAATGTCCAGTGAGCAATGCGGGCACTGCTCACCGTCCCACCTTTGATTCTCCCGTCCAACAGCATCTGAGTGGGTGTGTGGTGGGTCAAGAGAACTATTGGGGATGAACCCGTAAAAAACTGAGAGCATTTTACGGCCCAATGCGTGGCTAGAAGGTGCCTCTCGCAGTTGGAATATCTCCGTTCTACCTCGGTGAGAACCCTAGATGAGTATACCATGGGCCGTAGCTTGCTGTGTCGCTCCTGGAGCAACACTGCGCTCAAGTTATCCCCGCTGGCTGCTACCTCTAAGAAGAATTCTTCCCCATCATTAATGGCTCCCAATGCGGGTGCCGTCTGCAAATCCCCTTTGAGGCGAGTGAACGCTTCCTGGCAGTTCTGATCCCACTCCCACTCGACTCCCTTGCAGAGGAGCCGAAGCAGAGGGGCTGCCGTGGCTGCATAACCCTCTATGAAGTCCTGGCAGTACCCTGTGAGTCCCAGAAAAGACCTTACCCCGGTCACATTCTTGGGAGCTGGTAGCTCCTGTACTGCCTTCCTCCAAGTCTTGTCTATGGCCCTTTCACCAGCCTCTTATGTTCATTAATAAATAGACATTCTTATTATGAACACAGCTAGCTTTTGCTAGACACTTTTATTGAGCACATGTGGACTAGGTACTGTATCTGTAGAGGCTTCCATCTTGACTGCTGCCTTGTGGGTAGCCTAGTGCCTCATGGGTAATGTAGTCTTAATATATATACAGCTGGGTAGTGTAGTCTTATATACAGCTCTACACAGCTCTACGGCTCCACCTAATGTCCACTATAGAATGACATGTTATTGATCATTACATCCCCCTTTCTTTGAGGTTTAACACAATCAATATCAATCAACTTTCAATATAAACATAAACATTTTCAAAACAGTCAACACATTTTCAAAGTTTTACATTGTACTCAAAGATTAAGTCTATCAGGCTTTTTTACTTCACATGTGGATCTTCTCAACACGGGTAAGTCTGATGTGTCTTCATGAGATTGTTCTGGCGGTGAATGACAAGATGCAGCTGCGGCATTGTCATCAATCTGGTCTTGAATAGTCTCTTGTGTTTTTAGGAGGGAACGGCGGTTCCTCCTGAGAATCTGTCCTTCCTCAGTTCTAACAGTGTATGACCTTGGTCCTACTTACTCAAGAACTGTAGCTTTCCTGTTCCATGCATCTGGACCCTCAATCCTGACAACATCATCCCTTGTCAATGGTTTTAGAGTTTTGGATGACTTGTCATAGTATGATTTCTGTTTCAGCTTTAACATTTGAAGTCTCTGTCTCAGTTCCTCACTTTGCTGTTCTTTTGCACAGCAGGGTAGCGTGGTGCGCAACTTGCGACCCATTAGTAGTTCAGCAGGTGAAGAACCACAGTCTAAAGGTGAGGCTCGGTAGCTCAGCAGGGCGAGATAAGGATCAGACTTGCTTTCTGTCGCTTTCTTCAGTAGCTGCTTGAGAACTTGAACACCTTTCTCTGCCTTACCATTTGACTGAGCATACAAAGGACTGGATGTGATGTGCTGAAAGTCATAATGTGCTGCAAACTGTTGCCACTCCTTACAGTTGAAGCACGGACCATTGTCGCTAATGGCAATCCTGGGAATTCCATGTCTGGCGAAGATGGATTTCACATGCATTATGACACTGCTTGCTGTGGTGCTTGAGAGCAGCGCCATCTCAGGATAGTTAGAATAGTAGTCAATCACTATTAGATAGTCTTTACCATTTAAATGAAAGAGGTCCATACCAACCTTTTGCCATGGTGCTGTTGGTATGTGAGCTACTGTCATTGGTTCCTTTGCTTGTTTGTTTTGGTGTTTCTGACATGTCTCACATTTGCCTATCATGTTCTCAATGTCCTTATTTATGCCAGGCCAATAAACAGTGTCTCTTGCCCTCCTTTTGCATTTTTCAATTCCGAGGTGTCCCTCATGAATCCTTTTGAACATGTCTTGATGTAAAGCCTGTGGAATGACTATTCTGTTCTGTTTTAGTAATAGTCCGCTTGCAACACTCAATTCTGACCTTATGTGAAAATATTTTGGACAGGAACCTTTTGGCCAACCATGATGAATGTTCTCTATTACTGTTTGTAATACTGTATCTTTTACTGTTTCTTCTGCTATTTGCTTTGATTTTGTGTCTGACATGGGCAGCGCAGCAGTGACCATCCTCACATGAACATCCACGTCTTCTTCAGTAGAGCTCACATGACTCATTGTGGGTGCTCGGGATAGTGCATCTGCTAACACTATGTATTTGCCTGGTGTGTAGATCAGTTCAAAGTCATATCTTTGCAGCTTCATCATGAGTCGTTGAATCCTTGGAGACATCTCATTGAGGTTTTTTTTTATGATGGCAACCAGAGGGCTGTGGTCTGTCTCAACTGTGAAGGTGGGAAGTCCATATATGTAGCCATGAAACTTTTCTAGTCCAACTACCAAGCCTAGACATTCCTTTTCAATCTGGGCGTATCGACACTCAGTATCAGTCATGGACCTGGAGGCATAGGCAACAGGCTTCCAATCTTCACCCTCTGCTTGTAGCAAGACCGCACCTAGGCCATCTTTTGATGCATCCGTTGACACTTTGATTCTTTTGGTTGGGTCAAAGAAGGTGAGTACAGGTGTGGTTGTCAGCACTGTTTTGAGGTTTATCCACTCTTGTTCATGTCTTTCTGTCCATGCGAACTCATTTGTTTTATGTAGCAGGTCTCGCAGACAGGCTGTCTTGGCTGACAAGTTAGGAATGAACTTTCCAATGAAGTTTATCATCCCCATGATGCGTAGCACTCCTTTTTTGTCAGTGGGTCGGGGCATTTTGAGTATGGCGTTTACTTTTTCCATATCTGGCTCTATTCCTTTACCAGATAGATTATCTCCTAGGAAAGTGACTTCCTGGATGCCAAACTGACACTTGGCTTTGTTGAGCTTCAGTCCATTCCGGCGTATGCTCTGTAGCACTTTAGTCAGTCTCTCATTGTGTTCTTTCAGTGTGGAGCCCCAGATGATGATGTCATCAACATAGACCCGAACTCCTTCCAGACCTTCAATTATGTGTTCCATCGCTCTATGAAAGATTTCAGATGCAGATATTATCCCGAAAGGCATTCTGAGGAAACAATACCTGCCAAATGGTGTGTTGAAGGTACAGTATTTGGTGCTCTCTTCATCCAGTTTTAGTTGCCAAAATCCTTGTGAGGCATCGAGCTTTGTAAAGTATCTGGCACCTGACATTTCACTGGTGATTTCTTCTCGCTTGGGAATCTGGTAGTGTTCACGTTTTATGTTTGCATTTAAGTCCTTTGGATCCATGCATATTCTTAGATCATTGTTCTTTTTCTTTACACATACCATGGAGTTAACCCAGTCTGTTGGCTCTTCGACTTTCCTGATGACTCCTAGTGTGGTCATTCTGTCCAGTTCATTCTTGAGCCGGTCACGCAGGGGTGCTGGAACTCTTCGTGGAGCATGTACCACTGGCTGAGCATCCTCCTTTAGTTGGATCTTGTAAGTGAATGGTAGAACTCCAAATCCTTTGAACACATCCTGGAAATTATCCACTACAGAATCCACCGAGTCATCTGGTCTGCTTATGGCACAGTTTATACGGTAGACTCTCTTGACCAGTTCTAAGTCCTCACAAGCTTTGTCACCCAGTAGTGAATCAAGTCGTTCAGCCACAACAGAAAACATGAGATGATGCACTTTGTCTTTGACTGTCACTTTAAGTCTGCATACACCTAAGCTATCTATTTTCTGTCCATTATAGTCCTTCAGTAGTACTGACTTTTTCTGTATTTTGGGCTTTTCTTTCATATTGTTAATGTCACTCATACTGATTAAGTTTGCTTTTGCCCCAGTGTCTAGTTTCAAGGTAACTAATGCTCCATTTACCTGAAGTGGGATCATCCATTTGTCCTCTTTTACTGCATTAACTTTATGTTCAGCATTGTCCATTTCTGAGGGCTGGACATTTTCTGTATCCTTTTTGATATTGTCACATGACAGCATTCCTACAAAAAATGTCTCACTTAAATCAGTGTCCTCAATTACATTAACTCGTTGCCCTTTCTTCGTTTTTACTTTTGAAAAGCATTGTTTGGCAAAGTGATTCTTTCCATTACACTTTGTGCACATTTTTCCAAACACTGGGCATTGTCTTAACTGGTGTTTGTAACCACAGCGTTTACAATTAAAAATTTCATCCTCCGATTGCTTTTCATTTCTGTTCTGCCCACGTTTCTTCCCCTTGTAGGACACAGCACCGACAGCAGCATTATCACTCATTACAATCGCATCATTATTGATTTCACTGAAAGTCTTCGTGTGCTTTCGAGCTAGCTCGCTGGCTTGGCATATTTTCACCGCATTTTCCAAATTTAGTTCGGTTTCTCTCAACAGATGTTCCCTGACTTTTTTATCATGAATACCAAACACAATCTGGTCACGAATCATGGATGCTTTGAGCTCAGAGAAATTACATGTCTGTGCTTTCAGTTTCAGATCAGTTATAAAGCTATCAAAAGTCTCATTTTGCTGCTGTGCCCGAGAACAGAAGATGTATCTTTCATAGGTCTCATTTTTTTTGGGAGAGCAATGTGCATCAATTTTTTTTAGCACATATTCTAATTTTTCTCTGTTCTCCTCAGGATTAAATACAAATGTATTAAATACCTCTATCGCCTGTGGGCCTGCAACCGTAAGCAGCAATGCTATCTTCCTTGCGTCTGGCTTCGTACCAAATCCGATGGCTGCAATGTAGAGTTTGAATTGTTGTTTAAGAGTCTGCCAATTGTAGTCGATGTTTCCTGTGAGTTTCAAACGCTCTGGTGGCTTCAAATTCTCCATGTCGCTTTTCACAATTTTCAGCAGATCTTCATCACCCTGGTACCATCTTATGTTCATTAATAAATAGACATTCTTATTATGAACACAGCTTGCTTTTGCTAGACACTTTTATTGAGCACATGTGGACTAGGTACTGTATCTGTAGAGGCTTCCATCTTGACTGCTGCCTTGTGGGTAGCCTAGTGCCTCATGGGTAATGTAGTCTTAATATACCTACAGCTGGGTAGTGTAGCTATATACAGCTCTACACAGCTCTACAGCTCCACCTAGTGTCCACTATAGAATGACATGTTATTGATCATTACACAGCCCTTGCGGTCAGCCCAAGGAAATTGACTTCCTCCTGGCCGATCTGGGCTTTCTTGGGGTTGACCTTGAACCCTGCCTCCTGCAACAGCTTTAGCAGCTCGTCCAGCAGTGGCCCGTGGTTCTCCCCCTCTGCGGAGAACAAAAGCAGGTCGTCCGCGTACTGGATTAACTGGTGTGGTTGGCTGAAGCCTTTTAATGCGTCCGCCATGCATTGGTGGAATATGATGGGGCTATTGTGGAACCCCCGGGGAAGGCATGTCCATGTATACAGCTGCCCTTTAAAAGTGAATGCAAACTTGTATTGGTCTTCCCGTCTGAGGGGAATCGACCAAAACCCGTTGGAGATATCCAGCACCCATGAATGTGGTTGCGGTGGCTGGAATGCTCCCTATCAAATCAGTGACAGCTGTGACTGTGGGCGCGCAAGCTGGGATGTTCTTATTAAGGACCTGATAGTCCACGGTGGCTCTCCATGACTGGTCGGGTTTCTTCAGCGGCCAGAGTGGTGATTTCATGTGGGTGGCTATTAGTCTCAACACCCCCTGTTTTACCAGGGATCCCAGTGCCGTCTCCCAGTCGGCTTCTGCCTCCCGGGGGAAACTATGCTGCTTTTGTGGCCATGACATGGGGTCCCTTTGCACCCGGACCTCTACCCCGGCCACACTGCCACAATCATGTTTATGGATCATGTCCATTGTGCCCACTAAGGTGCACAATGGACATGATCTTCACGCACGTCAATTACAAGAGAAATGCCGGGAACAGCACCAACCGCCTTCTTTGACCTCACAAAGGCCTTCGACACTGTCAACCGTGAGGGATTATGGAGTGTCCTCCTCAAATTCAGCTGCCCTCAAAAGTTTGTCAGCATCCTTCGCCTGCTTCAGGACGACATGCAAGCCGTGATCCTGACCAATGGTTCCACCACAGACCCAATTCATGTACGAACCAGGGACAAGCAAGGCTGTGTCATCGCACCAATGCTCTTCTCGATCTTCCTTGCTGCAATGCTTCATCTCACCCTCAGTAAGCTCCCCGCTGGAGTGGAGCTAATTTACAGAACAAACGGGAAACTGTTCAACCTCCGTCGCCTCCAGTCCAGATCCAAGGTCGTCCCATCCTCTGTCGTCGAAATACAGTATACAGACGACGCTTGCGTCTGCGCTCACTCGGAGGTCGAACTCCAAACCATCGTCAACACCTTCACCGAAGCGTAGGAGAGCATGGGCCTTACACTAAACATCTGTAAGACAAAGGTCCTCTACCAACCTGCCCCCGCCACTCAGTACTGCCCCTCGATTATCAAAATCCACGACAAGGCCTTGGACAACGTGAACCACTTTCCATACCTCGGGAGCCTACTGTCAACAAGGGCAGACGTCGACGACGAAGTCCAACACCGCCTTCAGTGTGCCAGTGCAGCCTTCGGTCGCCTGAGGAAGAGAGTGTTTGAAGACCAGGACCTCAAACCCTGCACTAAGCTCATGGTCTACAGAGCAGCAATGATACCCGCCCTGCTGTATGCCTCAGAGACATGGACCATGTACAGCAGGCACCTCAAAACACTGGAGAGGTACCACCAACGCTGCCTCTGCAAGATCCTGCAAATCCATTGGCAGGATAGGCACACCAACGTCAGTGTTCTTGCTCAGGCCAACATCCCCAGCATCGAAGCTTTGACCACGCTCGATCAGCTCCGATGGACTGGTCACATTGTCCGCATGCCCGATACGAGACTCCCAAAACAAGCGCTCTACTCGGAGCTCTGGCACGGCAAGAGAGCCACAGGTGGGCAGAGGAAACACTTCAAGGACACCCTCAAAGCCTCCTTGAAAAAGTGTAACATCCCCACCGACACCTGGGAATCCCTGGCCCAAGACCGCACAAAGTGGAGAAGCATCCGGGAAGGCGCCGAACACCTCGAGTCTCTTCGCCAGGAGCAAGTGGAAGCCAAGCGCAGGCTGCGGAAGGAGCGCATGTCAACCCAAGCACCCCACCCACCCGCCCCTTCAACCACCGTCTGCCCCACCTGTGACAGAGACTGTAGGTCCCGCATTGGACTCATCAGTCACCTGCGAACTCATTTTTAATGTGGAAGCAAGTCATCCTCGTTTCCGAGGGACTGCCTAAGAAGAAGAAGACAATCGTGTTTATGGGTGGTGAATGCGGTGAGGTTGTCCCGTACATTCGCCTGGTACTGGGCTGGAGCACTACTAACCAACTGTTCCAGGTCGTACCTCCCTTTGGGTTTCATGGTGCATACACTACCCCCTTCTCCCTTATCTTTGGGGATCATTATCACCTCCTCTGTCTTGTCCAAGACCACTGCCCCCCACAGGCAGTGATTCCTCAGGTCCACAATGACCCGGTTGGCTAACATGAAATCAGCCTCGTGGACTCCCCACCCGGTTTGCTCCCATTTCATTAGCATGCACTTCCACGTGGTGCGGAGGGACCCTAGCTCTATTGGACATTGACCCCGCCTGCTTGTTCCCTGTGAATCCCATTAGACCTTGTTAGACCAGGGTGAATTGGTCGGGTCCTTCGAATGGACCACCGTGCTGGAAGCTCCGGTGGCCACCAAATATCTCCCCTACACTGTCTCCACACCCATCTCAACACAGGGCCTGTCCCACTCATCATAAGTGAGCGGACAAAGGTATTCAGGCTGGGCGCGTTCTAGTGAGGGTGAAGGCGGACATGCGGGTGCGGTCGGCATTATGTTGCTCACGGCAGCGTCTAGCCTTCCTTTGTTCTTCCCCAGCACCGTGCGAAGGGCGGCCACCAGAACATCAAACGGTTCACTGGTCGCCTCCTTCGCCTCGGTGACCTGGGGTTTTCGCACGGGAGGACACCCTCAGTGTGACCCCCCCCTTTTGTGCTGGGCAATCCCACCTCCAGTGTCCCATCTTCCCACACTTGAAACAAGTCTTAGACTCATCGGTGTTACCCCCTTCCTGACGCCATTCCTTCCTATCCCCCTTACTGGCCTTCATCTTATGCACCCTCCCCTTGTGTTTGACCTCCTCCCTGCAACTGGCCTTAAAAGCTAAGCCTAATTTCTGGAGCACGCCTGCCCCGTGTTCGCGAGGTCCTCGGAGTCAAACCATGCTTCCGCCATGGCTTTAATCCATGGCAGGCTGTTTGCTACCAGGGTCCTGAGCCAGTGATTCCTGGGGACCCCTATCAGTTGTGCGTCGTCTGGCGCACCTCCAGTTGCTTTTGTGTACACCGGCCATAGCCTGTCCGCAAATGCAGCCGGTGCCTCGCCGGCCAACTGTATAGTCCGTTCCACTTGTGAGAACGGACTACCCTGGGTGTGCCCCATGGCTCTCAGGATCTCCTCTTTAAACCCCTCTCTGTGGTGCCTTGCCCCGTTTTTGTGGCTGCGGACAGGCTCTGATACAGTTTCCCATCAAGGGAGAGCAGCATCAGCCTGTGGGTATCACCCTCGCTACACCCATTGATCCCCCCTACCTGCTCAACCTCCATAAAGTGAACTGAGGGGTCCCCGTCCTGTTTTAGTTTGGACAACTCTGCTACCATGGCTTGCAACTGCGGGTGGTGAATGGGACCACGTAATCGCTCTGCAGCGGGCCCTGGTCACCGTTTGGTGTGGGTGGACCGTACTTTTGCTGCCGCAGAGGATAGATTGGTCTCGGTGGCACTTCCGGCGCCGGTGGGATTTTCTGTCCTGAGCCTTATCCTTTGCTTCCTGACCCTCCTCGTCCCACTCCACCCGGGTTTCCCCTGGTGCCATTAAACAGACCATGGGCTGGATTTTGCCATTGGGGTCGGGCTGTGGCGTGTCAGGTGGTTTTCGTGTCAGGACCATGACTCCGATGTGAAGTGGGAAAAAAGTGCGATTTTCCCCTAATTCGGCACTTGATTTCCAGTGTGTGGGAACCTCTGGCCCAATTAGTCGTTCCATCCTGAAAGTCGCCTCCGATGACGTCATCAGTGCTGCTGGATTTAAGGCCTGCAAGCAGCCTTGCTTCTTCTGGAGACTGGAAACGCTTTGGACATTGTATGAAAGACTTCATTTACCGACCATGTCCACCAGCAAGCAAAAGTGTGCACCTCAATTTGATGAGCCCTCCCTCCAAGCTCTGATGCATTGAGCAAGATCTAATAAGGAGGTGCGCTTCCCTTCCTCAGGGAGAAAAAAGCCACCCCAGCAGACTAAAGCTGTGTGGCTGCAAGTGGCCCAGGAGGTCAACTCCATCTCTATGTGTTGCAGAACCTGGCTGCAGTGCAGGAAGAGGTTTCATGACCTTCTCCGCACAGGAAAAGTGAGTGTGACTTTCCCATCACCCTCAATCTGATCCCCATCACCTCTCCTCACCAGCACTCTGCTTTGCCAACCTCTTCCTCCACATCCCACTTGACACTTACATCCCTGCACCCTTACCCATTCCCTCTCTCTCTATGGTCACATTCACTTAACTATTCGACCATGCAGCCCTCACATTCTCTATCACTGTGACGCAATGACAACTTACAACACACAGGGAGGGCCCTTTTTCTCCTTCTAAGCATCTATGCTATGGATTCTCTACACTCACTCCTTCATTCTCACTCAAACACCACTTGTGTCCCTCATTGCAGGAAAAGAGAGCCCACAATAAGAGGGAAAGAGCGAGGACAGGAGGAGGGCCACCCTCAGTAGCCCAGCTCACCGCCTCGGAGGAGGCAGCCTTGGAAATTACCGGGATCGAGGAGGGTTCCCAAGTGGGGGACGGACAGGCAGGCACATCACAGCAAGCTGGTGACAGAATAGCTTGGCATCTCTCTCATTGACATTGCATGAGTCACTGATAATGAATCTGATGCTCTAACAGATTGACTTATGATCATCTGCACTATTCAATGTGCATGTAACCTTGACCTCACATCTCTAACTCTTTCCTTTACTCCCCCACAGGACCATCGACATCCCCCGTCCCCACTGTTGTAGGGGGTTTGCACAGGCGTGTTTGGTCAGCCAGCTTTGCCTCTGACTACCTTCTTTGAGCGGTTCAAATCGCTCGCCCCCTGGGTTCTGGACACCGTACTTAGATACAGGCAGCGATACAGAAAATCGAGTAGACAAGTGGTTTGGTGTAAAAGAACCAAGGCGGGGTTAAAGCACCGGTGGTGGCTGCTACTCTCCCCTGGCCAGTCAGAAGAGACCGCATTGCCTCCAATAGTGACTCGACCAAGGCGGGAGGAATTCCTGTCTCTACCTTTTGGACTGGGGCTGTGGGATTCTTTCCCTTGTTGTCTTTCCAGGGATTCTTACAGTCTTTTCTCCAGTGACCGTCTTTCCCGCACCCATAGCAATTGAGCTTGGCATTGGAAGGGTGATTCCCTTCCTGATGCCATTCCTTTCTACTCTGCACTCTGGGTTTTACCTCATGCACCTTCCCTTTAAGTGGGTGTGCATCGGTTCCCCTGCCGTTTTTGTAAGGTAGGGTTAGCTGCCTGATCACCGTAAATTCGGTGGTCTGGGGATTTCTGGGGTCAAACCAGACCTCTGCCTTGGCCCGGACCTGTGGTAGGCTGTTCACCACCAGGCAACGGAGCCAGTGGGTCAATTGATCCCGGGTCAAGAGTGTCTGATCAGGCGTTCCCGGACAGGCGCTCCTGTAAACCGGCCACAACCTGTCCGCGAAAGCCTGCGGGGCCTCCCCTGCGAGCTGCATGGTCTTCTCCACGCAGGAGAAAGGACTGCCCTCGTTCATCCCCATGGCCTCCAGAACTTCGTCTCTGAGCTCCTCATACCCACTCTGCCCCCTCTTACACTCATCAGAGAGGGATTGGAGGAGCCTACTGTCCAGGGAAAATAGCAACATTTTGGCCTGCTCGGCATCATCGCACTCGTTGATGCCGCCGCCTGTTCTATTTCCCTGAAGTGGACCGAGGGGGTCCCCTGTCTCGGTGAGCTTTGGAATATGGCTCACCATGGCCCTAAGCTGTTGGGCGCTATGTGGTAACACAAACTGGTTTTGGAGGGGTCCGTCACTGTCGCCATCAACGGGCGGGCCGAACCTCCGATGCCGGGTGGGGCACATTGGTCCCGGCTCCGACCTTTCTAACGGGGGTTGCTCTACCTCCGCTTCTACTTCTGTTTCCACCCCCCTTTGCTGCCAGGCCTCGCTAAAGCTTGGCGTTATGGGTGGTGGCCGTGAAACCTTCGTTTCCCCAACTGGTTCTTGTGGAACCGTTCTCCCCTGATTCCCCATGAAATCTGCCTGACCTGCCTTTGGGCTTATGAGGCACACCATGCCTTTTGCCCTTACTAGGGCCATACTTAGACTTTCAATTTCCTCTCTGCAGGGGCCATGATATGCTTCCTCAAAACCCTGATCATATGCTAACTTGTAAGCTGCTTTAACTTCCCTGCTCTCTCACTTGCTGTGCGAGACGGGCATTTTTCTCCCGCAACCTCACTTCGTTACTCTTGGCCTCGGTGACCTGGCACTCCAGGTACTCTAACTTGGCCTGGTGTTTCCCCATTAATTGCACCCTTTCCTGATTTAAAGCCTGGAGCGCTACCAATAATTTCTCCCCTGCTAGGGCCTTATCCTGAATCTCCAGGGCTGACTCTTTGATCTTGGCTGCCTGTGCTGCAACAACTCCGTCCAAAAGCTGGACCTGCTTTTTGTAGCACATCAGCCAGACTGCCTTTTCTATGGATTTCTTATGCTCTTTCCCCTCTGTCCACTTGGCTGCGGCATCTACCGGACGCCCAGCCCTTAACAGAGTGGTGATCCACCTTTTGGTGATATTCACCTTCTTAAACACATAATCTGAAATCCTTTCCTCCATCACGGTTTGCTCATCCAAACCATTGTCTACTGTATCGCAACCCTATTGCCAGTGTCCTGCCGCGGTTGCCATTTCTGTAGGGGGTTTGCACAGGCATGTTTGGTCAGTCAGCTTTGCCTCTGACCACCTTCTTTGAGCGGTTCGAATCGCTCGCCCCCTGGGTTCTGGACACCGGACTTAGATACAGGCAGCGATAAAGAAAATCGAGTAGACAAGTGATTTGGTGTAAATGAACCAAGATTTTATTGAACTGAAAAATTATAACGATCTTACACGAGAAAATTACTGGTACAGCACACTACAGATATAAAATGCTTATACTTAAAGGGAATGGGGAACACACGGCACAATCGAGGGAAAACAACTATATTAGCAATCCCCTTAATTCCCACCCCCTATACCTAATTAGATGAGACTATCAGGGGCCAGAACTTCATGCTCACCAATCCAAGAACTTGTTACATTTAAAAAAAGCAGTTGAAGGTTTTGGGTTCACAATTTGTGCACTCTGTGGCCTGCCGATGTCACGTGGTTCCAGCGCGCTGCAAGGGTGCCGTCCAAGTAAAATACCCCAATATTAAAGTCTCTGCCTGGGTATTTTACCTCACAGGACGGGCTCTTCTTCAGTTGATGTTCTTCCTTGGTTGATCCTGTTGGGTTGAATGAGCTGGACTGAGGGCCCGTTTATTCAAAGCCCCACGCAGTCTTCTTCATACAACCCGTCCTGGTTGTAATCTGGCAGCGAGTTGAAAGGCAGGAGGCAGGAGGGAAGAGGCAAGAGAGAGAGTGGCTTCCTGATGGGCCCATAGTTATACCCCCATCAGGATCCCTTATCTGCTCGGCAAATCAGTTCAGTCCTTTGTCTGATTTGGGTGAGCTCATTTAAATGTTTAAAAACATTTATAAAAATGACCTGTAGAGTGATAGTCGTTATATCTAAAGTAACCTCGAAACCCTGGCCATTGTTAAAGACAAGTTGTGAATTGCTCCCATTCAGGCTTAATGTCTCTGGTGAGCGGTTCCCGATTTAAAATGCAGAAAGCCTAATGGCTTGATGGAGCCCATTCCAACTTAATGACTGGAATGTACAGTCTTTTGTTCATTTTATCAGTCCTTACAAAGTCTTTGATTAGTTTAAAACTTGAACTCCTTGACCTGCTTGTTTTGCAGAACCTTGTTTTAAAATCCCATATGGCCTGGTCACGAGGTTTACAGCAGCCATTTTGGGTACCCTGGTTTTAAAATCAAGTCCATCCAGGGTCCCTTTTGATTAATAACTTCGGGGAATGTTGGAATTTTGAGAACCTTACACTGTCCAGGAGGACGAGCCTGAGCTTCCAAACTCCTCAGAGGAAGCTGCAGCCTCTGTGGGCGCTGCGTCAGCAGAATTAAGCACATCACCAGCGCAGACACGAACACCTCGGTGGGACCTTCGGGACATAGAGTAGAGTTGTCACTTGGTGTATCACAGCTCACAAGTGAGCATCAGCAGAAGGTAGAGACAGGGACAGCAGTGGAGAGTCCTCTTCAGAGGGCACAGGACGCTGCCAGCTCGGCTCTACTGCATGTCGACCCTGTGCCTCCGGTCCATCCAGAAGGAGAGCGGTGCTGAAACTCCAGGAACAGGTGCAGGAGTCTCTGGCAGGTTTTGTCTCCAGGGTCGCTGTGAGTGTGGAGCGAATGGAGGAGTCCATCGCTAACATGAGTAGAGCCTTTGTCGAGGCGTTGGCACATGAAAGCATCACCACGGAAAGGATGGCAACCTCCATGGAAAGGATGGCTACCTCCATGGTAAGGCTGGCTACCGTAGAGGAGAGGATGGCTACGGTAGAGGAGAGTATGGCTATGTCCATGGAGGAGCTTAGTCACCAGGATATTGAAAACATTGTTGGGGCTGCCACGGAACACGAATGGAGGCCGAACCGATCTGAGGAACACATGGCTTTTATTACATTCTCTTGAGAGATGGCTGCCCCAGCTCTTCTCTCTGCTAAACCCGAAAACAGAATGAGGGCGACGCCCGCGCTTTTGTGTACACACTGAGGGCGACGCCCGCTCCTTTGTCATGCCTTAAAGGCAGCATGCTTCTTAAAGGCAAGGTGCCCGATTTATTGTCCACGGACGGAAAAGTGGATTGCGCCCGTTTAGGTGGCGATCCGCCACACAGCTCCCCCCAGAATCTGCTTAGGAGGTGTGGACGAGATGGTGCGGCAGTCTGATGGGCTGGCCGGAGCGGCTCTTGTAGGACGCCGGTGGACGTGGAACGGCCGGGCGTGGAGCAGCCGGGTGTACTGGCTTGAGGGCAGGTCGGCCGCGCGGCGGTGGACGAGCTACTGGGACCTGCTCACCGGGCTCCGAGTGTGCTGGCTTGAGTCGGTCAACCGACACTTTTTCAGTCCTGTCGCCCACTTGTAGGGCGAAAAATTTGTCCCCAGCCTGTAGCACTTTGTAGGGCCCGTCGTACGGGGGTTGAAGGGGTCCGCGGTGGGCGTCGTGCCGGACGAAAACAAACCGTGCCTGGTGCAGGCTTAGCGGGACGTGTGAGGTGGATTCGCCGTGCCGGGCAATGGGCACCGGGGCGAACTGTAGCGCCGGTGAGGCGAAGTCGTGGCGTTGCTGGTCGGCTGACCAGGGTGTCGTGGCGGTGGGCAGGAACTCGCCGGGTACGCGAAGCGGCTGGCCGTACACGAACTCTGCTGCCGATGCGTGGAGGTCTTCTTTAACCACGCAGCGCAGGCCGAGGAGGACCCACAGGAGTCAGTCGGTCCAGGCGCCGTCCTGGAGGCTGGCTCGAAGAGATGCCTTCAAGGATCTGTGGAACCGCTCACACAGTCTGTTGGCTTGGGGGTGGTACGCTGTGGTGCGGTGAATGGTCACCCCGAGATTGCGTGCGATGGCGGTCCAGAGTTCAGAGGTAAATTGCGGACCTCTGTCCGACGTCATGTCGGAGGGGACGCCGAACCGTGCGACCCAGGTGCTGACGAAGGCTCTGGCGATGTCGGCGGTGGTGGTAGATGTCAGTGGAATTGCCTCGGGCCAGCGCGTGGTGCGGTCGACAATCATCAGCAAGCGCGTGTGGCCTTGCGACGGCGGCAGGGGCCCAACGATGTCCACGTGGATGTGGTCGAATCTACGTGAAGGGACGGTGAACTCCTCGAGGGGTGCTTTCGTGTGTTGCTGCACCTTGGCCCGTTGGCAGGCTAGGCAGGAGTTGGCCCAAGTACGCACATCCTTGCGAAGGCTGCGCCAGGCAAAGCGGTTGGCTACCAATTTGATGGATGCGCAGGCGCCGGGGTGGGAGAGGTTGTGGAGAATCTCGAATACCCGGCGGCGCCAGGACGCTGGGACGACGGGCCGAGGTTGAGATAGGGATATGTCGCACTTGACCGTGACTGCGGTCGGGCCGCAGACGACGTCGGCCAGGCGTAGCCCTGGTAGGTTGGTAGGTGCGGAGAGCAGATCAGGGTCCATGAGCTGGTCTGCTGCGAGTTGAGCGTAGTCGACTGCCAGGTATGCGGCGTGGATGGCGGGGTGGGAGAGGCAGTCGGCTACCACGTTGTCTCGGCCGGAGACGTGTTGGATGTCCGTGGTGAACTCGGACACTGCCGCGAGCTGGCGCTGCTGCCTGGCGGACCAGGGGTCGGTTGTCTTTGCCATTGCGAATGTCAGGGGTTTGTGGTCGACAAACGCAGTGAAGGGGTGGCCCTCCAGCAAAAGCCGAAAATGGTGGACCGCCAGGTACAGCGCGAGGAGCTCGCGGTCGAAGGTGCTGTACTTGACCTCCGGGGGGTGTAGTTGGTGGCTGAAGAAGGCAAGTGGTTGCCAGGCGCCGTCGACCCACTGCTCGTACACGGCGCCGACCGCGTGGTCGGAGGCATCCGTGGTGAGCGCTACTCTGGCATTGGGCCGTGGGTGCGCGAGCAGGGTGGCGTCGGCGAGCGCGGTCTTGGTGGAGTTGAAGGCGGCTGATACGTCTGCCGTCCATTCGAACGCCATCTTGCCGCTCCTGCCCCGGAGGGCTTCATACAGGGTCCTCATGAGAGACGCCGCTTTGGGGATGAAGCGGTTGTAGAAATTCACCATCCCGAGGAACTCCTGGAGTCCTTTGATGGTGGTGGGGCGGGGAAATTGCTGGACGGCCTGCACCTTGGTGGGCAGGGGAATGGCCCCAGCATGGGTGATGTGGTGGCCGAGGAAGTCGATCTTGTCCAGGCCGAACTGGCACTTGGCTGGGCTGAGGATGAGCCCGTGGTCGCTGAGGCGCCTGAACAGGATGCGAAGGTGTTCGAGGTATTCCTGCTTGGAGGAACTGGCTACCAGGATGTCGTCCAGGTAGATGAACAGGAACTTCAGGTCCCGAAGGACCGAGTCCATGAGCTGTTGGAATGCCTGGGCCGCGTTTTTGAGGCTGAAGGGCATCCGCAGGAACTCGAAAAGCCCGAAGGGGGTGATTACGGCCGTCTTGGGGACGTCCGCGGGGTGGACGGGGACTTGGTGGTAGCCGCGCACCAGGTCAACTTTGGAAAAGACTGAGCGGCCGGCCAGTCTAGCC
The DNA here is from genome assembly GCF_052327205.1 of Somniosus microcephalus. Lineage (NCBI taxonomy): Eukaryota > Metazoa > Chordata > Chondrichthyes > Squaliformes > Somniosidae > Somniosus > Somniosus microcephalus. The sequence goes on from NC_140988.1 coordinate 323,877,016, forward strand.
GAGAAGTCCTGAATGTGTGGCACGGGGCACCGATCAGGGGTGGTGGCGTCGTTGAGGCGGCGGTAATCCCCGCAGGGACGCCAACCCCCGCCTGGTTTGGGGGCGATGTGGAGTGGGGAGGCCCAGGGACTGTCGGAGCGGCGGATGATGCTGAGCTGTTCCATAGTGGCAAACTCGGTCCGCGCGATCTCCAGTTTGGCCGGGTCCAGCCTGCGGGCGTGGGCGTACACTGGGGGGCCTGTGGTGGGGATGAAATGTTCCACTCCGTGTTTGGTGACCTCCGCAGAGAAGGTCGGGTTGGTGAGGGCCGGGAATTCGGCCAGGAGTGCCGAGTAGTCATCCGTGGCCCGGGCGTGGCGCTGTGACGCCATGTCGGCGGGTTGACGGGGGGCCATGGCGCCCAGGATGGGGGACATGGTGTTCATGTCCACGAGGCGGTGTCGAGGGATGTCTACCAGTAGGCCGTGGGCGCACAGGAAGTCTGCACCGATGAGAGGGGAGAGTACCTTGGCAGTGATGAACTCCCATCGGTAGCGGTGACCAGCGAGGTCGAGGGTGACTGTGCGGGTGCCGTACGTCCGGATGTCCGAGCCGTTAGCGGCAGCCAGCGCCTGTCCTCGTTCGCCCTTTTGGATGTCGAGGGCGGAGGCCGGGATGATGCTGTGCTGAGCTCCAGTGTCGCACAGGAACCGGCGGCCGGTTTTGTCATCCGTGACATACAGCAGGGAGCCCGCGTGGCCCACGGCCATCGCGGGGGCTGGTACGGGGGCGGACTTGAAGGAGCAGGGAGGTGTGCACCGTTGTGCCCTGGCGCCGAACCGTGCGTGGTAGTAACAGTAGCCCGGGTTTGTGGGGCGCGAAGGCCCCGTGGGCCCCGTGGCTGGGCCTTGTGGCCGCGTGGTGGCCAGTGAGGGGCGCGCCCAGGCTGTGGCTGCCAGGTCCGGAGCGACGTCGCGGCTGGAGTGAGCGGACAGCAGCTTGTCGGCCTCGTCGGCCAGGGCTCCTAGGTCCGTGAGGCCGGACGCCACGATCGCTGGGCGGATGCTGGGAGGTAGCTGGCGGATGAACAGCATGCGGAAGAGGGACCCGGGTGGGCTCTCGTCGGTGAGTGAGAGCATGTGGGAGAGGAGGTCTGATGGTGAGGCGTCACCGAGGCCTGGAAGGTCGAGGAGGCGGCAGTTTCGCTGGTATGTCGAGGTCGTAAATTTTTTAAGGAGCGCGGCCTTAAGATGTGCATACTTGCCCTCCTCTGGTGAGTTCTGCAGCGCTATCCAGACCTTCGTGACTGTGGAGCTACCGAGTGATGCGACGATGTAATCATACTTCGTCCCATCTGTGGTGATGTGTCGCAGCCGGAATCGGGACTCAGCTTGGAGGAACCAGGCTTCGGGCTGGTTTTCCCAAAACTCCGGCAGTTTCACGGAAACTGCGTTCGTGTCCACCATTGCAGTGCTCGGAATACGTTCTGAGCGTCGGGGTCACCAATGTTGGGGCTGCCGCGGAACACGAATGGAGGCCGAACCGATCTGAGGAACACATGGCTTTTATTACATTCTCTTGAGAGATGGCTGCCCCAGCTCTTCTCTCTGCTAAACCTGAAAACAGAATGAGGGCGACGCTCGTGCTTTTGTGTACACACTGAGGGCGACACCCGCTCCTTTGTCATGCCTTAAAGGCAGCATGCTTCTTAAAGGCAAGGTGCCCGATTTATTGTCCACGGACGGAAAAGTGGATTGCGCCCGTTTAGGTGGCGATCCGCCACACAATGGTAATTGTTCAGAATACACTGACATCTCTTGAGGAGCAATGGTCAGCTATTGAGCAAACAAACCAAACCTTCATGCAAGTCCTCTGGAGTAGGACTTCCAGTGCAGAAACGGGTCCTCATGGTCCCCCTGCAGTGCAGCAAGGTGCTGTCCAGCCACTTGCTAGCTCTGAAGTGGGGCTGACCCATGAGAGGGATGTTGGTGGCATACAACAAGGAAGTGGGGGCTCCTCTCCAAGCGCTCAGACGACCATGCCACTGCAGAGCCCTCGGTCAGAGCACCACCAGAGTCCCCACCCAACTGAGATCGGTGTCTCAACCTCTGCACAGCTGCAGGAGCAGCAGACTGTTGCTGAGCCCTCACAGGCTCACAGCTCCAGAGGACGCCAGCCAAAGCTGTTGTAAGGTTCTCAAAATTTCGGCAGCCCCCGAAGATTATTTGATTAAAGAGAACCTGGTTGGAATGTACTTTAAAAACCCAGGACATCAAAGATGGCTGTAGCCGGCCTCGTGGCAAAAGAGAAAGACAGCCTGTATGAATATGAAAGAAGGATCTCCCAGCACTGGCTGACGTAAGGATTGAAAAAACCCAGCTTCTGAGTACTTAAGTACTTGAAGCTGTCAATCAACTGCGGTTAGGAAGTTTCAACATGGAACAAAGGATTCTGTTTACCCAAGCCCTCAGCAGTGTTGACTCAAGGGCTTAAGTGGTTGCTGTCAATCAAGTTGCGGTTGGGCGGTAACCACAGGACAAAGAATTGTTTGCACCAGCACTTAAGTACTGTTTACCTAACACTCAAGAAACCAGCAGGACATTTCAAACTGGGACAGCTCCATTCACAAACCAGTTAAATGAATAGGAAATGCATTATAGCCGCATTCAAACCCATTACAGTCAATGGGGACAGATCGGTCCCTTTTGTGTAACCCAGATACGTCCAGATTTGGGCGTGAAGATAAGGGCTCCCAATGGGGTATAAAGGTAGCCCCTCAGGAAGCCATTCTCTCTCTCTCTAACGCCTCGCCTCCGGTGCCCTGCCTTCAAGGGGATCGTCACAGCCCGCCCAAAGAAGTGGAATACCCGCAGTTACTTTTGAATTACTGCGGTATCTCTACTTCGGGCGGTGAAAAATCCAAGGCAGACCGCAGGGCACAGAGCAGGCGTTTCAACATCGTAGACTGGTGAGCATAAACTTTCTGGCCCATTACAAGGCAACCTAGATAGGTATAAGGGGTGGGAACTAAAGGGGAATTTTGTTAAATTGTCATTTTAGTCAATTTTCCCTCGATGTGTCCGTCTTTTCTCCTCCCCATTAAGTAAAAGTGGGCTGTATTCATAATTATTTTCACTGTATAGCAATTTATTCTTTATTTCAATAAAACATTGGTTTTCTTTGCACCAAACCACTGGTCTCGTTTTGTCTATATCACTACTGAAATAAGTCCGGCGGTCAGAACCAAAGGGGAAGCGAGTCGAACTGCACGGGGCTGGAACAGCTCAGACACACGGCTGACTGTCCAGGCAAAAACCCCAAACCAAAACCACTCCCCTTACACTGTCGAGACAGGAGCAGCAAGAAAGTGAGCAGGGGGCCTCCACATCTGCTGAATCCACAGGGGAAGCACCGCGTAGATGCACGCATAAGAGGAAGAGAATGCACAAGTAGTCACAAGGGTAGTCACTTGGGTGTAATGTTGTGTTTATTTTTAAAATGCCATCAGTTGCTTATTGTCATAAAAAATTCTGATGGCAAACTGTTGCAGTGTGGCATGTGTCATTTCGCAAATGGGACTTCCACATTGAGGGCTTAGGGCGACTTGCAATTGTCAGTATGGTGGTCAGAGTGATAGGAATCCATAGGTTCTTGGCCATTGTCGATGGTCTGATAAGAAGGTGCGAGACCATAGTGTTTGATTGTGCAGGCTAAGCAAATCTGGCCAAGATGAGTGCGTCCCTTGCATCCCGGGCAGCAATGTGGTCGCGCGCTGGTGCCTTCTGGCCTGTGCAGCTTCAGGTGGGTGAGCAGTAGCTTGGCACTCCTGTTGTTGCTGCTGCTGTTGGTGCTGCTGTTGTTCATGGTTTTGCAGCTGCCACGGCTGGTCTTCGTCCGAATCTGATGTCCAGGGGGAAAGGAAATAAATGGTTCCCATGCTTCTGGTATATGCCTCAGTTGAGGAAGTGCTCAGTCAAGGTGGTGAGAGGGGTTTCCCAGGAGGTCACACTGCAGATGGGTGTCAGGCTCCAAACTTCCACAACAATGGGTATGCCTGCTAAAAGTTCCCCCAGACCTGAGACAACGAAGTTCTGCCACCTGCAAATGATGATTGTTGAAAAGCCCTTTAAAATGGTGGAGCTGCAGCTGTTAGTAAGCAGTCCACTTGTGAGGCCACCAGGATTCACTGGTGTGTTCCAGAGGAGACGTGCACCAGGTGGGAAAAGTGGTAAAATCAGAAAGGCCTCTCAAAATGAGATTATAGAGGCAATTAAGTGGTTGTTAAGGGCCTTAAGGGTCTATCCCGCCTCTTGGAGGCGGGATGGAAACGGGGTCAGAAAACACGCATTTGGGAAAATTGCTTGGAGGCGGGATAAGAACATAAGAACATAAGAAATAGGAGCAGGAGTAGGCCATACGGCCCCTCGGGCCTGCTCCGCCATTCAATAGGATCATGGCTGATCCGAACCTAGACTCACGTCCACTTCCCTGCCCTCTCCCCGTAACCCCTTATTCCCTTATCTGCTAGGAAAATGTCTATCTCCATTTTAAATTTATTTAATGTTGCAGCTTCCACAGCTCTCTGGGGTAGCAAATTCCATAGATTTACTACCCTCTGAGTGAAGAAGTTTCTCCTCATCTCAGTTTTGAAAGGGCAGCCCCTTATTCTAAGATTATGCCCCCTAGTTCTAGTCTCACCCATCAGTGGAAACATCCTCACCGCATCCACCTGATCAAGCCCCCTCACAATCTTATATGTTTCGATAAGATCGCCTCTCATTCTTCTGAACTCCAATGAGTAGAGTCCCAACCTACTCAACCTTTCCTCATACGTCAACCCCCTCATCTCTGGAATCAACCGAGTGAACCTTCTCTGAACCGCCTCGAGAGCAAGTATATCCCGCCATTTTTTGTGATTTTCCCACCTCACACGCCTCCAATCCCATCTCCTCGGGCCTGGCAAAATCGAGCCCCATGCCTGTGGCCCCAGACAAGGCTTGGGTCAATTTTTTAATCCATTCTTCGCAGGGACCGTGATCAGAGTCTTCATAGCCCCTAATTCTAGCTACCTTATGAGCTATTTTAATGTCCATTAGCTGACCCTCCAAACCATCAGCTCCCGTTGTTAATCTTGCGTTCTCCTCCCGTAAGCCCTGCTCATTTAACCTGGCCTCTGTAACCTGGCACTGCAGGTATTACGGGAGGTCTCTTCCTGCGCGCATGTTTCCTGTCTTTCCTCACGCAACTCCTCCACTAGTCTACTCTCGACTCTCCCCCTTGCGTCTGACTTGTCTTCAGACTCCTTCAGCTTGTTTTTGAGCTTTTCAACCTGCCCCCGGAGCTGTTGAAATTGCTTTTGGAAGCAGCAGAGCCAAATCGCCTTCTCTTTGGACTTCCTGTGCTCCTTTCTCCCTGTCCACTTTGCTGCCCTATCCTGGGGACACTCAGAGCGCAACATCTCCAGCACCCATTGCTGGGATACGTTAACCTTTGTAAACACATAGGAGGAAATCCTGTCTTCCATTGCGGATCTCATCCCTCCAAACTGTCCATATCAAATCCACAACCTATTGTCCTGCTGCGGTTGCCAATTCTGTAACTGGTTTCTGCAGTGGGCAATTTTCTATAGGCCCTGCCGCAATCGCCAATTATTGTGAGTAGTTTTGTCCTGCCCATAGTGAGCACGCAAACCCCTTTACTGCAAGCTCTGGATGATAGGGATTACTGAGGACAGATTGGAACACGGACAGTGTTTTTGTGCTCATCCGTACAGTGTTTATTAAGGTTGACAAAACCATTCCACTCACATACAGTACGAGTGGTGTGAACACAACAGTACAGTTTAAAACAGTACAACCCTGACTTGTCCAACAAGCTCCTGCCGTGCTGACTTACCATGGCCTAAAAACACCCTCCCGTGAACTAAACTATCACAGGACCCTTCCAACGCTAAAACTCCTCTGGTTTGGTAGGAACATACAGGCACTCCCTCAAACAGCTAAGTGATCTTGTGGGTGTGCAGGTTTGGCAATGCTCACCTAGATTGCCCTTGATCTTGCTTGCAGCTACCTGGTTCCGTACCGGCCTTGCGGCATGCGAGTCCCAGTCTGAGTGGAAGTCCATCTTGATTGGAAGAGCAAGGCACAGCTCCTCTTGACGTTCCGTTGTGTGGAGGGCAGGAGAGAGAGAGTGAGCTATCCAAAACAGCTCTCTGATATACCCCTCCAATACACAGACCGTGGCCTGTGGTTTTAATGGACACATGGCCTCAGGGAAATGGTTTCCAGGCCTCCTCCCAGGTTTGGATGGTTTAGATCTCGTTTTGATCTCCCAGCCGATTTAACTTAACGAGCTCATCTTCTTCAGAAACAATGAGTCGCCAGCCTCGTTATTCATGACTTGGGAGTGGGCCTCTCGGGCCATTGTCCCCAAGGACAGTCCGTTACCATATGACTGCAACCTGGTTACGTCAGCCACCTTCAGCTTGAATGTTTTTCCACAGCTTCCCCACCCCCGAAACAGCCTGTCCAGTTTTTAATAGGGGTATATGTTCATAATCTAAAAATCCATGGAGTCTGCGCCGACTGCTACTAGTCAAATCAGTGAATATATTTAAGAAGCAGACAGATAGATTTCTAGACACAAAAGGCATCAAGCAGTATGGGGAAAGAGCGGGAATATGGTATTGAGATAGAGGATCAGCCATGATCATATTGAATGGCAGAGCAGGTTCAAAGGGCCGAATGGCCCACTCCTGCTCCTATTTTTCTATGTTTCTATGTTTCTAAATGCTGGCCTTGCCAGTGATGTCGACATCCCATAAAACAAATAAAAAAAAAACTCCAGCAGTGCCCTTACTCACACGTAGGAGTCCGTGTACCTGACTGTTGTAAATGCGTGCCTAAGCTCTCTGAATTTAGGAAAGTGGTTGTGTCCCTTTGGGAAGAGAATGTTTTATAGGCAAACAGAAACTCTACCTGTGTGGATTTCTCAATAGTTTTCTTTACAGTTACTGTTAAAACATGGTGATGGGTTTCTGTGTATGGCAGAAATTTGGCTAACCAAACAAAACCAATTTGCCCAGGTGTCACAGTATAAAACAACAGTACCTAATAGAAACAAAAAAAGCTGGAACTACTGAGCAGGTCAGGCAGCATCTGTGGAGAGAGAGACAGAGTTAACGTTTCAGGCCGATGACCTTGTTCTGGCGAGAGGTCACTGACCTGAAACGTTAACTCTGCTTCTCTCTCCAGAGATGTTGCCTGACCTGCTGAGTATTTCCAGCATTTTCTGTTTCTATTTCAGATTTCCAGCATCCACAGTATATTGATTTTGTATAAAACAACAGTATTTGACTGGTGAAATGTTCCTTGCAAAGCTTGTTTCATTGCTCAAAAATGAAGATTCAGGTCTCATATGTTTTAATAATATAGATATCAGAATATAATACAGTAATGGATCTAATAAAATGGAAAATCAAGTGGGCTTCATTATGGGTGTGTATTCCCTCCCACCCAAATTTCCTCTATGCACTTAACCTCGGCCCATGACATAAGCATCTCATTTGCATGGTATCATAATATACTAGCCCCCAAAACTTACAGCATTTCTGTTGCAAATGGGGTGGAGACGTGGCGTAATTGAGTCTGGCCTTAAATTTCACCCCTATCCATCCAGAAAGCAATAGCTTTGTGCCCACAGGCCCAAGGAATCTTCAGGAAAATAAAACGCCAGCAGGCTGAACAAACCTGTCGTTTTAGGTAGACCGTCACTGTCCAACATTATTACTATATTCCTCAATCCCGTCTCTCTCCAACAGCACATCTAATTGTCTCTTGGACACATTTATATCATCTGCATCCTTGGCCTGGCCTAGAATGAATTTGCTATCATGCAATGCAGTCTTTGAAATTAAAATTAGGCTGAAGACAATAAAAGAGTTCCAACTCCTCAAGCAAACCTAATGAATGCTGCCGGTTACTCCATGTAATGAATGCTGCCGGTTACTCTGTGCAATGAATGCTGCCGGTTACTCTGTGTAATGAATGCTGCCGGTTACTCTGTGTAATGAATGCTGCCGGTTACTCTGTGTAATGAATGCTACCGGTTATTCTGTGTAATGAATGCTGCCAGTTACTCTGCTGCACTGAATGCTGCCGGTTACTCTGTGTAATGAATGGTGCTGGTTACTCTGCTGCAATGAATGCTGCCAGTTACTCTGCTGTAATGAATGCTGACAGGTTACTCTGTGTAATGAATGCTGCCGGTTACTCTGGTGTAATGGATGCTGCTGGTTACTCTGCTGTAATGAATGCTGCCGGTTACTCTGTGTAATGAATGCTGCCGGTTACTCTGCTGTAATGAATGCTGCCGGTTACTCTGTGTAATGAATGCTGCCGGTTACTCTGTTTAATGAATGCTGCCGGTTACTCTGTGTATTGAATGCTGCCGGTTACTCTGTGTCATGAATGTTGCCGGTTATTCTGTTTAATGAATGCTGCCGGTTACTCTGTGTAATGAATGCTGCCGGTTACTCTGTGTATTGAATGCTGCCGGTTACTCTGTTTAATGAATGCTGCTGGTTACTCTGTGCAATGAATGCTGCCGGTTACTCTGTGTATTGAAAGCTGCCGGTTACTCTGTGTCATGAATGCTGCCGGTAACTCTGCTGTAATGAATGCTGCCGGTTACTCTGTGTCATGAATGCTGCCGGTTACTCTGCTGTAATGAATGCTGCCGGTTACCCTGCTGTACTGAATGCTGCCGGTTACTCTGCTGTAATGAATGCTGCCGGTTACTCTGCTGTAATGAATGCTGCTGGTTACTCTTTGGAATGAATGCTGCCGGTTACTCTGCTGTAATGAATGCTGCCGGTTGCTCTGCTGTAATGAATGCTGCTGGTTACTCTGTGTAATGAATGCTCCCGGTTAAGCTGCCTTAATGAATGCTGCCGGTTACTCTGCTGTAATGAATGCTGCTGGTTACTCTGTGTAATGAATGCTGCTGGTTACTCTGTGTAATGAATGCTCCCGGTTAAGCTGCCTTAATGAATGCTGTCGGTTACTCTGCTGTACTGAATGCTGCCGGTTACTCTGCTGTAATGAATGCTGCCGGTTATTCTGCTATAATGAATGCTGCCGGTTACTCTCCTGTATTGAATACTGCCGGTTACTCTGCTGTAATGAATGCTGCCGGTTACTCTTTGTAATGAATGCTGCCGGTTACTCTGCTGTAATGAATGCTGCCGGTTGCTCTGCTGTAATGAATGCTGCTAGTTACTCTGTGCAATGAATGCTCCCGGTTAAGCTGCCTTAATGAATGCTGCCGGTTACTCTGCTGTAATGAATGCTGCTGGTTACTCTGTGTAATGAATGCTGCCGGTTACTCTGCTGTACTGAATGCTGCCGGTTACTCTGCTGTAATGCATTCTGCCGGTTACTCTGTGTAATGAATGCTGCCGGTTACTCTGTGTACTGAATGCTGCCGGTTACTCTGTGTAATGAATACTGCCAGTTACTCTGTGTAATGAATGCTGCTGGTTACTCTGTGTACTGAATGCTGCCGGTTAATCTGTGTAATGAATGCTGCCGTTTACTCTGCTGCACTGAATGCTGCCGGTTACTCTGCTGTAATGAATGCTGCCGGTTACTCTGTGAATAGAATGCTGCTGGTTACTCTGCTGTAATGAATGCTGCCGGTTACTCTGCTGTAATGAATGCTGCCGGTTACTCTGTGTAATGAATGCTGCCGGTTACTCTGTTTAATGAATGCTGCCGGTTACTCTGTGTATTGAATGCTGCCGGTTACTCTGTGTCATGAATGTTGCCGGTTATTCTGTTTAATGAATGCTGCCGGTTACTCTGTGTATTGAAAGCTGCCGGTTACTCTGTGTCATGAATGCTGCCGGTAACTCTGCTGTAATGAATGTTGCCGGTTACTCTGTGTCATGAATGCTGCCGGTTACTCTGCTGTAATGAATGCTGCCGGTTACCCTGCTGTACTGAATGCTGCCGGTTACTCTGCTGTAATGAATGCTGCCGGTTACTCTGCTGTAATGAATGCTGCTGGTTACTCTTCGGAATGAATGCTGCCGGTTACTCTGCTGTAATGAATGCTGCCGGTTGCTCTGCTGTAATGAATGCTGCTGGTTACTCTGTGTAATGAATGCTCCCGGTTAAGCTGCCTTAATGAATGCTGCCGGTTACTCTGCTGTAATGAATGCTGCTGGTTACTCTGTGTAATGAATGCTGCTGGTTACTCTGTGTAATGAATGCTCCCGGTTAAGCTGCCTTAATGAATGCTGCCGGTTACTCTGCTGTACTGAATGCTGCCGGTTACTCTGCTGTAATGAATGCTGCCGGTTACTCTGCTGTAATGAATGCTGCCGGTTACTCTCCTGTATTGAATACTGCCGGTTACTCTGCTGTAATGAATGCTGCCGGTTACTCTTTGTAATGAATGCTGCCGGTTACTCTGCTGTAATGAATGCTGCCGGTTGCTCTGCTGTAATGAATGCTGCTAGTTACTCTGTGTAATGAATGCTCCCGGTTAAGCTGCCTTAATGAATGCTGCCGGTTACTCTGCTGTAATGAATGCTGCTGGTTACTCTGTGTAATGAATGCTGCCGGTTACTCTGCTGTACTGAATGCTGCCGGTTACTCTGCTGTAATGCATTCTGCCGGTTAATCTGTGTAATGAATGCTGCCGGTTACTCTGTGTACTGAATGCTGCCGGTTACTCTGTGTAATGAATACTGCCAGTTACTCTGTGTAATGAATGCTGCTGGTTACTCTGTGTACTGAATGCTGCCGGTTAATCTGTGTAATGAATGCTGCCGTTTACTCTGCTGCACTGAATGCTGCCGGTTACTCTGCTGTAATGAATGCTGCTGGTTACTCTGTGTAATGAATGCTGCTGGTTACTCTGTGTAATGAATGCTCCCAGTTAAGCTGCCTTAATGAATGCTGTCGGTTACTCTGCTGTACTGAATGCTGCCGGTTACTCTGCTGTAATGAATGCTGCCGGTTACTCTGCTATAATGAATGCTGCCGGTTACTCTCCTGTATTGAATACTGCCGGTTACTCTGCTGTAATGAATGCTGCCGGTTACTCTTTGTAATGAATGCTGCCGGTTACTCTGCTGTAATGAATGCTGCCGGTTGCTCTGCTGTAATGAATGCTGCTAGTTACTCTGTGCAATGAATGCTCCCGGTTAAGCTGCCTTAATGAATGCTGCCGGTTACTCTGCTGTAATGAATGCTGCTGGTTACTCTGTGTAATGAATGCTGCCGGTTACTCTGCTGTACTGAATGCTGCCGGTTACTCTGCTGTAATGCATTCTGCCGGTTACTCTGTGTAATGAATGCTGCCGGTTACTCTGTGTACTGAATGCTGCCGGTTACTCTGTGTAATGAATACTGCCAGTTACTCTGTGTAATGAATGCTGCTGGTTACTCTGTGTACTGAATGCTGCCGGTTAATCTGTGTAATGAATGCTGCCGTTTACTCTGCTGCACTGAATGCTGCCGGTTACTCTGCTGTAATGAATGCTGCCGGTTACTCTGTGAATAGAATGCTGCTGGTTACTCTGCTGTAATGAATGCTGCCGGTTACTCTGCTGTAATGAATGCTGCCGGTTACTCTGTGTAATGAATGCTGCCGGTTACTCTGTTTAATGAATGCTGCCGGTTACTCTGTGTATTGAATGCTGCCGGTTACTCTGTGTCATGAATGTTGCCGGTTATTCTGTTTAATGAATGCTGCCGGTTACTCTGTGTATTGAAAGCTGCCGGTTACTCTGTGTCATGAATGCTGCCGGTAACTCTGCTGTAATGAATGTTGCCGGTTACTCTGTGTCATGAATGCTGCCGGTTACTCTGCTGTAATGAATGCTGCCGGTTACCCTGCTGTACTGAATGCTGCCGGTTACTCTGCTGTAATGAATGCTGCCGGTTACTCTGCTGTAATGAATGCTGCTGGTTACTCTTCGGAATGAATGCTGCCGGTTACTCTGCTGTAATGAATGCTGCCGGTTGCTCTGCTGCAATGAATGCTGCTGGTTACTCTGTGTAATGAATGCTCCCGGTTAAGCTGCCTTAATGAATGCTGCCGGTTACTCTGCTGTAATGAATGCTGCTGGTTACTCTGTGTAATGAATGCTGCTGGTTACTCTGTGTAATGAATGCTCCCGGTTAAGCTGCCTTAATGAATGCTGCCGGTTACTCTGCTGTACTGAATGCTGCCGGTTACTCTGCTGTAATGAATGCTGCCGGTTACTCTGCTGTAATGAATGCTGCCGGTTACTCTCCTGTATTGAATACTGCCGGTTACTCTGCTGTAATGAATGCTGCCGGTTACTCTTTGTAATGAATGCTGCCGGTTACTCTGCTGTAATGAATGCTGCCGGTTGCTCTGCTGCAATGAATGCTGCTAGTTACTCTGTGTAATGAATGCTCCCGGTTAAGCTGCCTTAATGAATGCTGCCGGTTACTCTGCTGTAATGAATGCTGCTGGTTACTCTGTGTAATGAATGCTGCCGGTTACTCTGCTGTACTGAATGCTGCCGGTTACTCTGCTGTAATGCATTCTGCCGGTTACTCTGTGTAATGAATGCTGCCGGTTACTCTGTGTACTGAATGCTGCCGGTTACTCTGTGTAATGAATACTGCCAGTTACTCTGTGTAATGAATGCTGCTGGTTACTCTGTGTACTGAATGCTGCCGGTTAATCTGTGTAATGAATGCTGCCGTTTACTCTGCTGCACTGAATGCTGCCGGTTACTCTGCTGTAATGAATGCTGCCGGTTACTCTGTGAATAGAATGCTGCTGGTTACTCTGCTGTAATGAATGCTGCCGGTTACTCTGCTGTAATGAATGCTGCCGGTTACCCTGCTGTACTGAATGCTGCCGGTTACTCTGCTGTAATGAATGCTGCCGGTTACTCTGCTGTAATGAATGCTGCCGGTTATTCTCCTGTATTGAAAAATGCCGATTACTCTGCTGTAATGAATGCTGCCAGTTACTCTGTTTAATGAATGCTGCCGGTTACTCTGCTGTAATGAATGCTGCCGTCTGCTCTGCTGTAATGAATGCTGCCGTTTGCTCTGCTGTAATGAATGCTGCCGGTGACTCTGCTGTAAAGTATGCTGCCGGTTACTCTGCTGTAATGAATGCTGCCGGTCACTCTGTGTAATGAATGCTGCCAGTTACTGTGCTGTAATGAATGCTGCCAGTTACTGTGGTGTAATGAATGCTGCCGGCTACGCTGCTGTACTGAATGCTGCCGGTTACTCTGTATAATGAATGCTGCTGGTTACTCTGCTGTAATGATTGCTGCCGGTTACTTTGCTGTAATGAATGCTACCAATTACTCTGTGTAATGAATGCTGCCGGTTACTCCGTGTAATGAATGCTGCCGGTTAAGCTGCCTTAATGAATGCTGCCGGTTACTCTGCTGTAATGAATGCTGCTGGTTACTCTGTGTAATGAATGCTGCTGGTTACTCTGTGTAATGAATGCTCCCGGTTAAGCTGCCTTAATGAATGCTGCCGGTTACTCTGCTGTACTGAATGCTGCCGGTTACTCTGCTGTAATGAATGCTGCCGGTTACTCTGCTGTAATGAATGCTGCCGGTTACTCTCCTGTATTGAATACTGCCGGTTACTCTGCTGTAATGAATGCTGCCGGTTACTCTTTGTAATGAATGCTGCCGGTTACTCTGCTGTAATGAATGCTGCCGGTTGCTCTGCTGTAATGAATGCTGCTAGTTACTCTGTGTAATGAATGCTCCCGGTTAAGCTGCCTTAATGAATGCTGCCGGTTACTCTGCTGTAATGAATGCTGCTGGTTACTCTGTGTAATGAATGCTGCCGGTTACTCTGCTGTACTGAATGCTGCCGGTTACTCTGCTGTAATGCATTCTGCCGGTTAATCTGTGTAATGAATGCTGCCGGTTACTCTGTGTACTGAATGCTGCCGGTTACTCTGTGTAATGAATACTGCCAGTTACTCTGTGTAATGAATGCTGCTGGTTACTCTGTGTACTGAATGCTGCCGGTTAATCTGTGTAATGAATGCTGCCGTTTACTCTGCTGCACTGAATGCTGCCGGTTACTCTGCTGTAATGAATGCTGCTGGTTACTCTGTGTAATGAATGCTGCTGGTTACTCTGTGTAATGAATGCTCCCGGTTAAGCTGCCTTAATGAATGCTGTCGGTTACTCTGCTGTACTGAATGCTGCCGGTTACTCTGCTGTAATGAATGCTGCCGGTTACTCTGCTATAATGAATGCTGCCGGTTACTCTCCTGTATTGAATACTGCCGGTTACTCTGCTGTAATGAATGCTGCCGGTTACTCTTTGTAATGAATGCTGCCGGTTGCTCTGCTGTAATGAATGCTGCCGGTTGCTCTGCTGTAATGAATGCTGCTAGTTACTCTGTGCAATGAATGCTCCCGGTTAAGCTGCCTTAATGAATGCTGCCGGTTACTCTGCTGTAATGAATGCTGCCGGTTACTCTGTGTCATGAATGCTGCCGGTTACTCTGCTGTACTGAATGCTGCCGGTTACTCTGCTGTAATGCATTCTGCCGGTTACTCTGTGTAATGAATGCTGCCGGTTACTCTGTGTACTGAATGCTGCCGGTTACTCTGTGTAATGAATACTGCCAGTTACTCTGTGTAATGAATGCTGCTGGTTACTCTGTGTACTGAATGCTGCCGGTTAATCTGTGTAATGAATGCTGCCGTTTACTCTGCTGCACTGAATGCTGCCGGTTACTCTGCTGTAATGAATGCTGCCGGTTACTCTGTGAATAGAATGCTGCTGGTTACTCTGCTGTAATGAATGCTGCCGGTTACTCTGCTGTAATGAATGCTGCCGGTTACTCTGTGTAATGAATGCTGCCGGTTACTCTGTTTAATGAATGCTGCCGGTTACTCTGTGTATTGAATGCTGCCGGTTACTCTGTGTCATGAATGTTGCCGGTTATTCTGTTTAATGAATGCTGCCGGTTACTCTGTGTATTGAAAGCTGCCGGTTACTCTGTGTCATGAATGCTGCCGGTAACTCTGCTGTAATGAATGTTGCCGGTTACTCTGTGTCATGAATGCTGCCGGTTACTCTGCTGTAATGAATGCTGCCGGTTACCCTGCTGTACTGAATGCTGCCGGTTACTCTGCTGTAATGAATGCTGCCGGTTACTCTGCTGTAATGAATGCTGCTGGTTACTCTTCGGAATGAATGCTGCCGGTTACTCTGCTGTAATGAATGCTGCCGGTTGCTCTGCTGCAATGAATGCTGCTGGTTACTCTGTGTAATGAATGCTCCCGGTTAAGCTGCCTTAATGAATGCTGCCGGTTACTCTGCTGTAATGAATGCTGCTGGTTACTCTGTGTAATGAATGCTGCTGGTTACTCTGTGTAATGAATGCTCCCGGTTAAGCTGCCTTAATGAATGCTGCCGGTTACTCTGCTGTACTGAATGCTGCCGGTTACTCTGCTGTAATGAATGCTGCCGGTTACTCTGCTGTAATGAATGCTGCCGGTTACTCTCCTGTATTGAATACTGCCGGTTACTCTGCTGTAATGAATGCTGCCGGTTACTCTTTGTAATGAATGCTGCCGGTTACTCTGCTGTAATGAATGCTGCCGGTTGCTCTGCTGCAATGAATGCTGCTAGTTACTCTGTGTAATGAATGCTCCCGGTTAAGCTGCCTTAATGAATGCTGCCGGTTACTCTGCTGTAATGAATGCTGCTGGTTACTCTGTGTAATGAATGCTGCCGGTTACTCTGCTGTACTGAATGCTGCCGGTTACTCTGCTGTAATGCATTCTGCCGGTTACTCTGTGTAATGAATGCTGCCGGTTACTCTGTGTACTGAATGCTGCCGGTTACTCTGTGTAATGAATACTGCCAGTTACTCTGTGTAATGAATGCTGCTGGTTACTCTGTGTACTGAATGCTGCCGGTTAATCTGTGTAATGAATGCTGCCGTTTACTCTGCTGCACTGAATGCTGCCGGTTACTCTGCTGTAATGAATGCTGCCGGTTACTCTGTGAATAGAATGCTGCTGGTTACTCTGCTGTAATGAATGCTGCCGGTTACTCTGCTGTAATGAATGCTGCCGGTTACCCTGCTGTACTGAATGCTGCCGGTTACTCTGCTGTAATGAATGCTGCCGGTTACTCTGCTGTAATGAATGCTGCCGGTTATTCTCCTGTATTGAAAAATGCCGATTACTCTGCTGTAATGAATGCTGCCAGTTACTCTGTTTAATGAATGCTGCCGGTTACTCTGCTGTAATGAATGCTGCCGTCTGCTCTGCTGTAATGAATGCTGCCGTTTGCTCTGCTGTAATGAATGCTGCCGGTGACTCTGCTGTAAAGTATGCTGCCGGTTACTCTGCTGTAATGAATGCTGCCGGTCACTCTGTGTAATGAATGCTGCCAGTTACTGTGCTGTAATGAATGCTGCCAGTTACTGTGGTGTAATGAATGCTGCCGGCTACGCTGCTGTACTGAATGCTGCCGGTTACTCTGTATAATGAATGCTGCTGGTTACTCTGCTGTAATGATTGCTGCCGGTTACTTTGCTGTAATGAATGCTACCAATTACTCTGTGTAATGAATGCTGCCGGTTACTCCGTGTAATGAATGCTGCCGGTTAAGCTGCCTTAATGAATGCTGCCGGTTACTCTGCTGTAATGAATGCTGCTGGTTACTCTGTGTAATGAATGCTGCTGGTTACTCTGTGTAATGAATGCTCCCGGTTAAGCTGCCTTAATGAATGCTGCCGGTTACTCTGCTGTACTGAATGCTGCCGGTTACTCTGCTGTAATGAATGCTGCCGGTTACTCTGCTGTAATGAATGCTGCCGGTTACTCTCCTGTATTGAATACTGCCGGTTACTCTGCTGTAATGAATGCTGCCGGTTACTCTTTGTAATGAATGCTGCCGGTTACTCTGCTGTAATGAATGCTGCCGGTTGCTCTGCTGTAATGAATGCTGCTAGTTACTCTGTGTAATGAATGCTCCCGGTTAAGCTGCCTTAATGAATGCTGCCGGTTACTCTGCTGTAATGAATGCTGCTGGTTACTCTGTGTAATGAATGCTGCCGGTTACTCTGCTGTACTGAATGCTGCCGGTTACTCTGCTGTAATGCATTCTGCCGGTTAATCTGTGTAATGAATGCTGCCGGTTACTCTGTGTACTGAATGCTGCCGGTTACTCTGTGTAATGAATACTGCCAGTTACTCTGTGTAATGAATGCTGCTGGTTACTCTGTGTACTGAATGCTGCCGGTTAATCTGTGTAATGAATGCTGCCGTTTACTCTGCTGCACTGAATGCTGCCGGTTACTCTGCTGTAATGAATGCTGCTGGTTACTCTGTGTAATGAATGCTGCTGGTTACTCTGTGTAATGAATGCTCCCGGTTAAGCTGCCTTAATGAATGCTGTCGGTTACTCTGCTGTACTGAATGCTGCCGGTTACTCTGCTGTAATGAATGCTGCCGGTTACTCTGCTATAATGAATGCTGCCGGTTACTCTCCTGTATTGAATACTGCCGGTTACTCTGCTGTAATGAATGCTGCCGGTTACTCTTTGTAATGAATGCTGCCGGTTACTCTGCTGTAATGAATGCTGCCGGTTGCTCTGCTGTAATGAATGCTGCTAGTTACTCTGTGCAATGAATGCTCCCGGTTAAGCTGCCTTAATGAATGCTGCCGGTTACTCTGCTGTAATGAATGCTGCTGGTTACTCT
This sequence comes from Somniosus microcephalus, assembly GCF_052327205.1. Taxonomy (NCBI): domain Eukaryota; kingdom Metazoa; phylum Chordata; class Chondrichthyes; order Squaliformes; family Somniosidae; genus Somniosus; species Somniosus microcephalus. The sequence continues at coordinate 323,894,756 of NC_140988.1, forward strand.
GTGTAATGAATGCTGCCGGTTACTCTGCTGTACTGAATGCTGCCGGTTACTCTGCTGTAATGCATTCTGCCGGTTACTCTGTGTAATGAATGCTGCCGGTTACTCTGTGTACTGAATGCTGCCGGTTACTCTGTGTAATGAATACTGCCAGTTACTCTGTGTAATGAATGCTGCTGGTTACTCTGTGTACTGAATGCTGCCGGTTAATCTGTGTAATGAATGCTGCCGTTTACTCTGCTGCACTGAATGCTGCCGGTTACTCTGCTGTAATGAATGCTGCCGGTTACTCTGTGAATAGAATGCTGCTGGTTACTCTGCTGTAATGAATGCTGCCGGTTACTCTGCTGTAATGAATGCTGCCGGTTACTCTGTGTAATGAATGCTGCCGGTTACTCTGTTTAATGAATGCTGCCGGTTACTCTGTGTATTGAATGCTGCCGGTTACTCTGTGTCATGAATGTTGCCGGTTATTCTGTTTAATGAATGCTGCCGGTTACTCTGTGTATTGAAAGCTGCCGGTTACTCTGTGTCATGAATGCTGCCGGTAACTCTGCTGTAATGAATGTTGCCGGTTACTCTGTGTCATGAATGCTGCCGGTTACTCTGCTGTAATGAATGCTGCCGGTTACCCTGCTGTACTGAATGCTGCCGGTTACTCTGCTGTAATGAATGCTGCCGGTTACTCTGCTGTAATGAATGCTGCTGGTTACTCTTCGGAATGAATGCTGCCGGTTACTCTGCTGTAATGAATGCTGCCGGTTGCTCTGCTGCAATGAATGCTGCTGGTTACTCTGTGTAATGAATGCTCCCGGTTAAGCTGCCTTAATGAATGCTGCCGGTTACTCTGCTGTAATGAATGCTGCTGGTTACTCTGTGTAATGAATGCTGCTGGTTACTCTGTGTAATGAATGCTCCCGGTTAAGCTGCCTTAATGAATGCTGCCGGTTACTCTGCTGTACTGAATGCTGCCGGTTACTCTGCTGTAATGAATGCTGCCGGTTACTCTGCTGTAATGAATGCTGCCGGTTACTCTCCTGTATTGAATACTGCCGGTTACTCTGCTGTAATGAATGCTGCCGGTTACTCTTTGTAATGAATGCTGCCGGTTACTCTGCTGTAATGAATGCTGCCGGTTGCTCTGCTGCAATGAATGCTGCTAGTTACTCTGTGTAATGAATGCTCCCGGTTAAGCTGCCTTAATGAATGCTGCCGGTTACTCTGCTGTAATGAATGCTGCTGGTTACTCTGTGTAATGAATGCTGCCGGTTACTCTGCTGTACTGAATGCTGCCGGTTACTCTGCTGTAATGCATTCTGCCGGTTACTCTGTGTAATGAATGCTGCCGGTTACTCTGTGTACTGAATGCTGCCGGTTACTCTGTGTAATGAATACTGCCAGTTACTCTGTGTAATGAATGCTGCTGGTTACTCTGTGTACTGAATGCTGCCGGTTAATCTGTGTAATGAATGCTGCCGTTTACTCTGCTGCACTGAATGCTGCCGGTTACTCTGCTGTAATGAATGCTGCCGGTTACTCTGTGAATAGAATGCTGCTGGTTACTCTGCTGTAATGAATGCTGCCGGTTACTCTGCTGTAATGAATGCTGCCGGTTACCCTGCTGTACTGAATGCTGCCGGTTACTCTGCTGTAATGAATGCTGCCGGTTACTCTGCTGTAATGAATGCTGCCGGTTATTCTCCTGTATTGAAAAATGCCGATTACTCTGCTGTAATGAATGCTGCCAGTTACTCTGTTTAATGAATGCTGCCGGTTACTCTGCTGTAATGAATGCTGCCGTCTGCTCTGCTGTAATGAATGCTGCCGTTTGCTCTGCTGTAATGAATGCTGCCGGTGACTCTGCTGTAAAGTATGCTGCCGGTTACTCTGCTGTAATGAATGCTGCCGGTCACTCTGTGTAATGAATGCTGCCAGTTACTGTGCTGTAATGAATGCTGCCAGTTACTGTGGTGTAATGAATGCTGCCGGCTACGCTGCTGTACTGAATGCTGCCGGTTACTCTGTATAATGAATGCTGCTGGTTACTCTGCTGTAATGATTGCTGCCGGTTACTTTGCTGTAATGAATGCTACCAATTACTCTGTGTAATGAATGCTGCCGGTTACTCCGTGTAATGAATGCTGCCGGTTACTCTGCTGTAATGAATGCTGCCGGTTACTCTGTGTAATGAATGCAGCCGGTTACTCTGCTGTAATGAATGCTGCCGGTTACACTGTGTAATGAATGCTGCCAGTTAATCTGTGTAATGAATGCTGCCGGTTACTGTGCTGCAATGAATGCTGCCGGTTACTCTGCTGTAATGAATGCTGTAGGTTACTCTGCTGTACTGCATGCTGCCGGTTACTCTGCTCTAATGAATGCTGCCAGTTACTCTGCTCTAATAAATGCTGCCGGTTACTCTGCTGTAAAGAATGCTGCTGGTTACTCTGCTGTAATGAATGCTGCAGGTTACTCTGCAGTAAAGAATGCTGCCGGTTACTCTGCTGTAATGAATGCTGCCGGTTACTCTGCTGTAATGAATGCTGCCGGTTACTCTCCTGTATTGAATACTGCCGGTTACTCTGCTGTAATGAAGGCTGCCGGTTACTCTTTGTAATGAATGCTGCCGGTTGCTCTGCTGCAATGAATGCTGCCGGTTAATCTGTGCAATGAATGCTGCCGATTAAGCTGCCTTAATGAATGCTGCCGGTTACTCTGCTGTAATGAATGCTGCTGGTTACTCTGTGTAATTAATGTTGCCGGTTACTCTGCTGTAATGAATTCTGCAGGTTACTCCGTGTAATGAATGCTGCTGGTTACTCTGTGTAATGAATGCTGCTGGTTACTCTGCTGTACTGAATGCTGCCGGTTACTCTGATGTAATGAATTCTGCCGGTTACTCCGTGTAATGAATGCTGCCGGTTCCTCTGCTGTACTGAATGCTGCCAGTTACTCTGTGTAATGAATGCTGCCAGTTACTCTGTGTAATGAATGCTGCCGGTTAGTCTGTATCCTGAATGCTGCCGGTCACTCTGTGCAATGAATGCTGCCGGTTGCTCTGTGTAATGAATGCTGCCGGTTACTCTGTGTACTGAATGTTGCCAGTTACTCTGCTGTACTGAATGCTGCCGGTTACACTGTGTAATGATTGCTGCCGGTTAATCAGCCTTAATGATTGCTGCCGGTTACTCTGCTGTAATGAATGCTGCCGGTTACTCTGTGTAATGAATGCTGCCGGTTATTCTGCTGTGCTGCATTCGGCCAGTTACTCTGCTGCAATGAATGCTGCTGGTTACTGTGCTGTAATGAATGCTGCCGGTTAGTCTGCAGTAATGAATGCTGCCGGTTAATCTACTGTAATGAATGCTGTCGGTTACTCTGCTGTACTGAATGCTGCCGGTTACTCTGCTGTAATGAATGCTGCCGGTTACTCTGCTATAATGAATGCTGCCGGTTACTCTCCTGTATTGAATACTGCCGGTTACTCTGCTGTAATGAATGCTGCCGGTTACTCTTTGTAATGAATGCTGCCGGTTACTCTGCTGTAATGAATGCTGCCGGTTGCTCTGCTGTAATGAATGCTGCTAGTTACTCTGTGCAATGAATGCTCCCGGTTAAGCTGCCTTAATGAATGCTGCCGGTTACTCTGCTGTAATGAATGCTGCTGGTTACTCTGTGTAATGAATGCTGCCGGTTACTCTGCTGTACTGAATGCTGCCGGTTACTCTGCTGTAATGCATTCTGCCGGTTACTCTGTGTAATGAATGCTGCCGGTTACTCTGTGTACTGAATGCTGCCGGTTACTCTGTGTAATGAATACTGCCAGTTACTCTGTGTAATGAATGCTGCTGGTTACTCTGTGTACTGAATGCTGCCGGTTAATCTGTGTAATGAATGCTGCCGTTTACTCTGCTGCACTGAATGCTGCCGGTTACTCTGCTGTAATGAATGCTGCCGGTTACTCTGTGAATAGAATGCTGCTGGTTACTCTGCTGTAATGAATGCTGCCGGTTACTCTGCTGTAATGAATGCTGCCGGTTACTCTGTGTAATGAATGCTGCCGGTTACTCTGTTTAATGAATGCTGCCGGTTACTCTGTGTATTGAATGCTGCCGGTTACTCTGTGTATTGAATGCTGCCGGTTACTCTGTTTAATGAATGCTGCTGGTTACTCTGTGCAATGAATGCTGCCGGTTACTCTGTGTATTGAAAGCTGCCGGTTACTCTGTGTCATGAATGCTGCCGGTAACTCTGCTGTAATGAATGTTGCCGGTTACTCTGTGTCATGAATGCTGCCGGTTACTCTGCTGTAATGAATGCTGCCGGTTACCCTGCTGTACTGAATGCTGCCGGTTACTCTGCTGTAATGAATGCTGCCGGTTACTCTGCTGTAATGAATGCTGCTGGTTACTCTTCGGAATGAATGCTGCCGGTTACTCTGCTGTAATGAATGCTGCCGGTTGCTCTGCTGTAATGAATGCTGCTGGTTACTCTGTGTAATGAATGCTCCCGGTTAAGCTGCCTTAATGAATGCTGCCGGTTACTCTGCTGTAATGAATGCTGCTGGTTACTCTGTGTAATGAATGCTGCTGGTTACTCTGTGTAATGAATGCTCCCGGTTAAGCTGCCTTAATGAATGCTGCCGGTTACTCTGCTGTACTGAATGCTGCCGGTTACTCTGCTGTAATGAATGCTGCCGGTTACTCTGCTGTAATGAATGCTGCCGGTTACTCTCCTGTATTGAATACTGCCGGTTACTCTGCTGTAATGAATGCTGCCGGTTACTCTTTGTAATGAATGCTGCCGGTTACTCTGCTGTAATGAATGCTGCCGGTTGCTCTGCTGTAATGAATGCTGCTAGTTACTCTGTGTAATGAATGCTCCCGGTTAAGCTGCCTTAATGAATGCTGCCGGTTACTCTGCTGTAATGAATGCTGCTGGTTACTCTGTGTAATGAATGCTGCCGGTTACTCTGCTGTACTGAATGCTGCCGGTTACTCTGCTGTAATGCATTCTGCCGGTTACTCTGTGTAATGAATGCTGCCGGTTACTCTGTGTACTGAATGCTGCCGGTTACTCTGTGTAATGAATACTGCCAGTTACTCTGTATAATGAATGCTGCTGGTTACTCTGTGTACTGAATGCTGCCGGTTAATCTGTGTAATGAATGCTGCCGTTTACTCTGCTGCACTGAATGCTGCCGGTTACTCTGCTGTAATGAATGCTGCCGGTTACTCTGTGAATAGAATGCTGCTGGTTACTCTGCTGTAATGAATGCTGCCGGTTACTCTGCTGTAATGAATGCTGCCGGTTACCCTGCTGTACTGAATGCTGCCAGTTACTCTGCTGTAATGAATGCTGCCGGTTACTCTGCTGTAATGAATGCTGCCGGTTATTCTCCTGTATTGAAAAATGCCGATTACTCTGCTGTAATGAATGCTGCCAGTTACTCTGTTTAATGAATGCTGCCGGTTACTCTGCTGTAATGAATGCTGCCGTCTGCTCTGCTGTAATGAATGCTGCCGTTTGCTCTGCTGTAATGAATGCTGCCGGTGACTCTGCTGTAAAGTATGCTGCCGGTTACTCTGCTGTAATGAATGCTGCCGGTCACTCTGTGTAATGAATGCTGCCAGTTACTGTGCTGTAATGAATGCTGCCAGTTACTGTGGTATAATGAATGCTGCCGGCTACGCTGCTGTACTGAATGCTGCCGGTTACTCTGTATAATGAATGCTGCTGGTTACTCTGCTGTAATGAATGCTGCCGGTTACTTTGCTGTAATGAATGCTACCAATTACTCTGTGTAATGAATGCTGCCGGTTACTCCGTGTAATGAATGCTGCCGGTTACTCTGCTGTAATGAATGCTGCCGGTTACTCTGTGTAATGAATGCAGCCGGTTACTCTGCTGTAATGAATGCTGCCGGTTACACTGTGTAATGAATGCTGCCAGTTAATCTGCCTTAATGATTGCTGCCGGGTACTCAGCTGTAATGAATGCTGCCGGTTACTCTGTGTAATGAATGCTGCCGGTTACTGTGCTGCAATGAATGCTGCCGGTTACTCTGCTGTAATGAATGCTGTAGGTTACTCTGCTGTACTGCATGCTGCCGGTTACTCTGCTCTAATGAATGCTGCCGGTTACTCTGCTCTAATAAATGCTGCCGGTTACTCTGCTGTAAAGAATGCTGCTGGTTACTCTGCTGTAATGAATGCTGCAGGTTACTCTGCAGTAAAGAATGCTGCCGGTTACTCTGCTGTAATGAATGCTGCCGGTTACTCTGCTGTAATGAATGCTGCCGGTTACTCTCCTGTATTGAATACTGCCGGTTACTCTGCTGTAATGAAGGCTGCCGGTTACTCTTTGTAATGAATGCTGCCGGTTGCTCTGCTGCAATGAATGCTGCCGGTTAATCTGTGCAATGAATGCTGCCGATTAAGCTGCCTTAATGAATGCTGCCGGTTACTCTGCTGTAATGAATGCTGCTGGTTACTCTGTGTAATTAATGTTGCCGGTTACTCTGCTGTAATGAATTCTGCAGGTTACTCCGTGTAATGAATGCTGCTGGTTACTCTGTGTAATGAATGCTGCTGGTTACTCTGCTGTACTGAATGCTGCCGGTTACTCTGATGTAATGAATTCTGCCGGTTACTCCGTGTAATGAATGCTGCCGGTTCCTTTGCTGTACTGAATGCTGCCAGTTACTCTGTGTAATGAATGCTGCCAGTTACTCTGTGTAATGAATGCTGCCGGTTAGTCTGTATCCTGAATGCTGCCGGTCACTCTGTGCAATGAATGCTGCCGGTTGCTCTGTGTAATGAATGCTGCCGGTTACTCTGTGTACTGAATGTTGCCAGTTACTCTGCTGTACTGAATGCTGCCGGTTACACTGTGTAATGATTGCTGCCGGTTAATCAGCCTTAATGATTGCTGCCGGTTACTCTGCTGTAATGAATGCTGCCGGTTACTCTGTGTAATGAATGCTGCCGGTTATTCTGCTGTGCTGCATTCGGCCAGTTACTCTGCTGCAATGAATGCTGCTGGTTACTGTGCTGTAATGAATGCTGCCGGTTAGTCTGCTGTAATGAATGCTGCCGGTTACTCTCCTGTATTGAATACTGCCGGTTACTCTGCTGTAATGAAGGCTGCCGGTTACTCTTTGTAATGAATGCTGCCGGTTGCTCTGCTGCAATGAATGCTGCCGGTTAATCTGTGCAATGAATGCTGCCGATTAAGCTGCCTTAATGAATGCTGCCGGTTACTCTGCTGTAATGAATGCTGCTGGTTACTCTGTGTAATTAATGTTGCCGGTTACTCTGCTGTAATGAATTCTGCAGGTTACTCCGTGTAATGAATGCTGCTGGTTACTCTGTGTAATGAATGCTGCTGGTTACTCTGCTGTACTGAATGCTGCCGGTTACTCTGATGTAATGAATTCTGCCGGTTACTCCGTGTAATGAATGCTGCCGGTTCCTTTGCTGTACTGAATGCTGCCAGTTACTCTGTGTAATGAATGCTGCCAGTTACTCTGTGTAATGAATGCTGCCGGTTAGTCTGTATCCTGAATGCTGCCGGTCACTCTGTGCAATGAATGCTGCCGGTTGCTCTGTGTAATGAATGCTGCCGGTTACTCTGTGTACTGAATGTTGCCAGTTACTCTGCTGTACTGAATGCTGCCGGTTACACTGTGTAATGATTGCTGCCGGTTAATCAGCCTTAATGATTGCTGCCGGTTACTCTGCTGTAATGAATGCTGCCGGTTACTCTGTGTAATGAATGCTGCCGGTTATTCTGCTGTGCTGCATTCGGCCAGTTACTCTGCTGCAATGAATGCTGCTGGTTACTGTGCTGTAATGAATGCTGCCGGTTAGTCTGCTGTAATGAATGCTGCCGGTTACTCTGCAGTAATGAATGCTGCCGGTTAATCTACTGTAATGAATGCTGCCGGTTACTCTGCTGTAATGAATGCTGCTGGTTACTGTGCTGTAATGAATGCTGCCGGTTAGTCTGCTGTAATGAATGCTGCCGGTTACTCTGCAGTAATGAATGCTGCTGGTTACTCTGCTGTAATGAATGCTGACGGTTACTCTCCTGTATTGAATACTGCCGGTTACTCTGCTGTAATGAATGCTGCCGGGTAATCTTTATAATGAATGCCGCAGGTTACTCTGCTGTAATGAATGCTGCCGGTTGCTCTGCTGTAATGAATGCTGCTGGTTACTTTGTGTAATGAATGCTGCCGGTTAAGCTGCCTTAATGAATGCTGCCTGTTACTCTGCTGTAATGAATGCTGCTGGTTACTCTGTGTAATGAATGCTGCTGGTTACTCTGATGTAATGAATGCTGCCGGTTACTCTGTTGTAATGAATGCTGCCGGTTACTCTGCTGTAATGAATGCTGCCGGTTACTCTGCTGTAAAGAATGCTGCCGGTTACTCTGCTGTAATGAATGCTGCTGGTTACTCTGTGTTCTGAATGCAGCCGGTTAATCTGCTGTAATGAATGCTGCCGGTTAATCTCCTGTATTGAATACTGCCGGTTACTCTGCTGTAATGAATGCTGCCGGTTACTCTGTTTAATGAATGCTGCCGGTTACTCTGCTGTAATGAATGCTGCCGGTTACTCTTCTGCAATGAATTCTGCCGGTTACTCTGTGTAATGAATGCTGCTGGTTACTCTGTGTACTGAATGCTGCCGGTTACTCTGTGTAATGAATACTGCCAGTTACTCTGTGCAATGAATGCTGCCGGTTACTCTGTGTACTGAATGCTGCCGGTTACTCTGTGTAATGAATGCTGCCGTTTACTCTGCTGCACTGAATGCTGCCGATTACTCTGCTGTAATGAATGCTGCCGGTTGCTCTGTGTATAGAATGCTGCCAGTTAATCTGCCTTAATGAATGCCGCCGGTTACTCTGCTGCAATGAATGCTGCCGTTTGCTCTGCTGTAATGAATGCTGCCGGTTACTCTGTGTAATGAATGCTGCTGTTTGCTTTGCTGTAAAGAATGCTGCCGGTGACTCTGCTGTATGGAATGCTGCCAGTTACTCTGCTGTAATGAATGCTGCTGGTTTCTCTGCTGTAATGAATGCTGCTGGTTACTCTGCTGTAATGAATGCTGCCGTTTACTCTGCTGTAATGAATGCTGCCGGTTACTCTGTGTAATGAATGCTGCCGCTTAATCTGCCGTAATGAATGCTGCCGGTTACTCTGTGGAACGAATGCTGCCGGTTACTCTGCTGTAATGAATGCTGCCGGTTACTCTGTGTAATGATTGCTGCCGGTTAATCAGCCTTAATGATTGCTGCCGGTTACTCTGCTGTAATGAATGCTGCCGTTTACTCTGTGTAATGAATGCTGCCGGTTATTCTGCTGTACTGCATTCGGCCGGTTACTCTGCTGCAATGAATGCTGCTGGTTACTGTGCTGTAATGAATGCTGCCGGTTAGTCTGCTGTAATGAATGCTGCCGGTTACTCTGCAGTAATGAATGCTGCCGGTTAATCTACTGTAATGAATGCTGCTGGTTCCTGTGCTGTAATGAATGCTGCTGGTTTCTCTGCTGTAATGAATGCTGCTGGTTACTGTGCTGTAATGAATGCTGCCGGTTAGTCTGCTGTAATGAATGCTGCCGGTTACTATGCAGTAATGAATGCTGCCGGTTAATCTACTGTAATGAATGCTGCTGGTTACTGTGCTGTAATGAATGCTGCTGGTTTCTCTGCTGTAATGAATGCTGCTGGTTACTGTGCTGTAATGAATGCTGCCGGTTAGTCTGCTGTAATGAATGCTGCCGGTTACTCTGCAGCAATGAATGCTGCCGGTTAATCTACTGTAATGAATGCTGGCGGTTACTCTGCTGTAATGAATGCTGACGGTTACTCTCCTGTATTGAATACTGCCGGTTACTCTGCTGTAATGAATGCTGCCGGGTAATCTTTATGATGAATGCCGCCGGTTACCCTGCTGTTATGAATGCTGCCGGTTGCTCTGCTGTAATGAATGCTGCTGGTTACTTTGTGTAATGAATGCTGCTGGTTAAGCTGCCTTAATGAATGCCGACTGTTACTCTGCTGTAATGAATGCTGCTGGTTACTCTGTGTAATGAATGCTGCTGGTTACTCTGATGTAATGAATGCTGCCGGTTGCTCTGTTGTAATGAATGCTGCCGGTTACTCTGCTGTAATGAATGCTGCCGGTTACTCTGCTGTAAAGAATGCTGCCGGTTACTCTGCTGTAATGAATGCTGCTGGTTACTCTGTGTTCTGAATGCAGCCGGTTAATCTGCTGTAATGAATGCTGCCGGTTACTCTGTTGTAATGAATGCTGCCGGTTACTCTGTGTAAAGAATGCTGCCGGTTACTCTGCTGTAATGAATGCTGCCGGTTACTCTGCTGTAATGAATGCTGCCGGTTACTCTGCTGTAATGAATGCTGCCGGTTACTCTGTGTAATGAATGCAGCCGGTTACTCTGCTGTAATGAATGCTGCCGGGTAATCTTTATAATGAATGCCGCAGGTTACTCTGCTGTAATGAATGCTGCCGGTTGCTCTGCTGTAATGAATGCTGCTGGTTACTTTGTGTAATGAATGCTGCCGGTTAAGCTGCCTTAATGAATGCTGCCTGTTACTCTGCTGTAATGAATGCTGCTGGTTACTCTGTGTAATGAATGCTGCTGGTTACTCTGATGTAATGAATGCTGCCGGTTACTCTGTTGTAATGAATGCTGCCGGTTACTCTGCTGTAATGAATGCTGCCGGTTACTCTGCTGTAAAGAATGCTGCCGGTTACTCTGCTGTAATGAATGCTGCTGGTTACTCTGTGTTCTGAATGCAGCCGGTTAATCTGCTGTAATGAATGCTGCCGGTTAATCTCCTGTATTGAATACTGCCGGTTACTCTGCTGTAATGAATGCTGCCGGTTACTCTGTTTAATGAATGCTGCCGGTTACTCTGCTGTAATGAATGCTGCCGGTTACTCTTCTGCAATGAATTCTGCCGGTTACTCTGTGTAATGAATGCTGCTGGTTACTCTGTGTACTGAATGCTGCCGGTTACTCTGTGTAATGAATACTGCCAGTTACTCTGTGCAATGAATGCTGCCGGTTACTCTGTGTACTGAATGCTGCCGGTTACTCTGTGTAATGAATGCTGCCGTTTACTCTGCTGCACTGAATGCTGCCGATTACTCTGCTGTAATGAATGCTGCCGGTTGCTCTGTGTATAGAATGCTGCCAGTTAATCTGCCTTAATGAATGCCGCCGGTTACTCTGCTGCAATGAATGCTGCCGTTTGCTCTGCTGTAATGAATGCTGCCGGTTACTCTGTGTAATGAATGCTGCTGTTTGCTTTGCTGTAAAGAATGCTGCCGGTGACTCTGCTGTATGGAATGCTGCCAGTTACTCTGCTGTAATGAATGCTGCTGGTTTCTCTGCTGTAATGAATGCTGCTGGTTACTCTGCTGTAATGAATGCTGCCGTTTACTCTGCTGTAATGAATGCTGCCGGTTACTCTGTGTAATGAATGCTGCCGCTTAATCTGCCGTAATGAATGCTGCCGGTTACTCTGTGGAACGAATGCTGCCGGTTACTCTGCTGTAATGAATGCTGCCGGTTACTCTGTGTAATGATTGCTGCCGGTTAATCAGCCTTAATGATTGCTGCCGGTTACTCTGCTGTAATGAATGCTGCCGTTTACTCTGTGTAATGAATGCTGCCGGTTATTCTGCTGTACTGCATTCGGCCGGTTACTCTGCTGCAATGAATGCTGCTGGTTACTGTGCTGTAATGAATGCTGCCGGTTAGTCTGCTGTAATGAATGCTGCCGGTTACTCTGCAGTAATGAATGCTGCCGGTTAATCTACTGTAATGAATGCTGCTGGTTCCTGTGCTGTAATGAATGCTGCTGGTTTCTCTGCTGTAATGAATGCTGCTGGTTACTGTGCTGTAATGAATGCTGCCGGTTAGTCTGCTGTAATGAATGCTGCCGGTTACTATGCAGTAATGAATGCTGCCGGTTAATCTACTGTAATGAATGCTGCTGGTTACTGTGCTGTAATGAATGCTGCTGGTTTCTCTGCTGTAATGAATGCTGCTGGTTACTGTGCTGTAATGAATGCTGCCGGTTAGTCTGCTGTAATGAATGCTGCCGGTTACTCTGCAGCAATGAATGCTGCCGGTTAATCTACTGTAATGAATGCTGGCGGTTACTCTGCTGTAATGAATGCTGACGGTTACACTCCTGTATTGAATACTGCCGGTTACTCTGCTGTAATGAATGCTGCCGGGTAATCTTTATGATGAATGCCGCCGGTTACCCTGCTGTTATGAATGCTGCCGGTTGCTCTGCTGTAATGAATGCTGCTGGTTACTTTGTGTAATGAATGCTGCTGGTTAAGCTGCCTTAATGAATGCCGACTGTTACTCTGCTGTAATGAATGCTGCTGGTTACTCTGTGTAATGAATGCTGCTGGTTACTCTGATGTAATGAATACTGCCGGTTGCTCTGTTGTAATGAATGCTGCCGGTTACTCTGCTGTAATGAATGCTGCCGGTTACTCTGCTGTAAAGAATGCTGCCGGTTACTCTGCTGTAATGAATGCTGCTGGTTACTCTGTGTTCTGAATGCAGCCGGTTAATCTGCTGTAATGAATGCTGCCGGTTACTCTGTTGTAATGAATGCTGCCGGTTACTCTGTGTAAAGAATGCTGCCGGTTACTCTGCTGTAATGAATGCTGCCGGTTACTCTGCTGTAATGAATGCTGCCGGTTACTCTGCTGTAATGAATGCTGCCGGTTACTCTGTGTAATGAATGCAGCCGGTTACTCTGCTGTAATGAATGCTGCCGGTTACTCTGTGTAATGAATGCTGCCGGTTAATCTGCCTTAATGATTGCTGCCGGTTCCTCGGCTGTAATGAATGCTGCCAGTTACTCTGTGTAATGAATGCTGCCGGTTCCTGTGCTGCAATGAATGCTGCCGGTTACTCTGCTGTACTGCATGCTGCCGGTTACTCTGCTCTAATGTATTCTGCCGGTTACTCTGCTCTAATAAATGCTGCCGGTTACTCTGCTGTAAAGAATGCTGCCGGTTACTCTGCTGTAATGAATGCTGCAGGTTACTCTGCAGTAAAGAATGCTGCCGGTTACTCTGCTGTCATGAATGCTGCCGGTTACTCTGCTGTAATGAATGCTGCCGGTTACTCTCCTGTATTGTATACTGCCGGTTACTCTACTGTAATGAAGGCTGCCGGTTACTCTTTGTAATGAATGCTGCCGGTTGCTCTGCTGTAATGAATGCTGCCGGTTAATCTGTGTAATGAATGCTGCCGATTAAGCTGCCTTAATGAATGCTGCCGGTTATTCTGCTGTAATGAATGCTGCTGGTTACTCTGTGTAATTAATGCTGCCGGTTACTCTGCTGTAACGAATTCTGCATGTTACTCCGTGTAATGAATGCTGCCGGTTCCTCTGCTGTACTGAATGCTGCCGGTTACTCTGCTGTAATGAATGCTGCTGGTTCCTCTGCTGTACTGAATGCTGCCGTTTACTCTGCTGTAATGAATGCTGCCGGTTACTCTGCTGTAATGAATGCTGCCGATTACTCTGTGTAATGAATGCTGCCGGTTACTCTGCTGTAATGAATGCTGCCGGTTACTCTGGTGTAATGGATGCTGCCGGTTACTCTGCAGCAATGAATGCTGCCGGTTACTCTGTGCATTGAATGCTGGCGGTTAATCTGCCTTAATGAATGCTGCCGGTTACTCTGGTGTAATGAATGCTCCCGGTTACTCTGTGTAATGAATGCTGCCGGTTACTGTGCTGTAATGAATGCTGCTGGTTACTCTGCTGTAATGAATGCTGCCTGTTACTCTGCTGTAATGAATGCTGCCGGATACTCTGCTGTACTGAATGCTGCCGGTTACACTGCTGTAATGAATGCTGCCGGTTACTCTGTGTACTGAATGCTGCCGGTTACTTTGCTGTAATGAATGCTGCCGGTTACTCTGCTGTAATGAATGCTGCCGTTTACTCTGCTGTAATGAATGCTGCCAATTCCTCTGCTGCAATGAATGCTACCGGTTACTCTGCTGAAATGAATGCTGCCGGTTACTCTGCTGTATTGAATGCTGCCGATTACTCTGCTGCACAGAATGCTGTCGTTTACTCTGCTGTACTGAATGCTGCTGGTTACTCTGCTGTAATGAATGCTGCCGATTCCTCTGCTGTAATGAATGCTGCCGGTTACTTTGCTGTAATGAATGCTGCCGGATACTCTGCTGCAATGAATGCTGCCGGTTACTCTACTGTAATGAATGCTGCCGGTTACTCTGCTGTACTGAATGCTGCCGGTTACTCTGCTGTAATGAATGCTGCCAGTTACTCTGCTGTAATGAATGCTGCCGGTAACTTTGCTGTAATGAATGCTGCCAGTTACTCTGTGTAATGAATGCTGCCAGTTGCTCTGTGCAATGAATGCTGCCGGTTACTCTGTGTACTGAATGTTGCCAGTTGCCCTGCTGCACTGAATGCTGCCGCTTAATCTGTGTAATGAATGCTGCCGTTTACTCTGATGTAATGAATGCTGCCGGTTACTCTGCTGTAATGAATTCTGCCGGTTACTCTGCTGAAATGAATGCTGCCGGTTACTCTGTTGTATTGAATGCTGCCGATTACTCTGCTGCACAGAATGCTGTCGGTTACTCTGCTGTACTGAATGCTGCTGGTTACTCTGCTGTAATGAATGCTGCCGATTCCTCTGCTGTAATGAATGCTGCCGGTTACTTTGCTGTAATGAATGCTGCCGGATACTCTGCTGCAATGAATGCTGCCGGTTACTCTACTGTAATGAATGCTGCCGGTTACTCTGCTGTACTGAATGCTGCCGGTTACTCTGCTGTAATGAATGCTGCCAGTTACTCTGCTGTAATGAATGCTGCCGGTAACTTTGCTGTAATGAATGCTGCCAGTTACTCTGTGTAATGAATGCTGCCAGTTGCTCTGTGCAATGAATGCTGCCGGTTACTCTGTGTACTGAATGTTGCCAGTTGCCCTGCTGCACTGAATGCTGCCGCTTAATCTGTGTAATGAATGCTGCCGTTTACTCTGATGTAATGAATGCTGCCGGTTACTCTGCTGTAATGAATGCTGCCGGTTATTCTGCTGTAATGAATGCTGCCGATTACTCTGTGTAATGAATGCTGCTGGTTACTCTGCTGTAATGAATGCTGCCGGTTACTCTGCTGTCATGAATGCTGCCGGTAACTCTGGTGTAATGGATGCTGCCGGTTACTCTGCTGTAATGAATGCTGCCGGTTACTCTGTGTAATGAATGCTGCCAGTTACTGTGCTGTAATGAATGCTGCCGGTTACTCTGCTGTAATGAATGCTGCCGGTTACTCTGCTGTAATGAATGCTGCCGGTTACTCTGCTGTAATTAATGATACCGGTTACTCTGTGTACTGAATGCTGCCGGTTACTTTGCTGTAATGAATGCTGCCGATTACTCTCCTGTATTGAATACTGCCGGTTACTCTGCTGTAATGAATGCTGCCGGGTAATCTTTATAATGAATGCTGCAGGTTACTCTGCTGTAATGAATGCTGCCGGTTGCTCTGCTGTAATGAATGCTGCCGGTTACTCTGCTGTAATGAATGCTGCCGGTTACTCTGCTGTAATTAATGCTGCCGGTAACTTTGCTGTAATGAATGCTGCCAGTTACTCTGTGTAATGAATGCTGCCAGTTACTCTGTGTAATGAATGCTGCCGGTTAGTCTGTATCCTGAATGCTGCCGGTCACTCTGTGTAATGAATGCTGCCGGTTGCTCTGTGTAATGAATGCTGCCGGTTACCCTGTGTACTGAATGTTGCCAGTTACTCTGCTGCACTGAATGCTGCCGCTTAATCTTTATAATGAATGTTGCCGGTTACTCTGCTGTAATGAATGCTGCCGGTTACTCTGCTGTAATGAATGCTGCCGGTTACTCTGCTGTAATTAATGATACCGGTTAATCTGCTGTAATGAATGCTGCCGGTTACTCTGCTGTAATGAATGCTGACGGTTACTCTCCTGTATTGAATACTGCCGGTTACTCTGCTGTAATGAATGCTGCCGGGTAATCTTTATAATGAATGCTGCCGGTTACTCTGCTGTAATGAATGCTGCCGGTTGCTCTGCTGTAATGAATGCTGCTGGTTACTTTGTGTAATGAATGCTGCCGGTTAAGCTGCCTTAATGAATGCTGCCTGTTACTCTGCTGTAGTGAATGCTGCTGGTTACTCTGTGTAATGAATGCTGCTGGTTACTCTGATGTAATGAATGCTGCCGGTTACTCTGCTGTAATGAATGCTGCCGGTTACCCTGCTGTAATGAATGCTGCCGGTTACTCTGCTGTAATGAATGCTGCCGGTTACTCTGTGTAATGAATGCAGCCGGTTACTCTGCTGTAATGAATGCTGCCGGTTACACTGTGTAATGAATGCTGCCAGTTAATCTGCCTTAATGATTGCTGCCGGGTACTCAGCTGTAATGAATGCTGCCGGTTACTCTGTGTAATGAATGCTGCCGGTTACTGTGCTGCAATGAATGCTGCCGGTTACTCTGCTGTAATGAATGCTGTAGGTTACTCTGATGTACTGCATGCTGCCGGTTACTCTGCTCTAATGAATGCTGCCGGTTACTCTGCTCTAATAAATGCTGCCGGTTACTCTGCTGTAAAGAATGCTGCTGGTTACTCTGCTGTAATGAATGCTGCAGGTTACTCTGCAGTAAAGAATGCTGCCGGTTACTCTGCTGTAATGAATGCTGCCGGTTACTCTGCTGTAATGAATGCTGCCGGTTACGCTCCTGTATTGAATACTACCGGTTACTCTGCTGTAATGAAGGCTGCCGGTTACTCTTTGTAATGAATGCTGCCGGTTGCTCTGCTGCAATGAATGCTGCCGGTTAATCTGTGCAATGAATGCTGCCGATTAAGCTGCCTTAATGAATGCTGCCGGTTACTCTGCTGTAATGAATGCTGCTGGTTACTCTGTGTAATTAATGTTGCCGGTTACTCTGCTGTAATGAATTCTGCAGGTTACTCCGTGTAATGAATGCTGCTGGTTACTCTGTGTAATGAATGCTGCCGGTTACTCTGCTGTACTGAATGCTGCCGGTTACTCTGATGTAATGAATTCTGCCGGTTACTCCGTGTAATGAATGCTGCCGGTTCCTCTGCTGTACTGAATGCTGCCAGTTACTCTGTGTAATGAATGCTGCCAGTTACTCTGTGTAATGAATGCTGCCGGTTAGTCTGTATCCTGAATGCTGCCGGTCACTCTGTGTAATGAATGCTGCCGGTTGCTCTGTGTAATGAATGCTGCCGGTTACTCTGTGTACTGAATGTTGCCAGTTACTCTGCTGTACTGAATGCTGCCGGTTACACTGTGTAATGATTGCTGCCGGTTAATCAGCCTTAATGATTGCTGCCGGTTACTCTGCTGTAATGAATGCTGCCGGTTACTCTGTGTAATGAATGCTGCCGGTTATTCTGCTGTACTGCATTCGGCCGGTTACTCTGCTGCAATGAATGCTGCTGGTTACTGTGCTGTAATGAATGCTGCCGGTTAGTCTGCTGTAATGAATGCTGCCGGTTACTCTGCAGTAATGAATGCTGCCGGTTAATCTACTGTAATGAATGCTGCCGGTTACTCTGCTGTAATGAATGCTGCTGGTTACTGTGCTGTAATGAATGCTGCCGGTTAGTCTGCTGTAATGAATGCTGCCGGTTACTCTGCAGTAATGAATGCTGCCGGTTAATCTACTGTAATGAATGCTGCCGGTTACTCTGCTGTAATGAATGCTGACGGTTACTCTCCTGTATTGAATACTGCCGGTTACTCTGCTGTAATGAATGCTGCCGGGTAATCTTTATAATGAATGCCGCCGGTTACTCTGCTGTAATGAATGCTGCCGGTTGCTCTGCTGTAATGAATGCTGCTGGTTACTTTGTGTAATGAATGCTGCCGGTTAAGCTGCCTTAATGAATGCTGCCTGTTACTCTGCTGTAATGAATGCTGCTGGTTACTCTGTGTAATGAATGCTGCTGGTTACTCTGATGCAATGAATGCTGCCGGTTACTCTGTTGTAATGAATGCTGCCGGTTACTCTGCTGTAATGAATGCTGCCGGTTACTCTGCTGTAAAGAATGCTGCCGGTTACTCTGCTGTAATGAATGCTGCTGGTTACTCTGTGTTCTGAATGCAGCCGGTTAATCTGCTGTAATGAATGCTGCCGGTTAATCTCCTGTATTGAATACTGCCGGTTACTCTGCTGTAATGAATGCTGCCGGTTACTCTGTTTAATGAATGCTGCCGGTTACTCTGCTGTAATGAATGCTGCCGGTTACTCTTCTGCAATGAATTCTGCCGGTTACTCTGTGTAATGAATGCTGCTGGTTACTCTGTGTACTGAATGCTGCCGGTTACTCTGTGTAATGAATACTGCCAGTTACTCTGTGCAATGAATGCTGCCGGTTACTCTGTGTACTGAATGCTGCCGGTTACTCTGTGTAATGAATGCTGCCGTTTACTCTGCTGCACTGAATGCTGCCGATTACTCTGCTGTAATGAATGCTGCTGGTTACTCTGTGTATAGAATGCTGCCGGTTGCTCTGTGTATAGAATGCTGCCAGTTAATCTGCCTTAATGAATGCTGCCGGTTACTCTGCTGTAATGAATGCCGCCGTTTGCTCTGCTGTAATGAATGCTGCCGGTTACTCTGTGTAATGAATGCTGCTGTTTGCTCTGCTGTAAAGAATGCTGCCGGTGACTCTGCTGTATGGAATGCTGCCAGTTACTCTGCTGTAATGAATGCTGCTGGTTTCTCTGCTGTAATGAATGCTGCTGGTTACTCTGCTGTAATGAATGCTGCCGTTTACTCTGCTGTAATGAATGCTGCCGGTTACTCTGTTGGAATGAATGCTGCCGCTTAATCTGCCGTAATGAATGCTGCCGGTTACTCTGTGGAACGAATGCTGCCGGTTACTCTGCTGTAATGAATGCTGCCGGTTACTCTGTGTAATGATTGCTGCCAGTTACTCTTTGTAATGAATGCTGCCGGTTGCTCTGCTGTAATGAATGCTGCCGGTTAATCTGTGTAATGAATGCTGCCGATTAAGCTGCCTTAATGAATGATGCCGGTTATTCTGCTGTAATGAATGCTGCTGGTTACTCTGTGTAATTAATGCTGCCGGTTACTCTGCTGTAACGAATTCTGCAGGTTACTCCGTGTCATGAATGCTGCTGTTTACTCTGTTTATTGAATGCTGCTGGTTACTCTGCTATACTGAATGCTGCCGGTTACTCTGCTGTAATGAAATCTGCCGGTTACTCCGTGTAATGAATGCTGCCGGTTCCTCTGCTGTACTGAATGCTGCCGGTTAGTCTGCTGTAATGAATGCTGCCGGTTCCTCTGCTGTACTGAATCCTGCCGGTTACTCTGCTGTAATGAATGCTGCCGGTTACTCTGCTGTAATGAATGCTGCCGATTACTCTGTGTAATGAATGCTGCCGGTTACTCTGCTGTAATGAAAGCTGCCGGTTACTCTGCTGTAATGAATGCTGCCGGTTACTCTGGTGTAATGGATGCTGCCGGTTACTCTGCAGTAATGAATGCTGCCGGTTACTCTGTGCATTGAATGCTGGCGGTTAATCTGCCTTAATGAATGCTGCCGGTTACTCTGGTGTAATGAATGCTCCCGGTTACTCTGTGTAATGAATGCTGCCGGTTACTGTGCTGTAATGAATGCTGCTGGTTAATCTGCTGTAATGAATGCTGCCTGTTACTCTGCTGTAATGAATGCTGCCGGATACTCTGCTGTACTGAATGCTGCCGGTTACACTGTTGTAATGAATGCTGCCGGTTACTCTGTGTACTGAATGCTGCCGGTTACTTTGCTGTAATGAATGCTGCCGGTTACTCTGCTGTAATGAATGCTGCCGGTTACTCTGCTGTAAAGAATGCTGCCGGTTACTCTGCTGCAATGAATGCTGCCGGTTACTCTGCTGTAATGAATGCTGCCGGTTACTCTGCTGTAATTAATGCTGCCGGTAACTTTGCTGTAATGAATGCTGCCAGTTACTCTGTGTAATGAATGCTGCCAGTTACTCTGTGTAATGAATGCTGCCGGTTAGTCTGTATCCTGAATGCTGCCGGTCACTCTGTGTAATGAATGCTGCCGGTTGCTCTGTGTAATGAATGCTGCCGGTTACCCTGTGTACTGAATGTTGCCAGTTACTCTGCTGCACTGAATGCTGCCGCTTAATCTTTATAATGAATGTTGCCGGTTACTCTGCTGTAATGAATGCTGCCGGTTACTCTGCTGTAATGAATGCTGCCGGTTACTCTGCTGTAATTAATGATACCGGTTAATCTGCTGTAATGAATGCTGCCGGTTACTCTGCTGTAATGAATGCTGACGGTTACTCTCCTGTATTGAATACTGCCGGTTACTCTGCTGTAATGAATGCTGCCGGGTAATCTTTATAATGAATGCTGCCGGTTACTCTGCTGTAATGAATGCTGCCGGTTGCTCTGCTGTAATGAATGCTGCTGGTTACTTTGTGTAATGAATGCTGCCGGTTAAGCTGCCTTAATGAATGCTGCCTGTTACTCTGCTGTAGTGAATGCTGCTGGTTACTCTGTGTAATGAATGCTGCTGGTTACTCTGATGTAATGAATGCTGCCGGTTACTCTGCTGTAATGAATGCTGCCGGTTACCCTGCTGTAATGAATGCTGCCGGTTACTCTGCTGTAATGAATGCTGCCGGTTACTCTGTGTAATGAATGCAGCCGGTTACTCTGCTGTAATGAATGCTGCCGGTTACACTGTAATGAATGCTGCCAGTTAATCTGCCTTAATGATTGCTGCCGGGTACTCAGCTGTAATGAATGCTGCCGGTTACTCTGTGTAATGAATGCTGCCGGTTACTGTGCTGCAATGAATGCTGCCGGTTACTCTGCTGTAATGAATGCTGTAGGTTACTCTGCTGTACTGCATGCTGCCGGTTACTCTGCTCTAATGAATGCTGCCGGTTACTCTGCTCTAATAAATGCTGCCGGTTACTCTGCTGTAAAGAATGCTGCTGGTTACTCTGCTGTAATGAATGCTGCAGGTTACTCTGCAGTAAAGAATGCTGCCGGTTACTCTGCTGTAATGAAGGCTGCCGGTTACTCTTTGTAATGAATGCTGCCGGTTGCTCTGCTGCAATGAATGCTGCCGGTTAATCTGTGCAATGAATGCTGCCGATTAAGCTGCCTTAATGAATGCTGCCGGTTACTCTGCTGTAATGAATGCTGCTGGTTACTCTGTGTAATTAATGTTGCCGGTTACTCTGCTGTAATGAATTCTGCAGGTTACTCCGTGTAATGAATGCTGCTGGTTACTCTGTGTAATGAATGCTGCCGGTTTCTCTGCTGTACTGAATGCTGCCGGTTACTCTGATGTAATGAATTCTGCCGGTTACTCCGTGTAATGAATGCTGCCGGTTCCTCTGCTGTACTGAATGCTGCCAGTTACTCTGTGTAATGAATGCTGCCAGTTACTCTGTGTAATGAATGCTGCCGGTTAGTCTGTATCCTGAATGCTGCCGGTCACTCTGTGTAATGAATGCTGCCGGTTGCTCTGTGTAATGAATGCTGCCGGTTACTCTGTGTACTGAATGTTGCCAGTTACTCTGCTGTACTGAATGCTGCCGGTTACACTGTGTAATGATTGCTGCCGGTTAATCAGCCTTAATGATTGCTGCCGGTTACTCTGCTGTAATGAGTGCTGCCGGTAACTCTGTGTAATGAATGCTGCCGGTTATTCTGCTGTACTGCATTCGGCCGGTTACTCTGCTGCAATGAATACTGCTGGTTACTGTGCTGTAATGAATGCTGCCGGTTAGTCTGCTGTAATGAATGCTGCCGGTTACTCTGCAGTAATGAATGCTGCCGGTTAATCTACTGTAATGAATGCTGCCGGTTACTCTGCTGTAATGAATGCTGACGGTTACTCTCCTGTATTGAATACTGCCGGTTACTCTGCTGTAATGAATGCTGCCGGGTAATCTTTATAATGAATGCCGCCGGTTACTCTGCTGTAATGAATGCTGCCGGTTGCTCTGCTGTAATGAATGCTGCTGGTTACTTTGTGTAATGAATGCTGCCGGTTAAGCTGCCTTAATGAATGCTGCCTGTTACTCTGCTGTAATGAATGCTGCTGGTTACTCTGTGTAATGAATGCTGCTGGTTACTCTGATGTAATGAATGCTGCCGGTTACTCTGTTGTAATGAATGCTGCCGGTTACTCTGCTGTAATGAATGCTGCCGGTTACTCTGCTGTAAAGAATGCTGCCGGTTACTCTGCTGTAATGAATGCTGCTGGTTACTCTGTGTTCTGAATGCAGCCGGTTAATCTGCTGTAATGAATGCTGCCGGTTAATCTCCTGTATTGAATACTGCCGGTTACTCTGCTGTAATGAATGCTGCCGGTTACTCTGTTTAATGAATGCTGCCGGTTACTCTGCTGTAATAAATGCTGCCGGTTACTCTTCTGCAATGAATTCTGCCGGTTACTCTGTGTAATGAATGCTGCTGGTTACTCTGTGTACTGAATGCTGCCGGTTACTCTGTGTACTGAATGCTGCCGGTTACACTGTGTAATGAATGCTGCCGTTTGCTCTGCTGCACTGAATGCTGCCGATTACTCTGCTGTAATGAATGCTGCTGGTTACTCTGTGTATAGAATGCTACCGGTTGCTCTGTGTATAGAATGCTGCCAGTTAATCTGCCTTAATGAATGCTGCCGGTTACTCTGCTGTAATGAATGCTGCCGTTTGCTCTGCCGTAATGAATGCTGCCGGTTACTCTGTGTAATGAATGCTGCTGTTTGCTCTGCTGTAAAGAATGCTGCCGGTGACTCTGCTGTATGGAATGCTGCCAGTTACTCTGCTGTAATGAATGCTGCTGGTTTCTCTGCTGTAATGAATGTTGCTGGTTACTCTGCTGTAATGAATGCTGCCGTTTACTCTGCTGTAATGAATGCTGCCGGTTACTCTGTTGTAATGAATGCTGCCGCTTAATCTGCTGTAATGAATGCTGCCGGTTACTCTGTGGAATGAATGCTGCCGGTTACTCTGCTGTAATGAATGCTGCCGGTTACTCTGTGTAATGATTGCTGCCGGTTAATCAGCCTTAATGATTGCTGCCGGTTACTCTGCTGTAATGAATGCTGCCGGTTACTCTGTGTAATGAATGCTGCCGGTTATTCTGCTGTACTGCATTCGGCCGGTTACTCTGCTGCAATGAATGCTGCTGGTTACTGTGCTGTAATGAATGCTGCCGGTTAGTCTGCTGTAATGAATGCTGCCGGTTACTCTGCAGTAATGAATGCTGCTGGTTAATCTACTGTAATGAATGCTGCTGGTTACTGTGCTGTAATGAATGCTGCTGGTTTCTCTGCTGTAATGAATGCTGCTGGTTACTGTGCTGTAATGAATGCTGCCGGTTAGTCTGCTGTAATGAATGCTGCCAGTTACTCTGCAGTAATGAATGCTGCCGGTTAATCTACTGCAATGAATGCTGCTGGTTACTGTGCTGTAATGAATGCTGCTGGTTTCTCTGCTGTAATGAATGCTGCTGGTTACTGTGCTGTAATGAATGCTGCCGGTTAGTCTGCTGTAATGAATGCTGCTGTTTGCTCTGCTGTAAAGAATGCTGCCGGTGACTCTGCTGTATGGAATGCTGCTAGTTACTCTGCTGTAATGAATGCTGCTGGTTTCTCTGCTGTAATGAATGCTGCTGGTTACTGTGCTGTAATGAATGCTGCCGGTTAGTCTGCTGTAATGAATGCTGCCGGTTACTCTGCAGTAATGAATGCTGCCGGTTAATCTACTGTAATGAATGCTGGCGGTTACTCTGCTGTAATGAATGCTGACGGTTACTCTCCTGTATTGAATACTGCCGGTTACTCTGCTGTAATGAATGCTGCCGGGTAATCTTTATAATGAATGCCGCCGGTTACTCTGCTGTAATGAATGCTGCCGGTTGCTCTGCTGTAATGAATGCTGCTGGTTACTTTGTGTAATGAATGCTGCTGGTTAAGCTGCCTTAATGAATGCTGCCTGTTACTCTGCTGTAATGAATGCTGCTGGTTACTCTGTGTAATTAATGTTGCCGGTTACTCTGCTGTAATGAATTCTGCAGGTTACTCCGTGTAATGAATGCTGCTGGTTACTCTGTGTAATGAATGCTGCCGGTTACTCTGCTGTACTGAATGCTGCCGGTTACTCTGCTGTAATGAATTCTGCCGGTTACTCCGTGTAATGAATGCTGCCGGTTCCTCTGCTGCACTGAATGCTGCCGGTTACTCTGCTGCAATGAATGCTGCCGGTTCCTCTGCTGTAATGAATGCTGCCGATTACTCTGCTGTACAGAATGCTGTCGGTTACTCTGCTGTACTGAATGCTGCCGGTTACTCTGCTGTAATGAATGCTGCCGATTCCTCTGCTGTAATGAATGCTGCCGGTTACTTTGCTGTAATGAATGCTGCCGGATACTCTGCTGCAATGAATGCTGCCGGTTACTCTACTGTAATGAATGCTGCCGGTTACTCTGTGCATTGAATGCTGGCGGTTATTCTGCCTTAATGAATGCTGCCGGTTTCTCTGCTGTAATGAATGCTGCAGGTTACTCTGTGTAATGAATGCTGCCGGTTACTGTCCTGTAATGAATGCTCCCGGTTACTCTGCTGTAATGAATGCTGCCGGCTACACTGCTGTAATGAATGCTGCCGGTAACTTTGCTGTAATGAATGCTGCCAGTTACTCTGTGTAATGAATGCTGCCTGTTACTCTGTGTAATGAATGCTGCCGGTTACTCTGCTGTAATGAAAGCTGCCGGTTACTCTGCTGTAATGAATGCTGCCGGTTACTCTGCTGCAATGAATTCTGCCGGTTACTCTGCTGTAATGAATGCTGCCGGTTACTCTGCTGTACTGAATGCTGCCGAATACTCTGCTGTACAGAATGCTGTCGGTTACTCTGCTGTACTGAATGCTGCCGGTTACTCTGCTGTAATGAATGCTGCCGATTCCTCTGCTGTAATGAATGCTGCCGGTTACTTTGCTGTAATGAATGCTGCCGGATACTCTGCTGCAATGAATGCTGCCGGTTACTCTACTGTAATGAATGCTGCCGGTTACTCTGCTGTACTGAATGCTGCCGGTTACTCTGATGTAATGAATGCTGCCGGTTACTCTGCTGTAATGAATGCTGCCGGTAACTTTGCTGTAATGAATGCTGCCAGTTACTCTGTGTAATGAATGCTGCCAGCTACTCTGTGTAATGAATGCTGCCGGTTACTCTGTATCCTGAATGCTGCCGGTCACTCTGTGTAATGAATGCTGCCGGTTGCTCTGTGCAATGAATGCTGCCGGTTACTCTGTGTACTGAATGTTGCCAGTTACCCTGCTGCACTGAATGCTGCCGCTTAATCTGTGTACTGAATGCTGCCGTTTACTCTGCTGTAATGAATGCTGCCGGTTACTCTGCTGTAATTAATGCTGCCGGTAACTTTGCTGTAATGAATGCTGCCAGTTACTCTGTGTAATGAATGCTGCCAGTTACTCTGTGTAATGAATGCTGCCGGTTAGTCTGTATCCTGAATGCTGCCGGTCACTCTGTGTAATGAATGCTGCCGGTTGCTCTGTGTAATGAATGCTGCCGGTTACTCTGTGCACTGAATGTTGCCAGTTACTCTGCTGCACTGAATGCTGCCGCTTAATCTTTATAATGAATGCTGCCGGTTACTCTGCTGTAATGAATGCTGCCGGTTACTCTGCTGTAATGAATGCTGCTGGTTACTCTGCTGTAATTAATGATACCGGTTAATCTGCTGTAATGAATGCTGCCGGTTACTCTGCTGTAATGAATGCTGCCGGTTACTCTGCTGTAATTAATGATACCGGTTAATCTGCTGTAATGAATGCTGCCGGTTACTCTGCTGTAATGAATGCTGACGGTTACTCTCCTGTATTGAATACTGCCGGTTACTCTGCTGTAATGAATGCTGCCGGGTAATCTTTATAATGAATGCTGCCGGTTACTCTGCTGTAATGAATGCTGCCGGTTGCTCTGCTGTAATGAATGCTGCTGGTTACTTTGTGTAATGAATGCTGCCGGTTAAGCTGCCTTAATGAATGCTGCCTGTTACTCTGCTGTAGTGAATGCTGCTGGTTACTCTGTGTAATGAATGCTGCTGGTTACTCTGATGTAATGAATGCTGCCGGTTACTCTGCTGTAATGAATGCTGCCGGTTACCCTGCTGTAATGAATGCTGCCGGTTACTCTGCTGTAATGAATGCTGCCGGTTACTCTGTGTAATGAATGCAGCCGGTTACTCTGCTGTAATGAATGCTGCCGGTTACACTGTAATGAATGCTGCCAGTTAATCTGCCTTAATGATTGCTGCCGGGTACTCAGCTGTAATGAATGCTGCCGGTTACTCTGTGTAATGAATGCTGCCGGTTACTGTGCTGCAATGAATGCTGCCGGTTACTCTGCTGTAATGAATGCTGTAGGTTACTCTGCTGTACTGCATGCTGCCGGTTACTCTGCTCTAATGAATGCTGCCGGTTACTCTGCTCTAATAAATGCTGCCGGTTACTCTGCTGTAAAGAATGCTGCTGGTTACTCTGCTGTAATGAATGCTGCAGGTTACTCTGCAGTAAAGAATGCTGCCGGTTACTCTGCTGTAATGAAGGCTGCCGGTTACTCTTTGTAATGAATGCTGCCGGTTGCTCTGCTGCAATGAATGCTGCCGGTTAATCTGTGCAATGAATGTTGCCGATTAAGCTGCCTTAATGAATGCTGCCGGTTACTCTGCTGTAATGAATGCTGCTGGTTACTCTGTGTAATTAATGTTGCCGGTTACTCTGCTGTAATGAATTCTGCAGGTTACTCCGTGTAATGAATGCTGCTGGTTACTCTGTGTAATGAATGCTGCCGGTTACTCTGCTGTACTGAATGCTGCCGGTTACTCTGATGTAATGAATTCTGCCGGTTACTCCGTGTAATGAATGCTGCCGGTTCCTCTGCTGTACTGAATGCTGCCAGTTACTCTGTGTAATGAATGCTGCCAGTTACTCTGTGTAATGAATGCTGCCGGTTAGTCTGTATCCTGAATGCTGCCGGTCACTCTGTGTAATGAATGCTGCCGGTTGCTCTGTGTAATGAATGCTGCCGGTTACTCTGTGTACTGAATGTTGCCAGTTACTCTGCTGTACTGAATGCTGCCGGTTACACTGTGTAATGATTGCTGCCGGTTAATCAGCCTTAATGATTGCTGCCGGTTACTCTGCTGTAATGAGTGCTGCCGGTAACTCTGTGTAATGAATGCTGCCGGTTATTCTGCTGTACTGCATTCGGCCGGTTACTCTGCTGCAATGAATACTGCTGGTTACTGTGCTGTAATGAATGCTGCCGGTTAGTCTGCTGTAATGAATGCTGCCGGTTACTCTGCAGTAATGAATGCTGCCGGTTAATCTACTGTAATGAATGCTGCCGGTTACTCTGCTGTAATGAATGCTGACGGTTACTCTCCTGTATTGAATACTGCCGGTTACTCTGCTGTAATGAATGCTGCCGGGTAATCTTTATAATGAATGCCGCCGGTTACTCTGCTGTAATGAATGCTGCCGGTTGCTCTGCTGTAATGAATGCTGCTGGTTACTTTGTGTAATGAATGCTGCCGGTTAAGCTGCCTTAATGAATGCTGCCTGTTACTCTGCTGTAATGAATGCTGCTGGTTACTCTGTGTAATGAATGCTGCTGGTTACTCTGATGTAATGAATGCTGCCGGTTACTCTGTTGTAATGAATGCTGCCGGTTACTCTGCTGTAATGAATGCTGCCGGTTACTCTGCTGTAAAGAATGCTGCCGGTTACTCTGCTGTAATGAATGCTGCTGGTTACTCTGTGTTCTGAATGCAGCCGGTTAATCTGCTGTAATGAATGCTGCCGGTTAATCTCCTGTATTGAATACTGCCGGTTACTCTGCTGTAATGAATGCTGCCGGTTACTCTGTTTAATGAATGCTGCCGGTTACTCTGCTGTAATGAATGCTGCCGGTTACTCTTCTGCAATGAATTCTGCCGGTTACTCTGTGTAATGAATGCTGCTGGTTACTCTGTGTACTGAATGCTGCCGGTTACTCTGTGTACTGAATGCTGCCGGTTACACTGTGTAATGAATGCTGCCGTTTACTCTGCTGCACTGAATGCTGCCGATTACTCTGCTGTAATGAATGCTGCTGGTTACTCTGTGTATAGAATGCTACCGGTTGCTCTGTGTATAGAATGCTGCCAGTTAATCTGCCTTAATGAATGCTGCCGGTTACTCTGCTGTAATGAATGCTGCCGTTTGCTCTGCCGTAATGAATGCTGCCGGTTACTCTGTGTAATGAATGCTGCTGTTTGCTCTGCTGTAAAGAATGCTGCCGGTGACTCTGCTGTATGGAATGCTGCCAGTTACTCTGCTGTAATGAATGCTGCTGGTTTCTCTGCTGTAATGAATGTTGCTGGTTACTCTGCTGTAATGAATGCTGCCGTTTACTCTGCTGTAATGAATGCTGCCGGTTACTCTGTTGTAATGAATGCTGCCGCTTAATCTGCTGTAATGAATGCTGCCGGTTACTCTGTGGAATGAATGCTGCCGGTTACTCTGCTGTAATGAATGCTGCCGGTTACTCTGTGTAATGATTGCTGCCGGTTAATCAGCCTTAATGATTGCTGCCGGTTACTCTGCTGTAATGAATGCTGCCGGTTATTCTGCTGTACTGCATTCGGCCGGTTACTCTGCTGCAATGAATGCTGCTGGTTACTGTGCTGTAATGAATGCTGCCGGTTAGTCTGCTGTAATGAATGCTGCCGGTTACTCTGCAGTAATGAATGCTGCTGGTTAATCTACTGTAATGAATGCTGCTGGTTACTGTGCTGTAATGAATGCTGCTGGTTTCTCTGCTGTAATGAATGCTGCTGGTTACTGTGCTGTAATGAATGCTGCCGGTTAGTCTGCTGTAATGAATGCTGCCAGTTACTCTGCAGTAATGAATGCTGCTGGTTAATCTACTGTAATGAATGCTGCTGGTTACTGTGCTGTAATGAATGCTGCTGGTTTCTCTGCTGTAATGAATGCTGCTGGTTACTGTGCTGTAATGAATGCTGCCGGTTAGTCTGCTGTAATGAATGCTGCTGTTTGCTCTGCTGTAAAGAATGCTGCCGGTGACTCTGCTGTATGGAATGCTGCTAGTTACTCTGCTGTAATGAATGCTGCTGGTTTCTCTGCTGTAATGAATGCTGCTGGTTACTGTGCTGTAATGAATGCTGCCGGTTAGTCTGCTGTAATGAATGCTGCCGGTTACTCTGCAGTAATGAATGCTGCCGGTTAATCTACTGTAATGAATGCTGGCGGTTACTCTGCTGTAATGAATGCTGACGGTTACTCTCCTGTATTGAATACTGCCGGTTACTCTGCTGTAATGAATGCTGCCGGGTAATCTTTATAATGAATGCCGCCGGTTACTCTGCTGTAATGAATGCTGCCGGTTGCTCTGCTGTAATGAATGCTGCTGGTTACTTTGTGTAATGAATGCTGCTGGTTAAGCTGCCTTAATGAATGCTGCCTGTTACTCTGCTGTAATGAATGCTGCTGGTTACTCTGTGTAATTAATGTTGCCGGTTACTCTGCTGTAATGAATTCTGCAGGTTACTCCGTGTAATGAATGCTGCTGGTTACTCTGTGTAATGAATGCTGCCGGTTACTCTGCTGTACTGAATGCTGCCGGTTACTCTGCTGTAATGAATTCTGCCGGTTACTCCGTGTAATGAATGCTGCCGGTTCCTCTGCTGTACTGAATGCTGCCGGTTACTCTGCTGCAATGAATGCTGCCGGTTCCTCTGCTGTAATGAATGCTGCCGATTACTCTGCTGTACAGAATGCTGTCGGTTACTCTGCTGTACTGAATGCTGCCGGTTACTCTGCTGTAATGAATGCTGCCGATTCCTCTGCTGTAATG
This sequence comes from Somniosus microcephalus, assembly GCF_052327205.1. NCBI lineage: Eukaryota > Metazoa > Chordata > Chondrichthyes > Squaliformes > Somniosidae > Somniosus > Somniosus microcephalus. The sequence continues at coordinate 323,924,842 of NC_140988.1, forward strand.
AATGCTGCCGGTTACTTTGCTGTAATGAATGCTGCCGGATACTCTGCTGCAATGAATGCTGCCGGTTACTCTACTGTAATGAATGCTGCCGGTTACTCTGTGCATTGAATGCTGGCGGTTATTCTGCCTTAATGAATGCTGCCGGTTTCTCTGCTGTAATGAATGCTGCAGGTTACTCTGTGTAATGAATGCTGCCGGTTACTGTCCTGTAATGAATGCTCCCGGTTACTCTGCTGTAATGAATGCTGCCGGCTACACTGCTGTAATGAATGCTGCCGGTAACTTTGCTGTAATGAATGCTGCCAGTTACTCTGTGTAATGAATGCTGCCTGTTACTCTGTGTAATGAATGCTGCCGGTTACTCTGCTGTAATGAAAGCTGCCGGTTACTCTGCTGTAATGAATGCTGCCGGTTACTCTGCTGCAATGAATTCTGCCGGTTACTCTGCTGTAATGAATGCTGCCGGTTACTCTGCTGTACTGAATGCTGCCTAATACTCTGCTGTACAGAATGCTGTCGGTTACTCTGCTGTACTGAATGCTGCCGGTTACTCTGCTGTAATGAATGCTGCCGATTCCTCTGCTGTAATGAATGCTGCCGGTTACTTTGCTGTAATGAATGCTGCCGGATACTCTGCTGCAATGAATGCTGCCGGTTACTCTACTGTAATGAATGCTGCCGGTTACTCTGCTGTACTGAATGCTGCCGGTTACTCTGATGTAATGAATGCTGCCGGTTACTCTGCTGTAATGAATGCTGCCGGTAACTTTGCTGTAATGAATGCTGCCAGTTACTCTGTGTAATGAATGCTGCCAGCTACTCTGTGTAATGAATGCTGCCGGTTACTCTGTATCCTGAATGCTGCCGGTCACTCTGTGTAATGAATGCTGCCGGTTGCTCTGTGCAATGAATGCTGCCGGTTACTCTGTGTACTGAATGTTGCCAGTTACCCTGCTGCACTGAATGCTGCCGCTTAATCTGTGTACTGAATGCTGCCGTTTACTCTGCTGTAATGAATGCTGCCGGTTACACTGCTGTAATTAATGCTGCCGGTAACTTTGCTGTAATGAATGCTGCCAGTTACTCTGTGTAATGAATGCTGCCAGTTACTCTGTGTAATGAATGCTGCCGGTTAGTCTGTATCCTGAATGCTGCCGGTCACTCTGTGTAATGAATGCTGCCGGTTGCTCTGTGTAATGAATGCTGCCGGTTACTCTGTGCACTGAATGTTGCCAGTTACTCTGCTGCACTGAATGCTGCCGCTTAATCTTTATAATGAATGCTGCCGGTTACTCTGCTGTAATGAATGCTGCCGGTTACTCTGCTGTAATGAATGCTGCTGGTTACTCTGCTGTAATTAATGATACCGGTTAATCTGCTGTAATGAATGCTGCCGGTTACTCTGCTGTAATGAATGCTGACGGTTACTCTCTTGTATTGAATACTGCCGGTTACTCTGCTGTAATGAATGCTGCCGGGTAATCTTTATAATGAATGCTGCCGGTTACTCTGCTGTAATGAATGCTGCCGGTTGCTCTGCTGTAATGAATGCTGCTGGTTACTTTGTGTAATGAATGCTGCCGGTTAAGCTGCCTTAATGAATGCTGCCTGTTACTCTGCTGTAGTGAATGCTGCTGGTTACTCTGTGTAATGAATGCTGCTGGTTACTCTGATGTAATGAATGCTGCCGGTTACTCTGCTGTAATGAATGCTGCCGGTTACCCTGCTGTAATGAATGCTGCCGGTTACTCTGCTGTAATGAATGCTGCCGGTTACTCTGTGTAATGAATGCAGCCGGTTACTCTGCTGTAATGAATGCTGCCGGTTACACTGTGTAATGAATGCTGCCAGTTAATCTGCCTTAATGATTGCTGCCGGGTACTCAGCTGTAATGAATGCTGCCGGTTACTCTGTGTAATGAATGCTGCCGGTTACTGTGCTGCAATGAATGCTGCCGGTTACTCTGCTGTAATGAATGCTGTAGGTTACTCTGCTGTACTGCATGCTGCCGGTTACTCTGCTCTAATGAATGCTGCCGGTTACTCTGCTCTAATAAATGCTGCCGGTTACTCTGCAGTAAAGAATGCTGCCGGTTACTCTGCTGTAAAGAATGCTGCTGGTTACTGTGCTGTAATGAATGCTGCAGGTTACTCTGCAGTAAAGAATGCTGCCGGTTACTCTGCTGTAATGAATGCTGCCGGTTACTCTGCTGTAATGAATGCTGCTGGTTACTCTCCTGTATTGAATACTGCCGGTTACTCTGCTGTAATGAAGGCTGCCGGTTACTCTTTGTAATGAATGCTGCCGGTTGCTCTGCTGCAATGAATGCTGCCGGTTAATCTGTGCAATGAATGCTGCCGATTAAGCTGCCTTAATGAATGCTGCCGGTTACTCTGCTGTAATGAATGCTGCTGGTTACTCTGTGTAATTAATGTTGCCGGTTACTCTGCTGTAATGAATTCTGCAGGTTACTCCGTGTAATGAATGCTGCTGGTTACTCTGTGTAATGAATGCTGCCGGTTACTCTGCTGTACTGAATGCTGCCGGTTACTCTGATGTAATGAATTCTGCCGGTTACTCCGTGTAATGAATGCTGCCGGTTCCTCTGCTGTACTGAATGCTGCCAGTTACTCTGTGTAATGAATGCTGCCAGTTACTCTGTGTAATGAATGCTGCCGGTTAGTCTGTATCCTGAATGCTGCCGGTCACTCTGTGTAATGAATGCTGCCGGTTGCTCTGTGTAATGAATGCTGCCGGTTACTCTGTGTACTGAATGTTGCCAGTTACTCTGCTGTACTGAATGCTGCCGGTTACACTGTGTAATGATTGCTGCCGGTTAATCAGCCTTAATGATTGCTGCCGGTTACTCTGCTGTAATGAGTGCTGCCGGTAACTCTGTGTAATGAATGCTGCCGGTTATTCTGCTGTACTGCATTCGGCCGGTTACTCTGCTGCAATGAATACTGCTGGTTACTGTGCTGTAATGAATGCTGCCGGTTAGTCTGCTGTAATGAATGCTGCCGGTTACTCTGCAGTAATGAATGCTGCCGGTTAATCTACTGTAATGAATGCTGCCGGTTACTCTGCTGTAATGAATGCTGACGGTTACTCTCCTGTATTGAATACTGCCGGTTACTCTGCTGTAATGAATGCTGCCGGTTGCTCTCCTGTAATGAATGCTGCTGGTTACTTTGTGTAATGAATGCTGCCGGTTAAGCTGCCTTAATGAATGCTGCCTGTTACTCTGCTGTAATGAATGCTGCTGGTTACTCTGTGTAATGAATGCTGCTGGTTACTCTGATGTAATGAATGCTGCCGGTTACTCTGTTGTAATGAATGCTGCCGGTTACTCTGCTGTAATGAATGCTGCCGGTTACTCTGCTGTAAAGAATGCTGCCGGTTACTCTGCTGTAATGAATGCTGCTGGTTACTCTGTGTTCTGAATGCAGCCGGTTAATCTGCTGTAATGAATGCTGCCGGTTAATCTCCTGTATTGAATACTGCCGGTTACTCTGCTGTAATGAATGCTGCCGGTTACTCTGTTTAATGAATGCTGCCGGTTACTCTGCTGTAATGAATGCTGCCGGTTACTCTTCTGCAATGAATTCTGCCGGTTACTCTGTGTAATGAATGCTGCTGGTTACTCTGTGTACTGAATGCTGCCGGTTACTCTGTGTACTGAATGCTGCCGGTTACACTGTGTAATGAATGCTGCCGTTTACTCTGCTGCACTGAATGCTGCCGATTACTCTGCTGTAATGAATGCTGCTGGTTACTCTGTGTATAGAATGCTACCGGTTGCTCTGTGTATAGAATGCTGCCAGTTAATCTGCCTTAATGAATGCTGCCGGTTACTCTGCTGTAATGAATGCTGCCGTTTGCTCTGCCGTAATGAATGCTGCTGGTTACTCTGTGTTCTGAATGCAGCTGGTTAATCTGCTGTAATGAATGCTGCCGGTTAATCTCCTGTATTGAATACTGCCGGTTACTCTGCTGTAATGAATGCTGCTGGTTACTCTGTGTTCTGAATGCAGCCGGTTAATCTGCTGTAATGAATGCTGCCGGTTAATCTCCTGTATTGAATACTGCCGGTTACTCTGCTGTAATGAATGCTGCCGGTTACTCTGTTTAATGAATGCTGCCGGTTACTCTGCTGTAATGAATGCTGCCGGTTACTCTTCTGCAATGAATTCTGCCGGTTACTCTGTGTAATGAATGCTGCTGGTTACTCTGTGTACTGAATGCTGCCGGTTACTCTGTGTAATGAATACTGCCAGTTACTCTGTGCAATGAATGCTGCCGGTTACTCTGTGTACTGAATGCTGCCGGTTACACTGTGTAATGAATGCTGCCGTTTACTCTGCTGCACTGAATGCTGCCGATTACTCTGCTGTAATGAATGCTGCTGGTTACTCTGTGTATAGAATGCTACCGGTTGCTCTGTGTATAGAATGCTGCCAGTTAATCTGCCTTAATGAATGCTGCCGGTTACTCTGCTGTAATGAATGCTGTCGTTTGCTCTGCCGTAATGAATGCTGCCGGTTACTCTGTGTAATGAATGCTGCTGTTTGCTCTGCTGTAAAGAATGCTACCGGTGACTCTGCTGTATGGAATGCTGCCAGTTACTCTGCTGTAATGAATGCTGCTGGTTTCTCTGCTGTAATGAATGCTGCTGGTTACTCTGCTGTAATGAATGCTGCCGTTTACTCTGCTGTAATGAATGCTGCCGGTTACTCTGTTGTAATGAATGCTGCCGCTTAATCTGCTGTAATGAATGCTGCCGGTTACTCTGTGGAATGAATGCTGCCGGTTACTCTGCTGTAATGAATGCTGCCGGTTACTCTGTGTAATGATTGCTGCCGGTTAATCAGCCTTAATGATTGCTGCCGGTTACTCTGCTGTAATGAATGCTGCCGGTTAATCTGTGCAATGAATGCTGCCGATTAAGCTGCCTTAATGAATGCTGCCGGTTACTCTGCTGTAATGAATGCTGCTGGTTACTCTGTGTAATTAATGTTGCCGGTTACTCTGCTGTAATGAATTCTGCATGTTACTCCGTGTAATGAATGCTGCTGGTTACTCTGTGTAATGAATGCTGCCGGTTACTCTGCTGTACTGAATGCTGCCGGTTACTCTGATGTAATGAATTCTGCCGGTTACTCCGTGTAATGAATGCTGCCGGTTCCTCTGCTGTACTGAATGCTGCCAGTTACTCTGTGTAATGAATGCTGCCAGTTACTCTGTGTAATGAATGCTGCCGGTTAGTCTGTATCCTGAATGCTGCCGGTCACTCTGTGTAATGAATGCTGCCGGTTGCTCTGTGTAATGAATGCTGCCGGTTACTCTGTGTACTGAATGTTGCCAGTTACTCTGCTGTACTGAATGCTGCCGGTTACACTGTGTAATGATTGCTGCCGGTTAATCAGCCTTAATGATTGCTGCCGGTTACTCTGCTGTAATGAGTGCTGCCGGTAACTCTGTGTAATGAATGCTGCCGGTTATTCTGCTGTACTGCATTCGGCCGGTTACTCTGCTGCAATGAATACTGCTGGTTACTGTGCTGTAATGAATGCTGCCGGTTAGTCTGCTGTAATGAATGCTGCCGGTTACTCTGCAGTAATGAATGCTGCCGGTTAATCTACTGTAATGAATGCTGCCGGTTACTCTGCTGTAATGAATGCTGACGGTTACTCTCCTGTATTGAATACTGCCGGTTACTCTGCTGTAATGAATGCTGCCGGGTAATCTTTATAATGAATGCCGCCGGTTACTCTGCTGTAATGAATGCTGCCGGTTGCTCTGCTGTAATGAATGCTGCTGGTTACTTTGTGTAATGAATGCTGCCGGTTAAGCTGCCTTAATGAATGCTGCCTGTTACTCTGCTGTAATGAATGCTACTGGTTACTCTGTGTAATGAATGCTGCTGGTTACTCTGATGTAATGAATGCTGCCGGTTACTCTGTTGTAATGAATGCTGCCGGTTACTCTGCTGTAATGAATGCTGCCGGTTACTCTGCTGTAAAGAATGCTGCCGGTTACTCTGCTGTAATGAATGCTGCTGGTTACTCTGTGTTCTGAATGCAGCCGGTTAATCTGCTGTAATGAATGCTGCCGGTTAATCTCCTGTATTGAATACTGCCGGTTACTCTGCTGTAATGAATGCTGCCGGTTACTCTGTTTAATGAATGCTGCCGGTTACTCTGCTGTAATGAATGCTGCCGGTTACTCTTCTGCAATGAATTCTGCCGGTTACTCTGTGTAATGAATGCTGCTGGTTACTCTGTGTACTGAATGCTGCCGGTTACTCTGTGTAATGAATACTGCCAGTTACTCTGTGCAATGAATGCTGCCGGTTACTCTGTGTACTGAATGCTGCCGGTTACACTGTGTAATGAATGCTGCCGTTTACTCTGCTGCACTGAATGCTGCCGATTACTCTGCTGTAATGAATGCTGCTGGTTACTCTGTGTATAGAATGCTACCGGTTGCTCTGTGTATAGAATGCTGCCAGTTAATCTGCCTTAATGAATGCTGCCGGTTACTCTGCTGTAATGAATGCTGCCGTTTGCTCTGCCGTAATGAATGCTGCCGGTTACTCTGTGTAATGAATGCTGCTGTTTGCTCTGCTGTAAAGAATGCTGCCGGTGACTCTGCTGTATGGAATGCTGCCAGTTACTCTGCTGTAATGAATGCTGCTGGTTTCTCTGCTGTAATGAATGCTGCTGGTTACTCTGCTGTAATGAATGCTGCCGTTTACTCTGCTGTAATGAATGCTGCCGGTTACTCTGTTGTAATGAATGCTGCTGGTTAATCTACTGTAATGAATGCTGCTGGTTACTGTGCTGTAATGAATGCTGCTGGTTTCTCTGCTGTAATGAATGCTGCTGGTTACTGTGCTGTAATGAATGCTGCCGGTTAGTCTGCTGTAATGAATGCTGCCAGTTACTCTGCAGTAATGAATGCTGCCGATTAATCTACTGTAATGAATGCTGCTGGTTACTGTGCTGTAATGAATGCTGCTGGTTTCTCTGCTGTAATGAATGCTGCTGGTTACTGTGCTGTAATGAATGCTGCCGGTTAGTCTGCTGTAATGAATGCTGCTGTTTGCTCTGCTGTAAAGAATGCTGCCGGTGACTCTGCTGTATGGAATGCTGCTAGTTACTCTGCTGTAATGAATGCTGCCAGTTACTCTGTGTAATGAATGCTGCTGGTTACTGTGCTGTAATGAATGCTGCCGGTTAGTCTGCTGTAATGAATGCTGCCGGTTACTCTGCAGTAATGAATGCTGCCGGTTAATCTACTGTAATGAATGCTGGCGGTTACTCTGCTGTAATGAATGCTGACGGTTACTCTCCTGTATTGAATACTGCCGGTTACTCTGCTGTAATGAATGCTGCCGGGTAATCTTTAAAATGAATGCCGCCGGTTACTCTGCTGTAATGAATGCTGCCGGTTGCTCTGCTGTAATGAATGCTGCTGGTTACTTTGTGTAATGAATGCTGCTGGTTAAGCTGCCTTAATGAATGCTGCCTGTTACTCTGCTGTAATGAATGCTGCTGGTTACTCTGTGTAATTAATGTTGCCGGTTACTCTGCTGTAATGAATTCTGCAGGTTACTCCGTGTAATGAATGCTGCTGGTTACTCTGTGCAATGAATGCTGCCGGTTACTCTGTGTACTGAATGTTGCCAGTTGCCCTGCTGCACTGAATGCTGCCGCTTAATCTGTGTAATGAATGCTGCCGTTTACTCTGATGTAATGAATGCTGCCGGTTACTCTGCTGTAATGAATGCTGCCGGTTATTCTGCTGTAATGAATGCTGCCGATTACTCTGTGTAATGAATGCTGCCGGTTACTCTGCTGTAATGAATGCTGCCGGTTACTCTGCTGTAATGAATGCTGCCGGTAACTCTGGTGTAATGGATGCTGCCGGTTACTCTGCTGTAATGAATGCTGCCGGTTACTCTGTGTAATGAATGCTGCCAGTTACTGTGCTGTAATGAATGCTGCCGGTTACTCTGCTGTAATGAATGCTGCCGGTTACTCTGCTGTAATGAATGCTGCCGGTTACTCTGCTGTAATTAATGATACCGGTTACTCTGTGTACTGAATGCTGCCGGTTACTTTGCTGTAATGAATGCTGCCGATTACTCTCCTGTATTGAATACTGCCGGTTACTCTGCTGTAATGAATGCTGCCGGGTAATCTTTATAATGAATGCTGCAGGTTACTCTGCTGTAATGAATGCTGCCGGTTGCTCTGCTGTAATGAATGCTGCCGGTTACTCTGCTGTAATGAATGCTGCCGGTTACTCTGCTGTAATTAATGCTGCCGGTAACTTTGCTGTAATGAATGCTGCCAGTTACTCTGTGTAATGAATGCTGCCAGTTACTCTGTGTAATGAATGCTGCCGGTTAGTCTGTATCCTGAATGCTGCCGGTCACTCTGTGTAATGAATGCTGCCGGTTGCTCTGTGTAATGAATGCTGCCGGTTACCCTGTGTACTGAATGTTGCCAGTTACTCTGCTGCACTGAATGCTGCCGCTTAATCTTTATAATGAATGTTGCCGGTTACTCTGCTGTAATGAATGCTGCCGGTTACTCTGCTGTAATGAATGCTGCCGGTTACTCTGTTTAATGATTGCTGCCGGTTAATCAGCCTTAATGATTGCTGCCGGTTACTCTGCTGTAATGAATGCTGCCGGTTATTCTGCTGTACTGCATTCGGCCGGTTACTCTGCTGCAATGAATGCTGCTGGTTACTGTGCTGTAATGAATGCTGCCGGTTAGTCTGCTGTAATGAATGCTGCCGGTTACTCTGCAGTAATGAATGCTGCTGGTTAATCTACTGTAATGAATGCTGCTGGTTACTGTGCTGTAATGAATGCTGCTGGTTTCTCTGCTGTAATGAATGCTGCTGGTTACTGTGCTGTAATGAATGCTGCCGGTTAGTCTGCTGTAATGAATGCTGCCAGTTACTCTGCAGTAATGAATGCTGCTGGTTAATCTACTGTAATGAATGCTGCTGGTTACTGTGCTGTAATGAATGCTGCTGGTTTCTCTGCTGTAATGAATGCTGCTGGTTACTGTGCTGTAATGAATGCTGCCGGTTAGTCTGCTGTAATGAATGCTGCTGTTTGCTCTGCTGTAAAGAATGCTGCCGGTGACTCTGCTGTATGGAATGCTGCTAGTTACTCTGCTGTAATGAATGCTGCTGGTTTCTCTGCTGTAATGAATGCTGCTGGTTACTGTGCTGTAATGAATGCTGCCGGTTAGTCTGCTGTAATGAATGCTGCCGGTTACTCTGCAGTAATGAATGCTGCCGGTTAATCTACTGTAATGAATGCTGGCGGTTACTCTGCTGTAATGAATGCTGACGGTTACTCTCCTGTATTGAATACTGCCGGTTACTCTGCTGTAATGAATGCTGCCGGGTAATCTTTATAATGAATGCCGCCGGTTACTCTGCTGTAATGAATGCTGCCGGTTGCTCTGCTGTAATGAATGCTGCTGGTTACTTTGTGTAATGAATGCTGCTGGTTAAGCTGCCTTAATGAATGCTGCCTGTTACTCTGCTGTAATGAATGCTGCTGGTTACTCTGTGTAATTAATGTTGCCGGTTACTCTGCTGTAATGAATTCTGCAGGTTACTCCGTGTAATGAATGCTGCTGGTTACTCTGTGTAATGAATGCTGCCGGTTACTCTGCTGTACTGAATGCTGCCGGTTACTCTGCTGTAATGAATTCTGCCGGTTACTCCGTGTAATGAATGCTGCCGGTTCCTCTGCTGTACTGAATGCTGCCGGTTACTCTGCTGCAATGAATGCTGCCGGTTCCTCTGCTGTAATGAATGCTGCCGATTACTCTGCTGTACAGAATGCTGTCGGTTACTCTGCTGTACTGAATGCTGCCGGTTACTCTGCTGTAATGAATGCTGCCGATTCCTCTGCTGTAATGAATGCTGCCGGTTACTTTGCTGTAATGAATGCTGCCGGATACTCTGCTGCAATGAATGCTGCCGGTTACTCTACTGTAATGAATGCTGCCGGTTACTCTGTGCATTGAATGCTGGCGGTTATTCTGCCTTAATGAATGCTGCCGGTTTCTCTGCTGTAATGAATGCTGCAGGTTACTCTGTGTAATGAATGCTGCCGGTTACTGTCCTGTAATGAATGCTCCCGGTTACTCTGCTGTAATGAATGCTGCCGGCTACACTGCTGTAATGAATGCTGCCGGTAACTTTGCTGTAATGAATGCTGCCAGTTACTCTGTGTAATGAATGCTGCCTGTTACTCTGTGTAATGAATGCTGCCGGTTACTCTGCTGTAATGAAAGCTGCCGGTTACTCTGCTGTAATGAATGCTGCCGGTTACTCTGCTGCAATGAATTCTGCCGGTTACTCTGCTGTAATGAATGCTGCCGGTTACTCTGCTGTACTGAATGCTGCCTAATACTCTGCTGTACAGAATGCTGTCGGTTACTCTGCTGTACTGAATGCTGCCGGTTACTCTGCTGTAATGAATGCTGCCGATTCCTCTGCTGTAATGAATGCTGCCAGTTACTCTGCTGTAATGAATGCTGCTGGTTTCTCTGCTGTAATGAATGCTGCTGGTTACTCTGCTGTAATGAATGCTGCCGTTTACTCTGCTGTAATGAATGCTGCCGGTTACTCTGTTGTAATGAATGCTGCCGCTTAATCTGCTGTAATGAATGCTGCCGGTTACTCTGTGGAATGAATGCTGCCGGTTACTCTGCTGTAATGAATGCTGCCGGTTACTCTGTGTAATGATTGCTGCCGGTTAATCAGCCTTAATGATTGCTGCCGGTTACTCTGCTGTAATGAATGCTGCCGGTTAATCTGTGCAATGAATGCTGCCGATTAAGCTGCCTTAATGAATGCTGCCGGTTACTCTGCTGTAATGAATGCTGCTGGTTACTCTGTGTAATTAATGTTGCCGGTTACTCTGCTGTAATGAATTCTGCATGTTACTCCGTGTAATGAATGCTGCTGGTTACTCTGTGTAATGAATGCTGCCGGTTACTCTGCTGTACTGAATGCTGCCGGTTACTCTGATGTAATGAATTCTGCCGGTTACTCCGTGTAATGAATGCTGCCGGTTCCTCTGCTGTACTGAATGCTGCCAGTTACTCTGTGTAATGAATGCTGCCAGTTACTCTGTGTAATGAATGCTGCCGGTTAGTCTGTATCCTGAATGCTGCCGGTCACTCTGTGTAATGAATGCTGCCGGTTGCTCTGTGTAATGAATGCTGCCGGTTACTCTGTGTACTGAATGTTGCCAGTTACTCTGCTGTACTGAATGCTGCCGGTTACACTGTGTAATGATTGCTGCCGGTTAATCAGCCTTAATGATTGCTGCCGGTTACTCTGCTGTAATGAGTGCTGCCGGTAACTCTGTGTAATGAATGCTGCCGGTTATTCTGCTGTACTGCATTCGGCCGGTTACTCTGCTGCAATGAATACTGCTGGTTACTGTGCTGTAATGAATGCTGCCGGTTAGTCTGCTGTAATGAATGCTGCCGGTTACTCTGCAGTAATGAATGCTGCCGGTTAATCTACTGTAATGAATGCTGCCGGTTACTCTGCTGTAATGAATGCTGACGGTTACTCTCCTGTATTGAATACTGCCGGTTACTCTGCTGTAATGAATGCTGCCGGGTAATCTTTATAATGAATGCCGCCGGTTACTCTGCTGTAATGAATGCTGCCGGTTGCTCTGCTGTAATGAATGCTGCTGGTTACTTTGTGTAATGAATGCTGCCGGTTAAGCTGCCTTAATGAATGCTGCCTGTTACTCTGCTGTAATGAATGCTACTGGTTACTCTGTGTAATGAATGCTGCTGGTTACTCTGATGTAATGAATGCTGCCGGTTACTCTGTTGTAATGAATGCTGCCGGTTACTCTGCTGTAATGAATGCTGCCGGTTACTCTGCTGTAAAGAATGCTGCCGGTTACTCTGCTGTAATGAATGCTGCTGGTTACTCTGTGTTCTGAATGCAGCCGGTTAATCTGCTGTAATGAATGCTGCCGGTTAATCTCCTGTATTGAATACTGCCGGTTACTCTGCTGTAATGAATGCTGCCGGTTACTCTGTTTAATGAATGCTGCCGGTTACTCTGCTGTAATGAATGCTGCCGGTTACTCTTCTGCAATGAATTCTGCCGGTTACTCTGTGTAATGAATGCTGCTGGTTACTCTGTGTACTGAATGCTGCCGGTTACTCTGTGTAATGAATACTGCCAGTTACTCTGTGCAATGAATGCTGCCGGTTACTCTGTGTACTGAATGCTGCCGGTTACACTGTGTAATGAATGCTGCCGTTTACTCTGCTGCACTGAATGCTGCCGATTACTCTGCTGTAATGAATGCTGCTGGTTACTCTGTGTATAGAATGCTACCGGTTGCTCTGTGTATAGAATGCTGCCAGTTAATCTGCCTTAATGAATGCTGCCGGTTACTCTGCTGTAATGAATGCTGCCGTTTGCTCTGCCGTAATGAATGCTGCCGGTTACTCTGTGTAATGAATGCTGCTGTTTGCTCTGCTGTAAAGAATGCTGCCGGTGACTCTGCTGTATGGAATGCTGCCAGTTACTCTGCTGTAATGAATGCTGCTGGTTTCTCTGCTGTAATGAATGCTGCTGGTTACTCTGCTGTAATGAATGCTGCCGTTTACTCTGCTGTAATGAATGCTGCCGGTTACTCTGTTGTAATGAATGCTGCTGGTTAATCTACTGTAATGAATGCTGCTGGTTACTGTGCTGTAATGAATGCTGCTGGTTTCTCTGCTGTAATGAATGCTGCTGGTTACTGTGCTGTAATGAATGCTGCCGGTTAGTCTGCTGTAATGAATGCTGCCAGTTACTCTGCAGTAATGAATGCTGCCGATTAATCTACTGTAATGAATGCTGCTGGTTACTGTGCTGTAATGAATGCTGCTGGTTTCTCTGCTGTAATGAATGCTGCTGGTTACTGTGCTGTAATGAATGCTGCCGGTTAGTCTGCTGTAATGAATGCTGCTGTTTGCTCTGCTGTAAAGAATGCTGCCGGTGACTCTGCTGTATGGAATGCTGCTAGTTACTCTGCTGTAATGAATGCTGCCAGTTACTCTGTGTAATGAATGCTGCTGGTTACTGTGCTGTAATGAATGCTGCCGGTTAGTCTGCTGTAATGAATGCTGCCGGTTACTCTGCAGTAATGAATGCTGCCGGTTAATCTACTGTAATGAATGCTGGCGGTTACTCTGCTGTAATGAATGCTGACGGTTACTCTCCTGTATTGAATACTGCCGGTTACTCTGCTGTAATGAATGCTGCCGGGTAATCTTTAAAATGAATGCCGCCGGTTACTCTGCTGTAATGAATGCTGCCGGTTGCTCTGCTGTAATGAATGCTGCTGGTTACTTTGTGTAATGAATGCTGCTGGTTAAGCTGCCTTAATGAATGCTGCCTGTTACTCTGCTGTAATGAATGCTGCTGGTTACTCTGTGTAATTAATGTTGCCGGTTACTCTGCTGTAATGAATTCTGCAGGTTACTCCGTGTAATGAATGCTGCTGGTTACTCTGTGCAATGAATGCTGCCGGTTACTCTGTGTACTGAATGTTGCCAGTTGCCCTGCTGCACTGAATGCTGCCGCTTAATCTGTGTAATGAATGCTGCCGTTTACTCTGATGTAATGAATGCTGCCGGTTACTCTGCTGTAATGAATGCTGCCGGTTATTCTGCTGTAATGAATGCTGCCGATTACTCTGTGTAATGAATGCTGCCGGTTACTCTGCTGTAATGAATGCTGCCGGTTACTCTGCTGTAATGAATGCTGCCGGTAACTCTGGTGTAATGGATGCTGCCGGTTACTCTGCTGTAATGAATGCTGCCGGTTACTCTGTGTAATGAATGCTGCCAGTTACTGTGCTGTAATGAATGCTGCCGGTTACTCTGCTGTAATGAATGCTGCCGGTTACTCTGCTGTAATGAATGCTGCCGGTTACTCTGCTGTAATTAATGATACCGGTTACTCTGTGTACTGAATGCTGCCGGTTACTTTGCTGTAATGAATGCTGCCGATTACTCTCCTGTATTGAATACTGCCGGTTACTCTGCTGTAATGAATGCTGCCGGGTAATCTTTATAATGAATGCTGCAGGTTACTCTGCTGTAATGAATGCTGCCGGTTGCTCTGCTGTAATGAATGCTGCCGGTTACTCTGCTGTAATGAATGCTGCCGGTTACTCTGCTGTAATTAATGCTGCCGGTAACTTTGCTGTAATGAATGCTGCCAGTTACTCTGTGTAATGAATGCTGCCAGTTACTCTGTGTAATGAATGCTGCCGGTTAGTCTGTATCCTGAATGCTGCCGGTCACTCTGTGTAATGAATGCTGCCGGTTGCTCTGTGTAATGAATGCTGCCGGTTACCCTGTGTACTGAATGTTGCCAGTTACTCTGCTGCACTGAATGCTGCCGCTTAATCTTTATAATGAATGTTGCCGGTTACTCTGCTGTAATGAATGCTGCCGGTTACTCTGCTGTAATGAATGCTGCCGGTTACTCTGTTTAATGATTGCTGCCGGTTAATCAGCCTTAATGATTGCTGCCGGTTACTCTGCTGTAATGAATGCTGCCGGTTATTCTGCTGTACTGCATTCGGCCGGTTACTCTGCTGCAATGAATGCTGCTGGTTACTGTGCTGTAATGAATGCTGCCGGTTAGTCTGCTGTAATGAATGCTGCCGGTTACTCTGCAGTAATGAATGCTGCTGGTTAATCTACTGTAATGAATGCTGCTGGTTACTGTGCTGTAATGAATGCTGCTGGTTTCTCTGCTGTAATGAATGCTGCTGGTTACTGTGCTGTAATGAATGCTGCCGGTTAGTCTGCTGTAATGAATGCTGCCAGTTACTCTGCAGTAATGAATGCTGCTGGTTAATCTACTGTAATGAATGCTGCTGGTTACTGTGCTGTAATGAATGCTGCTGGTTTCTCTGCTGTAATGAATGCTGCTGGTTACTGTGCTGTAATGAATGCTGCCGGTTAGTCTGCTGTAATGAATGCTGCTGTTTGCTCTGCTGTAAAGAATGCTGCCGGTGACTCTGCTGTATGGAATGCTGCTAGTTACTCTGCTGTAATGAATGCTGCTGGTTTCTCTGCTGTAATGAATGCTGCTGGTTACTGTGCTGTAATGAATGCTGCCGGTTAGTCTGCTGTAATGAATGCTGCCGGTTACTCTGCAGTAATGAATGCTGCCGGTTAATCTACTGTAATGAATGCTGGCGGTTACTCTGCTGTAATGAATGCTGACGGTTACTCTCCTGTATTGAATACTGCCGGTTACTCTGCTGTAATGAATGCTGCCGGGTAATCTTTATAATGAATGCCGCCGGTTACTCTGCTGTAATGAATGCTGCCGGTTGCTCTGCTGTAATGAATGCTGCTGGTTACTTTGTGTAATGAATGCTGCTGGTTAAGCTGCCTTAATGAATGCTGCCTGTTACTCTGCTGTAATGAATGCTGCTGGTTACTCTGTGTAATTAATGTTGCCGGTTACTCTGCTGTAATGAATTCTGCAGGTTACTCCGTGTAATGAATGCTGCTGGTTACTCTGTGTAATGAATGCTGCCGGTTACTCTGCTGTACTGAATGCTGCCGGTTACTCTGCTGTAATGAATTCTGCCGGTTACTCCGTGTAATGAATGCTGCCGGTTCCTCTGCTGTACTGAATGCTGCCGGTTACTCTGCTGCAATGAATGCTGCCGGTTCCTCTGCTGTAATGAATGCTGCCGATTACTCTGCTGTACAGAATGCTGTCGGTTACTCTGCTGTACTGAATGCTGCCGGTTACTCTGCTGTAATGAATGCTGCCGATTCCTCTGCTGTAATGAATGCTGCCGGTTACTTTGCTGTAATGAATGCTGCCGGATACTCTGCTGCAATGAATGCTGCCGGTTACTCTACTGTAATGAATGCTGCCGGTTACTCTGTGCATTGAATGCTGGCGGTTATTCTGCCTTAATGAATGCTGCCGGTTTCTCTGCTGTAATGAATGCTGCAGGTTACTCTGTGTAATGAATGCTGCCGGTTACTGTCCTGTAATGAATGCTCCCGGTTACTCTGCTGTAATGAATGCTGCCGGCTACACTGCTGTAATGAATGCTGCCGGTAACTTTGCTGTAATGAATGCTGCCAGTTACTCTGTGTAATGAATGCTGCCTGTTACTCTGTGTAATGAATGCTGCCGGTTACTCTGCTGTAATGAAAGCTGCCGGTTACTCTGCTGTAATGAATGCTGCCGGTTACTCTGCTGCAATGAATTCTGCCGGTTACTCTGCTGTAATGAATGCTGCCGGTTACTCTGCTGTACTGAATGCTGCCTAATACTCTGCTGTACAGAATGCTGTCGGTTACTCTGCTGTACTGAATGCTGCCGGTTACTCTGCTGTAATGAATGCTGCCGATTCCTCTGCTGTAATGAATGCTGCCGGTTACTTTGCTGTAATGAATGCTGCCGGATACTCTGCTGCAATGAATGCTGCCGGTTACTCTACTGTAATGAATGCTGCCGGTTACTCTGCTGTACTGAATGCTGCCGGTTACTCTGATGTAATGAATGCTGCCGGTTACTCTGCTGTAATGAATGCTGCCGGTAACTTTGCTGTAATGAATGCTGCCAGTTACTCTGTGTAATGAATGCTGCCAGCTACTCTGTGTAATGAATGCTGCCGGTTACTCTGTATCCTGAATGCTGCCGGTCACTCTGTGTAATGAATGCTGCCGGTTGCTCTGTGCAATGAATGCTGCCGGTTACTCTGTGTACTGAATGTTGCCAGTTACCCTGCTGCACTGAATGCTGCCGCTTAATCTGTGTACTGAATGCTGCCGTTTACTCTGCTGTAATGAATGCTGCCGGTTACACTGCTGTAATTAATGCTGCCGGTAACTTTGCTGTAATGAATGCTGCCAGTTACTCTGTGTAATGAATGCTGCCAGTTACTCTGTGTAATGAATGCTGCCGGTTAGTCTGTATCCTGAATGCTGCCGGTCACTCTGTGTAATGAATGCTGCCGGTTGCTCTGTGTAATGAATGCTGCCGGTTACTCTGTGCACTGAATGTTGCCAGTTACTCTGCTGCACTGAATGCTGCCGCTTAATCTTTATAATGAATGCTGCCGGTTACTCTGCTGTAATGAATGCTGCCGGTTACTCTGCTGTAATGAATGCTGCTGGTTACTCTGCTGTAATTAATGATACCGGTTAATCTGCTGTAATGAATGCTGCCGGTTACTCTGCTGTAATGAATGCTGACGGTTACTCTCTTGTATTGAATACTGCCGGTTACTCTGCTGTAATGAATGCTGCCGGGTAATCTTTATAATGAATGCTGCCGGTTACTCTGCTGTAATGAATGCTGCCGGTTGCTCTGCTGTAATGAATGCTGCTGGTTACTTTGTGTAATGAATGCTGCCGGTTAAGCTGCCTTAATGAATGCTGCCTGTTACTCTGCTGTAGTGAATGCTGCTGGTTACTCTGTGTAATGAATGCTGCTGGTTACTCTGATGTAATGAATGCTGCCGGTTACTCTGCTGTAATGAATGCTGCCGGTTACCCTGCTGTAATGAATGCTGCCGGTTACTCTGCTGTAATGAATGCTGCCGGTTACTCTGTGTAATGAATGCAGCCGGTTACTCTGCTGTAATGAATGCTGCCGGTTACACTGTGTAATGAATGCTGCCAGTTAATCTGCCTTAATGATTGCTGCCGGGTACTCAGCTGTAATGAATGCTGCCGGTTACTCTGTGTAATGAATGCTGCCGGTTACTGTGCTGCAATGAATGCTGCCGGTTACTCTGCTGTAATGAATGCTGTAGGTTACTCTGCTGTACTGCATGCTGCCGGTTACTCTGCTCTAATGAATGCTGCCGGTTACTCTGCTCTAATAAATGCTGCCGGTTACTCTGCAGTAAAGAATGCTGCCGGTTACTCTGCTGTAAAGAATGCTGCTGGTTACTGTGCTGTAATGAATGCTGCAGGTTACTCTGCAGTAAAGAATGCTGCCGGTTACTCTGCTGTAATGAATGCTGCCGGTTACTCTGCTGTAATGAATGCTGCTGGTTACTCTCCTGTATTGAATACTGCCGGTTACTCTGCTGTAATGAAGGCTGCCGGTTACTCTTTGTAATGAATGCTGCCGGTTGCTCTGCTGCAATGAATGCTGCCGGTTAATCTGTGCAATGAATGCTGCCGATTAAGTTGCCTTAATGAATGCTGCCGGTTACTCTGCTGTAATGAATGCTGCTGGTTACTCTGTGTAATTAATGTTGCCGGTTACTCTGCTGTAATGAATTCTGCAGGTTACTCCGTGTAATGAATGCTGCTGGTTACTCTGTGTAATGAATGCTGCCGGTTACTCTGCTGTACTGAATGCTGCCGGTTACTCTGATGTAATGAATTCTGCCGGTTACTCCGTGTAATGAATGCTGCCGGTTCCTCTGCTGTACTGAATGCTGCCAGTTACTCTGTGTAATGAATGCTGCCAGTTACTCTGTGTAATGAATGCTGCCGGTTAGTCTGTATCCTGAATGCTGCCGGTCACTCTGTGTAATGAATGCTGCCGGTTGCTCTGTGTAATGAATGCTGCCGGTTACTCTGTGTACTGAATGTTGCCAGTTACTCTGCTGTACTGAATGCTGCCGGTTACACTGTGTAATGATTGCTGCCGGTTAATCAGCCTTAATGATTGCTGCCGGTTACTCTGCTGTAATGAGTGCTGCCGGTAACTCTGTGTAATGAATGCTGCCGGTTATTCTGCTGTACTGCATTCGGCCGGTTACTCTGCTGCAATGAATACTGCTGGTTACTGTGCTGTAATGAATGCTGCCGGTTAGTCTGCTGTAATGAATGCTGCCGGTTACTCTGCAGTAATGAATGCTGCCGGTTAATCTACTGTAATGAATGCTGCCGGTTACTCTGCTGTAATGAATGCTGACGGTTACTCTCCTGTATTGAATACTGCCGGTTACTCTGCTGTAATGAATGCTGCCGGTTGCTCTCCTGTAATGAATGCTGCTGGTTACTTTGTGTAATGAATGCTGCCGGTTAAGCTGCCTTAATGAATGCTGCCTGTTACTCTGCTGTAATGAATGCTGCTGGTTACTCTGTGTAATGAATGCTGCTGGTTACTCTGATGTAATGAATGCTGCCGGTTACTCTGTTGTAATGAATGCTGCCGGTTACTCTGCTGTAATGAATGCTGCCGGTTACTCTGCTGTAAAGAATGCTGCCGGTTACTCTGCTGTAATGAATGCTGCTGGTTACTCTGTGTTCTGAATGCAGCCGGTTAATCTGCTGTAATGAATGCTGCCGGTTAATCTCCTGTATTGAATACTGCCGGTTACTCTGCTGTAATGAATGCTGCCGGTTACTCTGTTTAATGAATGCTGCCGGTTACTCTGCTGTAATGAATGCTGCCGGTTACTCTTCTGCAATGAATTCTGCCGGTTACTCTGTGTAATGAATGCTGCTGGTTACTCTGTGTACTGAATGCTGCCGGTTACTCTGTGTACTGAATGCTGCCGGTTACACTGTGTAATGAATGCTGCCGTTTACTCTGCTGCACTGAATGCTGCCGATTACTCTGCTGTAATGAATGCTGCTGGTTACTCTGTGTATAGAATGCTACCGGTTGCTCTGTGTATAGAATGCTGCCAGTTAATCTGCCTTAATGAATGCTGCCGGTTACTCTGCTGTAATGAATGCTGCCGTTTGCTCTGCCGTAATGAATGCTGCTGGTTACTCTGTGTTCTGAATGCAGCTGGTTAATCTGCTGTAATGAATGCTGCCGGTTAATCTCCTGTATTGAATACTGCCGGTTACTCTGCTGTAATGAATGCTGCTGGTTACTCTGTGTTCTGAATGCAGCCGGTTAATCTGCTGTAATGAATGCTGCCGGTTAATCTCCTGTATTGAATACTGCCGGTTACTCTGCTGTAATGAATGCTGCCGGTTACTCTGTTTAATGAATGCTGCCGGTTACTCTGCTGTAATGAATGCTGCCGGTTACTCTTCTGCAATGAATTCTGCCGGTTACTCTGTGTAATGAATGCTGCTGGTTACTCTGTGTACTGAATGCTGCCGGTTACTCTGTGTAATGAATACTGCCAGTTACTCTGTGCAATGAATGCTGCCGGTTACTCTGTGTACTGAATGCTGCCGGTTACACTGTGTAATGAATGCTGCCGTTTACTCTGCTGCACTGAATGCTGCCGATTACTCTGCTGTAATGAATGCTGCTGGTTACTCTGTGTATAGAATGCTACCGGTTGCTCTGTGTATAGAATGCTGCCAGTTAATCTGCCTTAATGAATGCTGCCGGTTACTCTGCTGTAATGAATGCTGTCGTTTGCTCTGCCGTAATGAATGCTGCCGGTTACTCTGTGTAATGAATGCTGCTGTTTGCTCTGCTGTAAAGAATGCTACCGGTGACTCTGCTGTATGGAATGCTGCCAGTTACTCTGCTGTAATGAATGCTGCTGGTTTCTCTGCTGTAATGAATGCTGCTGGTTACTCTGCTGTAATGAATGCTGCCGTTTACTCTGCTGTAATGAATGCTGCCGGTTACTCTGTTGTAATGAATGCTGCCGCTTAATCTGCTGTAATGAATGCTGCCGGTTACTCTGTGGAATGAATGCTGCCGGTTACTCTGCTGTAATGAATGCTGCCGGTTACTCTGTGTAATGATTGCTGCCGGTTAATCAGCCTTAATGATTGCTGCCGGTTACTCTGCTGTAATGAATGCTGCCGGTTAATCTGTGCAATGAATGCTGCCGATTAAGCTGCCTTAATGAATGCTGCCGGTTACTCTGCTGTAATGAATGCTGCTGGTTACTCTGTGTAATTAATGTTGCCGGTTACTCTGCTGTAATGAATTCTGCATGTTACTCCGTGTAATGAATGCTGCTGGTTACTCTGTGTAATGAATGCTGCCGGTTACTCTGCTGTACTGAATGCTGCCGGTTACTCTGATGTAATGAATTCTGCCGGTTACTCCGTGTAATGAATGCTGCCGGTTCCTCTGCTGTACTGAATGCTGCCAGTTACTCTGTGTAATGAATGCTGCCAGTTACTCTGTGTAATGAATGCTGCCGGTTAGTCTGTATCCTGAATGCTGCCGGTCACTCTGTGTAATGAATGCTGCCGGTTGCTCTGTGTAATGAATGCTGCCGGTTACTCTGTGTACTGAATGTTGCCAGTTACTCTGCTGTACTGAATGCTGCCGGTTACACTGTGTAATGATTGCTGCCGGTTAATCAGCCTTAATGATTGCTGCCGGTTACTCTGCTGTAATGAGTGCTGCCGGTAACTCTGTGTAATGAATGCTGCCGGTTATTCTGCTGTACTGCATTCGGCCGGTTACTCTGCTGCAATGAATACTGCTGGTTACTGTGCTGTAATGAATGCTGCCGGTTAGTCTGCTGTAATGAATGCTGCCGGTTACTCTGCAGTAATGAATGCTGCCGGTTAATCTACTGTAATGAATGCTGCCGGTTACTCTGCTGTAATGAATGCTGACGGTTACTCTCCTGTATTGAATACTGCCGGTTACTCTGCTGTAATGAATGCTGCCGGGTAATCTTTATAATGAATGCCGCCGGTTACTCTGCTGTAATGAATGCTGCCGGTTGCTCTGCTGTAATGAATGCTGCTGGTTACTTTGTGTAATGAATGCTGCCGGTTAAGCTGCCTTAATGAATGCTGCCTGTTACTCTGCTGTAATGAATGCTACTGGTTACTCTGTGTAATGAATGCTGCTGGTTACTCTGATGTAATGAATGCTGCCGGTTACTCTGTTGTAATGAATGCTGCCGGTTACTCTGCTGTAATGAATGCTGCCGGTTACTCTGCTGTAAAGAATGCTGCCGGTTACTCTGCTGTAATGAATGCTGCTGGTTACTCTGTGTTCTGAATGCAGCCGGTTAATCTGCTGTAATGAATGCTGCCGGTTAATCTCCTGTATTGAATACTGCCGGTTACTCTGCTGTAATGAATGCTGCCGGTTACTCTGTTTAATGAATGCTGCCGGTTACTCTGCTGTAATGAATGCTGCCGGTTACTCTTCTGCAATGAATTCTGCCGGTTACTCTGTGTAATGAATGCTGCTGGTTACTCTGTGTACTGAATGCTGCCGGTTACTCTGTGTAATGAATACTGCCAGTTACTCTGTGCAATGAATGCTGCCGGTTACTCTGTGTACTGAATGCTGCCGGTTACACTGTGTAATGAATGCTGCCGTTTACTCTGCTGCACTGAATGCTGCCGATTACTCTGCTGTAATGAATGCTGCTGGTTACTCTGTGTATAGAATGCTACCGGTTGCTCTGTGTATAGAATGCTGCCAGTTAATCTGCCTTAATGAATGCTGCCGGTTACTCTGCTGTAATGAATGCTGCCGTTTGCTCTGCCGTAATGAATGCTGCCGGTTACTCTGTGTAATGAATGCTGCTGTTTGCTCTGCTGTAAAGAATGCTGCCGGTGACTCTGCTGTATGGAATGCTGCCAGTTACTCTGCTGTAATGAATGCTGCTGGTTTCTCTGCTGTAATGAATGCTGCTGGTTACTCTGCTGTAATGAATGCTGCCGTTTACTCTGCTGTAATGAATGCTGCCGGTTACTCTGTTGTAATGAATGCTGCTGGTTAATCTACTGTAATGAATGCTGCTGGTTACTGTGCTGTAATGAATGCTGCTGGTTTCTCTGCTGTAATGAATGCTGCTGGTTACTGTGCTGTAATGAATGCTGCCGGTTAGTCTGCTGTAATGAATGCTGCCAGTTACTCTGCAGTAATGAATGCTGCCGATTAATCTACTGTAATGAATGCTGCTGGTTACTGTGCTGTAATGAATGCTGCTGGTTTCTCTGCTGTAATGAATGCTGCTGGTTACTGTGCTGTAATGAATGCTGCCGGTTAGTCTGCTGTAATGAATGCTGCTGTTTGCTCTGCTGTAAAGAATGCTGCCGGTGACTCTGCTGTATGGAATGCTGCTAGTTACTCTGCTGTAATGAATGCTGCCAGTTACTCTGTGTAATGAATGCTGCTGGTTACTGTGCTGTAATGAATGCTGCCGGTTAGTCTGCTGTAATGAATGCTGCCGGTTACTCTGCAGTAATGAATGCTGCCGGTTAATCTACTGTAATGAATGCTGGCGGTTACTCTGCTGTAATGAATGCTGACGGTTACTCTCCTGTATTGAATACTGCCGGTTACTCTGCTGTAATGAATGCTGCCGGGTAATCTTTAAAATGAATGCCGCCGGTTACTCTGCTGTAATGAATGCTGCCGGTTGCTCTGCTGTAATGAATGCTGCTGGTTACTTTGTGTAATGAATGCTGCTGGTTAAGCTGCCTTAATGAATGCTGCCTGTTACTCTGCTGTAATGAATGCTGCTGGTTACTCTGTGTAATTAATGTTGCCGGTTACTCTGCTGTAATGAATTCTGCAGGTTACTCCGTGTAATGAATGCTGCTGGTTACTCTGTGCAATGAATGCTGCCGGTTACTCTGTGTACTGAATGTTGCCAGTTGCCCTGCTGCACTGAATGCTGCCGCTTAATCTGTGTAATGAATGCTGCCGTTTACTCTGATGTAATGAATGCTGCCGGTTACTCTGCTGTAATGAATGCTGCCGGTTATTCTGCTGTAATGAATGCTGCCGATTACTCTGTGTAATGAATGCTGCCGGTTACTCTGCTGTAATGAATGCTGCCGGTTACTCTGCTGTAATGAATGCTGCCGGTAACTCTGGTGTAATGGATGCTGCCGGTTACTCTGCTGTAATGAATGCTGCCGGTTACTCTGTGTAATGAATGCTGCCAGTTACTGTGCTGTAATGAATGCTGCCGGTTACTCTGCTGTAATGAATGCTGCCGGTTACTCTGCTGTAATGAATGCTGCCGGTTACTCTGCTGTAATTAATGATACCGGTTACTCTGTGTACTGAATGCTGCCGGTTACTTTGCTGTAATGAATGCTGCCGATTACTCTCCTGTATTGAATACTGCCGGTTACTCTGCTGTAATGAATGCTGCCGGGTAATCTTTATAATGAATGCTGCAGGTTACTCTGCTGTAATGAATGCTGCCGGTTGCTCTGCTGTAATGAATGCTGCCGGTTACTCTGCTGTAATGAATGCTGCCGGTTACTCTGCTGTAATTAATGCTGCCGGTAACTTTGCTGTAATGAATGCTGCCAGTTACTCTGTGTAATGAATGCTGCCAGTTACTCTGTGTAATGAATGCTGCCGGTTAGTCTGTATCCTGAATGCTGCCGGTCACTCTGTGTAATGAATGCTGCCGGTTGCTCTGTGTAATGAATGCTGCCGGTTACCCTGTGTACTGAATGTTGCCAGTTACTCTGCTGCACTGAATGCTGCCGCTTAATCTTTATAATGAATGTTGCCGGTTACTCTGCTGTAATGAATGCTGCCGGTTACTCTGCTGTAATGAATGCTGCCGGTTACTCTGCTGTAATTAATGCTGCCGGTAACTTTGCTGTAATGAAAGCTGCCAGTTACTCTGTGTAATGAATGCTGCCAGTTACTCTGTGTAATGAATGCTGCCGGTTAGTCTGTATCCTGAATGCTGCCGGTCACTCTGTGTAATGAATGCTGCCGGTTGCTCTGTGTAATGAATGCTGCCGGTTACCCTGTGTACTGAATGTTGCCAGTTACTCTGCTGCACTGAATGCTGCCGCTTAATCTTTATAATGAATGTTGCTGGTTTCTCTGCTGTAATGAATGCTGCTGGTTACTGTGCTGTAATGAATGCTGCCGGTTAGTCTGCTGTAATGAATGCTGCCAGTTACTCTGCAGTAATGAATGCTGCCGGTTAATCTACTGTGATGAATGCTGCTGGTTACTCTGCTGTAATGAATGCTGCTGGTTTCTCTGCTGTAATGAATGCTGCTGGTTACTGTGCTGTAATGAATGCTGCCGGTTAGTCTGCTGTAATGAATGCTGCTGTTTGCTCTGCTGTAAAGAATGCTGCCGGTGACTCTGCTGTATGGAATGCTGCTAGTTACTCTGCTGTAATGAATGCTGCTGGTTTCTCTGCTGTAATGAATGCTGCTGGTTACTGTGCTGTAATGAATGCTGCCGGTTAGTCTGCTGTAATGAATGCTGCCGGTTACTCTGCAGTAATGAATGCTGCCGGTTTATCTACTGTAATGAATGCTGGCGGTTACTCTGCTGTAATGAATGCTGACGGTTACTCTCCTGTATTGAATACTGCCGGTTACTCTGCTGTAATGAATGCTGCCGGGTAATCTTTATAATGAATGCCGCCGGTTACTCTGCTGTAATGAATGCTGCCGGTTGCTCTGCTGTAATGAATGCTGCTGGTTACTTTGTGTAATGAATGCTGCTGGTTAAGCTGCCTTAATGAATGCTGCCTGTTACTCTGCTGTAATGAATGCTGCTGGTTACTCTGTGTAATTAATGTTGCCGGTTACTCTGCTGTAATGAATTCTGCAGGTTACTCCGTGTAATGAATGCTGCTGGTTACTCTGTGTAATGAATGCTGCCGGTTACTCTGCTGTACTGAATGCTGCCGGTTACTCTGCTGTAATGAATTCTGCCGGTTACTCCGTGTAATGAATGCTGCCGGTTCCTCTGCTGTACTGAATGCTGCCGGTTACTCTGCTGCAATGAATGCTGCCGGTTCCTCTGCTGTAATGAATGCTGCCGATTACTCTGCTGTACAGAATGCTGTCGGTTACTCTGCTGTACTGAATGCTGCCGGTTACTCTGCTGTAATGAATGCTGCCGATTCCTCTGCTGTAATGAATGCTGCCGGTTACTTTGCTGTAATGAATGCTGCCGGATACTCTGCTGCAATGAATGCTGCCGGTTACTCTACTGTAATGAATGCTGCCGGTTACTCTGTGCATTGAATGCTGGCGGTTATTCTGCCTTAATGAATGCTGCCGGTTACTCTGCTGTAATGAATGCTGCAGGTTACTCTGTGTAATGAATGCTGCCGGTTACTGTGCTGTAATGAATGCTCCCGGTTACTCTGCTGTAATGAATGCTGCCGGCTACACTGCTGTAATGAATGCTGCCGGTAACTTTGCTGTAATGAATGCTGCCAGTTACTCTGTGTAATGAATGCTGCCTGTTACTCTGTGTAATGAATGCTGCCGGTTACTCTGCTGTAATGAAAGCTGCCGGTTACTCTGCTGTAATGAATGCTGCCGGTTACTCTGCTGCAATGAATTCTGCCGGTGACTCTGCTGTAATGAATGCTGCCGGTTACTCTGCTGTACTGAATGCTGCCGAATACTCTGCTGTACAGAATGCTGTCGGTTACTCTGCTGTACTGAATGCTGCCGGTTACTCTGCTGTAATGAATGCTGCCGATTCCTCTGCTGTAATGAATGCTGCCGGTTACTTTGCTGTAATGAATGCTCCCGGATACTCTGCTGCAATGAATGCTGCCGGTTACTCTACTGTAATGAATGCTGCCGGTTACTCTGCTGTACTGAATGCTGCCGGTTACTCTGATGTAATGAATGCTGCCGGTTACTCTGCTGTAATGAATGCTGCCGGTAACTTTGCTGTAATGAATGCTGCCAGTTACTCTGTGTAATGAATGCTGCCAGCTACTCTGTGTAATGAATGCTGCCGGTTACTCTGTATCCTGAATGCTGCCGGTCACTCTGTGTAATGAATGCTGCCGGTTGCTCTGTGCAATGAATGCTGCCGGTTACTCTGTGTACTGAATGTTGCCAGTTACCCTGCTGCACTGAATGCTGCCGCTTAATCTGTGTACTGAATGCTGCCGTTTACTATGCTGTAATGAATGCTGCCGGTTACTCTGCTGTAATGAATGCTGCCGGTTATTCTGCTGCAATGAATGCTGCCGATTACTCTGTGTAATGAATGCTGCCGGTTACTCTGCTGTAATGAATGCTGCTGGTTACTCTGTGTAATTAATGCTGCCGGTTACTCTGCTGTAATGAATTCTGCAGGTAACTCCGTGTAATTAATGCTGCTGGTTACTCTGCTGTAATGAATGCTGCCGGTTACTCTGCTGTAATGAATGCTGCCGGTTACTCTGCTGTAATTAATGATACCGGTTACTCTGTGTACTGAATGCTGCCGGTTACTTTGCTGTAATGAGTGCTGCTGGTTACTCTCCTGTATTGAATACTGCCAGTGCCTCTGCTGTTATGAATGCTGCCGGTTACTCTGCTGTAATGAATGCTGCCGGTTACTCTGCTGTAATTAATGCTGCCGGTTACTCTGCTGTAATGAATGCTGCTGGTTACTCTCCTGTATTGAATACTGCCGGTTACTCTGCTGTAATGAATGCTGCCGGTTGCTCTGCTGCAATGAATGCTGCCGGTTAATCTGTGCAATGAATGCTGCCGATTAAGCTGCCTTAATGAATGCTGCCGGTTACTCTGCTGTAATGAATGCTGCTGGTTACTCTGTGTAATTAATGTTGCCGGTTACTCTGCTGTAATGAATTCTGCAGGTTACTCCGTGTAATGAATGCTGCTGGTTACTCTGTGTAATGAATGCTGCCGGTTACTCTGCTGTACTGAATGCTGCCGGTTACTCTGATGTAATGAATTCTGCCGGTTACTCCGTGTAATGAATGCTGCCGGTTCCTCTGCTGTACTGAATGCTGCCAGTTACTCTGTGTAATGAATGCTGCCAGTTACTCTGTGTAATGAATGCTGCCGGTTAGTCTGTATCCTGAATGCTGCCGGTCACTCTGTGTAATGAATGCTGCCGGTTGCTCTGTGTAATGAATGCTGCCGGTTACTCTGTGTACTGAATGTTGCCAGTTACTCTGCTGTACTGAATGCTGCCGGTTACACTGTGTAATGATTGCTGCCGGTTAATCAGCCTTAATGATTGCTGCCGGTTACTCTGCTGTAATGAGTGCTGCCGGTAACTCTGTGTAATGAATGCTGCCGGTTATTCTGCTGTACTGCATTCGGCCGGTTACTCTGCTGCAATGAATACTGCTGGTTACTGTGCTGTAATGAATCCTGCCGGTTAGTCTGCTGTAATGAATGCTGCCGGTTACTCTGCTGTAATGAATGCTGCAGGTTTCTCTGCAGTAAAGAATGCTGCCGGTTACTCTGCTGTCATGAATGCTGCCGGTTACTCTGCTGTAATGAATGCTGCCGGTTACTCTCCTGTATTGTATACTGCCGGTTACTCTACTGTAATGAAGGCTGCCGGTTACTCTTTGTAATGAATGCTGCCGGTTGCTCTGCTGTAATGAATGCTGCCGGTTAATCTGCGTAATGAATGCTGCCGATTAAGCTGCCTTAATGAATGCTGCCGGTTATTCTGCTGTAATGAATGCTGCTGGTTACTCTGTGTAATTAATGCTGCCGGTTACTCTGCTGTAACGAATTCTGCAGGTTACTCCGTGTAATGAATGCTGCCGGTTCCTCTGCTGTACTGAATGCTGCCGGTTACTCTGCTGTAATGAATGCTGCTGGTTCCTCTGCTGTACTGAATGCTGCCGTTTACTCTGCTGTAATGAATGCTGCCGGTTACTCTGCTGTAATGAATGCTGCCGATTACTCTGTGTAATGAATGCTGCCGGTTACTCTGCTGTAATGAAAGCTGCCGGTTACTCTGCTGTAATGAATGCTGCCGGTTACTCTGGTGTAATGGATGCTGCCGGTTACTCTGCAGCAATAAATGCTGCCGGTTACTCTGTGCATTGAATGCTGGCGGTTAATCTGCCTTAATGAATGCTGCCGGTTACTCTGGTGTAATGAATGCTCCCGGTTACTCTGTGTAATGAATGCTGCCGGTTACTGTGCTGTAATGAATGCTGCTGGTTACTCTGCTGTAATGAATGCTGCCTGTTACTCTGCTGTAATGAATGCTGCCGGATACTCTGCTGTACTGAATGCTGCCGGTTACACTGCTGTAATGAATGCTGCCGGTTACTCTGTGTACTGAATGCTGCCGGTTACTTTGCTGTAATGAATGCTGCCGGTTACTCTGCTGTAATGAATGCTGCCGGTTACTCTGCTGTAATGAATGCTGCCAATTCCTCTGCTGCAATGAATGCTACCGGTTACTCTGCTGAAATGAATGCTGCCGGTTACTCTGCTGTATTGAATGCTGCCGATTACTCTGCTGCACAGAAAGCTGTCGGTTACTCTGCTGTACTGAATGCTGCTGGTTACTCTGCTGTAATGAATGCTGCCGATTCCTCTGCTGTAATGAATGCTGCCGGTTACTTTGCTGTAATGAATGCTGCCGGATACTCTGCTGCAATGAATGCTGCCGGTTACTCTACTGTAATGAATGCTGCCGGTTACTCTGCTGTACTGAATGCTGCCGGTTACTCTGCTGTAATGAATGCTGCCAGTTACTCTGCTGTAATGAATGCTGCCGGTAACTTTGCTGTAATGAATGCTGCCAGTTACTCTGTGTAATGAATGCTGCCAGTTGCTCTGTGCAATGAATGCTGCCGGTTACTCTGTGTACTGAATGTTGCCAGTTGCCCTGCTGCACTGAATGCTGCCGCTTAATCTGTGTAATGAATGCTGCCGTTTACTCTGATGTAATGAATGCTGCCGGTTACTCTGCTGTAATGAATGCTGCCGGTTATTCTGCTGTAATGAATGCTGCCGATTACTCTGTGTAATGAATGCTGCCGGTTACTCTGCTGTAATGAATGCTGCCGGTTACTCTGCTGTAATGAATGCTGCCGGTAACTCTGGTGTAATGGATGCTGCCGGTTACTCTGCTGTAATGAATGCTGCCGGTTACTCTGTGTAATGAATGCTGCCAGTTACTGTGCTGTAATGAATGCTGCCGGTTACTCTGCTGTAATGAATGCTGCCGGTTACTCTGCTGTAATGAATGCTGCCGGTTACTCTGCTGTAATTAATGATACCGGTTACTCTGTGTACTGAATGCTGCCGGTTACTTTGCTGTAATGAATGCTGCCGATTACTCTCCTGTATTGAATACTGCCGGTTACTCTGCTGTAATGAATGCTGCCGGGTAATCTTTATAATGAATGCTGCAGGTTACTCTGCTGTAATGAATGCTGCCGGTTGCTCTGCTGTAATGAATGCTGCCGGTTACTCTGCTGTAATGAATGCTGCCGGTTACTCTGCTGTAATTAATGCTGCCGGTAACTTTGCTGTAATGAATGCTGCCAGTTACTCTGTGTAATGAATGCTGCCAGTTACTCTGTGTAATGAATGCTGCCGGTTAGTCTGTATCCTGAATGCTGCCGGTCACTCTGTGTAATGAATGCTGCCGGTTGCTCTGTGTAATGAATGCTGCCGGTTACCCTGTGTACTGAATGTTGCCAGTTACTCTGCTGCACTGAATGCTGCCGCTTAATCTTTATAATGAATGTTGCCGGTTACTCTGCTGTAATGAATGCTGCCGGTTACTCTGCTGTAATGAATGCTGCCGGTTACTCTGCTGTAATTAATGATACCGGTTAATCTGCTGTAATGAATGCTGCCGGTTACTCTGCTGTAATGAATGCTGACGGTTACTCTCCTGTATTGAATACTGCCGGTTACTCTGCTGTAATGAATGCTGCCGGGTAATCTTTATAATGAATGCTGCCGGTTACTCTGCTGTAATGAATGCTGCCGGTTGCTCTGCTGTAATGAATGCTGCTGGTTACTTTGTGTAATGAATGCTGCCGGTTAAGCTGCCTTAATGAATGCTGCCTTTTACTCTGCTGTAGTGAATGCTGCTGGTTACTCTGTGTAATGAATGCTGCTGGTTACTCTGATGTAATGAATGCTGCCGGTTACTCTGCTGTAATGAATGCTGCCGGTTACCCTGCTGTAATGAATGCTGCCGGTTACTCTGCTGTAATGAATGCTGCCGGTTACTCTGTGTAATGAATGCAGCCGGTTACTCTGCTGTAATGAATGCTGCCGGTTACACTGTGTAATGAATGCTGCCAGTTAATCTGCCTTAATGATTGCTGCCGGGTACTCAGCTGTAATGAATGCTGCCGGTTACTCTGTGTAATGAATGCTGCCGGTTACTGTGCTGCAATGAATGCTGCCGGTTACTCTGCTGTAATGAATGCTGTAGGTTACTCTGCTGTACTGCATGCTGCCGGTTACTCTGCTCTAATGAATGCTGCCGGTTACTCTGCTCTAATAAATGCTGCCGGTTACTCTGCTGTAAAGAATGCTGCTGGTTACTCTGCTGTAATGAATGCTGCAGGTTACTCTGCAGTAAAGAATGCTGCCGGTTACTCTGCTGTAATGAATGCTGCCGGTTACTCTGCTGTAATGAATGCTGCCGGTTACTCTCCTGTATTGAATACTGCCGGTTACTCTGCTGTAATGAAGGCTGCCGGTTACTCTTTGTAATGAATGCTGCCGGTTGCTCTGCTGCAATGAATGCTGCCGGTTAATCTGTGCAATGAATGCTGCCGATTAAGCTGCCTTAATGAATGCTGCCGGTTACTCTGCTGTAATGAATGCTGCTGGTTACTCTGTGTAATTAATGTTGCCGGTTACTCTGCTGTAATGAATTCTGCAGGTTACTCCGTGTAATGAATGCTGCTGGTTACTCTGTGTAATGAATGCTGCCGTTTACTCTGCTGTACTGAATGCTGCCGGTTACTCTGATGTAATGAATTCTGCCGGTTACTCCGTGTAATGAATGCTGCCGGTTCCTCTGCTGTACTGAATGCTGCCAGTTACTCTGTGTAATGAATGCTGCCAGTTACTCTGTGCAATGAATGCTGCCGGTTAGTCTGTATCCTGAATGCTGCCGGTCACTCTGTGTAATGAATGCTGCCGGTTGCTCTGTGTAATGAATGCTGCCGGTTACTCTGTGTACTGAATGTTGCCAGTTACTCTGCTGTACTGAATGCTGCCGGTTACACTGTGTAATGATTGCTGCCGGTTAATCAGCCTTAATGATTGGTGCCGGTTACTCTGCTGTAATGAATGCTGCCGGTTACTCTGTGTAATGAATGCTGCCGGTTATTCTGCTGTACTGCATTCGGCCGGTTACTCTGCTGCAATGAATGCTGCTGGTTACTGTGCTGTAATGAATGCTGACGGTTAGTCTGCTGTAATGAATGCTGCCGGTTACTCTGCAGTAATGAATGCTGCCGGTTAATCTACTGTAATGAATGCTGCCGGTTACTCTGCTGTAATGAATGCTGCTGGTTACTGTGCTGTAATGAATGCTGCCGGTTAGTCTGCTGTAATGAATGCTGCCGGTTACTCTGCAGTAATGAATGCTGCCGGTTAATCTACTGTAATGAATGCTGCCGGTTACTCTGCTGTAATGAATGCTGACGGTTACTCTCCTGTATTGAATACTGCCGGTTACTCTGCTGTAATGAATGCTGCCGGGTAATCTTTATAATGAATGCCGCCGGTTACTCTGCTGTAATGAATGCTGCCGGTTGCTCTGCTGTAATGAATGCTGCTGGTTACTTTGTGTAATGAATGCTGCCGGTTAAGCTGCCTTAATGAATGCTGCCTGTTACTCTGCTGTAATGAATGCTGCTGGTTACTCTGTGTAATGAATGCTGCTGTTTACTCTGATGCAATGAATGCTGCCGGTTACTCTGTTGTAATGAATGCTGCCGGTTACTCTGCTGTAATGAATGCTGCCGGTTACTCTGCTGTAAAGAATGCTGCCGGTTACTCTGCTGTAATGAATGCTGCTGGTTACTCTGTGTTCTGAATGCAGCCGGTTAATCTGCTGTAATGAATGCTGCCGGTTAATCTCCTGTATTGAATACTGCCGGTTACTCTGCTGTAATGAATGCTGCCGGTTACTCTGTTTAATGAATGCTGCCGGTTACTCTGCTGTAATGAATGCTGCCGGTTACTCTTCTGCAATGAATTCTGCCGGTTACTCTGTGTAATGAATGCTGCTGGTTACTCTGTGTACTGAATGCTGCCGGTTACTCTGTGTAATGAATACTGCCAGTTACTCTGTGCAATGAATGCTGCCGGTTACTCTGTGTACTGAATGCTGCCGGTTACTCTGTGTAATGAATGCTGCCGTTTACTCTGCTGCACTGAATGCTGCCGATTACTCTGCTGTAATGAATGCTGCTGGTTACTCTGTGTATAGAATGCTGCCGGTTGCTCTGTGTATAGAATGCTGCCAGTTAATCTGCCTTAATGAATGCTGCCGGTTACTCTGCTGTAATGAATGCCGCCGTTTGCTCTGCTGTAATGAATGCTGCCGGTTACTCTGTGTAATGAATGCTGCTGTTTGCTCTGCTGTAAAGAATGCTGCCGGTGACTCTGCTGTATGGAATGCTGCCAGTTACTCTGCTGTAATGAATGCTGCTGGTTTCTCTGCTGTAATGAATGCTGCTGGTTACTCTGCTGTAATGAATGCTGCCGTTTACTCTGCTGTAATGAATGCTGCCGGTTACTCTGTTGTAATGAATGCTGCCGCTTAATCTGCCGTAATGAATGCTGCCGGTTACTCTGTGGAACGAATGCTGCCGGTTACTCTGCTGTAATGAATGCTGCCGGTTACTCTGTGTAATGATTGCTGCCGGTTACTCTTTGTAATGAATGCTGCCGGTTGCTCTGCTGTAATGAATGCTGCCGGTTAATCTGTGTAATGAATGCTGCCGATTAAGCTGCCTTAATGAATGATGCCGGTTATTCTGCTGTAATGAATGCTGCTGGTTACTCTGTGTGATTAATGCTGCCGGTTACTCTGCTGTAACGAATTCTGCAGGTTACTCCGTGTAATGAATGCTGCTGTTTACTCTGTTTATTGAATGCTGCTGGTTACTCTGCTATACTGAATGCTGCCGGTTACTCTGCTGTAATGAAATCTGCCGGTTACTCCGTGTAATGAATGCTGCCGGTTCCTCTGCTGTACTGAATGCTGCCGGTTAGTCTGCTGTAATGAATGCTGCCGGTTCCTCTGCTGTACTGAATGCTGCCGTTTACTCTGCTGTAATGAATGCTGCCGGTTACTCTGCTGTAATGAATGCTGCCGATTACTCTGTGTAATGAATGCTGCCGGTTACTCTGCTGTAATGAAAGCTGCCGGTTACTCTGCTGTAATGAATGCTGCCGGTTACTCTGGTGTAATGGATGCTGCCGGTTACTCTGCAGGAATGAATGCTGCCGGTTACTCTGTGCATTGAATGCTGGCGGTTAATCTGCCTTAATGAATGCTGCCGGTTACTCTGGTGTAATGAATGCTCCCGGTTACTCTGTGTAATGAATGCTGCCGGTTACTGTGCTGTAATGAATGCTGCTGGTTACTCTGCTGTAATGAATGCTGCCTGTTACTCTGCTGTAATGAATGCTGCCGGATACTCTGCTGTACTGAATGCTGCCGGTTACACTGCTGTAATGAATGCTGCCGGTTACTCTGTGTACTGAATGCTGCCGGTTACTTTGCTGTAATGAATGCTGCCGGTTACTCTGCTGTAATGAATGCTGCCGGTTACTCTGCTGTAAAGAATGCTGCCGGTTACTCTGCTGCAATGAATGCTACCGGTTACTCTGCTGTAATGAATGCTGCCGGTTACTCTGCTGTATTGAATGCTGCCGGTTGCTCTGCTGTAATGAATGCTGCCGGTTACTCTGCTGTAATGAATGCTGCCGGTTACTCTGCTGTAATTAATGCTGCCGGTAACTTTGCTGTAATGAATGCTGCCAGTTACTCTGTGTAATGAATGCTGCCAGTTACTCTGTGTAATGAATGCTGCCGGTTAGTCTGTATCCTGAATGCTGCCGGTCACTCTGTGTAATGAATGCTGCCGGTTGCTCTGTGTAATGAATGCTGCCGGTTACCCTGTGTACTGAATGTTGCCAGTTACTCTGCTGCACTGAATGCTGCCGCTTAATCTTTATAATGAATGTTGCCGGTTACTCTGCTGTAATGAATGCTGCCGGTTACTCTGCTGTAATGAATGCTGCCGGTTACTCTGCTGTAATTAATGATACCGGTTAATCTGCTGTAATGAATGCTGCCGGTTACTCTGCTGTAATGAATGCTGACGGTTACTCTCCTGTATTGAATACTGCCGGTTACTCTGCTGTAATGAATGCTGCCGGGTAATCTTTATAATGAATGCTGCCGGTTACTCTGCTGTAATGAATGCTGCCGGTTGCTCTGCTGTAATGAATGCTGCTGGTTACTTTGTGTAATGAATGCTGCCGGTTAAGCTGCCTTAATGAATGCTGCCTGTTACTCTGCTGTAGTGAATGCTGCTGGTTACTCTGTGTAATGAATGCTGCTGGTTACTCTGATGTAATGAATGCTGCCGGTTACTCTGCTGTAATGAATGCTGCCGGTTACCCTGCTGTAATGAATGCTGCCGGTTACTCTGCTGTAATGAATGCTGCCGGTTACTCTGTGTAATGAATGCAGCCGGTTACTCTGCTGTAATGAATGCTGCCGGTTGCTCTGCTGTAATGAATGCTGCTGGTTACTTTGTGTAATGAATGCTGCCGGTTAAGCTGCCTTAATGAATGCTGCCTGTTACTCTGCTGTAGTGAATGCTGCTGGTTACTCTGTGTAATGAATGCTGCTGGTTACTCTGATGTAATGAATGCTGCCGGTTACTCTGCTGTAATGAATGCTGCCGGTTACCCTGCTGTAATGAATGCTGCCGGTTACTCTGCTGTAGCGAATGCTGCCGGTTACTCTGTGTAATGAATGCAGCCGGTTACTCTGCTGTAATGAATGCTGCCGGTTACACTGTGTAATGAATGCTGCCAGTTAATCTGCCTTAATGATTGCTGCCGGGTACTCAGCTGTAATGAATGCTGCCGGTTACTCTGTGTAATGAATGCTGCCGGTTACTGTGCTGCAATGAATGCTGCCGGTTACTCTGCTGTAATGAATGCTGTAGGTTACTCTGCTGTACTGCATGCTGCCGGTTACTCTGCTCTAATGAATGCTGCCGGTTACTCTGCTCTAATAAATGCTGCCGGTTACTCTGCTGTAAAGAATGCTGCTGGTTACTCTGCTGTAATGAATGCTGCAGGTTACTCTGCAGTAAAGAATGCTGCCGGTTACTCTGCTGGAATGAATGCTGCCGGTTACTCTGCTGTAATGAATGCTGCCGGTTACTCTCCTGTATTGAATACTGCCGGTTACTCTGCTGTAATGAAGGCTGCCGGTTACTCTTTGTAATGAATGCTGCCGGTTGCTCTGCTGCAATGAATGCTGCCGGTTAATCTGTGCAATGAATGCTGCCGATTAAGCTGCCTTAATGAATGCTGCCGGTTACTCTGCTGTAATGAATGCTGCTGGTTACTCTGTGTAATTAATGTTGCCGGTTACTCTGCTGTAATGAATTCTGCAGGTTACTCCGTGTAATGAATGCTGCTGGTTACTCTGCTGTACTGAATGCTGCCGGTTACTCTGATGTAATGAATTCTGCCGGTTACTCCGTGTAATGAATGCTGCCGGTTCCTCTGCTGTACTGAATGCTGCCAGTTACTCTGTGTAATGAATGCTGCCAGTTACTCTGTGTAATGAATGCTGCCGGTTAGTCTGTATCCTGAATGCTGCCGGTCACTCTGTGTAATGAATGCTGCCGGTTGCTCTGTGTAATGAATGCTGCCGGTTACTCTGTGTACTGAATGTTGCCAGTTACTCTGCTGTACTGAATGCTGCCGGTTACACTGTGTAATGATTGCTGCCGGTTAATCAGCCTTAATGATTGCTGCCGGTTACTCTGCTGTAATGAGTGCTGCCGGTAACTCTGTGTAATGAATGCTGCCGGTTATTCTGCTGTACTGCATTCGGCCGGTTACTCTGCTGCAATGAATACTGCTGGTTACTGTGCTGTAATGAATGCTGCCGGTTAGTCTGCTGTAATGAATGCTGCCGGTTACTCTGCAGTAATGAATGCTGCCGGTTAATCTACTGTAATGAATGCTGCCGGTTACTCTGCTGTAATGAATGCTGACGGTTACTCTCCTGTATTGAATACTGCCGGTTACTCTGCTGTAATGAATGCTGCCGGGTAATCTTTATAATGAATGCCGCCGGTTACTCTGCTGTAATGAATGCTGCCGGTTGCTCTGCTGTAATGAATGCTGCTGGTTACTTTGTGTAATGAATGCTGCCGGTTAAGCTGCCTTAATGAATGCTGCCTGTTACTCTGCTGTAATGAATGCTGCTGGTTACTCTGTGTAATGAATGCTGCTGGTTACTCTGATGTAATGAATGCTGCCGGTTACTCTGCCGTAATGAATGCTGCCGGTTACTCTGTGTAATGAATGCTGCCGGTTACTCTGCTGTAATGAATGCTGACGGTTACTCTCCTGTATTGAATACTGCCGGTTACTCTGCTGTAATGAATGCTGCCGGGTATTCTTTATAATGAATGCCGCCGGTTACTCTGCTGTAATGAATGCTGCTGGTTAATCTACTGTAATGAATGCTGCTGGTTACTGTGCTGTAATGAATGCTGCTGGTTTCTCTGCTGTAATGAATGCTGCTGGTTACTGTGCTGTAATGAATGCTGCCGGTTAGTCTGCTGTAATGAATGCTGCCAGTTACTCTGCAGTAATGAATGCTGCCGGTTAATCTACTGTAATGAATGCTGCTGGTTACTGTGCTGTAATGAATGCTGCTGGTTTCTCTGCTGTAATGAATGCTGCTGGTTACTGTGCAGTAATGAATGCTGCCGGTTAGTCTGCTGTAATGAATGCTGCTGTTTGCTCTGCTGTAAAGAATGCTGCCGGTGACTCTGCTGTATGGAATGCTGCTAGTTACTCTGCTGTAATGAATGCTGCTGGTTTCTCTGCTGTAATGAATGCTGCTGGTTACTGTGCTGTAATGAATGCTGCCGGTTAGTCTGCTGTAATGAATGCTGCCGGTTACTCTGCAGTAATGAATGCTGCCGGTTAATCTACTGTAATGAATGCTGGCGGTTACTCTGCTGTAATGAATGCTGACGGTTACTCTCCTGTATTGAATACTGCCGGTTACTCTGCTGTAATGAATGCTGCCGGGTAATCTTTATAATGAATGCCGCCGGTTACTCTGCTGTAATGAATGCTGCCGGTTGCTCTGCTGTAATGAATGCTGCTGGTTACTTTGTGTAATGAATGCTGCTGGTTAAGCTGCCTTAATGAATGCTGCCTGTTACTCTGCTGTAATGAATGCTGCTGGTTACTCTGTGTAATGAATGCTGCCAGTTACTCTGTGTAATGAATGCTGCCGGTTAGTCTGTATCCTGAATGCTGCCGGTCACTCTGTGTAATGAATGCTGCCGGTTGCTCTGTGTAATGAATGCTGCCGGTTACTCTGTGTACTGAATGTTGCCAGTTACTCTGCTGTACTGAATGCTGCCGGTTACACTGTGTAATGATTGCTGCCGGTTAATCAGCCTTAATGATTGCTGCCGGTTACTCTGCTGTTATGAGTGCTGCCGGTAACTCTGTGTAATGAATGCTGCCGGTTATTCTGCTGTACTGCATTCGGCCGGTTACTCTGCTGCAATGAATACTGCTGGTTACTGTGCTGTAATGAATGCTGCCGGTTAGTCTGCTGTAATGAATGCTGACGGTTACTCTCCTGTATTGAATACTGCCGGTTACTCTGCTGTAATGAATGCTGCCGGGTAATCTTTATAATGAATGCCGCCGGTTACTCTGCTGTAATGAATGCTGCCGGTTGCTCTGCTGTAATGAATGCTGCTGGTTACTTTGTGTAATGAATGCTGCTGGTTAAGCTGCCTTAATGAATGCTGCCTGTTACTCTGCTGTAATGAATGCTGCTGGTTACTCTGTGTAATTAATGTTGCCGGTTACTCTGCTGTAATGAATTCTGCAGGTTACTCCGTGTAATGAATGCTGCTGGTTACTCTGTGTAATGAATGCTGCCGGTTACTCTGCTGTACTGAATGCTGCCGGTTACTCTGCTGTAATGAATTCTGCCGGTTACTCCGTGTAATGAATGCTGCCGGTTCCTCTGCTGTACTGAATGCTGCCGGTTACTCTGCTGCAATGAATGCTGCCGGTTCCTCTGCTGTAATGAATGCTGCCGATTACTCTGCTGTACAGAATGCTGTCGGTTACTCTGCTGTACTGAATGCTGCCGGTTACTCTGCTGTAATGAATGCTGCCGATTCCTCTGCTGTAATGAATGCTGCCGGTTACTTTGCTGTAATGAATGCTGCCGGATACTCTGCTGCAATGAATGCTGCCGGTTACTCTACTGTAATGAATGCTGCCGGTTACTCTGTGCATTGAATGCTGGCGGTTATTCTGCCTTAATGAATGCTGCCGGTTACTCTGCTGTAATGAATGCTGCAGGTTACTCTGTGTAATGAATGCTGCCGGTTACTGTGCTGTAATGAATGCTCCCGGTTACTCTGCTGTAATGAATGCTGCCGGCTACACTGCTGTAATGAATGCTGCCGGTAACTTTGCTGTAATGAATGCTGCCAGTTACTCTGTGTAATGAATGCTGCCTGTTACTCTGTGTAATGAATGCTGCCAGTTACTCTGCTGTAATGAAAGCTGCCGGTTACTCTGCTGTAATGAATGCTGCCGGTTACTCTGCTGCAATGAATTCTGCCGGTTACTCTGCTGTAATGAATGCTGCCGGTTACTCTGCTGTACTGAATGCTGCCGAATACTCTGCTGTACAGAATGCTGTCGGTTACTCTGCTGTACTGAATGCTGCCGGTTACTCTGCTGTAATGAATGCTGCCGATTCCTCTGCTGTAATGATTGCTGCCGGTTACTTTGCTGTAATGAATGCTGCCGGATACTCTGCTGCAATGAATGCTGCCGGTTACTCTACTGTAATGAATGCTGCCGGTTACTCTGCTGTACTGAATGCTGCCGGTTACTCTGATGTAATGAATGCTGCCGGTTACTCTGCTGTAATGAATGCTGCCGGTAACTTTGCTGTAATGAATGCTGCCAGTTACTCTGTGTAATGAATGCTGCCAGCTACTCTGTGTAATGAATGCTGCCGGTTACTCTGTATCCTGAATGCTGCCGGTCACTCTGTGTAATGAATGCTGCCGGTTGCTCTGTGCAATGAATGCTGCCGGTTACTCTGTGTACTGAATGTTGCCAGTTAACCTGCTGCACTGAATGCTGCCGCTTAATCTGTGTACTGAATGCTGCCGTTTACTCTGCTGTAATGAATGCTGCCGGTTACTCTGCTGTAATGAATGCTGCCGGTTATTCTGCTGTAATGAATGCTGCCGATTACTCTGTGTAATGAATGCTGCCGGTTACTCTGCTGTAATGAATGCTGCTGGTTACTCTGTGTAATTAATGCTGCCGGTTACTCTGCTGTAATGAATTCTGCAGGTAACTCCGTGTAATTAATGCTGCTGGTTCCTCTGCTGTAATGAATGCTGCCGGTTACTCTGCTGTAATGAATGCTGCCGGTTACTCTGCTGTAATTAATGATACCGGTTACTCTGTGTACTGAATGCTGCCGGTTACTTTGCTGTAATGAGTGCTGCCGGTTACTCTCCTGTATTGAATACTGCCAGTGCCTCTGCTGTTATGAATGCTGCCGGTTACTCTGCTGTAATGAATGCTGCCGGTTACTCTGCTGTAATTAATGCGGCCGGCTACTCTGCTGTAATGAATGCTGCTGGTTACTCTCCTGTATTGAATACTGCCGGTTACTCTGCTGTAATGAAGGCTGCCGGTTACTCTTTGTAATGAATGCTGCCGGTTGCTCTGCTGCAATGAATGCTGCCGGTTAATCTGTGCAATGAATGCTGCCGATTAAGCTGCCTTAATGAATGCTGCCGGTTACTCTGCTGTAATGAATGCTGCTGGTTACTCTGTGTAATTAATGTTGCCGGTTACTCTGCTGTAATGAATTCTGCAGGTTACTCCGTGTAATGAATGCTGCTGGTTACTCTGTGTAATGAATGCTGCCGGTTACTCTGCTGTACTGAATGCTGCCGGTTACTCTGATGTAATGAATTCTGCCGGTTACTCCGTGTAATGAATGCTGCCGGTTCCTCTGCTGTACTGAATGCTGCCAGTTACTCTGTGTAATGAATGCTGCCAGTTACTCTGTGTAATGAATGCTGCCGGTTAGTCTGTATCCTGAATGCTGCCGGTCACTCTGTGTAATGAATGCTGCCGGTTGCTCTGTGTAATGAATGCTGCCGGTTACTCTGTGTACTGAATGTTGCCAGTTACTCTGCTGTACTGAATGCTGCCGGTTACACTGTGTAATGATTGCTGCCGGTTAATCAGCCTTAATGATTGCTGCCGGTTACTCTGCTGTAATGAGTGCTGCCGGTAACTCTGTGTAATGAATGCTGCCGGTTATTCTGCTGTACTGCATTCGGCCGGTTACTCTGCTGCAATGAATACTGCTGGTTACTGTGCTGTAATGAATGCTGCCGGTTAGTCTGCTGTAATGAATGCTGCCGGTTACTCTGCAGTAATGAATGCTGCCGGTTAATCTACTGTAATGAATGCTGCCGGTTACTCTGCTGTAATGAATGCTGACGGTTACTCTCCTGTATTGAATACTGCCGGTTACTCTGCTGTAATGAATGCTGCCGGGTAATCTTTATAATGAATGCCGCCGGTTACTCTGCTGTAATGAATGCTGCCGGTTGCTCTGCTGTAATGAATGCTGCTGGTTACTTTGTGTAATGAATGCTGCTGGTTAAGCTGCCTTAATGAATGCTGCCTGTTACTCTGCTGTAATGAATTCTGCAGGTTACTCCGTGTAATGAATGCTGCTGGTTACTCTGTGTAATGAATGCTGCTGGTTACTCTGATGTAATGAATGCTGCCGGTTACTCTGTTGTAATGAATGCTGCCGGTTACTCTGCTGTAATGAATGCTGCCGGTTACTCTGCTGTACAGAATGCTGCCGGTTACTCTGCTGTAATGAATGCTGCTGGTTACTCTGTGTTCTGAATGCAGCCGGTTAATCTGCTGTAATGAATGCTGCCGGTTAATCTCCTGTATTGAATACTGCCGGTTACTCTGCTGTAATGAATGCTGCCGGTTACTCTGTTTAATGAATGCTGCCGGTTACTCTGCTGTAATGAATGCTGCCGGTTACTCTTCTGCAATGAATTCTGCCGGTTACTCTGTGTAATGAATGCTGCTGGTTACTCTGTGTACTGAATGCTGCCGGTTACTCTGTGTAATGAATACTGCCAGTTACTCTGTGCAATGAATGCTGCCGGTTACTCTGTGTACTGAATGCTGCCGGTTACTCTGTGTAATGAATGCTGCCGTTTACTCTGCTGCACTGAATGCTGCCGATTACTCTGCTGTAATGAATGCTGCTGGTTACTCTGTGTATAGAATGCTACCGGTTGCTCTGTGTATAGAATGCTGCCAGTTAATCTGCCTTAATGAATGCTGCCGGTTACTCTGCTGTAATGAATGCTACCGTTTGCTCTGCCGTAATGAATGCTGCCGGTTACTCTGTGTAATGAATGCTGCTGTTTGCTCTGCTGTAAAGAATGCTGCCGGTGACTCTGCTGTATGGAATGCTGCCAGTTACTCTGCTGTAATGAATGCTGCTGGTTTCTCTGCTGTAATGAATGCTGCTGGTTACTCTGCTGCAATGAATGCTGCCGTTTACTCTGCTGTAATGAATGCTGCCGGTTACTCTGTTGTAATGAATGCTGCCGCTTAATCTGCTGTAATGAATGCTGCCGGTTACTCTGTGGAATGAATGCTGCCGGTTACTCTGCTGTAATGAATGCTGCCGGTTACTCTGTGTCATGATTGCTGCCGGTTAATCAGCCTTAATGATTGCTGCCGGTTACTCTGCTGTAATGAATGCTGCCGGTTACTCTGTGTAATGAATGCTGCCGGTTATTCTGCTGTACTGCATTCGGCCGGTTACTCTGCTGCAATGAATGCTGCTGGTTACTGTGCTGTAATGAATGCTGCCGGTTAGTCTGCTGTAATGAATGCTGCCGGTTACTCTGCAGTAATGAATGCTGCTGGTTAATCTACTGTAATGAATGCTGCTGGTTACTGTGCTGTAATGAATGCTGCTGGTTTCTCTGCTGTAATGAATGCTGCTGGTTACTGTGCTGTAATGAATGCTGCCGGTTAGTCTGCTGTAATGAATGCTGCCAGTTACTCTGCAGTAATGAATGCTGCCGGTTAATCTACTGTAATGAATGCTGCTGGTTACTGTGCTGTAATGAATGCTGCTGGTTTCTCTGCTGTAATGAATGCTGCTGGTTACTGTGCTGTAATGAATGCTGCCGGTTAGTCTGCTGTAATGAATGCTGCTGTTTGCTCTGCTGTAAAGAATGCTGCCGGTGACTCTGCTGTATGGAATGCTGCTAGTTACTCTGCTGTAATGAATGCTGCTGGTTTCTCTGCTGTAATGAATGCTGCTGGTTACTGTGCTGTAATGAATGCTGCCGGTTAGTCTGCTGTAATGAATGCTGCCGGTTACTCTGCAGTAATGAATGCTGCCGATTAATCTACTGTAATGAATGCTGGCGGTTACTCTGCTGTAATGAATGCTGACGGTTACTCTCCTGTATTGAATACTGCTGGTTACTCTGCTGTAATGAATGCTGCCGGGTAATCTTTATAATGAATGCCGCCGGTTACTCTGCTGTAATGAATGCTGCCGGTTGCTCTGCTGTAATGAATGCTGCTGGTTACTTTGTGTAATGAATGCTGCTGGTTAAGCTGCCTTAATGAATGCTGCCTGTTACTCTGCTGTAATGAATGCTGCTGGTTACTCTGTGTAATTAATGTTGCCGGTTACTCTGCTGTAATGAATTCTGCAGGTTACTCCGTGTAATGAATGCTGCTGGTTACTCTGTGTAATGAATGCTGCCGGTTACTCTGCTGTACTGAATGCTGCCGGTTACTCTGCTGTAATGAATTCTGCCGGTTACTCCGTGTAATGAATGCTGCCGGTTCCTCTGCTGTACTGAATGCTGCCGGTTACTCTGCTGCAATGAATGCTGCCGGTTCCTCTGCTGTAATGAATGCTGCCGATTACTCTGCTGTACAGAATGCTGTCGGTTACTCTGCTGTACTGAATGCTGCCGGTTACTCTGCTGTAATGAATGCTGCCGATTCCTCTGCTGTAATGAATGCTGCCGGTTACTTTGCTGTAATGAATGCTGCCGGATACTCTGCTGCAATGAATGCTGCTGGTTACTCTACTGTAATGAATGCTGCCGGTTACTCTGTGCATTGAATGCTGGCGGTTATTCTGCCTTAATGAATGCTGCCGGTTACTCTGCTGTAATGAATGCTGCAGGTTACTCTGTGTAATGAATGCTGCCGGTTACTGTGCTGTAATGAATGCTCCCGGTTACTCTGCTGTAATGAATGCTGCCGGCTACACTGCTGTAATGAATGCTGCCGGTAACTTTGCTGTAATGAATGCTGCCAGTTACTCTGTGTAATGAATGCTGCCTGTTACTCTGTGTAATGAATGCTGCCGGTTACTCTGCTGTAATGAAAGCTGCCGGTTACTCTGCTGTAATGAATGCTGCCGGTTACTCTGCTGCAATGAATTCTGCCGGTTACTCTGCTGTAATGAATGCTGCCGGTTACTCTGCTGTACTGAATGCTGCCGAATACTCTGCTGTACAGAATGCTGTCGGTTACTCTGCTGTACTGAATGCTGCCGGTTACTCTGCTGTAATGAATGCTGCCGGT
Organism: Somniosus microcephalus; assembly: GCF_052327205.1. Taxonomy (NCBI): domain Eukaryota; kingdom Metazoa; phylum Chordata; class Chondrichthyes; order Squaliformes; family Somniosidae; genus Somniosus; species Somniosus microcephalus. The sequence continues at coordinate 323,969,499 of NC_140988.1, forward strand.
TACTCTGCTGTAATGAATGCTGCCGATTCCTCTGCTGTAATTACAGAAACATGGCTGCAGGGTGACCATGACTGGGAATTAAACATACCAGGTTATTTAACAATCAGGAAGGACAGGCAGGAAGGGAGAGGAGGTGGGGTGGCTATGTTAATAAAGGAAGGAATCACTATAATACAGAGAAATGATATTGGGTCAAAGGAGCAGGATAGTGAAACAGTTTGGGTGGAGGTAAGGAATAATAAGGGGAAAAAAACACTAGTGGGTGTAGTCTATAGGCCTCCGAACAGTTGCAACTCTGTTGGACGGAGTATTAATCAGGAAATAGTTGAGGCTTGTAATAAGGGAACAGCTATAATTATGGGGGATTTTAATTATCATATTAACTGGACAAATCAAATTGGGCAGAGCAGCCTTGAGGAAGAGTTCATTGAGTGTATTAGGGATGGGTTTCTTGAGCAGTATGTAACTGAACCGACCAGGGGGCAAGCAACCTTAGATTTGGTCCTGTGTAATGAGACAGGATTAATTAAAAATGTCCTAGTAAAGGATCCCCTTGGAATGAGTGACCATAACATGGTTGAGTTCCATATTCAATTAGAGGGTGAGAAGGTTGGATCTCAAACAAGCGTGCTGAGCTTGAATAAAGGAGACTATGAAGGTATGAGAGCGGAATTAATTAGAGTGGACTGGGAAAATAGATTAAAGGGTAAGACGGTACATGACCAGTGGTGTACATTTAAGGAGTTATTTTACAACTTCCAAAAAAAATATATTCCACTGAGGAAAAAAGGGTGTAAAAGAAAAGATAGCCATCCGTGGCTAAGTAAAGTAATTAAGGATAGTATCCGACTAAAAACAAGGGCATATAAGGTAGCCAAATCTAGTGGGAGGATGGAAGATTGGGAAGTCTTTAAAAGACAGCAAAAAATAACAAAAAGATTGATTAAGAAAGGGAAGATAGATTATGAAAGTAAATTAGCAAAAAATATAAAAACAGACAGTAAAAGTTTCTATAGTTATATAAAAAGAAAAAGGGTGGCTAAAGTAAATGTTGGTCCCTTAGAGGATGAGACCGGGAAATTAATGGTGGGAAACATGGAGATGGCAAAAACACTGAACAATTATTTTGTATCAGTCTTTACAGTAGAGGACACTAAGAATATCCCAACACTGGACAAACAGGGGGCTCTAGGGGGGGAGGAACTAAATACGATTAAAATCACTAAGGAAGTGGTACTTGGTAAAATAATGGGACTCAAGGCGGATAAATCCCCTGGACCTGATGGCTTGCATCCCAGGGTCTTGAGGGAAGTAGCGGTAGGGATTGTGGATGCATTGGTAATAATTTTCCAAAACTCACTGGACTCAGCAAAGGTCCCAGCAGATTGGAAAACTGCTAATGTAACACCCTTATTTAAAAAGGGTAGTAGGCAGAAGGCTGGAAACTATAGACCTGTTAGCCTAACATCTGTGGTTGGTAAAATGTTAGAGTCCATTATTAAGGAGACAGTAACGGGACATTTGGATAAACATAATTTAATAGGGCAAACTCAGCATGGTTTCATGAAGGGGAAGTCATGTTTAACAAATTTGCTTGAGTTTTTTGAGGAAGTAACATACAGGGTGGATAAAGGGGAACCAGTGGACGTAGTGTATTTAGACTTCCAAAAGGCATTTGACAAGGTGCCACACAAAAGATTATTGCTCAAGATAAAAAATCACGGGATTGGGGGTAATATTCTGGCGTGGGTGGAGGATTGGCTCTCTAACAGAAAGCAGAGAGTTGGGATAAATGGTTCGTTCTCAGATTGGCAACCAGTAACTAGTGGTGTTCCGCAGGGGTCAGTGCTGGTTCCCCAACTCTTTACAATCTATATTAACGATTTGGAGGAGGGGACCGAGTGTAACATATCAAAGTTTGCAGATGATACAAAGATGGGAGGGAAAGTAGTGAGTGAGGAGGACATAAAAAACCTGCAAAGGGACATAGACAGGCTAAGTAAGTGGGCAGAGATTTGGCAGATGGAATACAATACTGGAAAGTGTGAGGTTATGCACTTTGGCAGGAAAAATCATAGAGCAAGTTATTATCTTAATGGCAAGAAACTGGAAAGTACTGTAGTACAAAGGGATCTGGGGGTCCTGGTGCACGAAACTCAAAAAGTTAGTATGCAGGTGCAGCAAGTGATTAAGAAGGCCAATGGAATGTTGGCTTTTATTGCTAGGGGGTTGGAATATAAAAACAGGGAGGTATTGCTGCAGTTGTACAAGGTATTGGTGAGGCCGCACCTGGAATACTGCATACAGTTTTGGTGTCCATACTTAAGAAAAGACATACTTGCTCTCGAGTCAGTACAAAGAAGGTTCACTCGGTTAATCCCGGGGATGAGGGGGTGGTCATATGAGGAGAGGTTGAGTAGATTGGGACTCTACTCATTGGAGTTCAGAAGAATGAGAGGCGATCTTATTGAAACATATAAGATTGTGAAGGGGCTTGATCGGGTGGATGCGGTGAGGATGTTCCCAATGATGGGTGAAACTAGAACTAGGGGGCATAATCTTAAAATAAGGGGCTGCTCATTCAAAACTGAGATGAGGAGAAACTTCTTCACTCAGAGGGTGGTAGGTTTGTGGAATTTGCTGCCCCAGAAAGCTGTGGAAGCTACATCATTAAATAAATTTAAAACAGAAATAGATAGTTTCCCAGAAGTAAAGGGAATAAAGGGTTACGGGGAGTGGGCAGGAAATTGGACATGAGTCTGGGTTCGGAATGGTCATGGCCCTGTGGGTAGTGGAGCGGGCCCAGGGGCCGTGTAGCCTTGTTCTGCTCCTACTGTGTTCTAATTCTGTTAGATTTCAGGAGATGGTTTTATTCCTGTTCCTGGCTGGGGTGGAGATCGCCTTTACAGAAGGTAAGTACTGTAGAAAATATAGGGACAGAGTGATCTCCTGGAAGAATTTCGATCGCCTAGATGGGTCGGAGAGGAATTTCCCAGATTTTTTTCTCCCAAATTGGCCATTGGGTCTTTATCTGGTTTTTCGCCTCTCCCGGGAGATCACATGGGTTCGGGTGGATGCAGAGTGATAGAAGATTTGAGGTTAGGATCAGATCAGCCATGATCTTATTGAATGGTGGAGCAGGCTCGAGGGGCCGATTGGCCTACTCCTGCTCCTATTTCTTATGTTCTTATGTTCTTATGTAATGAATGCTGCCGGTTACTTTGCTGTAATGAATGCTGCCGGATACTCTGCTGCAATGAATGCTGCCGGTTACTCTACTGTAATGAATGCTGCCGGTTACTCTGCTGTACTGAATGCTGCCGGTTACTCTGATGTAATGAATGCTGCCGGTTACTCTGCTGTAATGAATGCTGCCGGTAACTTTGCTGTAATGAATGCTGCCAGTTACTCTGTGTAATGAATGCTGCCAGCTACTCTGTGTAATGAATGCTGCCGGTTACTCTGTATCCTGAATGCTGCCGGTCACTCTGTGTAATGAATGCTGCCGGTTGCTCTGTGCAATGAATGCTGCCGGTTACTCTGTGTACTGAATGTTGCCAGTTACCCTGCTGCACTGAATGCTGCCGCTTAATCTGTGTACTGAATGCTGCCGTTTACTCTGCTGTAATGAATGCTGCCGGTTACTCTGCTGTAATGAATGCTGCCGGTTATTCTGCTGTAATGAATGCTGCCGATTACTCTGTGTAATGAATGCTGCCGGTTACTCTGCTGTAATGAATGCTGCCGGTTACTCTGCCTTAATGAATGCTGCCGGTTACTCTGCTGTAATGAATGCTGCTGGTTACTCTGTGTAATTAATGCTGCCGGTTACTCTGCTGTAATGAATTCTGCAGGTAACTCCGTGTAATGAATGCTGCTGGTTACTCTGCTGTAATGAATGCTGCCGGTTACTCTGCTGTAATGAATGCTGCCGGTTACTCTGCTGTAATTAATGATACCGGTTACTCTGTGTACTGAATGCTGCCGGTTACTTTGCTGTAATGAGTGCTGCCGGTTACTCTCCTGTATTGAATACTGCCAGTGCCTCTGCTGTTATGAATGCTGCCGGTTACTCTGCTGTAATGAATGCTGCCGGTTACTCTGCTGTAATTAATGCTGCCGGTAACTTTGCTGTAATGAATGCTGCCAGTTACTCTGTGTAATGAATGCTGCCAGTTACTCTGTGTAATGAATGCTGCCGGTTACTCTGTATCCTGAATGCTGCCGGTCACTCTGTGTAATGAATGCTGCCGGTTGCTCTGTGCAATGAATGCTGCCGGTTACTCTGCTGTAATGAATGCTGCCGGTTACTCTGCTGTAATGAATGCTGCCGGTTACTCTGCTGTAATTAATGATACCGGTTACGCTGCTGTAATGAATGCTGCCGGTTACTCTGCTGTAGTGAATGCTGACGATTACTCTCCTGTATTGAATGCTGCCGGTTACTCTGCTGTAATGAATGCTGCCGGGTAATCTTTATAATGAATGCTGCCGGTTACTCTGCTGTAATGAATGCTGCCGGTTGCTCTGCTGTAATGAATGCTGCTGGTTACTTTGTGTAATGAATGCTGCCGGTTAAGCTGCCTTAATGAATGCTGCCTGTTACTCTGCTGTAATGAATGCTGCTGGTTACTCTGTGTAATGAATGCTGCTGGTTACTCTGATGTAATGAATGCTGCCGGTTACTCTGCTGTAATGAATGCTGCCGGTTACTCTGCTGTAATGAATGCTGCCGGTTACTCTGCTGTAAAGAATGCTACCGGTTACTCTGCTGTAATGAATGCTGCTGGTTACTCTGTGTTCTGAATGCAGCCGGTTACTCTGCTGTAATGAATGCTGCCGGTTACTCTGTTGTAATGAATGCTGCCGGTTACTCTGTGTAAAGAATGCTGCCGGTTACTCTGCTGTAATGAATGCTGCCGGTTACTCTGTTGTAATGAATGCTGCCGGTTACTCTGCTGTGATGAATGCTGCCGGATACTCTGTGTAATGAATGCTGCCGGTTAGTCTGCCTTAATGATTGCTGCCGGTTACTCGGCTGTAATGAATGCTGCCGGTTACTCTGTGTAATGAATGCTGCCGGTTACTGTGCTGCAATGAATGCTGCCGGTTACTCTGCTGTAATGAATGCTGTAGGTTACTCTGCTGTACTGCATGCTGCTGGTTACTCTGCTCTAATGAATGCTGCCGGTTACTCTGCTCTAATGAATGCTGCCGGTTACTCTGCTCTAATAAATGCTGCCGGTTACTCTGCTGTAATGAATGCTGCAGGTTACTCTGCAGTTGTCAGGGTTGGGGAGCCACGGGGCCGTGTAGATACGGGGCCGTGCTCGCCGGGCAAGGTAGGTTCTGGACCCAAGTCCAGAAACCAGGCTAGGCAGGTATACAATCTTAAGGAACAGTACTTTATTCATTACTTAACTAGATTCACACATAACTAGATTCATACAAGGAACACAACAGCATACGTAAGAACTCGAGTCAGGAACACCAGATCATACATAGAACTCGAGACAAGAACAACATACATAGAACTCGAGACAAGTTACAAAATGGCTAGTCAAGAATAGGGACTCAGGACAGCTTCCATGAGGCAACATACTTGTCCATACTGAGCTGGGATAAGCTTACCACAAGCGCAACCAGCTTGCCGAGACGAGACTCGAGACAAGCTATCACGAGGGGCTGCCGCAGGGGTAACAGGCTTCTCAATAGAGCTCAAGACAAGCGCCAGCATGGCAACACGCCAGTCCAGTCCAGCACCTTATCAAGACTAAGAAAACAAGGACACAGACTTAGTTACATCTTAAATACAGAACTCGAGAGAACCATGGCAACCAGCTAGTCAAAGCCAGGAGCCACAGAACGGCGGCTAGTCCCCGGATTCCCCGGTTAGGACTGAGCACAGAGAGGAGCAACCACAGAACTTATATACCAAGAAAACCAGGTGCAACCCATGAACAGCTAACAGGCCGTTAAGCATTAACACAGGAGGCTAGGAACAATTAACAAAGGGCTAGAAAACAAACAAGTGAAGGTGCCATCTAGAGGTTACAGAAGGAACTGACTGGCACCCTCACAGCAGTAAAGAATGCTGCCGGTTACTCTGCTGTAATGAATGCTGCCGGTTACTCTGCTGTAATGAATGCTGCCGGTTACTCTCCTGTATTGAATACTGCCAGTTACTCTGCTGTAATGAAGGCTGCCAGTTACTCTTTGTAATGAATGCTGCCGGTTGCTCTGCTGTAATGAATGCTGCCGGTTAATCTGTGTAATGAATGCTGCCGATTAAGCTGCCTTAATGAATGCTGCCGGTTCCTCTGCTGTAATGAATGCTGCTGGTTAATCTGTGTAATTAATGCTGCCGGTTACTCTGCTGTAATGAATTCTGCAGGTTACTCCGCGTAATGAATGCTGCTGGTTACTCTGTGTAATGAATGCTGCCGGTTACTCTCCTGTATTGAATACTGCCGGTTACTCTGCTGTAATGAAGGCTGCCAGTTACTCTTTGTAATGAATGCTGCCGGTTGCTGTGCTCTAATGAATGCTGCCGGTTAATCTGTGTAATGAATGCTGGCGATTAAGCTGCCTTAATGAATGCTGTCGGTTACTCTGCTGTAATGAATGCTGCCGGTTACTCTGCTGTAATGAATGCTGCCGATTCCTCTGCTGTAATGAATGCTGCCGGTTACTTTGCTGTAATGAATGCTGCCGGATACTCTGCTGCAATGAATGCTGCCGGTTACTCCACTGTAATGAATGCTGCCGGTTACTCTGCTGTACTGAATGCTGCCGGTTACTCTGCTGTAATGAATGCTGCCGGTTACTCTGCTGTAATGAATGCTGCCGGTAACTTTGCTGTAATGAATGCTGCCAGTTACTCTGTGTAATGAATGCTGCTGGTTGCTCTCTGTCATGAATGCTGCCGGTTACTCTGTGTACTGAATGTTGCCGGTCACTCTGTGTAATGAATGCTGCTGGTTGCTCTCTGTCATGAATGCTGCCGGTTACTCTGTGTACTGAATGTTGCCAGTTACCCTGCTGCACTGAATGCTGCCGCTTAATCTGTGTAATGAATGCTGCCGTTTACTCTGCTGTAATGAATGCTGCCAGTTACTCTGCTGCAATGAATGCTGCCGGTTATTCTGCTGTAATGAATGCTGCCGATTACTCTGTGTAATGAATGCTGCCGGTTACTCTGCTGGACAGAATGCTGCCGGTTACTCTGCTGTAATGTATGCTGCCGGTTACTCTGGTGTAATGGATGCTGCCGGTTACTCTGCAGTAATGAATGCTGCCGGTTACTCTGTGTAATGAATGCTGCCAGTTACTGTGCTGTAATGAATGCTGCCGGTTACTCTGCTGTAATGAATGCTGCCGGTTACTCTGCTGTAATGAATGCTGCCGGTTACTCTGCTGTAATTAATGATACCGGTTACTCTGTGTACTGAATGCTGCCGGTTACTTTGCTGTAATGAATGCTGCCTGTTACTCTCCTGTATTGAATACTGCCGGTTACTCTGCTGTAATGAATGCTGCCGGGTAATCTTTATAATGAATGCTGCCGGTTACTCTGCTGTAATGAATGCTGCCGGTTGCTCTGCTGTAATGAATGCTGCCATTTACTCTGCTGTAATGAATGCTGCCGGTTACTCTGCTGTAATTAATGCTGCCGGTAAATTTGCTGTAATGAATGCTGCCAGTTCTTCTGTGTAATGAATGCTGCCAGTTACTCTCTGTAATGAATGCTGCCGGTTACTCTGTATCCTGAATGCTGCTGGTCACTCTGTGTAATGAATGCTGCCGGTTGCTCTGTGTAATGAATGCTGCCGGTTACTCTGTGTACTGAATGTTGCCAGTTACTCTGCTGCACTGAATGCTGCCGCTTAATCTTTATAATGAATGCTGCCGGTTACTCTGCTGTAATGAATGCTGCCGGTTACTCTGCTGTAATGAATGCTGCCGGTTACTCTGCTGTAATTAATGATACCGGTTACTCTGCTGTAATGAATGCTGCCGGTTACTCTGCTGTAATGAATGCTGACGGTTACTCTCCTGTATTGAATACTGCCGGTTACTCTGCTGTAATGAATGCTGCCGGGTAATCTTTATAATGAATGCTGCTGGTTACTCTGCTGTAATGAATGCTGCCGGTTGCTCTGCTGTAATGAATGCTGCTGCTTACTTTGTGTAATGAATGCTGCCGGTTAAGCTGCCTTAATGAATGCTGCCGGTTACTCTGCTGTAATGAATGCTGCTGGTTACTCTGTGTAATTAATGCTGCCGGTTACTCTGCTGGAATGAGTTCTGCAGGTTACTCCGTGTAATGAATGCTGCTGGTTACTCTGTGTAATGAATGCTGCCGGTTACTCTGCTGTACTGAATGCTGCCGGTTACTCTGCTGTAATGAATTCTTCCGGTTTCTCCGTGTAATGAATGCTGCCGGTTCCTCTGCTGTACTGAATGCTGCCGGTTACTCTGCTGCAATGAATGCTGCCGGTTCCTCTGCTGTACTGAATGCTGCCGTTTACTCTGCTGTAATGAATGCTGCCGGTTACTCTGCTGTAATGAATGCTGCCGATTACTCTGTGTAATGAATGCTGGCGGTTACTCTGCTGTAATGAAAGCTGCCGGTTACTCTGCTGTAATGTATGCTGCCGGTTACTCTGGTGTAATGGATGCTGCCGGTTACTCTGCAGTAAGGAATGCTGCCGGTTACTCTGTGTATTGAATGCTGGCGGTTAATCTGCCTTAATGAATGCTGCCGGTTACTCTGCTCTAATGAATGCTCCCGGTTACTCTGTGTAATGAATGCTGCCGGTTACTGTGCTGTAATGAATGCTGCCGGTTACTCTGCTGTAATGAATGCTGCCTGTTACTCTGCTGTAATGAATGCTGCCGGTAACTTTGCTGTAATGAATGCTGCCGGATACTCTGCTGCAATGAATGCTGCCGGTTACTCTACTGTAATGAATGCTGCCGGTTACTCTGTGCATTGAATGCTGGCGGTTATTCTGCCTTAATGAATGCTGCCGGTTACTCTGCTGTAATGAATGCTGCAGGTTACTCTGTGTAATGAATGCTGCCGGTTACTGTCCTGTAATGAATGCTCCCGGTTACTCTGCTGTAATGAATGCTGCCGGCTACACTGCTGTAATGAATGCTGCCGGTAACTTTGCTGTAATGAATGCTGCCAGTTACTCTGTGTAATGAATGCTGCCTGTTACTCTGTGTAATGAATGCTGCCAGTTACTCTGCTGTAATGAAAGCTGCCGGTTACTCTGCTGTAATGAATGCTGCCGGTTACTCTGCTGCAATGAATTCTGCCGGTTACTCTGCTGTAATGAATGCTGCCGGTTACTCTGCTGTACTGAATGCTGCCGAATACTCTGCTGTACAGAATGCTGTCGGTTACTCTGCTGTACTGAATGCTGCCGGTTACTCTGCTGTAATGAATGCTGCCGATTCCTCTGCTGTAATGATTGCTGCCGGTTACTTTGCTGTAATGAATGCTGCCGGATACTCTGCTGCAATGAATGCTGCCGGTTACTCTACTGTAATGAATGCTGCCGGTTACTCTGCTGTACTGAATGCTGCCGGTTACTCTGATGTAATGAATGCTGCCGGTTACTCTGCTGTAATGAATGCTGCCGGTAACTTTGCTGTAATGAATGCTGCCAGTTACTCTGTGTAATGAATGCTGCCAGCTACTCTGTGTAATGAATGCTGCCGGTTACTCTGTATCCTGAATGCTGCCGGTCACTCTGTGTAATGAATGCTGCCGGTTGCTCTGTGCAATGAATGCTGCCGGTTACTCTGTGTACTGAATGTTGCCAGTTAACCTGCTGCACTGAATGCTGCCGCTTAATCTGTGTACTGAATGCTGCCGTTTACTCTGCTGTAATGAATGCTGCCGGTTACTCTGCTGTAATGAATGCTGCCGGTTATTCTGCTGTAATGAATGCTGCCGATTACTCTGTGTAATGAATGCTGCCGGTTACTCTGCTGTAATGAATGCTGCTGGTTACTCTGTGTAATTAATGCTGCCGGTTACTCTGCTGTAATGAATTCTGCAGGTAACTCCGTGTAATTAATGCTGCTGGTTCCTCTGCTGTAATGAATGCTGCCGGTTACTCTGCTGTAATGAATGCTGCCGGTTACTCTGCTGTAATTAATGATACCGGTTACTCTGTGTACTGAATGCTGCCGGTTACTTTGCTGTAATGAGTGCTGCCGGTTACTCTCCTGTATTGAATACTGCCAGTGCCTCTGCTGTTATGAATGCTGCCGGTTACTCTGCTGTAATGAATGCTGCCGGTTACTCTGCTGTAATTAATGCGGCCGGCTACTCTGCTGTAATGAATGCTGCTGGTTACTCTCCTGTATTGAATACTGCCGGTTACTCTGCTGTAATGAAGGCTGCCGGTTACTCTTTGTAATGAATGCTGCCGGTTGCTCTGCTGCAATGAATGCTGCCGGTTAATCTGTGCAATGAATGCTGCCGATTAAGCTGCCTTAATGAATGCTGCCGGTTACTCTGCTGTAATGAATGCTGCTGGTTACTCTGTGTAATGAATGCTGCCGGTTACTCTGCTGTACTGAATGCTGCCGGTTACTCTGATGTAATGAATTCTGCCGGTTACTCCGTGTAATGAATGCTGCCGGTTCCTCTGCTGTACTGAATGCTGCCAGTTACTCTGTGTAATGAATGCTGCCAGTTACTCTGTGTAATGAATGCTGCCGGTTAGTCTGTATCCTGAATGCTGCCGGTCACTCTGTGTAATGAATGCTGCCGGTTGCTCTGTGTAATGAATGCTGCCGGTTACTCTGTGTACTGAATGTTGCCAGTTACTCTGCTGTACTGAATGCTGCCGGTTACACTGTGTAATGATTGCTGCCGGTTAATCAGCCTTAATGATTGCTGCCGGTTACTCTGCTGTAATGAGTGCTGCCGGTAACTCTGTGTAATGAATGCTGCCGGTTATTCTGCTGTACTGCATTCGGCCGGTTACTCAGCTGCAATGAATACTGCTGGTTACTGTGCTGTAATGAATGCTGCCGGTTAGTCTGCTGTAATGAATGCTGCCGGTTACTCTGCAGTAATGAATGCTGCCGGTTAATCTACTGTAATGAATGCTGCCGGTTACTCTGCTGTAATGAATGCTGACGGTTACTCTCCTGTATTGAATACTGCCGGTTACTCTGCTGTAATGAATGCTGCCGGGTAATCTTTATAATGAATGCCGCCGGTTACTCTGCTGTAATGAATGCTGCCGGTTGCTCTGCTGTAATGAATGCTGCTGGTTACTTTGTGTAATGAATGCTGCTGGTTAAGCTGCCTTAATGAATGCTGCCTGTTACTCTGCTGTAATGAATTCTGCAGGTTACTCCGTGTAATGAATGCTGCTGGTTACTCTGTGTAATGAATGCTGCTGGTTACTCTGATGTAATGAATGCTGCCGGTTACTCTGTTGTAATGAATGCTGCCGGTTACTCTGCTGTAATGAATGCTGCCGGTTACTCTGCTGTAAAGAATGCTGCCGGTTACTCTGCTGTAATGAATGCTGCTGGTTACTCTGTGTTCTGAATGCAGCCGGTTAATCTGCTGTAATGAATGCTGCCGGTTAATCTCCTGTATTGAATACTGCCGGTTACTCTGCTGTAATGAATGCTGCCGGTTACTCTGTTTAATGAATGCTGCCGGTTACTCTGCTGTAATGAATGCTGCCGGTTACTCTTCTGCAATGAATTCTGCCGGTTACTCTGTGTAATGAATGCTGCTGGTTACTCTGTGTACTGAATGCTGCCGGTTACTCTGTGTAATGAATACTGCCAGTTACTCTGTGCAATGAATGCTGCCGGTTACTCTGTGTACTGAATGCTGCCGGTTACTCTGTGTAATGAATGCTGCCGTTTACTCTGCTGCACTGAATGCTGCCGATTACTCTGCTGTAATGAATGCTGCTGGTTACTCTGTGTATAGAATGCTACCGGTTGCTCTGTGTATAGAATGCTGCCAGTTAATCTGCCTTAATGAATGCTGCCGGTTACTCTGCTGTAATGAATGCTGCTGTTTGCTCTGCTGTAAAGAATGCTGCCGGTGACTCTGCTGTATGGAATGCTGCCAGTTACTCTGCTGTAATGAATGCTGCTGGTTTCTCTGCTGTAATGAATGCTGCTGGTTACTCTGCTGTAATGAATGCTGCCGTTTACTCTGCTGTAATGAATGCTGCCGGTTACTCTGTTGTAATGAATGCTGCCGCTTAATCTGCTGTAATGAATGCTGCCGGTTACTCTGTGGAATGAATGCTGCCGGTTACTCTGCTGTAATGAATGCTGCCGGTTACTCTGTGTAATGATTGCTGCCGGTTAATCAGCCTTAATGATTGCTGCCGGTTACTCTGCTGTAATGAATGCTGCCGGTTACTCTGTGTAATGAATGCTGCCGGTTATTCTGCTGTACTGCATTCGGCCGGTTACTCTGCTGCAATGAATGCTGCTGGTTACTGTGCTGTAATGAATGCTGCCGGTTAGTCTGCTGTAATGAATGCTGCCGGTTACTCTGCAGTAATGAATGCTGCTGGTTAATCTACTGTAATGAATGCTGCTGGTTACTGTGCTGTAATGAATGCTGCTGGTTTCTCTGCTGTAATGAATGCTGCTGGTTACTGTGCTGTAATGAATGCTGCCGGTTAGTCTGCTGTAATGAATGCTGCCAGTTACTCTGCAGTAATGAATGCTGCCGGTTAATCTACTGTAATGAATGCTGCTGGTTACTGTGCTGTAATGAATGCTGCTGGTTTCTCTGCTGTAATGAATGCTGCTGGTTACTGTGCTGTAATGAATGCTGCCGGTTAGTCTGCTGTAATGAATGCTGCTGTTTGCTCTGCTGTAAAGAATGCTGCCGGTGACTCTGCTGTATGGAATGCTGCTAGTTACTCTGCTGTAATGAATGCTGCTGGTTTCTCTGCTGTAATGAATGCTGCTGGTTACTGTGCTGTAATGAATGCTGCCGGTTAGTCTGCTGTAATGAATGCTGCCGGTTACTCTGCAGTAATGAATGCTGCCGATTAATCTACTGTAATGAATGCTGGCGGTTACTCTGCTGTAATGAATGCTGACGGTTACTCTCCTGTATTGAATACTGCTGGTTACTCTGCTGTAATGAATGCTGCCGGGTAATCTTTATAATGAATGCCGCCGGTTACTCTGCTGTAATGAATGCTGCCGGTTGCTCTGCTGTAATGAATGCTGCTGGTTACTTTGTGTAATGAATGCTGCTGGTTAAGCTGCCTTAATGAATGCTGCCTGTTACTCTGCTGTAATGAATGCTGCTGGTTACTCTGTGTAATTAATGTTGCCGGTTACTCTGCTGTAATGAATTCTGCAGGTTACTCCGTGTAATGAATGCTGCTGGTTACTCTGTGTAATGAATGCTGCCGGTTACTCTGCTGTACTGAATGCTGCCGGTTACTCTGCTGTAATGAATTCTGCCGGTTACTCCATGTAATGAATGCTGCCGGTTCCTCTGCTGTACTGAATGCTGCCGGTTACTCTGCTGCAATGAATGCTGCCGGTTCCTCTGCTGTAATGAATGCTGCCGATTACTCTGCTGTACAGAATGCTGTCGGTTACTCTGCTGTACTGAATGCTGCCGGTTACTCTGCTGTAATGAATGCTGCCGATTCCTCTGCTGTAATGAATGCTGCCGGTTACTTTGCTGTAATGAATGCTGCCGGATACTCTGCTGCAATGAATGCTGCCGGTTACTCTACTGTAATGAATGCTGCCGGTTACTCTGTGCATTGAATGCTGGCGGTTATTCTGCCTTAATGAATGCTGCCGGTTACTCTGCTGTAATGAATGCTGCAGGTTACTCTGTGTAATGAATGCTGCCGGTTACTGTGCTGTAATGAATGCTCCCGGTTACTCTGCTGTAATGAATGCTGCCGGCTACACTGCTGTAATGAATGCTGCCGGTAACTTTGCTGTAATGAATGCTGCCAGTTACTCTGTGTAATGAATGCTGCCTGTTACTCTGTGTAATGAATGCTGCCGGTTACTCTGCTGTAATGAAAGCTGCCGGTTACTCTGCTGTAATGAATGCTGCCGGTTACTCTGCTGCAATGAATTCTGCCGGTTACTCTGCTGTAATGAATGCTGCCGGTTACTCTGCTGTACTGAATGCTGCCGAATACTCTGCTGTACAGAATGCTGTCGGTTACTCTGCTGTACTGAATGCTGCCGGTTACTCTGCTGTAATGAATGCTGCCGGTTACTCTGCTGTAATGAATGCTGCCGATTCCTCTGCTGTAATTACAGAAACATGGCTGCAGGGTGACCATGACTGGGAATTAAACATACCAGGTTATTTAACAATCAGGAAGGACAGGCAGGAAGGGAGAGGAGGTGGGGTGGCTATGTTAATAAAGGAAGGAATCACTATAATACAGAGAAATGATATTGGGTGAAAGGAGCAGGATAGTGAAACAGTTTGGGTGGAGGTAAGGAATAATAAGGGGAAAAAACACTAGTGGGTGTAGTCTATAGGCCTCCGAACAGTTGCAACTCTGTTGGACGGAGTATTAATCAGGAAATAGTTGAGGCTTGTAATAAGGGAACAGCTATAATTATGGGGGATTTTAATTATCATATTAACTGGACAAATCAAATTGGGCAGAGCAGCCTTGAGGAAGAGTTCATTGAGTGTATTAGGGATGGGTTTCTTGAGCAGTATGTAACTGAACCGACCAGGGGGCAAGCAACCTTAGATTTGGTCCTGTGTAATGAGACAGGATTAATTAAAAATGTCCTAGTAAAGGATCCCCTTGGAATGAGTGACCATAACATGGTTGAGTTCCATATTCAATTAGAGGGTGAGAAGGTTGGATCTCAAACAAGCGTGCTGAGCTTGAATAAAGGAGACTATGAAGGTATGAGAGCGGAATTAATTAGAGTGGACTGGGAAAATAGATTAAAGGGTAAGACGGTACATGACCAGTGGTGTACATTTAAGGAGTTATTTTACAACTTCCAAAAAAAATATATTCCACTGAGGAAAAAAGGGTGTAAAAGAAAAGATAGCCATCCGTGGCTAAGTAAAGTAATTAAGGATAGTATCCGACTAAAAACAAGGGCATATAAGGTAGCCAAATCTAGTGGGAGGATGGAAGATTGGGAAGTCTTTAAAAGACAGCAAAAAATAACAAAAAGATTGATTAAGAAAGGGAAGATAGATTATGAAAGTAAATTAGCAAAAAATATAAAAACAGACAGTAAAAGTTTCTATAGTTATATAAAAAGAAAAAGGGTGGCTAAAGTAAATGTTGGTCCCTTAGAGGATGAGACCGGGAAATTAATGGTGGGAAACATGGAGATGGCAAAAACACTGAACAATTATTTTGTATCAGTCTTTACAGTAGAGGACACTAAGAATATCCCAACACTGGACAAACAGGGGGCTCTAGGGGGGGAGGAACTAAATACGATTAAAATCACTAAGGAAGTGGTACTTGGTAAAATAATGGGACTCAAGGCGGATAAATCCCCTGGACCTGATGGCTTGCATCCCAGGGTCTTGAGGGAAGTAGCGGTAGGGATTGTGGATGCATTGGTAATAATTTTCCAAAACTCACTGGACTCAGCAAAGGTCCCAGCAGATTGGAAAACTGCTAATGTAACACCCTTATTTAAAAAGGGTAGTAGGCAGAAGGCTGGAAACTATAGACCTGTTAGCCTAACATCTGTGGTTGGTAAAATGTTAGAGTCCATTATTAAGGAGACAGTAACGGGACATTTGGATAAACATAATTTAATAGGGCAAACTCAGCATGGTTTCATGAAGGGGAAGTCATGTTTAACAAATTTGCTTGAGTTTTTTGAGGAAGTAACATACAGGGTGGATAAAGGGGAACCAGTGGACGTAGTGTATTTAGACTTCCAAAAGGCATTTGACAAGGTGCCACACAAAAGATTATTGCTCAAGATAAAAAATCACGGGATTGGGGGTAATATTCTGGCGTGGGTGGAGGATTGGCTCTCTAACAGAAAGCAGAGAGTTGGGATAAATGGTTCGTTCTCAGATTGGCAACCAGTAACTAGTGGTGTTCCGCAGGGGTCAGTGCTGGTTCCCCAACTCTTTACAATCTATATTAACGATTTGGAGGAGGGGACCGAGTGTAACATATCAAAGTTTGCAGATGATACAAAGATGGGAGGGAAAGTAGTGAGTGAGGAGGACATAAAAAACCTGCAAAGGGACATAGACAGGCTAAGTAAGTGGGCAGAGATTTGGCAGATGGAATACAATACTGGAAAGTGTGAGGTTATGCACTTTGGCAGGAAAAATCATAGAGCAAGTTATTATCTTAATGGCAAGAAACTGGAAAGTACTGTAGTACAAAGGGATCTGGGGGTCCTGGTGCACGAAACTCAAAAAGTTAGTATGCAGGTGCAGCAAGTGATTAAGAAGGCCAATGGAATGTTGGCTTTTATTGCTAGGGGGTTGGAATATAAAAACAGGGAGGTATTGCTGCAGTTGTACAAGGTATTGGTGAGGCCGCACCTGGAATACTGCATACAGTTTTGGTGTCCATACTTAAGAAAAGACATACTTGCTCTCGAGTCAGTACAAAGAAGGTTCACTCGGTTAATCCCGGGGATGAGGGGGTGGTCATATGAGGAGAGGTTGAGTAGATTGGGACTCTACTCATTGGAGTTCAGAAGAATGAGAGGCGATCTTATTGAAACATATAAGATTGTGAAGGGGCTTGATCGGGTGGATGCGGTGAGGATGTTCCCAATGATGGGTGAAACTAGAACTAGGGGGCATAATCTTAAAATAAGGGGCTGCTCATTCAAAACTGAGATGAGGAGAAACTTCTTCACTCAGAGGGTGGTAGGTTTGTGGAATTTGCTGCCCCAGAAAGCTGTGGAAGCTACATCATTAAATAAATTTAAAACAGAAATAGATAGTTTCCCAGAAGTAAAGGGAATAAAGGGTTACGGGGAGTGGGCAGGAAATTGGACATGAGTCTGGGTTCGGAATGGTCATGGCCCTGTGGGTAGTGGAGCGGGCCCAGGGGCCGTGTAGCCTTGTTCTGCTCCTACTGTGTTCTAATTCTGTTAGATTTCAGGAGATGGTTTTATTCCTGTTCCTGGCTGGGGTGGAGATCGCCTTTACAGAAGGTAAGTACTGTAGAAAATATAGGGACAGAGTGATCTCCTGGAAGAATTTCGATCGCCTAGATGGGTCGGAGAGGAATTTCCCAGATTTTTTTCTCCCAAATTGGCCATTGGGTCTTTATCTGGTTTTTCGCCTCTCCCGGGAGATCACATGGGTTCGGGTGGATGCAGAGTGATAGAAGATTTGAGGTTAGGATCAGATCAGCCATGATCTTATTGAATGGTGGAGCAGGCTCGAGGGGCCGATTGGCCTACTCCTGCTCCTATTTCTTATGTTCTTATGTTCTTATGTAATGAATGCTGCCGGTTACTTTGCTGTAATGAATGCTGCCGGATACTCTGCTGCAATGAATGCTGCCGGTTACTCTACTGTAATGAATGCTGCCGGTTACTCTGCTGTACTGAATGCTGCCGGTTACTCTGATGTAATGAATGCTGCCGGTTACTCTGCTGTAATGAATGCTGCCGGTAACTTTGCTGTAATGAATGCTGCCAGTTACTCTGTGTAATGAATGCTGCCAGCTACTCTGTGTAATGAATGCTGCCGGTTACTCTGTATCCTGAATGCTGCCGGTCACTCTGTGTAATGAATGCTGCCGGTTGCTCTGTGCAATGAATGCTGCCGGTTACTCTGTGTACTGAATGTTGCCAGTTACCCTGCTGCACTGAATGCTGCCGCTTAATCTGTGTACTGAATGCTGCCGTTTACTCTGCTGTAATGAATGCTGCCGGTTACTCTGCTGTAATGAATGCTGCCGGTTATTCTGCTGTAATGAATGCTGCCGATTACTCTGTGTAATGAATGCTGCCGGTTACTCTGCTGTAATGAATGCTGCCGGTTACTCTGCCTTAATGAATGCTGCCGGTTACTCTGCTGTAATGAATGCTGCTGGTTACTCTGTGTAATTAATGCTGCCGGTTACTCTGCTGTAATGAATTCTGCAGGTAACTCCGTGTAATGAATGCTGCTGGTTACTCTGCTGTAATGAATGCTGCCGGTTACTCTGCTGTAATGAATGCTGCCGGTTACTCTGCTGTAATTAATGATACCGGTTACTCTGTGTACTGAATGCTGCCGGTTACTTTGCTGTAATGAGTGCTGCCGGTTACTCTCCTGTATTGAATACTGCCAGTGCCTCTGCTGTTATGAATGCTGCCGGTTACTCTGCTGTAATGAATGCTGCCGGTTACTCTGCTGTAATTAATGCTGCCGGTAACTTTGCTGTAATGAATGCTGCCAGTTACTCTGTGTAATGAATGCTGCCAGTTACTCTGTGTAATGAATGCTGCCGGTTACTCTGTATCCTGAATGCTGCCGGTCACTCTGTGTAATGAATGCTGCCGGTTGCTCTGTGCAATGAATGCTGCCGGTTACTCTGCTGTAATGAATGCTGCCGGTTACTCTGCTGTAATGAATGCTGCCGGTTACTCTGCTGTAATTAATGATACCGGTTACGCTGCTGTAATGAATGCTGCCGGTTACTCTGCTGTAGTGAATGCTGACGATTACTCTCCTGTATTGAATGCTGCCGGTTACTCTGCTGTAATGAATGCTGCCGGGTAATCTTTATAATGAATGCTGCCGGTTACTCTGCTGTAATGAATGCTGCCGGTTGCTCTGCTGTAATGAATGCTGCTGGTTACTTTGTGTAATGAATGCTGCCGGTTAAGCTGCCTTAATGAATGCTGCCTGTTACTCTGCTGTAATGAATGCTGCTGGTTACTCTGTGTAATGAATGCTGCTGGTTACTCTGATGTAATGAATGCTGCCGGTTACTCTGCTGTAATGAATGCTGCCGGTTACTCTGCTGTAATGAATGCTGCCGGTTACTCTGCTGTAAAGAATGCTGCCGGTTACTCTGCTGTAATGAATGCTGCTGGTTACTCTGTGTTCTGAATGCAGCCGGTTACTCTGCTGTAATGAATGCTGCTGGTTACTCTGTTGTAATGAATGCTGCCGGTTACTCTGTGTAAAGAATGCTGCCGGTTACTCTGCTGTAATGAATGCTGCCGGTTACTCTGTTGTAATGAATGCTGCCGGTTACTCTGCTGTGATGAATGCTGCCGGATACTCTGTGTAATGAATGCTGCCGGTTAGTCTGCCTTAATGATTGCTGCCGGTTACTCGGCTGTAATGAATGCTGCCGGTTACTCTGTGTAATGAATGCTGCCGGTTACTGTGCTGCAATGAATGCTGCCGGTTACTCTGCTGTAATGAATGCTGTAGGTTACTCTGCTGTACTGCATGCTGCTGGTTACTCTGCTCTAATGAATGCTGCCGGTTACTCTGCTCTAATGAATGCTGCCGGTTACTCTGCTCTAATAAATGCTGCCGGTTACTCTGCTGTAATGAATGCTGCAGGTTACTCTGCAGTTGTCAGGGTTGGGGAGCCACGGGGCCGTGTAGATACGGGGCCGTGCTCGCCGGGCAAGGTAGGTTCTGGACCCAAGTCCAGAAACCAGGCTAGGCAGGTATACAATCTTAAGGAACAGTACTTTATTCATTACTTAACTAGATTCACACATAACTAGATTCATACAAGGAACACAACAGCATACGTAAGAACTCGAGTCAGGAACACCAGATCATACATAGAACTCGAGACAAGAACAACATACATAGAACTCGAGACAAGTTACAAAATGGCTAGTCAAGAATAGGGACTCAGGACATCTTCCATGAGGCAACATACTTGTCCATACTGAGCTGGGATAAGCTTACCACAAGCGCAACCAGCTTGCCGAGACGAGACTCGAGACAAGCTATCACGAGGGGCTGCCGCAGGGGTAACAGGCTTCTCAATAGAGCTCAAGACAAGCGCCAGCATGGCAACACGCCAGTCCAGTCCAGCACCTTATCAAGACTAAGAAAACAAGGACACAGACTTAGTTACATCTTAAATACAGAACTCGAGAGAACCATGGCAACCAGCTAGTCAAAGCCAGGAGCCACAGAACGGCGGCTAGTCCCCGGATTCCCCGGTTAGGACTGAGCACAGAGAGGAGCAACCACAGAACTTATATACCAAGAAAACCAGGTGCAACCCATGAACAGCTAACAGGCCGTTAAGCATTAACACAGGAGGCTAGGAACAATTAACAAAGGGCTAGAAAACAAACAAGTGAAGGTGCCATCTAGAGGTTACAGAAGGAACTGACTGGCACCCTCACAGCAGTAAAGAATGCTGCCGGTTACTCTGCTGTAATGAATGCTGCCGGTTACTCTGCTGTAATGAATGCTGCCGGTTACTCTCCTGTATTGAATACTGCCAGTTACTCTGCTGTAATGAAGGCTGCCAGTTACTCTTTGTAATGAATGCTGCCGGTTGCTCTGCTGTAATGAATGCTGCCGGTTAATCTGTGTAATGAATGCTGCCGATTAAGCTGCCTTAATGAATGCTGCCGGTTCCTCTGCTGTAATGAATGCTGCTGGTTAATCTGTGTAATTAATGCTGCCGGTTACTCTGCTGTAATGAATTCTGCAGGTTACTCCGTGTAATGAATGCTGCTGGTTACTCTGTGTAATGAATGCTGCCGGTTACTCTCCTGTATTGAATACTGCCGGTTACTCTGCTGTAATGAAGGCTGCCAGTTACTCTTTGTAATGAATGCTGCCGGTTGCTGTGCTCTAATGAATGCTGCCGGTTAATCTGTGTAATGAATGCTGGCGATTAAGCTGCCTTAATGAATGCTGTCGGTTACTCTGCTGTAATGAATGCTGCCGGTTACTCTGCTGTAATGAATGCTGCCGATTCCTCTGCTGTAATGAATGCTGCCGGTTACTTTGCTGTAATGAATGCTGCCGGATACTCTGCTGCAATGAATGCTGCCGGTTACTCCACTGTAATGAATGCTGCCGGTTACTCTGCTGTACTGAATGCTGCCGGTTACTCTGCTGTAATGAATGCTGCCGGTTACTCTGCTGTAATGAATGCTGCCGGTAACTTTGCTGTAATGAATGCTGCCAGTTACTCTGTGTAATGAATGCTGCTGGTTGCTCTCTGTCATGAATGCTGCCGGTTACTCTGTGTACTGAATGTTGCCGGTCACTCTGTGTAATGAATGCTGCTGGTTGCTCTCTGTCATGAATGCTGCCGGTTACTCTGTGTACTGAATGTTGCCAGTTACCCTGCTGCACTGAATGCTGCCGCTTAATCTGTGTACTGAATGCTGCCGTTTACTCTGCTGTAATGAATGCTGCTGGTTACTCTGCTGTAATGAATGCTGCCGGTTACTCTGTTGTAATTAATGATACCGGTTACGCTGCTGTAATGAATGCTGCCGGTTACTCTGCTGTAGTGAATGCTGACGATTACTCTCCTGTATTGAATGCTGCCGGTTACTCTGCTGTAATGAATGCTGCCGGGTAATCTTTATAATGAATGCTGCCGGTTACTCTGCTGTAATGAATGCTGCCGGTTGCTCTGCTGTAATGAATGCTGCTGGTTACTTTGTGTAATGAATGCTGCCGGTTAAGCTGCCTTAATGAATGCTGCCTGTTACTCTGCTGTAATGAATGCTGCTGGTTACTCTGTGTAATGAATGCTGCTGGTTACTCTGATGTAATGAATGCTGCCGGTTACTCTGCTGTAATGAATGCTGCCGGTTACTCTGCTGTAATGAATGCTGCCGGTTACTCTGCTGTAAAGAATGCTGCCGGTTACTCTGCTGTAATGAATGCTGCTGGTTACTCTGTGTTCTGAATGCAGCCGGTAACTCTGCTGTAATGAATGCTGCTGGTTACTCTGTTGTAATGAATGCTGCCGGTTACTCTGTGTAAAGAATGCTGCCGGTTACTCTGCTGTAATGAATGCTGCCGGTTACTCTGTTGTAATGAATGCTGCCGGTTACTCTGCTGTGATGAATGCTGCCGGATACTCTGTGTAATGAATGCTGCCGGTTAGTCTGCCTTAATGATTGCTGCCGGTTACTCGGCTGTAATGAATGCTGCCGGTTACTCTGCTGTAATGAATGCTGCCGGTTACTCTGCTGTAATTAATGATACCGGTTACGCTGCTGTAATGAATGCTGCCGGTTACTCTGCTGTAGTGAATGCTGACGATTACTCTCCTGTATTGAATGCTGCCGGTTACTCTGCTGTAATGAATGCTGCCGGGTAATCTTTATAATGAATGCTGCCGGTTACTCTGCTGTAATGAATGCTGCCGGTTGCTCTGCTGTAATGAATGCTGCTGGTTACTTTGTGTAATGAATGCTGCCGGTTAAGCTGCCTTAATGAATGCTGCCTGTTACTCTGCTGTAATGAATGCTGCTGGTTACTCTGTGTAATGAATGCTGCTGGTTACTCTGATGTAATGAATGCTGCCGGTTACTCTGCTGTAATGAATGCTGCCGGTTACTCTGCTGTAATGAATGCTGCCGGTTACTCTGCTGTAAAGAATGCTGCCGGTTACTCTGCTGTAATGAATGCTGCTGGTTACTCTGTGTTCTGAATGCAGCCGGTTACTCTGCTGTAATGAATGCTGCTGGTTACTCTGTTGTAATGAATGCTGCCGGTTACTCTGTGTAAAGAATGCTGCCGGTTACTCTGCTGTAATGAATGCTGCCGGTTACTCTGTTGTAATGAATGCTGCCGGTTACTCTGCTGTGATGAATGCTGCCGGATACTCTGTGTAATGAATGCTGCCGGTTAGTCTGCCTTAATGATTGCTGCCGGTTACTCGGCTGTAATGAATGCTGCCGGTTACTCTGTGTAATGAATGCTGCCGGTTACTGTGCTGCAATGAATGCTGCCGGTTACTCTGCTGTAATGAATGCTGTAGGTTACTCTGCTGTACTGCATGCTGCTGGTTACTCTGCTCTAATGAATGCTGCCGGTTACTCTGCTCTAATGAATGCTGCCGGTTACTCTGCTCTAATAAATGCTGCCGGTTACTCTGCTGTAATGAATGCTGCAGGTTACTCTGCAGTTGTCAGGGTTGGGGAGCCACGGGGCCGTGTAGATACGGGGCCGTGCTCGCCGGGCAAGGTAGGTTCTGGACCCAAGTCCAGAAACCAGGCTAGGCAGGTATACAATCTTAAGGAACAGTACTTTATTCATTACTTAACTAGATTCACACATAACTAGATTCATACAAGGAACACAACAGCATACGTAAGAACTCGAGTCAGGAACACCAGATCATACATAGAACTCGAGACAAGAACAACATACATAGAACTCGAGACAAGTTACAAAATGGCTAGTCAAGAATAGGGACTCAGGACATCTTCCATGAGGCAACATACTTGTCCATACTGAGCTGGGATAAGCTTACCACAAGCGCAACCAGCTTGCCGAGACGAGACTCGAGACAAGCTATCACGAGGGGCTGCCGCAGGGGTAACAGGCTTCTCAATAGAGCTCAAGACAAGCGCCAGCATGGCAACACGCCAGTCCAGTCCAGCACCTTATCAAGACTAAGAAAACAAGGACACAGACTTAGTTACATCTTAAATACAGAACTCGAGAGAACCATGGCAACCAGCTAGTCAAAGCCAGGAGCCACAGAACGGCGGCTAGTCCCCGGATTCCCCGGTTAGGACTGAGCACAGAGAGGAGCAACCACAGAACTTATATACCAAGAAAACCAGGTGCAACCCATGAACAGCTAACAGGCCGTTAAGCATTAACACAGGAGGCTAGGAACAATTAACAAAGGGCTAGAAAACAAACAAGTGAAGGTGCCATCTAGAGGTTACAGAAGGAACTGACTGGCACCCTCACAGCAGTAAAGAATGCTGCCGGTTACTCTGCTGTAATGAATGCTGCCGGTTACTCTGCTGTAATGAATGCTGCCGGTTACTCTCCTGTATTGAATACTGCCAGTTACTCTGCTGTAATGAAGGCTGCCAGTTACTCTTTGTAATGAATGCTGCCGGTTGCTCTGCTGTAATGAATGCTGCCGGTTAATCTGTGTAATGAATGCTGCCGATTAAGCTGCCTTAATGAATGCTGCCGGTTCCTCTGCTGTAATGAATGCTGCTGGTTAATCTGTGTAATTAATGCTGCCGGTTACTCTGCTGTAATGAATTCTGCAGGTTACTCCGTGTAATGAATGCTGCTGGTTACTCTGTGTAATGAATGCTGCCGGTTACTCTCCTGTATTGAATACTGCCGGTTACTCTGCTGTAATGAAGGCTGCCAGTTACTCTTTGTAATGAATGCTGCCGGTTGCTGTGCTCTAATGAATGCTGCCGGTTAATCTGTGTAATGAATGCTGCCGATTAAGCTGCCTTAATGAATGCTGTCGGTTACTCTGCTGTAATGAATGCTGCCGGTTACTCTGCTGTAATGAATGCTGCCGATTCCTCTGCTGTAATGAATGCTGCCGGTTACTTTGCTGTAATGAATGCTGCCGGATACTCTGCTGCAATGAATGCTGCCGGTTACTCCACTGTAATGAATGCTGCCGGTTACTCTGCTGTACTGAATGCTGCCGGTTACTCTGCTGTAATGAATGCTGCCGGTTACTCTGCTGTAATGAATGCTGCCGGTAACTTTGCTGTAATGAATGCTGCCAGTTACTCTGTGTAATGAATGCTGCTGGTTGCTCTCTGTCATGAATGCTGCCGGTTACTCTGTGTACTGAATGTTGCCGGTCACTCTGTGTAATGAATGCTGCTGGTTGCTCTCTGTCATGAATGCTGCCGGTTACTCTGTGTACTGAATGTTGCCAGTTACCCTGCTGCACTGAATGCTGCCGCTTAATCTGTGTAATGAATGCTGCCGTTTACTCTGCTGTAATGAATGCTGCCAGTTACTCTGCTGCAATGAATGCTGCCGGTTATTCTGCTGTAATGAATGCTGCCGATTACTCTGTGTAATGAATGCTGCCGGTTACTCTGCTGGACAGAATGCTGCCGGTTACTCTGCTGTAATGTATGCTGCCGGTTACTCTGGTGTAATGGATGCTGCCGGTTACTCTGCTGTAATGAATGCTGCCGGTTACTCTGTGTAATGAATGCTGCCAGTTACTGTGCTGTAATGAATGCTGCCGGTTACTCTGCTGTAATGAATGCTGCCGGTTACTCTGCTGTAATGAATGCTGCCGGTTACTCTGCTGTAATTAATGATACCGGTTACTCTGTGTACTGAATGCTGCCGGTTACTTTGCTGTAATGAATGCTGCCTGTTACTCTCCTGTATTGAATACTGCCGGTTACTCTGCTGTAATGAATGCTGCCGGGTAATCTTTATAATGAATGCTGCCGGTTACTCTGCTGTAATGAATGCTGCCGGTTGCTCTGCTGTAATGAATGCTGCCATTTACTCTGCTGTAATGAATGCTGCCGGTTACTCTGCTGTAATTAATGCTGCCGGTAAATTTGCTGTAATGAATGCTGCCAGTTCTTCTGTGTAATGAATGCTGCCAGTTACTCTCTGTAATGAATGCTGCCGGTTACTCTGTATCCTGAATGCTGCTGGTCACTCTGTGTAATGAATGCTGCCGGTTGCTCTGTGTAATGAATGCTGCCGGTTACTCTGTGTACTGAATGTTGCCAGTTACTCTGCTGCACTGAATGCTGCCGCTTAATCTTTATAATGAATGCTGCCGGTTACTCTGCTGTAATGAATGCTGCCGGTTACTCTGCTGTAATGAATGCTGCCGGTTACTCTGCTGTAATTAATGATACCGGTTACTCTGCTGTAATGAATGCTGCCGGTTACTCTGCTGTAATGAATGCTGACGGTTACTCTCCTGTATTGAATACTGCCGGTTACTCTGCTGTAATGAATGCTGCCGGGTAATCTTTATAATGAATGCTGCTGGTTACTCTGCTGTAATGAATGCTGCCGGTTGCTCTGCTGTAATGAATGCTGCTGCTTACTTTGTGTAATGAATGCTGCCGGTTAAGCTGCCTTAATGAATGCTGCCGGTTACTCTGCTGTAATGAATGCTGCTGGTTACTCTGTGTAATTAATGCTGCCGGTTACTCTGCTGGAATGAATTCTGCAGGTTACTCCGTGTAATGAATGCTGCTGGTTACTCTGTGTAATGAATGCTGCCGGTTACTCTGCTGTACTGAATGCTGCCGGTTACTCTGCTGTAATGAATTCTTCCGGTTTCTCCGTGTAATGAATGCTGCCGGTTCCTCTGCTGTACTGAATGCTGCCGGTTACTCTGCTGCAATGAATGCTGCCGGTTCCTCTGCTGTACTGAATGCTGCCGTTTACTCTGCTGTAATGAATGCTGCCGGTTACTCTGCTGTAATGAATGCTGCCGATTACTCTGTGTAATGAATGCTGCCGGTTACTCTGCTGTGATGAAAGCTGCCGGTTACTCTGCTGTAATGAATGCTGCCGGTTACTCTGGTGTAATGGATGCTGCCGGTTACTCTGCAGTAAGGAATGCTGCCGGTTACTCTGTGTATTGAATGCTGGCAGTTAATCTGCCTTAATGAATGCTGCCGGCTACTCTGCTCTAATGAATGCTCCCGGTTACTCTGTGTAATGAATGCTGCCGGTTACTGTGCTGTAATGAATGCTGCCGGTTACTCTGCTGTAATGAATGCTGCCTGTTACTCTGCTGTAATGAATGCTGCCGGAAACTCTGCTGTTGTGAATGCTGCCGGTTACACTGCTGTAATGAATGCTGTCGTTTACTCTGTGTACTGAATGCTGCCGGTTACTTTGCTGTAATGAATGCTGCAGGTTACTCTGCTGTAATGAATGCTGCCAGTTACTCTGCTGTAATGAATGCTGCCGGTTACTCTGCTGCAATGAATTCTGCCGGTTACTCTGCTGTAATGAATGCTGCCGGTTACTCTGCTGTACTGAATGCTGCCGAATACTCTGCCGTACAGAATGCTGTTGGTTACTCTGCTGTACTGAATGCTGCCGGTTACTCTGCTGTAATGAATGCTGCCGATTCCTCTGCTGTAATGAATGCTGCCGGTTACTTTGCTGTAATGAATGCTGCCGGATACTCTGCTGCAATGAATGCTGCCGGTTACTCTACTGTAATGAATGCTGCCGGTTACTCTGCTGTACTGAATGCTGCCGGTTACTCTGATGTAATGAATGCTGCCGGTTACTCTGCTGTAATGAATGCTGCCGGTAACTTTGCTGTAATGAATGCTGCCAGTTACTCTGTGTAATGAATGCTGCCATTTACTCTGTGTAATGAATGCTGCCGGTTACTCTGTATCCTGAATGCTGCCGGTCACTCTGTGTAATGAATGCTGCCGGTTACTCTGTGTACTGAATGTTGACAGTTACCCTGCTGCACTGAATGCTGCCGCTTAATCTGTGTACTGAATGCTGCCGTTTACTCTGCTGTAATGAATGCTGCCGGTTACTCTGCTGTAATGAATGCTGCCGGTTAATCTGCTGTAATGAATGCTGCCGATTACTCTGTGTAATGAATGCTGCCGGTTACTCTGCTGTAATGAATGCTGCCGGTTACTCTGCCTTAATGAATGCTGCCGGTTACTCTGCTGTAATGAATGCTGCTGGTTACTCTGTGTAATTAATGCTGCCGGTTACTCTGCTGTCATGAATTCTGCAGGTTACTCCGTGTAATGAATGCTGCTGGTTACTCTGCTGTAATGAATGCTGCCAGTTACTCTGCTGTAATGAATGCTGCCGGTTACTCTGCTGTAATTAATGATACCGGCTACTCTGTGTACTGAATGCTGCCGGTTAATTTGCTGTAATTAGTGCTGCCGGTTACTCTCCTGTATTGAATACTGCCAGTTGCTCTGCTGTTATGAATGCTGCCGGTTACTCTGCTGTAATGAATGCTGCCGGTTACTCTGCTGTAATTAATGCTGCCGGTAACTTTGCTGTAATGAATGCTGCCAGTTACTCTGTGTAATGAATGCTGCCAGTTACTCTGTGTAATGAATGCTGCCGGTTACTCTGTATCCTGAATGCTGCCGGTCACTCTGTGTAAAGAATGCTGCCGGTTGCTCTGTGCAATGAATGCTGCCGGTTACTCTGTGTACTGAATGTTGCCAGTTACTCTGCTGCACTGAATGCTGCCGCTTAATCTTTATAATGAATGCTGCCGGTTACTCTGCTGTAATGAATGCTGCCGGTTACTCTGCTGTAATTAATGATACCGGTTACTCTGCTGTAATGAATGCTGCCGGTTACTCTGCTGTAATGAATGCTGATGATTACTCTCCTGTATTGAATGCTGCCGGTTACTCTGCTGTAATGAATGCTGCCGGGTAATCTTTATAATGAATGCTGCCGGTTACTCTGCTGTAATGAATGCTGCCGGTTGCTCTGCTGTAATGAATGCTGCTGGTTACTCTGTGTAATGAATGCTGCTGGTTACTCTGATGTAATGCATGCTGCCGGTTACTCTGCTGTAATGAATGCTGCCGGTTACTCTGCTGTAATGAATGCTGCCGGTTACTCTGCTGTAAAGAATGCTGCCGGTTACTCTGCTGTAATGAATGCTGCTGGTTACTCTGTGTTCTGAATGCAGCCGGTTAATCTGCTGTAATGAATGCTGCCGGTTACTCTGTTGTAATGAATGCTGCCGGTTACTCTGTGTAAAGAATGCTGCCGGTTACTCTGCTGTAATGAATGCTGCCGGTTACTCTGTTGTAATGAATGCTGCCGGTTACTCTGCTGTAATGAATGCTGCCGGATACTCTGTGTAATGAATGCTGCCGGTTAATCTGCCTTAATGATTGCTGCCGGTTACTCGGCTGTAATGAATGCTGCCGGTTACTCTGTGTAATGAATGCTGCCGGTTACTGTGCTGCAATGAATGCTGCCAATTACTCTGCTGTAATGAATGCTGTAGGTTACTCTGCTGTACTGCATGCTGCCGGTTACTCTGCTCTAATGAATGCTGCCGGTTACTCTGCTCTAATAAATGCTGCCGGTTACTCTGCTGTAAAGAATGCTGCCGGTTACTCTGCTGTAATGAATGCTGCAGGTTACTCTGCAGTTGTCAGGGTTGGGGAGCCACGGGGCCATGTAGATACGGGGCCGTGCTTGCCGGGCAAGGTAGGTTCTGGACCCAAGTCCAGAAACCAGGCTAGGCAGGTATACAATCTTAAGGAACAGTACTTTATTCATTACTTAACTAGATTCACACATAACTAGATTCATACAAGGAACACAACAGCATACATAAGTACTCGAGACAGGAACACCAGATCATACATAGAACTCGAGACAAGAACAACATACATAGAACTCGAGACAAGTTACAAAATGGCTAGTCAAGAATAGGGACTCAGGACACCTTCCATGAGGCAACATACTTGTCCATACTGAGCCGGGATAAGCTTACCACAAGCGCAACCAGCTTGCCGAGACGAGACTCGAGACAAGCTATCACGAGGGGCTGCCGCAGGGGTAACAGGCTTCTCAATAGAGCTCAAGACAAGCGCCAGCATGGCAACATGCCAGTCCAGTCCAGCACCTTATCAAGACTAAGAAAACAAGGACACAGACTTAGTTACATCTTAAATACAGAACTCGAGTGAACCATGGCAACCAGCTAGTCAAAGCCAGGAGCCACAGAACGGCGGCTAGTCCCCGGATTCCCCGGTTAGGACTGAGCACAGAGAGGAGCAACCACAGAACTTATATACCAAGAAAACCAGGTGCAACCCATGAACAGCTAACAGGCCGTTAAGCATTAACACAGGAGGCTAGGAACAATTAACAAAGGGCTAGAAAACAACCAAGTGAAGGTGCCATCTAGAGGTTACAGAAGGAACTGACTGGCACCCTCACAGCAGTAAAGAATGCTGCCGGTTACTCTGCTGTAATGAATGCTGCCGGTTACTCTGCTGTAATGAATGCTGCCGGTTACTCTCCTGTATTGAATACTGCCGGTTACTCTGCTGTAATGAAGGCTGCCAGTTACTCTTTGTAATGAATGCTGCCGGTTGCTCTGCTGTAATGAATGCTGCCGGTTAATCTGTGTAATGAATGCTGCCGATTAAGCTGCCTTAATGAATGCTGCCGGTTCCTCTGCTGTAATGAATGCTGCTGGTTACTCTGTGTAATTAATGCTGCCGGTTACTCTGCTGTAATGAATTCTGCAGGTTACTCCGTGTAATGAATGCTGCTGGTTACTCTGTGTAATGAATGCTGCCGGTTACTCTCCTGTATTGAATACTGCTGGTTACTCTGCTGTAATGAAGGCTGCCAGTTACTCTTTGTAATGAATGCTTCCGGTTGCTGTGCTCTAATGAATGCTGCCGGTTAATCTGTGTAATGAATGCTGCCGATTAAGCTGCCTAAATGAATGCTGTCGGTTACTCTGCTGTAATGAATGCTGCCGGTTACTCTGCTGTAATGAATGCTGCCGATTCCTCTGCTGTAATGAATGCTGCCGGTTACTTTGCTGTAATGAATGCTGCCGGATACTCTGCTGCAATGAATGCTGCCGGTTACTCCACTGTAATGAATGCTGCCGGTTACTCTGCGGTACTGGATGCTGCCGGTTACTCTGCTGTAATGAATGCTGCCGGTTACTCTGCTGTAATGAATGCTGCCGGTAACTTTGCTGCAATGAATGCTGCCAGTTACTCTGTGTAATGAATGCTGCCAGTTATTCTGTGTAATGAATGCTGCCGGTTAGTCTGTATCCTGAATGCTGCCGGTCACTCTGTGTAATGAATGCTGCTGGTTGCTCTCTGTCATGAATGCTGCCGGTTACTCTGTGTAATGAATGCTGCCAGTTCTTCTGTGTAATGAATGCTGCCAGTTACTCTCTGTAATGAATGCTGCCGGTTACTCTGTATCCTGAATGCTGCTGGTCACTCTGTGTAATGAATGCTGCCGGTTGCTCTGTGTAATGAATGCTGCCGGTTACTCTGTGTACTGAATGTTGCCAGTTACTCTGCTGCACTGAATGCTGCCGCTTAATCTTTATAATGAATGCTGCCGGTTACTCTGCTGTAAAGAATGCTGCCGGTTACTCTGCTGTAATGAATGCTGCTGGTTACTCTGTGTTCTGAATGCAGCCGGTTAATCTGCTGTAATGAATGCTGCCGGTTACTCTGTTGTAATGAATACTGCCGGTTACTCTGTGTAAAGAATGCTGCCGGTTACTCTGCTGTAATGAATGCTGCCGGTTACTCTGTTGTAATGAATGCTGCCGGTTACTCTGCTGTAATGAATGCTGCCGGATACTCTGTGTAATGAATGCTGCCGGTTAATCTGCCTTAATGATTGCTGCCGGTTACTCGGCTGTAATGAATGCTGCCGGTTACTCTGTGTAATGAATGCTGCCGGTTACTGTGCTGCAATGAATGCTGCCAATTACTCTGCTGTAATGAATGCTGTAGGTTACTCTGCTGTACTGCATGCTGCCGGTTACTCTGCTCTAATGAATGCTGCCGGTTACTCTGCTCTAATAAATGCTGCCGGTTACTCTGCTGTAAAGAATGCTGCCGGTTACTCTGCTGTAATGAATGCTGCAGGTTACTCTGCAGTTGTCAGGGTTGGGGAGCCACGGGGCCGTGTAGATACGGGGCCGTGCTTGCCGGGCAAGGTAGGTTCTGGACCCAAGTCCAGAAACCAGGCTAGGCAGGTATACAATCTTAAGGAACAGTACTTTATTCATTACTTAACTAGATTCACACATAACTAGATTCATACAAGGAACACAACAGCATACGTAAGTACTCGAGACAGGAACACCAGATCATACATAGAACTCGAGACAAGAACAACATACATAGAACTCGAGACAAGTTACAAAATGGCTAGTCAAGAATAGGGACTCAGGACAGCTTCCATGAGGCAACATACTTGTCCATACTGAGCCGGGATAAGCTTACCACAAGCGCAACCAGCTTGCCGAGACGAGACTCGAGACAAGCTATCACGAGGGGCTGCCGCAGGGGTAACAGGCTTCTCAATAGAGCTCAAGACAAGCGCCAGCATGGCAACATGCCAGTCCAGTCCAGCACCTTATCAAGACTAAGAAAACAAGGACACAGACTTAGTTACATCTTAAATACAGAACTCGAGTGAACCATGGCAACCAGCTAGTCAAAGCCAGGAGCCACAGAACGGCGGCTAGTCCCCGGATTCCCCGGTTAGGACTGAGCACAGAGAGGAGCAACCACAGAACTTATATACCAAGAAAACCAGGTGCAACCCATGAACAGCTAACAGGCCGTTAAGCATTAACACAGGAGGCTAGGAACAATTAACAAAGGGCTAGAAAACAACCAAGTGAAGGTGCCATCTAGAGGTTACAGAAGGAACTGACTGGCACCCTCACAGCAGTAAAGAATGCTGCCGGTTACTCTGCTGTAATGAATGCTGCCGGTTACTCTGCTGTAATGAATGCTGCCGGTTACTCTCCTGTATTGAATACTGCCGGTTACTCTGCTGTAATGAAGGCTGCCAGTTACTCTTTGTAATGAATGCTGCCGGTTGCTCTGCTGTAATGAATGCTGCCGGTTAATCTGTGTAATGAATGCTGCCGATTAAGCTGCCTTAATGAATGCTGCCGGTTCCTCTGCTGTAATGAATGCTGCTGGTTACTCTGTGTAATTAATGCTGCCGGTTACTCTGCTGTAATGAATTCTGCAGGTTACTCCGTGTAATGAATGCTGCTGGTTACTCTGTGTAATGAATGCTGCCGGTTACTCTCCTGTATTGAATACTGCTGGTTACTCTGCTGTAATGAAGGCTGCCAGTTACTCTTTGTAATGAATGCTTCCGGTTGCTGTGCTCTAATGAATGCTGCCGGTTAATCTGTGTAATGAATGCTGCCGATTAAGCTGCCTAAATGAATGCTGTCGGTTACTCTGCTGTAATGAATGCTGCCGGTTACTCTGCTGTAATGAATGCTGCCGATTCCTCTGCTGTAATGAATGCTGCCGGTTACTTTGCTGTAATGAATGCTGCCGGATACTCTGCTGCAATGAATGCTGCCGGTTACTCCACTGTAATGAATGCTGCCGGTTACTCTGCGGTACTGGATGCTGCCGGTTACTCTGCTGTAATGAATGCTGCCGGTTACTCTGCTGTAATGAATGCTGCCGGTAACTTTGCTGCAATGAATGCTGCCAGTTACTCTGTGTAATGAATGCTGCCAGTTATTCTGTGTAATGAATGCTGCCGGTTAGTCTGTATCCTGAATGCTGCCGGTCACTCTGTGTAATGAATGCTGCTGGTTGCTCTCTGTCATGAATGCTGCCGGTTACTCTGTGTAATGAATGCTGCCAGTTCTTCTGTGTAATGAATGCTGCCAGTTACTCTCTGTAATGAATGCTGCCAGTTACTCTGTATCCTGAATGCTGCTGGTCACTCTGTGTAATGAATGCTGCCGGTTGCTCTGTGTAATGAATGCTGCCGGTTACTCTGTGTACTGAATGTTGCCAGTTACTCTGCTGCACTGAATGCTGCCGCTTAATCTTTATAATGAATGCTGCCGGTTACTCTGCTGTAATGAATGCTGCCGGTTACTCTGCTGTAATGAATGCTGCCGGTTACTCTGCTGTAATTAATGATACCGGTTACTCTGCTGTAATGAATGCTGCCGGTTACTCTGCTGTAATGAATGCTGACGGTTACTCTCCTGTATTGAATACTGCCGGTTACTCTGCTGTAATGAATGCTGCCGGGTAATCTTTATAATGAATGCTGCTGGTTACTCTGCTGTAATGAATGCTGCCGGTTGCTCTGCTGTAATGAATGCTGCTGCTTACTTTGTGTAATGAATGCTGCCGGTTAAGCTGCCTTAATGAATGCTGCCGGTTACTCTGCTGTAATGAATGCTGCTGGTTACTCTGTGTAATTAATGCTGCCGGTTACTCTGCTGGAATGAATTCTGCAGGTTACTCCGTGTAATGAATGCTGCTGGTTACTCTGTGTAATGAATGCTGCCGGTTACTCTGCTGTACTGAATGCTGCCGGTTACTCTGCTGTAATGAATTCTTCCGGTTTCTCCGTGTAATGAATGCTGCCGGTTCCTCTGCTGTACTGAATGCTGCCGGTTACTCTGCTGCAATGAATGCTGCCGGTTCCTCTGCTGTACTGAATGCTGCCGTTTACTCTGCTGTAATGAATGCTGCCGGTTACTCTGCTGTACTGAATGCTGCCGATTACTCTGTGTAATGAATGCTGCCGGTTACTCTGCTGTAATGAAAGCTGCCGGTTACTCTGCTGTAATGAATGCTGCCGGTTACTCTGGTGTAATGGATGCTGCCGGTTACTCTGCAGGAAGGAATGCTGCCGGTTACTCTGTGTATTGAAAGCTGGCGGTTAATCTGCCTCAATGAATGCTGCCGGTTACTCTGCTCTAATGAATGCTCCCGGTTACTCTGTGTAATGAATGCTGCCGGTTACTGTGCTGTAATGAATGCTGCCGGTAACTCTGCTGTAATGAATGCTGCCTGTTACTCTGCTGTAATGAATGCTGCCGGAAACTCTGCTGTAATGAATGCTGCCGGTTATTCTGCTGTAATGAATGCTGCCGGTTACTCTGCTGCAATGAATTCTGCCGGTTACTCTGCTGTAATGAATGCTGCCGGTTACTCTGCTGTACTGAATGCTGCCGAATACTCTGCCGTACAGAATGCTGTTGGTTACTCTGCTGTACTGAATGCTGCCGGTTACTCTGCTGTAATGAATGCTGCCGATTCCTCTGCTGTAATGAATGCTGCCGGTTACTTTGCTGTAATGAATGCTGCCGGATACTCTGCTGCAATGAATGCTGCCGGTTACTCTACTGTAATGAATGCTGCCGGTTACTCTGCTGTACTGAATGCTGCCGGTTACTCTGATGTAATGAATGCTGCCGGTTACTCTGCTGTAATGAATGCTGCCGGTAACTTTGCTGTAATGAATGCTGCCAGTTACTCTGTGTAATGAATGCTGCCATTTACTCTGTGTAATGAATGCTGCCGGTTACTCTGTATCCTGAATGCTGCCGGTCACTCTGTGTAATGAATGCTGCCGGTTACTCTGTGTACTGAATGTTGACAGTTACCCTGCTGCACTGAATGCTGCCGCTTAATCTGTGTACTGAATGCTGCCGTTTACTCTGCTGTAATGAATGCTGCCGGTTACTCTGCTGTAATGAATGCTGCCGGTTAATCTGCTGTAATGAATGCTGCCGATTACTCTGTGTAATGAATGCTGCCGGTTACTCTGCTGTAATGAATGCTGCCGGTTACTCTGCCTTAATGAATGCTGCCGGTTACTCTGCTGTAATGAATGCTGCTGGTTACTCTGTGTAATTAATGCTGCCGGTTACTCTGCTGTCATGAATTCTGCAGGTTACTCCGTGTAATGAATGCTGCTGGTTACTCTGCTGTAATGAATGCTGCCAGTTACTCTGCTGTAATGAATGCTGCCGGTTACTCTGCTGTAATTAATGATACCGGCTACTCTGTGTACTGAATGCTGCCGGTTAATTTGCTGTAATTAGTGCTGCCGGTTACTCTCCTGTATTGAATACTGCCAGTTGCTCTGCTGTTATGAATGCTGCCGGTTACTCTGCTGTAATGAATGCTGCCGGTTACTCTGCTGTAATTAATGCTGCCGGTAACTTTGCTGTAATGAATGCTGCCAGTTACTCTGTGTAATGAATGCTGCCAGTTACTCTGTGTAATGAATGCTGCCGGTTACTCTGTATCCTGAATGCTGCCGGTCACTCTGTGTAAAGAATGCTGCCGGTTGCTCTGTGCAATGAATGCTGCCGGTTACTCTGTGTACTGAATGTTGCCAGTTACTCTGCTGCACTGAATGCTGCCGCTTAATCTTTATAATGAATGCTGCCGGTTACTCTGCTGTAATGAATGCTGCCGGTTACTCTGCTGTAATTAATGATACCGGTTACTCTGCTGTAATGAATGCTGCCGGTTACTCTGCTGTAATGAATGCTGATGATTACTCTCCTGTATTGAATGCTGCCGGTTACTCTGCTGTAATGAATGCTGCCGGGTAATCTTTATAATGAATGCTGCCGGTTACTCTGCTGTAATGAATGCTGCCGGTTGCTCTGCTGTAATGAATGCTGCTGGTTACTCTGTGTAATGAATGCTGCTGGTTACTCTGATGTAATGCATGCTGCCGGTTACTCTGCTGTAATGAATGCTGCCGGTTACTCTGCTGTAATGAATGCTGCCGGTTACTCTGCTGTAAAGAATGCTGCCGGTTACTCTGCTGTAATGAATGCTGCTGGTTACTCTGTGTTCTGAATGCAGCCGGTTAATCTGCTGTAATGAATGCTGCCGGTTACTCTGTTGTAATGAATGCTGCCGGTTACTCTGTGTAAAGAATGCTGCCGGTTACTCTGCTGTAATGAATGCTGCCGGTTACTCTGTTGTAATGAATGCTGCCGGTTACTCTGCTGTAATGAATGCTGCCGGATACTCTGTGTAATGAATGCTGCCGGTTAATCTGCCTTAATGATTGCTGCCGGTTACTCGGCTGTAATGAATGCTGCCGGTTACTCTGTGTAATGAATGCTGCCGGTTACTGTGCTGCAATGAATGCTGCCAATTACTCTGCTGTAATGAATGCTGTAGGTTACTCTGCTGTACTGCATGCTGCCGGTTACTCTGCTCTAATGAATGCTGCCGGTTACTCTGCTCTAATAAATGCTGCCGGTTACTCTGCTGTAAAGAATGCTGCCGGTTACTCTGCTGTAATGAATGCTGCAGGTTACTCTGCAGTTGTCAGGGTTGGGGAGCCACGGGGCCATGTAGATACGGGGCCGTGCTTGCCGGGCAAGGTAGGTTCTGGACCCAAGTCCAGAAACCAGGCTAGGCAGGTATACAATCTTAAGGAACAGTACTTTATTCATTACTTAACTAGATTCACACATAACTAGATTCATACAAGGAACACAACAGCATACGTAAGTACTCGAGACAGGAACACCAGATCATACATAGAACTCGAGACAAGAACAACATACATAGAACTCGAGACAAGTTACAAAATGGCTAGTCAAGAATAGGGACTCAGGACACCTTCCATGAGGCAACATACTTGTCCATACTGAGCCGGGATAAGCTTACCACAAGCGCAACCAGCTTGCCGAGACGAGACTCGAGACAAGCTATCACGAGGGGCTGCCGCAGGGGTAACAGGCTTCTCAATAGAGCTCAAGACAAGCGCCAGCATGGCAACATGCCAGTCCAGTCCAGCACCTTATCAAGACTAAGAAAACAAGGACACAGACTTAGTTACATCTTAAATACAGAACTCGAGTGAACCATGGCAACCAGCTAGTCAAAGCCAGGAGCCACAGAACGGCGGCTAGTCCCCGGATTCCCCGGTTAGGACTGAGCACAGAGAGGAGCAACCACAGAACTTATATACCAAGAAAACCAGGTGCAACCCATGAACAGCTAACAGGCCGTTAAGCATTAACACAGGAGGCTAGGAACAATTAACAAAGGGCTAGAAAACAACCAAGTGAAGGTGCCATCTAGAGGTTACAGAAGGAACTGACTGGCACCCTCACAGCAGTAAAGAATGCTGCCGGTTACTCTGCTGTAATGAATGCTGCCGGTTACTCTGCTGTAATGAATGCTGCCGGTTACTCTCCTGTATTGAATACTGCCGGTTACTCTGCTGTAATGAAGGCTGCCAGTTACTCTTTGTAATGAATGCTGCCGGTTGCTCTGCTGTAATGAATGCTGCCGGTTAATCTGTGTAATGAATGCTGCCGATTAAGCTGCCTTAATGAATGCTGCCGGTTCCTCTGCTGTAATGAATGCTGCTGGTTACTCTGTGTAATTAATGCTGCCGGTTACTCTGCTGTAATGAATTCTGCAGGTTACTCCGTGTAATGAATGCTGCTGGTTACTCTGTGTAATGAATGCTGCCGGTTACTCTCCTGTATTGAATACTGCTGGTTACTCTGCTGTAATGAAGGCTGCCAGTTACTCTTTGTAATGAATGCTTCCGGTTGCTGTGCTCTAATGAATGCTGCCGGTTAATCTGTGTAATGAATGCTGCCGATTAAGCTGCCTAAATGAATGCTGTCGGTTACTCTGCTGTAATGAATGCTGCCGGTTACTCTGCTGTAATGAATGCTGCCGATTCCTCTGCTGTAATGAATGCTGCCGGTTACTTTGCTGTAATGAATGCTGCCGGATACTCTGCTGCAATGAATGCTGCCGGTTACTCCACTGTAATGAATGCTGCCGGTTACTCTGCGGTACTGGATGCTGCCGGTTACTCTGCTGTAATGAATGCTGCCGGTTACTCTGCTGTAATGAATGCTGCCGGTAACTTTGCTGCAATGAATGCTGCCAGTTACTCTGTGTAATGAATGCTGCCAGTTATTCTGTGTAATGAATGCTGCCGGTTAGTCTGTATCCTGAATGCTGCCGGTCACTCTGTGTAATGAATGCTGCTGGTTGCTCTCTGTCATGAATGCTGCCGGTTACTCTGTGTAATGAATGCTGCCAGTTCTTCTGTGTAATGAATGCTGCCAGTTACTCTCTGTAATGAATGCTGCCGGTTACTCTGTATCCTGAATGCTGCTGGTCACTCTGTGTAATGAATGCTGCCGGTTGCTCTGTGTAATGAATGCTGCCGGTTACTCTGTGTACTGAATGTTGCCAGTTACTCTGCTGCACTGAATGCTGCCGCTTAATCTTTATAATGAATGCTGCCGGTTACTCTGCTGTAAAGAATGCTGCCGGTTACTCTGCTGTAATGAATGCTGCTGGTTACTCTGTGTTCTGAATGCAGCCGGTTAATCTGCTGTAATGAATGCTGCCGGTTACTCTGTTGTAATGAATACTGCCGGTTACTCTGTGTAAAGAATGCTGCCGGTTACTCTGCTGTAATGAATGCTGCCGGTTACTCTGTTGTAATGAATGCTGCCGGTTACTCTGCTGTAATGAATGCTGCCGGATACTCTGTGTAATGAATGCTGCCGGTTAATCTGCCTTAATGATTGCTGCCGGTTACTCGGCTGTAATGAATGCTGCCGGTTACTCTGTGTAATGAATGCTGCCGGTTACTGTGCTGCAATGAATGCTGCCAATTACTCTGCTGTAATGAATGCTGTAGGTTACTCTGCTGTACTGCATGCTGCCGGTTACTCTGCTCTAATGAATGCTGCCGGTTACTCTGCTCTAATAAATGCTGCCGGTTACTCTGCTGTAAAGAATGCTGCCGGTTACTCTGCTGTAATGAATGCTGCAGGTTACTCTGCAGTTGTCAGGGTTGGGGAGCCACGGGGCCGTGTAGATACGGGGCCGTGCTTGCCGGGCAAGGTAGGTTCTGGACCCAAGTCCAGAAACCAGGCTAGGCAGGTATACAATCTTAAGGAACAGTACTTTATTCATTACTTAACTAGATTCACACATAACTAGATTCATACAAGGAACACAACAGCATACGTAAGTACTCGAGACAGGAACACCAGATCATACATAGAACTCGAGACAAGAACAACATACATAGAACTCGAGACAAGTTACAAAATGGCTAGTCAAGAATAGGGACTCAGGACAGCTTCCATGAGGCAACATACTTGTCCATACTGAGCCGGGATAAGCTTACCACAAGCGCAACCAGCTTGCCGAGACGAGACTCGAGACAAGCTATCACGAGGGGCTGCCGCAGGGGTAACAGGCTTCTCAATAGAGCTCAAGACAAGCGCCAGCATGGCAACATGCCAGTCCAGTCCAGCACCTTATCAAGACTAAGAAAACAAGGACACAGACTTAGTTACATCTTAAATACAGAACTCGAGTGAACCATGGCAACCAGCTAGTCAAAGCCAGGAGCCACAGAACGGCGGCTAGTCCCCGGATTCCCCGGTTAGGACTGAGCACAGAGAGGAGCAACCACAGAACTTATATACCAAGAAAACCAGGTGCAACCCATGAACAGCTAACAGGCCGTTAAGCATTAACACAGGAGGCTAGGAACAATTAACAAAGGGCTAGAAAACAACCAAGTGAAGGTGCCATCTAGAGGTTACAGAAGGAACTGACTGGCACCCTCACAGCAGTAAAGAATGCTGCCGGTTACTCTGCTGTAATGAATGCTGCCGGTTACTCTGCTGTAATGAATGCTGCCGGTTACTCTCCTGTATTGAATACTGCCGGTTACTCTGCTGTAATGAAGGCTGCCAGTTACTCTTTGTAATGAATGCTGCCGGTTGCTCTGCTGTAATGAATGCTGCCGGTTAATCTGTGTAATGAATGCTGCCGATTAAGCTGCCTTAATGAATGCTGCCGGTTCCTCTGCTGTAATGAATGCTGCTGGTTACTCTGTGTAATTAATGCTGCCGGTTACTCTGCTGTAATGAATTCTGCAGGTTACTCCGTGTAATGAATGCTGCTGGTTACTCTGTGTAATGAATGCTGCCGGTTACTCTCCTGTATTGAATACTGCTGGTTACTCTGCTGTAATGAAGGCTGCCAGTTACTCTTTGTAATGAATGCTTCCGGTTGCTGTGCTCTAATGAATGCTGCCGGTTAATCTGTGTAATGAATGCTGCCGATTAAGCTGCCTAAATGAATGCTGTCGGTTACTCTGCTGTAATGAATGCTGCCGGTTACTCTGCTGTAATGAATGCTGCCGATTCCTCTGCTGTAATGAATGCTGCCGGTTACTTTGCTGTAATGAATGCTGCCGGATACTCTGCTGCAATGAATGCTGCCGGTTACTCCACTGTAATGAATGCTGCCGGTTACTCTGCGGTACTGGATGCTGCCGGTTACTCTGCTGTAATGAATGCTGCCGGTTACTCTGCTGTAATGAATGCTGCCGGTAACTTTGCTGCAATGAATGCTGCCAGTTACTCTGTGTAATGAATGCTGCCAGTTATTCTGTGTAATGAATGCTGCCGGTTAGTCTGTATCCTGAATGCTGCCGGTCACTCTGTGTAATGAATGCTGCTGGTTGCTCTCTGTCATGAATGCTGCCGGTTACTCTGTGTAATGAATGCTGCCAGTTCTTCTGTGTAATGAATGCTGCCAGTTACTCTCTGTAATGAATGCTGCCAGTTACTCTGTATCCTGAATGCTGCTGGTCACTCTGTGTAATGAATGCTGCCGGTTGCTCTGTGTAATGAATGCTGCCGGTTACTCTGTGTACTGAATGTTGCCAGTTACTCTGCTGCACTGAATGCTGCCGCTTA
This sequence comes from Somniosus microcephalus, assembly GCF_052327205.1. NCBI lineage: Eukaryota > Metazoa > Chordata > Chondrichthyes > Squaliformes > Somniosidae > Somniosus > Somniosus microcephalus. The sequence continues at coordinate 324,010,748 of NC_140988.1, forward strand.
ATCTTTATAATGAATGCTGCCGGTTACTCTGCTGTAATGAATGCTGCCGGTTACTCTGCTGTAATGAATGCTGCCGGTTACTCTGCTGTAATTAATGATACCGGTTACTCTGCTGTAATGAATGCTGCCGGTTACTCTGCTGTAATGAATGCTGACGGTTACTCTCCTGTATTGAATACTGCCGGTTACTCTGCTGTAATGAATGCTGCCGGGTAATCTTTATAATGAATGCTGCTGGTTACTCTGCTGTAATGAATGCTGCCGGTTGCTCTGCTGTAATGAATGCTGCTGCTTACTTTGTGTAATGAATGCTGCCGGTTAAGCTGCCTTAATGAATGCTGCCGGTTACTCTGCTGTAATGAATGCTGCTGGTTACTCTGTGTAATTAATGCTGCCGGTTACTCTGCTGGAATGAATTCTGCAGGTTACTCCGTGTAATGAATGCTGCTGGTTACTCTGTGTAATGAATGCTGCCGGTTACTCTGCTGTACTGAATGCTGCCGGTTACTCTGCTGTAATGAATTCTTCCGGTTTCTCCGTGTAATGAATGCTGCCGGTTCCTCTGCTGTACTGAATGCTGCCGGTTACTCTGCTGCAATGAATGCTGCCGGTTCCTCTGCTGTACTGAATGCTGCCGTTTACTCTGCTGTAATGAATGCTGCCGGTTACTCTGCTGTACTGAATGCTGCCGATTACTCTGTGTAATGAATGCTGCCGGTTACTCTGCTGTAATGAAAGCTGCCGGTTACTCTGCTGTAATGAATGCTGCCGGTTACTCTGGTGTAATGGATGCTGCCGGTTACTCTGCAGTAAGGAATGCTGCCGGTTACTCTGTGTATTGAAAGCTGGCGGTTAATCTGCCTCAATGAATGCTGCCGGTTACTCTGCTCTAATGAATGCTCCCGGTTACTCTGTGTAATGAATGCTGCCGGTTACTGTGCTGTAATGAATGCTGCCGGTAACTCTGCTGTAATGAATGCTGCCTGTTACTCTGCTGTAATGAATGCTGCCGGAAACTCTGCTGTTGTGAATGCTGCCGGTTACACTGCTGTAATGAATGCTGTCGTTTACTCTGTGTACTGAATGCTGCCGGTTACTTTGCTGTAATGAATGCTGCAGGTTACTCTGCTGTAATGAATGCTGCCAGTTACTCTGCTGTAATGAATGCTGCCGGTTACTCTGCTGCAATGAATTCTGCCGGTTACTCTGCTGTAATGAATGCTGCCGGTTACTCTGCTGTACTGAATGCTGCCGAATACTCTGCCGTACAGAATGCTGTCGGTTACTCTGCTGTACTGAATGCTGCCGGTTACTCTGCTGTAATGAATGCTGCCGATTCCTCTGCTGTAATGAATGCTGCCGGTTACTTTGCTGTAATGAATGCTGCCGGATACTCTGCTGCAATGAATGCTGCCGGTTACTCTACTGTAATGAATGCTGCCGGTTACTCTGCTGTACTGAATGCTGCCGGTTACTCTGATGTAATGAATGCTGCCGGTTACTCTGCTGTAATGAATGCTGCCGGTAACTTTGCTGTAATGAATGCTGCCAGTTACTCTGTGTAATGAATGCTGCCAGTTACTCTGTGTAATGAATGCTGCCGGTTACTCTGTATCCTGAATGCTGCCGGTCACTCTGTGTAATGAATGCTGCCGGTTGCTCTGTGTAATGAATGCTGCCGGTTACTCTGTGTACTGAATGTTGCCAGTTACCCTGCTGCACTGAATGCTGCCGCTTAATCTGTGTACTGAATGCTGCCGTTTACTCTGCTGTAATGAATGCTGCCGGTTACTCTGCTGTAATGAATGCTGCCAGTTAATCTGCTGTAATGAATGCTGCCGATTACTCTGTGTAATGAATGCTGCCGGTTACTCTGCTGTAATGAATGCTGCCGGTTACTCTGCCTTAATGAATGCTGCCGGTTACTCTGCTGTAATGAATGCTGCTGGTTACTCTGTGTAATTAATGCTGCCGGTTACTCTGCTGTAATGAATTCTGCAGGTTACTCCGTGTAATGAATGCTGCTGGTTACTCTGCTGTAATGAATGCTGCCGGTTACTCTGCTGTAATGAATGCTGCCGGTTACTCTGCTGTAATTAATGATACCGGCTACTCTGTGTACTGAATGCTGCCGGTTACTTTGCTGTAATGAGTGCTGCCGGTTACTCTCCTGTATTGAATACTGCCAGTTGCTCTGCTGTTATGAATGCTGCCGGTTACTCTGCTGTAATGAATGCTGCCGGTTACTCTGCTGTAATTAATGCTGCCGGTAACTTTGCTGTAATGAATGCTGCCAGTTACTCTGTGTAATGAATGCTGCCAGTTACTCTGTGTAATGAATGCTGCCGGTTACTCTGTATCCTGAATGCTGCCGGTCACTCTGTGTAATGAATGCTGCCGGTTGCTCTGTGCAATGAATGCTGCCGGTTACTCTGTGTACTGAATGTTGCCAGTTACTCTGCTGCACTGAATGCTGCCGCTTAATCTTTATAATGAATGCTGCCGGTTACTCTGCTGTAATGAATGCTGCCGGTTACTCTGCTGTAATGAATGCTGCCGGTTACTCTGCTGTAATTAATGATACCGGTTACTCTGCTGTAATGAATGCTGCCGGTTACTCTGCTGTAATGAATGCTGACGATTACTCTCCTGTATTGAATGCTGCCGGTTACTCTGCTGTAATGAATGCTGCCGGGTAATCTTTATAATGAATGCTGCCGGTTACTCTGCTGTAATGAATGCTGCCGGTTGCTCTGCTGTAATGAATGCTGCTGGTTACTTTGTGCAATGAATGCTGCCGGTTAAGCTGCCTTAATGAATGCTGCCTGTTACTCTGCTGTAACGAATGCTGCTGGTTACTCTGTGTAATGAATGCTGCTGGTTACTCTGATGTAATGCATGCTGCCGGTTACTCTGCTGTAATGAATGCTGCCGGTTACTCTGCTGTAATGAATGCTGCCGGTTACTCTGCTGTAAAGAATGCTGCCGGTTACTCTGCTGTAATGAATGCTGCTGGTTACTCTGTGTTCTGAATGCAGCCGGTTAATCTGCTGTAATGAATGCTGCCGGTTACTCTGTAGTAATGAATGCTGCCGGTTACTCTGCTGTAATGAATGCTGCCGGTTACTCTGTTGTAATGAATGCTGCCGGTTACTCTGCTGTAATGAATGCTGCCGGATACTCTGTGTAATGAATGCTGCCAGTTAATCTGCATTAATGATTGCTGCCGGTTACTCGGCTGTAATGAATGCTGCCGGTTACTCTGTGTAATGAATGCTGCCGGTTACTGTGCTGCAATGAATGCTGCCGGTTACTCTGCTGTAATGAATGCTGTAGGTTACTCTGCTGTACTGCATGCTGCTGGTTACTCTGCTCTAATGAATGCTGCCGGTTACTCTGCTCTAATAAATGCTGCCGGTTACTCTGCTGTAAAGAATGCTGCCGGTTACTCTGCTGTAATGAATGCTGCAGGTTACTCTGCAGTTGTCAGGGTTGGGGAGCCACGGGGCCGTGTAGATACGGGGCCGTGCTTGCCGGGCAAGGTAGGTTCTGGACCCAAGTCCAGAAACCAGGCTAGGCAGGTATACAATCTTAAGGAACAGTACTTTATTCATTACTTAACTAGATTCACACATAACTAGATTCATACAAGGAACACAACAGCATACGTAAGTACTCGAGACAGGAACACCAGATCATACATAGAACTCGAGACAAGAACAACATACATAGAACTCGAGACAAGTTACAAAATGGCAAGTCAAGAATAGGGACTCAGGACAGCTTCCATGAGGCAACATACTTGTCCATACTGAGCCGGGATAAGCTTACCACAAGCGCAACCAGCTTGCCAAGACGAGACTCGAGACAAGCTATCACGAGGGGCTGCCGCAGGGGTAACAGGCTTCTCAATAGAGCTCAAGACAAGCGCCAGCATGGCAACACGCCAGTCCAGTCCAGCACCTTATCAAGACTAAGAAAACAAGGACACAGACTTAGTTACATCTTAAATACAGAACTCGAGTGAACCATGGCAACCAGCTAGTCAAAGCCAGGAGCCACAGAACGGCGGCTAGTCCCCGGATTCCCCGGTTAGGACTGAGCACAGAGAGGAGCAACCACAGAACTTATATACCAAGAAAACCAGGTGCAACCCATGAACAGCTAACAGGCCGTTAAGCATTAACACAGGAGGCTAGGAACAATTAACAAAGGGCTAGAAAACAAACAAGTGAAGGTGCCATCTAGAGGGTACAGAAGGAACTGACTGGCACCCTCACAGCAGTAAAGAATGCTGCCGGTTACTCTGCTGTAATGAATGCTGCCGGTTACTCTGCTGTAATGAATGCTGCCGGTTACTCTCCTGTATTGAATACTGCCGGTTACTCTGCTGTAATGAATGCTGCCGGTTAATCTGCTGTAATGAATGCTGCCGATTACTCTGTGTAATGAATGTTGCCGGTTACTCTGCTGTAATGAATGCTGCCGGTTACTCTGCCTTAATGAATGCTGCCGGTTACTCTGCTGTAATGAATGCTGCCGGTTAATCTGTGTAATGAATGCTGCCGATTAAGCTGCCTTAATGAATGCTGCCGGTTCCTCTGCTGTGATGAATGCTGCTGGTTACTCTGTGTAATTAATGCTGCCGGTTACTCTGCTGTACTGAATGCTGCCAGTTACTCTGCTGTAATGAATTCTGCCGGTGACTCCGTGTAATGAATGCTGCCGGTTACTCTGCTGCAATGAATGCTGCCGGTTCCTCTGCTGTACTGAATGCTGCCGTTTACTCTGCTGTAATGAATGTTGCCGGTTATTCTGCTGTAATGAATGCTGCCGATTAATCTGTGTAATGAATGCTGCCGGTTACTCTGCTGTAATGAAAGCTGCCGGTTACTCTGCTGTAATGAATGCTGCCGGTTACTCTGCTGTAATGGATGCTGCCGGTTACTCTGCAGTAAGGAATGCTGCGGGTTACTCTGTGTATTGAATGCTGGAGGTTAATCTGCCTTAATGAATGCTGCTGGCTACTCTGCTGTAATGAATGCTCCCGGTTACTCTGTGTAATGAATGCTGCCGGTTACTGTGCTGTAATGAATGCTGCCGGTTACTCTGCTGTAATGAATGCTGCCTGTTACTCTGCTGTAATGAATGCTGCCGGATACTCTGCTGTAGTGAATGCTGCCGGTTACACTGCTCTAATGAATGCTGCCGGTTACTCTGTGTACTGAATGCTGCCGGTTACTTTGCTGTAATGAATGCTGCAGGTTACTCTGCTGTAATGAATGCTGCCAGTTACTCTGCTGTAATGAATGCTGCCGGTTACTCTGCTGCAATGAATGCTGCCGGTTACTCTGCTGTAATGAATGCTGCCGGTTACTCTGCTGTACTGAATGCTGCCGATTACTCTGCTGTACAGAATGCTGTCGGTTACTCTGCTGTACTGAATGCTGCCGGTTCCTCTGCTGTACTGAATGCTGCCAGTTACTCTGCTGTAATGAATGCTGCCGGTTACTCTGCTGTAATGAATGCAACCGGTAACTTTGCTGTAATGAATGCTGCCAGTTACTCTGTGTAATGAATGCTGCCAGTTACTCTGTGTAATGAATGCTGCCGGTTACTCTGTATCCTGAATGCTGCCGGTCACTCTGTGTAATGAATGCTGCCGGTTACTCTGTGTACTGAATGTTGCCAGTTACCCTGCTGCACTGAATGCTGCCGCTTAATCTGTGTAATGAATGCTGCCGTTTACTCTGCTGTAATGAATGCTGCCGGTTACTCTGCTGTAATGAATGCTGCCGGTTATTCTGCTGTAATGAATGCTGCCGATTACTCTGTGTAATGAATGCTGCCGGTTACTCTGCTGTAATGAATGCTGCCGGTTACTCTGCTGTAATGAATGCTGCCGGTTACTCTGGTGTAATGGATGCTGCCGGTTACTCTGCTGTAATGAATGCTGCCGGTTTCTCTGTGTAATGAATGCTGCCAGTTACTGTGCTGTAATGAATGCTGCCGGTTACTCTGCTGTAATGATTGCTGCCGGTTACTCTGCTGTAATGAATGCTGCCGGTTACTCTGCTGTAATTAATGATACCGGTTACTCTGTGTACTGAATGCTGCCGGTTACTTTGCTGTAATGAGTGCTGCCGGTTACTCTCCTGTATTGAATACTGCCGGTTACTCTGCTGTAATGAATGCTGCCGGGGAATCTTTATAATGAATGCTGCCGGTTACTCTGCTGTAATGAATGCTACCGGTTGCTCTGCTGCAATGAATGCTGCCGGTTACTCTGCTGTAATGAATGCTGCCGGTTACTCTGCTGTAATTAATGCTGCCGTTAACTCTGCTGTAATGAATGCTGCCAGTTACTCTGTGTAATGAATGCTGCCAGTTACTCTGTATCCTGAATGCTGCCGGTCACTCTGTGTAATGAATGCTGCCGGTTGCTCTGTGCAATGAATGCTGCCGGTTACTCTGTGTACTGTATGTTGCCAGTTACTCTGCTGCACTGAATGCTGCCGCTTAATCTTTATAATGAATGCTGCCGGTTACTCTGCTGTAATGAATGCTGCCGCTTACTCTGCTGTAATGAATGCTGCCAGCTACTCTGCTGTAATTAATGATACCGGTTACTCTGCTGTAATGAATGCTGCCGGTTACTCTGCTGTAATGAATGCTGACGATTACTCTCCTGTATTGAATACTGCCGGTTACTCTGCTGTAATGAATGCTGCCGGGTAATCTTTATAATGAATGCTGCCGGTTACTCTGCTGTAATGAATGCTTCCGGTTGCTCTGCTGTAATGAATGCTGCTGGTTACTTTGTGTAATGAATGCTGCTGGTTAAGCTGCCTTAATGAATGCTGCCTGTTACTCTGCTGTAATGAATGCTGCTGGTTACTCTGTGTAATGAATGCTGCTGGTTACTCTGATGTAATGAATGCTGCCGGTTACTCTGCTGTAATGAATGCTGCCGGTTACTCTGCTGTAATGAATGCTGCCGGTTACTCTGCTGTAAAGAATGCTGCCGGTTACTCTGCTGTAATGAATGCTGCTGGTTACTCTGTGTTCTGAATGCAGCCGGTTAATCTGCTGTAATGAATGCTGCCGGTTGCTCTGTTGTAATGAATGCTGCCGGTTACTCTGTGTAAAGAATGCTGCCGGTTACTCTGCTGTAATGAATGCTGCCGGTTACTCTGCTGTAATGAATGCTGCCAGTTACTCTGCTGAAATGAATGCTGCCAGATACTCTGTGTAATGAATGCTGCCGGTTAATCTGCCTTAATGATTGCTGCCGGTTACTCGGCTGTAATGAATGCTGCCGGTTACTCTGTGTAATGAATGCTGCTGGTTACTGTGCTGCAATGAATGCTGCCGGTTACTCTGCTGTAATGAATGCTGTAGGTTACTCTGCTGTACTGCATGCTGCCAGTTACTCTGCTCTAATGAATGCTGCCGGTTACTCTGCTCTCATAAATGCTGCCGGTTACTCTGCTGTACAGAATGCTGCCGGTTACTCTGCTGTAATGAATGCTGCAGGTTACTCTGCAGTTGCCAGGGTTGGGAAGCCACGGGGCCGTGTAGATACGGGGCCGTGCTCGCCGGGCAAGGTAGATTCTGGACCCAAGTGCAGAAACCAGGCTAGGCAGGTATACAATCTTAAGGAATAGTACTTTATTCATTACTTAACTAGATTCACACATAACTAGATTCATACAAGGAACACAACAGCATACATAAGAACTCGAGACAGGAACACCAGATCATACATAGAACTCGAGACAAGAACAACATACATAGAACTCGAGGCAAGTTACAAAGCGGCTAGTCAAGAATAGGGACTCAGGACAGCTTCCATGAGGCAACATATGTGTCCATACTGAGCTGGGATAAGCTTACCACAAGCGCAACCAGCTTGCCGAGACGAGACTCGAGACAAGCTATCACGAGGGGCTGCCGCAGGGGTAACAGGCTTCTCAATAGAGCTCAAGACAAGCGCCAGCATGGCAACATGCCAGTCCAGTCCAGCACCTTATCAAGACTAAGAAAACAAGGACACAGACTTAGTTACATCATAAATACAGAACTCGAGAGAACCATGGCAACCAGCCAGTCAAAGCCAGGAGCCACAGAACGGCGGCTAGTCCCCGGATTCCCTGGTTAGGACTGAGCACAGAGAGGAGCAACCACAGAACTTATATACCAAGAAAACCAGGTGCAACCCATGAACAGCTAACAGGCCGTTAAGCATTAACACAGGAGGCTAGGAACAATTAACAAAGGGCTAGAAAACAAACAAGTGAAGGTGCCATCTAGAGGTTACAGAAGGAACTGACTGGCACCCTCACAGCAGTAAAGAATGCTGCCGGTTACTCTGCTGTAATGAATGCTGCCGGTTACTCTGCTGTAATGAATGCTGCCGGTTACTCTCCTGTATTGAATACTGCCGGTTACTCTGCTGTAATGAATGCTGCCGGTTAATCTGCTGTAATGAATGCTGCCGATTACTCTGTGTAATGAATGCTGCCGGTTACTCTGCTGTAATGAATGCTGCCGGTTACTCTGCCTTAATGAATGCTGCCGGTTACTCTGCTGTAATGAATGCTGCTGGTTACTCTGTGTAATTAATGCTGCCGGTTACTCTGCTGTAATGAATTCTGCAGGTTACTCCGTGTAATGAATGCTGCTGGTTACTCTGCTGTAATGAATGCTGCCGGTTACTCTGCTGTAATGAATGCTGCCGGTTACTCTGCTGTAATTAATGATACTGGTTACTCTCCTGTATTGAATACTGCCAGTTGCTCTGCTGTTATGAATGCTGCCGGTTACTCTGCTGTAATGAATGCTGCCGGTTACTCTGCTGTAATTAATGCTGCCGGTAACTTTGCTGTAATGAATGCTGCCAGTTACTCTGTGTAATGAATGCTGCCAGTTACTCTGTATAATGAATGCTGCCGGTTACTCTGTATCCTGAATGCTGCCGGTCACTCTGTGTAATGAATGCTGCCGGTTGCTCTGTGCAATGAATGCTGCCGGTTACTCTGTGTACTGAATGTTGTCAGTTACTCTGCTGCACTGAATGCTGCCGCTTAATCTTTAGAATGAATGCTGCCGGTTACTCTGCTGTAATGAATGCTGCTGGTTACTCTGCTGTAATGAATGCTGCCGGTTACTCTGCTGTAATTAATGATACCGGTTACTCTGCTGTAATGAATGCTGCCGATTACTCTGCTGTAATGAATGCTGACGATTACTCTCCTGTATTGAATGCTGCCGGTTACTCTGCTGTAATGAATGCTGCCGGGTAATCTTTATAATGAATGCTGCCGGTTACTCTGCTGTAATGAATGCTGCCGGTTGCTCTGCTGTAATGAATGCTGCTGGTTACTTTGTGTAATGAATGCTGCCGGTTAAGCTGCCTTAATGAATGCTGCCTGTTACTCTGCTGTAATGAATGCTGCTGGTTACTCTGTGTAATGAATGCTGCTGGTTACTCTGATGTAATGCATGCTGCCGGTTACTCTGCTGTAATGAATGCTGCCGGTTACTCTGCTGTAATGAATGCTGCTGGTTAGTCTGCTGTAAAGAATGCTGCCGGTTACTCTGCTGTAATGAATGCTGCTGGTTACTCTGTGTTCTGAATGCAGCCGGTTAATCTGCTGTAATGAATGCTGCCGGTTACTCTGTTGTAATGAATGCTGCCGGTTACTCTGTGTAAAGAATGCTGCCGGTTACTCTGCTGTAATGAATGCTGCCGGTTACTCTGTTGTAATGAATGCTGCCGGTTACTCTGCTGTAATGAATGCTGCCGGATACTCTGTGTAATGAATGCTGCCGGTTAATCTGCCTTAATGATTGCTGCCGGTTACTCGGCTGTAATGAATGCTGCCGGTTACTCTGTGTAATGAATGCTGCCGGTTACTGTGCTGTAATGAATGCTGCAGGTTACTCTGCTGTAATGAATGCTGCCAGTTACTCTGCTGTAATGAATGCTGCCGGTTACTCTGCTGCAATGAATTCTGCCGGTTACTCTGCTGTAATGAATGCTGCCGGTTACTCTGCTGTACTGAATGCTGCCGAATACTCTGCCGTACAGAATGCTGTCGGTTACTCTGCTGTACTGAATGCTGCCGGTTACTCTGCTGTAATGAATGCTGCCGATTCCTCTGCTGTAATGAATGCTGCCGGTTACTTTGCTGTAATGAATGCTGCCGGATACTCTGCTGCAATGAATGCTGCCGGTTACTCTACTGTAATGAATGCTGCCGGTTACTCTGCTGTACTGAATGCTGCCGGTTACTCTGATGTAATGAATGCTGCCGGTTACTCTGCTGTAATGAATGCTGCCGGTAACTTTGCTGTAATGAATGCTGCCAGTTACTCTGTGTAATGAATGCTGCCAGTTACTCTGTGTAATGAATGCTGCCGGTTACTCTGTATCCTGAATGCTGCCGGTCACTCTGTGTAATGAATGCTGCCGGTTGCTCTGTGTAATGAATGCTGCCGGTTACTCTGTGTACTGAATGTTGCCAGTTACCCTGCTGCACTGAATGCTGCCGCTTAATCTGTGTACTGAATGCTGCCGTTTACTCTGCTGTAATGAATGCTGCCGGTTACTCTGCTGTAATGAATGCTGCCAGTTAATCTGCTGTAATGAATGCTGCCGATTACTCTGTGTAATGAATGCTGCCGGTTACTCTGCTGTAATGAATGCTGCCGGTTACTCTGCCTTAATGAATGCTGCCGGTTACTCTGCTGTAATGAATGCTGCTGGTTACTCTGTGTAATTAATGCTGCCGGTTACTCTGCTGTAATGAATTCTGCAGGTTACTCCGTGTAATGAATGCTGCTGGTTACTCTGCTGTAATGAATGCTGCCGGTTACTCTGCTGTAATGAATGCTGCCGGTTACTCTGCTGTAATTAATGATACCGGCTACTCTGTGTACTGAATGCTGCCGGTTACTTTGCTGTAATGAGTGCTGCCGGTTACTCTCCTGTATTGAATACTGCCAGTTGCTCTGCTGTTATGAATGCTGCCGGTTACTCTGCTGTAATGAATGCTGCCGGTTACTCTGCTGTAATTAATGCTGCCGGTAACTTTGCTGTAATGAATGCTGCCAGTTACTCTGTGTAATGAATGCTGCCAGTTACTCTGTGTAATGAATGCTGCCGGTTACTCTGTATCCTGAATGCTGCCGGTCACTCTGTGTAATGAATGCTGCCGGTTGCTCTGTGCAATGAATGCTGCCGGTTACTCTGTGTACTGAATGTTGCCAGTTACTCTGCTGCACTGAATGCTGCCGCTTAATCTTTATAATGAATGCTGCCGGTTACTCTGCTGTAATGAATGCTGCCGGTTACTCTGCTGTAATGAATGCTGCCGGTTACTCTGCTGTAATTAATGATACCGGTTACTCTGCTGTAATGAATGCTGCCGGTTACTCTGCTGTAATGAATGCTGACGATTACTCTCCTGTATTGAATGCTGCCGGTTACTCTGCTGTAATGAATGCTGCCGGGTAATCTTTATAATGAATGCTGCCGGTTACTCTGCTGTAATGAATGCTGCCGGTTGCTCTGCTGTAATGAATGCTGCTGGTTACTTTGTGCAATGAATGCTGCCGGTTAAGCTGCCTTAATGAATGCTGCCTGTTACTCTGCTGTAACGAATGCTGCTGGTTACTCTGTGTAATGAATGCTGCTGGTTACTCTGATGTAATGCATGCTGCCGGTTACTCTGCTGTAATGAATGCTGCCGGTTACTCTGCTGTAATGAATGCTGCCGGTTACTCTGCTGTAAAGAATGCTGCCGGTTACTCTGCTGTAATGAATGCTGCTGGTTACTCTGTGTTCTGAATGCAGCCGGTTAATCTGCTGTAATGAATGCTGCCGGTTACTCTGTAGTAATGAATGCTGCCGGTTACTCTGCTGTAATGAATGCTGCCGGTTACTCTGTTGTAATGAATGCTGCCGGTTACTCTGCTGTAATGAATGCTGCCGGATACTCTGTGTAATGAATGCTGCCAGTTAATCTGCATTAATGATTGCTGCCGGTTACTCGGCTGTAATGAATGCTGCCGGTTACTCTGTGTAATGAATGCTGCCGGTTACTGTGCTGCAATGAATGCTGCCGGTTACTCTGCTGTAATGAATGCTGTAGGTTACTCTGCTGTACTGCATGCTGCTGGTTACTCTGCTCTAATGAATGCTGCCGGTTACTCTGCTCTAATAAATGCTGCCGGTTACTCTGCTGTAAAGAATGCTGCCGGTTACTCTGCTGTAATGAATGCTGCAGGTTACTCTGCAGTTGTCAGGGTTGGGGAGCCACGGGGCCGTGTAGATACGGGGCCGTGCTTGCCGGGCAAGGTAGGTTCTGGACCCAAGTCCAGAAACCAGGCTAGGCAGGTATACAATCTTAAGGAACAGTACTTTATTCATTACTTAACTAGATTCACACATAACTAGATTCATACAAGGAACACAACAGCATACGTAAGTACTCGAGACAGGAACACCAGATCATACATAGAACTCGAGACAAGAACAACATACATAGAACTCGAGACAAGTTACAAAATGGCAAGTCAAGAATAGGGACTCAGGACAGCTTCCATGAGGCAACATACTTGTCCATACTGAGCCGGGATAAGCTTACCACAAGCGCAACCAGCTTGCCAAGACGAGACTCGAGACAAGCTATCACGAGGGGCTGCCGCAGGGGTAACAGGCTTCTCAATAGAGCTCAAGACAAGCGCCAGCATGGCAACACGCCAGTCCAGTCCAGCACCTTATCAAGACTAAGAAAACAAGGACACAGACTTAGTTACATCTTAAATACAGAACTCGAGTGAACCATGGCAACCAGCTAGTCAAAGCCAGGAGCCACAGAACGGCGGCTAGTCCCCGGATTCCCCGGTTAGGACTGAGCACAGAGAGGAGCAACCACAGAACTTATATACCAAGAAAACCAGGTGCAACCCATGAACAGCTAACAGGCCGTTAAGCATTAACACAGGAGGCTAGGAACAATTAACAAAGGGCTAGAAAACAAACAAGTGAAGGTGCCATCTAGAGGGTACAGAAGGAACTGACTGGCACCCTCACAGCAGTAAAGAATGCTGCCGGTTACTCTGCTGTAATGAATGCTGCCGGTTACTCTGCTGTAATGAATGCTGCCGGTTACTCTCCTGTATTGAATACTGCCGGTTACTCTGCTGTAATGAATGCTGCCGGTTAATCTGCTGTAATGAATGCTGCCGATTACTCTGTGTAATGAATGTTGCCGGTTACTCTGCTGTAATGAATGCTGCCGGTTACTCTGCCTTAATGAATGCTGCCGGTTACTCTGCTGTAATGAATGCTGCCGGTTAATCTGTGTAATGAATGCTGCCGATTAAGCTGCCTTAATGAATGCTGCCGGTTCCTCTGCTGTGATGAATGCTGCTGGTTACTCTGTGTAATTAATGCTGCCGGTTACTCTGCTGTACTGAATGCTGCCAGTTACTCTGCTGTAATGAATTCTGCCGGTGACTCCGTGTAATGAATGCTGCCGGTTACTCTGCTGCAATGAATGCTGCCGGTTCCTCTGCTGTACTGAATGCTGCCGTTTACTCTGCTGTAATGAATGTTGCCGGTTATTCTGCTGTAATGAATGCTGCCGATTAATCTGTGTAATGAATGCTGCCGGTTACTCTGCTGTAATGAAAGCTGCCGGTTACTCTGCTGTAATGAATGCTGCCGGTTACTCTGCTGTAATGGATGCTGCCGGTTACTCTGCAGTAAGGAATGCTGCGGGTTACTCTGTGTATTGAATGCTGGAGGTTAATCTGCCTTAATGAATGCTGCTGGCTACTCTGCTGTAATGAATGCTCCCGGTTACTCTGTGTAATGAATGCTGCCGGTTACTGTGCTGTAATGAATGCTGCCGGTTACTCTGCTGTAATGAATGCTGCCTGTTACTCTGCTGTAATGAATGCTGCCGGATACTCTGCTGTAGTGAATGCTGCCGGTTACACTGCTCTAATGAATGCTGCCGGTTACTCTGTGTACTGAATGCTGCCGGTTACTTTGCTGTAATGAATGCTGCAGGTTACTCTGCTGTAATGAATGCTGCCAGTTACTCTGCTGTAATGAATGCTGCCGGTTACTCTGCTGCAATGAATGCTGCCGGTTACTCTGCTGTAATGAATGCTGCCGGTTACTCTGCTGTACTGAATGCTGCCGATTACTCTGCTGTACAGAATGCTGTCGGTTACTCTGCTGTACTGAATGCTGCCGGTTCCTCTGCTGTACTGAATGCTGCCAGTTACTCTGCTGTAATGAATGCTGCCGGTTACTCTGCTGTAATGAATGCAACCGGTAACTTTGCTGTAATGAATGCTGCCAGTTACTCTGTGTAATGAATGCTGCCAGTTACTCTGTGTAATGAATGCTGCCGGTTACTCTGTATCCTGAATGCTGCCGGTCACTCTGTGTAATGAATGCTGCCGGTTACTCTGTGTACTGAATGTTGCCAGTTACCCTGCTGCACTGAATGCTGCCGCTTAATCTGTGTAATGAATGCTGCCGTTTACTCTGCTGTAATGAATGCTGCCGGTTACTCTGCTGTAATGAATGCTGCCGGTTATTCTGCTGTAATGAATGCTGCCGATTACTCTGTGTAATGAATGCTGCCGGTTACTCTGCTGTAATGAATGCTGCCGGTTACTCTGCTGTAATGAATGCTGCCGGTTACTCTGGTGTAATGGATGCTGCCGGTTACTCTGCTGTAATGAATGCTGCCGGTTTCTCTGTGTAATGAATGCTGCCAGTTACTGTGCTGTAATGAATGCTGCCGGTTACTCTGCTGTAATGATTGCTGCCGGTTACTCTGCTGTAATGAATGCTGCCGGTTACTCTGCTGTAATTAATGATACCGGTTACTCTGTGTACTGAATGCTGCCGGTTACTTTGCTGTAATGAGTGCTGCCGGTTACTCTCCTGTATTGAATACTGCCGGTTACTCTGCTGTAATGAATGCTGCCGGGGAATCTTTATAATGAATGCTGCCGGTTACTCTGCTGTAATGAATGCTACCGGTTGCTCTGCTGCAATGAATGCTGCCGGTTACTCTGCTGTAATGAATGCTGCCGGTTACTCTGCTGTAATTAATGCTGCCGTTAACTCTGCTGTAATGAATGCTGCCAGTTACTCTGTGTAATGAATGCTGCCAGTTACTCTGTATCCTGAATGCTGCCGGTCACTCTGTGTAATGAATGCTGCCGGTTGCTCTGTGCAATGAATGCTGCCGGTTACTCTGTGTACTGTATGTTGCCAGTTACTCTGCTGCACTGAATGCTGCCGCTTAATCTTTATAATGAATGCTGCCGGTTACTCTGCTGTAATGAATGCTGCCGCTTACTCTGCTGTAATGAATGCTGCCAGCTACTCTGCTGTAATTAATGATACCGGTTACTCTGCTGTAATGAATGCTGCCGGTTACTCTGCTGTAATGAATGCTGACGATTACTCTCCTGTATTGAATACTGCCGGTTACTCTGCTGTAATGAATGCTGCCGGGTAATCTTTATAATGAATGCTGCCGGTTACTCTGCTGTAATGAATGCTTCCGGTTGCTCTGCTGTAATGAATGCTGCTGGTTACTTTGTGTAATGAATGCTGCTGGTTAAGCTGCCTTAATGAATGCTGCCTGTTACTCTGCTGTAATGAATGCTGCTGGTTACTCTGTGTAATGAATGCTGCTGGTTACTCTGATGTAATGAATGCTGCCGGTTACTCTGCTGTAATGAATGCTGCCGGTTACTCTGCTGTAATGAATGCTGCCGGTTACTCTGCTGTAAAGAATGCTGCCGGTTACTCTGCTGTAATGAATGCTGCTGGTTACTCTGTGTTCTGAATGCAGCCGGTTAATCTGCTGTAATGAATGCTGCCGGTTGCTCTGTTGTAATGAATGCTGCCGGTTACTCTGTGTAAAGAATGCTGCCGGTTACTCTGCTGTAATGAATGCTGCCGGTTACTCTGCTGTAATGAATGCTGCCAGTTACTCTGCTGAAATGAATGCTGCCAGATACTCTGTGTAATGAATGCTGCCGGTTAATCTGCCTTAATGATTGCTGCCGGTTACTCGGCTGTAATGAATGCTGCCGGTTACTCTGTGTAATGAATGCTGCTGGTTACTGTGCTGCAATGAATGCTGCCGGTTACTCTGCTGTAATGAATGCTGTAGGTTACTCTGCTGTACTGCATGCTGCCAGTTACTCTGCTCTAATGAATGCTGCCGGTTACTCTGCTCTCATAAATGCTGCCGGTTACTCTGCTGTACAGAATGCTGCCGGTTACTCTGCTGTAATGAATGCTGCAGGTTACTCTGCAGTTGCCAGGGTTGGGAAGCCACGGGGCCGTGTAGATACGGGGCCGTGCTCGCCGGGCAAGGTAGATTCTGGACCCAAGTGCAGAAACCAGGCTAGGCAGGTATACAATCTTAAGGAATAGTACTTTATTCATTACTTAACTAGATTCACACATAACTAGATTCATACAAGGAACACAACAGCATACATAAGAACTCGAGACAGGAACACCAGATCATACATAGAACTCGAGACAAGAACAACATACATAGAACTCGAGGCAAGTTACAAAGCGGCTAGTCAAGAATAGGGACTCAGGACAGCTTCCATGAGGCAACATATGTGTCCATACTGAGCTGGGATAAGCTTACCACAAGCGCAACCAGCTTGCCGAGACGAGACTCGAGACAAGCTATCACGAGGGGCTGCCGCAGGGGTAACAGGCTTCTCAATAGAGCTCAAGACAAGCGCCAGCATGGCAACATGCCAGTCCAGTCCAGCACCTTATCAAGACTAAGAAAACAAGGACACAGACTTAGTTACATCTTAAATACAGAACTCGAGAGAACCATGGCAACCAGCCAGTCAAAGCCAGGAGCCACAGAACGGCGGCTAGTCCCCGGATTCCCTGGTTAGGACTGAGCACAGAGAGGAGCAACCACAGAACTTATATACCAAGAAAACCAGGTGCAACCCATGAACAGCTAACAGGCCGTTAAGCATTAACACAGGAGGCTAGGAACAATTAACAAAGGGCTAGAAAACAAACAAGTGAAGGTGCCATCTAGAGGTTACAGAAGGAACTGACTGGCACCCTCACAGCAGTAAAGAATGCTGCCGGTTACTCTGCTGTAATGAATGCTGCCGGTTACTCTGCTGTAATGAATGCTGCCGGTTACTCTCCTGTATTGAATACTGCCGGTTACTCTGCTGTAATGAATGCTGCCGGTTAATCTGCTGTAATGAATGCTGCCGATTACTCTGTGTAATGAATGCTGCCGGTTACTCTGCTGTAATGAATGCTGCCGGTTACTCTGCCTTAATGAATGCTGCCGGTTACTCTGCTGTAATGAATGCTGCTGGTTACTCTGTGTAATTAATGCTGCCGGTTACTCTGCTGTAATGAATTCTGCAGGTTACTCCGTGTAATGAATGCTGCTGGTTACTCTGCTGTAATGAATGCTGCCGGTTACTCTGCTGTAATGAATGCTGCCGGTTACTCTGCTGTAATTAATGATACTGGTTACTCTCCTGTATTGAATACTGCCAGTTGCTCTGCTGTTATGAATGCTGCCGGTTACTCTGCTGTAATGAATGCTGCCGGTTACTCTGCTGTAATTAATGCTGCCGGTAACTTTGCTGTAATGAATGCTGCCAGTTACTCTGTGTAATGAATGCTGCCAGTTACTCTGTATAATGAATGCTGCCGGTTACTCTGTATCCTGAATGCTGCCGGTCACTCTGTGTAATGAATGCTGCCGGTTGCTCTGTGCAATGAATGCTGCCGGTTACTCTGTGTACTGAATGTTGTCAGTTACTCTGCTGCACTGAATGCTGCCGCTTAATCTTTAGAATGAATGCTGCCGGTTACTCTGCTGTAATGAATGCTGCTGGTTACTCTGCTGTAATGAATGCTGCCGGTTACTCTGCTGTAATTAATGATACCGGTTACTCTGCTGTAATGAATGCTGCCGATTACTCTGCTGTAATGAATGCTGACGATTACTCTCCTGTATTGAATGCTGCCGGTTACTCTGCTGTAATGAATGCTGCCGGGTAATCTTTATAATGAATGCTGCCGGTTACTCTGCTGTAATGAATGCTGCCGGTTGCTCTGCTGTAATGAATGCTGCTGGTTACTTTGTGTAATGAATGCTGCCGGTTAAGCTGCCTTAATGAATGCTGCCTGTTACTCTGCTGTAATGAATGCTGCTGGTTACTCTGTGTAATGAATGCTGCTGGTTACTCTGATGTAATGCATGCTGCCGGTTACTCTGCTGTAATGAATGCTGCCGGTTACTCTGCTGTAATGAATGCTGCTGGTTAGTCTGCTGTAAAGAATGCTGCCGGTTACTCTGCTGTAATGAATGCTGCTGGTTACTCTGTGTTCTGAATGCAGCCGGTTAATCTGCTGTAATGAATGCTGCCGGTTACTCTGTTGTAATGAATGCTGCCGGTTACTCTGTGTAAAGAATGCTGCCGGTTACTCTGCTGTAATGAATGCTGCCGGTTACTCTGTTGTAATGAATGCTGCCGGTTACTCTGCTGTAATGAATGCTGCCGGATACTCTGTGTAATGAATGCTGCCGGTTAATCTGCCTTAATGATTGCTGCCGGTTACTCGGCTGTAATGAATGCTGCCGGTTACTCTGTGTAATGAATGCTGCCGGTTACTGTGCTGCAATGAATGCTGCCGGTTACTCTGCTGTAATGAATGCTGTAGGTTACTCTGCTGTACTGCATGCTGCCGGTTACTCTGCTCTAATGAATGCTGCCGGTTACTCTGCTCTAATAAATGCTGCCGGTTACTCTGCTGTAAAGAATGCTGCCGGTTACTCTGCTGTAATGAATGCTGCAGGTTACTCTGCAGTTGTCAGGGTTGGGGAGCCACGGGGCCGTGTAGATACGGGGCCGTGCTCGCCGGGCAAGCTAGGTTCTGGACCCAAGTGCAGAAACCAGGCTAGGCAGGTATACAATCTTAAGGAACAGTACTTTATTCATTACTTAACTAGATTCACACATAACTAGATTCATACAAGGAACACAACAGCATACGTAAGTACTCGAGACAGGAACACCAGATCATACATAGAACTCGAGACAAGAACAACATACATAGAACTCGAGACAAGTTACAAAATGGCTAGTCAAGAATAGGGACTCAGGACAGCTTCCATGAGGCAACATACTTGTCCATACTGAGCTGGGATAAGCTTACCACAAGCGCAACCAGCTTGCCGAGACGAGACTCGAGACAAGCTATCACGAGGGGCTGCCGCAGGGGTAACAGGCTTCTCAATAGAGCTCAAGACAAGCGCCAGCATGGCAACACACCAGTCCAGTCCAGCACCTTATCAAGACTAAGAAAACAAGGACACAGACTTAGTTACATCTTAAATACAGAACTCGAGAGAACCATGGCAACCAGCTAGTCAAAGCCAGGAGCCACAGAACGGCGGCTAGTCCCCGGATTCCCCAGTTAGGACTGAGCACAGAGAGGAGCAACCACAGAACTTATATACCAAGAAAACCAGGTGCAACCCATGAACAGCTAACAGGCCGTTAAGCATTAACACAGGAGGCTAGGAACAATTAACAAAGGGCTAGAAAACAAACAAGTGAAGGTGCCATCTAGAGGTTACAGAAGGAACTGACTGGCACCCTCACAGCAGTAAAGAATGCTGCCGGTTACTCTGCTGTAATGAATGCTGCCGGTTACTCTGCTGTAATGAATGCTGCCGGTTACTCTCCTGTATTGAATACTGCCGGTTACTCTGCTGTAATGAAGGCTGCCAGTTACTCTTTGTAATGAATGCTGCCGGTTGCTCTGCTGTAATGAATGCTGCCGGTTAATCTGTGTAATGAATTCTGCCGATTAAGCTGCCTTAATGAATGCTGCCGGTTCCTCTGCTGTAATGAATGCTGCTGGTTACTCTGTGTAATTAATGCTGCCGGTTACTCTGCTGTAATGAATTCTGCAGGTTACTCCGTGTAATGAATGCTGCTGGTTACTCTGTGTAATGAATGCTGCCGGTTACTCTGCTGTAATGAATGCTGCTGGTTACTCTGTGTTCTGAATGCAGCCGGTTAATCTGCTGTAATGAATGCTGCCGGTTGCTCTGTTGTAATGAATGCTGCCGGTTACTCTGTGTAAAGAATGCTGCCGGTTACTCTGCTGTAATGAATGCTGCCGGTTACTCTGCTGTAATGAATGCTGCCGGTTACTCTGCTGTAATGAATGCTGCCAGATACTCTGTGTAATGAATGCTGCCGGTTAATCTGCCTTAATGATTGCTGCCGGTTACTCGGCTGTAATGAATGCTGCCGGTTACTCTGTGTAATGAATGCTGCTGTTTACTGTGCTGCAATGAATGCTGCCGGTTACTCTGTTGTAATGAATGCTGTAGGTTACTCTGCTGTACTGCATGCTGCCAGTTACTCTGCTCTAATGAATGCTGCTGGTTACTCTGCTCTAATAAATGCTGCCGGTTACTCTGCTGTAAAGAATGCTGCCGGTTACTCTGCCGTAATGAATGCTGCAGGTTACTCTGCAGTAAAGAATGCTGCCGGTTACTCTGCTGTCATGAATGCTGCCGGTTACTCTGTGTAATGAATGCTGCTGGTTACTGTGCTGCAATGAATGCTGCCGGTTACTCTGCTGTAATGAATGCTGTAGGTTACTCTGCTGTACTGCATGCTGCCAGTTACTCTGCTCTAATGAATGCTGCCGGTTACTCTGCTCTAATAAATGCTGCCGGTTACTCTGCTGTAAAGAATGCTGCCGGTTACTCTGTTGTAATGAATGCTGCAGGTTACTCTGCAGTTGCCAGGGTTGGGAAGCCACGGGGCCGTGTAGATACGGGGCCGTGCTCGCCGGGCAAGGTAGGTTCTGGACCCAAGTGCAGAAACCAGGCTAGGCAGGTATACAATCTTAAGGAACAGTACGTTATTCATTACTTAACTAGATTCACACATAACTAGATTCATACAAGGAACACAACAGCATACGTAAGAACTCGAGACAGGAACACCAGATCATACATAGAACTCGAGACAAGAACAACATACATAGAACTCGAGGCAAGTTACAAAACGGCTAGTCAAGAATAGGGACTCAGGACACCTTCCATGAGGCAACATACTTGTCCATACTGAGCTGGGATAAGCTTACCACAAGCGCAACCAGCTTGCCGAGACGAGACTCGAGACAAGCTATCATGAGGGGCTGCCGCAGGGGTAACAGGCTTCTCAATAGAGCTCAAGACAAGCGCCAGCATGGCAACACGCCAGTCCAGTCCAGCACCTTATCAAGACTAAGAAAACAAGGACACAGACTTAGTTACATCTTAAATACAGAACTCGAGAGAACCATGGCAACCAGCCAGTCAAAGCCAGGAGCCACAGAACGGTGCCAATCCCCGGATTCCCCGGTTAGGACTGAGCACAGAGAGGAGCAACCACAGAACTTATATACCAAGAAAACCAGGTGCAACCCATGAACAGCTAACAGGCCGTTAAGCATTAACACAGGAGGCTAGGAACAATTAACAAAGGGCTAGAAAACAAACAAGTGAAGGTGCCATCTAGAGGTTACAGAAGGAACTGACTGGCACCCTCACAACAGTAAAGAATGCTGCCGGTTACTCTGCTGCAATGAATGCTGCCGGTTACTCTGCTGTAATGAATGCTGCCGGTTACTCTCCTGTATTGAATACTGCCGGTTACTCTGCTGTAATGAAGGCTGCCAGTTACTCTTTGTAATGAATGCTGCCGGTTGCTCTGCTGTAATGAATGCTGCCGGTTAATCTGTGTAATGAATGCTGCCGATTAAGCTGCCTTAATGAATGCTGCCGGTTCCTCTGCTGTAATGAATGCTGCTGGTTACTCTGTGTAATTAATGCTGCCGGTTACTCTGCTGTAATGAATTCTGCAGGTTACTCCGTGTAATGAATGCTGCTGGTTACTCTGTGTAATGAATGCTGCCGGTTACTCTCCTGTATTGAATACTGCCGGTTACTCTGCTGTAATGAAGGCTGCCAGTTACTCTTTGTAATGAATGCTGCCGGTTGCTGTGCTGTAATGAATGCTGCCGGTTAATCTGTGCAATGAATGCTGCCGATTAAACTGCCTTAATGAATGCTGCCAGTTACTCTGCTGTAATGAATGCTGCTGGTTACTCTGTGTAATTAATGCTGCCGGTTACTCTGCTGTAATGAATTCTGCAGGTTACTCCGTGTAATGAATGCTGCTGGTTACTCTGTGTAATGAATGCTGCCGGTTACTCTGCTGTACTGAATGCTGCCGGTTACTCTGCTGTAATGAATTCTGCCGGTTACTCCGTGTAATGAATGCTGCTGGTTCCTCTGCTGTACAGAATGCTGCCGGTTACCCTGCTGCAATGAATGCTGCCGGTTCCTCTGCTGTACTGAATGCTGCCGTTTACTCTGCTGTAATGAATGCTGCCGGTTATTCTGCTGTAATGAATGCTGCCGATTAATCTGTGTAATGAATGCTGCCGGTTACTCTGCTGTAATGAAAGCTGCCGGTTACTCTGCTGTAATGAATGCTGCCGGTTACTCTGGTGTAATGGATGCTGCCGGTTACTCTGCAGTAAGGAATGCTGCGGGTTACTCTGTGTATTGAATGCTGGAGGTTAATCTGCCTTAATGAATGCTGACGGTTACTCTGCTGTAATGAATGCTGCCGGATACTCTGCTGTAGTGAATGCTGCCGGATACTCTGCTGTAATGAATGCTGCCGGTTACACTGCTGTAATGAATGCTGCCGGTTACTCTGTGTACTGAATGCTGCCGGTTACTTTGCTGTAATGAATGCTGCAGGTTACTCTGCTGTAATGAATGCTGCCTGTTACTCTGCTGTAATGAATGCTGCCGGATACTCTGCTGTAGTGAATGCTGCCGGTTACACTGCTGTAATGAATGCTGCCGGTTCCTCTGTGTACTGAATGCTGCCGGTTACTTTGCTGTAATGAATGCTGCAGGTTACTCTGCTGTAATGAATGCTGCCAGTTACTCTGCTGTAATGAATGCTGCCGGTTACTCTGCTGTAATGAATGCTGCCGGTTACTCTGCTGTACTGAATGCTGCCGATTACTCTGCTGTACAGAATGCTGTCGGTTACTCTGCTGTACTGAATGCTGCCGGTTACTCTGATGTACTGAATGCTGCCGGTTACTCTGCTGTAATGAATGCTGCTGGTTACTCTGCTGCAATGAATGCTGCCGGTAACTTTGCTGTAATGAATGCTGCCAGTTACTCTGTGTAATGAATGCTGCCAGTTACTCTGTGTAATGAATGCTGCCGGTTACTCTGTATCCTGAATGCTGCCGGTCACTCTGTGTAATGAATGCTGCCGGTTACTCTGTGTACTGAATGTTGCCAGTTACCTTGTTGCACTGAATGCTGCCACTTAATCTGTGTAATGAATGCTGCCGTTTACTCTGCTGTAATGACTGCTGCCGGTTACTCTGCTGTAATGAATGCTGTCGGTTATTCTGCTGTAATGAATGCTGCCGATTGCTCTGTGTAATGAATGCTGCCGGTTACTCTGCTGTAATGAATGCTGCCGGTTACTCTGCTGTAATGAATGCTGCCGGTTACTCTGGTGTAATGGATGCTGCCGGTTACTCTGCTGTAATGAATGCTGCCGGTTACTCTGTGTAATGAATGCTGCCAGTTACTGTGCTGTAATTGATGCTGCCGGTTACTCTGCTGTAATGAATGCTGCCGGTTACTCTGCTGTAATGAATGCTGCCGGTTACTCTGCTGTAATTAATGATACCGGTTACTCTGTGTACTGAATGCTGCCTGTTACTTTGCTGTAATGAGTGCTGCCGGTTACTCTCCTGTATTGAATACTTCCGGTTACTCTGCTGTAATGAATGCTGCCGGGTAATCTTTATAATGAATGCTGCCGGTTACTCTGCTGTAATGAATGCTGCCGGTTGCTCTGCTGTAATGAATGCTGCCGGTTACTCTGCTGTAATGAATGCTGCCGGTTACTCTGCTGTAATTAATGCTGCCGGTAACTTTTCTGTAATGAATGCTGCCAGTTACTCTGTGTAATGAATGATGCCGGTTGCTCTGTGCAATGAATGCTGCCGGTTACTCTGTGTACTGAATGTTGCCAGTTACTCTGCTGCACTGAATGCTGCCGCTTAATCTTTATAATGAATGCTGCCAGTTACTCTGCTGTAATGAATGCTGCCAGTTACTCTGCTGTAATGAATGCTGCCGGTTACTCTGCTGTAATTAATGCTGCCGGTTGCTCTGCTGTAATGAATGCTGTCGGTTATTCTGCTGTAATGAATGCTGCCAATTACTCTGTGTAATGAATGCTGCCGGTTACTCTGCTGTAAAGAATGCTGCCGGTTACTCTGCTGTAATGAATTCTGCCGGTTACTCCGTGTAATGAATGCTGCCGGTTCCTCTGCTGTACAGAATGCTGCCGGTTACTCTGCTGTACTGAATGCTGCCGGTTACTCTGCTGTAATGAATTCTGCCGGTTACTCCGTGTAATGAATGCTGCCGGTTCCTCTGCTGTACAGAATGCTGCCGGTTACTCTGCTGTACAGAATGCTGCCGGTTACTCTGCTGCAATGAATGCTGCCGTTTACTCTGCTGTAATGAATGCTGCCGGTTATTCTGCTGTAATGAATGCTGCCGATTAATCTGTGTAATGAATGCTGCCGGTTACTCTGCTGTAATGAAAGCTGCCGGTTACTCTGCTGTAATGAATGCTGCCGGTTACTCTGGTGTAATGGATGCTGCCGGTTACTCTGCTGTAATGAATGCTGCCGGATACTCTGCTGTAGTGAATGCTGCCGGATACTCTGCTGTTGTGAATGCTGCCGGTTACACTGCTGTAATGAATGCTGCCGGTTACTCTGTGTACTGAATGCTGCCGGTTACTTTGCTGTAATGAATGCTGCAGGTTACTCTGCTGTAATGAATGCTGCCTGTTACTCTGCTGTAATGAATGCTGCCGGATACTCTGCTGTAGTGAATGCTGCCGGTTACACTGCTGTAATGAATGCTGCCGGTTCCTCTGTGTACTGAATGCTGCCGGTTACTTTGCTGTAATGAATGCTGCCGGTTACTCTGCTGTAATGAATGCTGCCGGTTACTCTGCTGTAATTAATGATACCGGTTACTCTGTGTACTGAATGCTGCCTGTTACTTTGCTGTAATGAGTGCTGCCGGTTACTCTCCTGTATTGAATACTTCCGGTTACTCTGCTGTAATGAATGCTGCCGGTTACTCTGCTGTAATGAATGCTGCCGGTTACTCTGGTGTAATGGATGCTGCCGGTTACTCTGCTGTAATGAATGCTGCCGGTTACTCTGTGTAATGAATGCTGCCAGTTACTGTGCTGTAATTGATGCTGCTGGTTACTCTGCTGTAATGAATG
This sequence comes from Somniosus microcephalus, assembly GCF_052327205.1. Taxonomy (NCBI): domain Eukaryota; kingdom Metazoa; phylum Chordata; class Chondrichthyes; order Squaliformes; family Somniosidae; genus Somniosus; species Somniosus microcephalus. The sequence continues at coordinate 324,036,245 of NC_140988.1, forward strand.
CTGCCGGTTACTCTGCTGTAATGAATGCTGCCGGTTACTCTGCTGTAATGAATGCTGCCGGTTACTCTGCTGTAATGAATGCTGCCAGATACTCTGTGTAATGAATGCTGCCGGTTAATCTACCTTAATGATTGCTGCCGGTTACTCGGCTGTAATGAATGCTGCCGGTTACTCTGTGTAATGAATGCTGCTGTTTACTGTGCTGCAATGAATGCTGCCGGTTACTCTGTTGTAATGAATGCTGTAGGTTACTCTGCTGTACTGCATGCTGCCAGTTACTCTGCTCTAATGAATGCTGCTGGTTACTCTGCTCTAATAAATGCTGCCGGTTACTCTGCTGTAAAGAATGCTGCCGGTTACTCTGCCGTAATGAATGCTGCAGGTTACTCTGCAGTAAAGAATGCTGCCGGTTACTCTGCTGTCATGAATGCTGCCGGTTACTCTGTGTAATGAATGCTGCTGGTTACTGTGCTGCAATGAATGCTGCCGGTTACTCTGCTGTAATGAATGCTGTAGGTTACTCTGCTGTACTGCATGCTGCCAGTTACTCTGCTCTAATGAATGCTGCCGGTTACTCTGCTCTAATAAATGCTGCCGGTTACTCTGCTGTAAAGAATGCTGCCGGTTACTCTGTTGTAATGAATGCTGCAGGTTACTCTGCAGTTACCAGGGTTGGGAAGCCACGGGGCCGTGTAGATACGGGGCCGTGCTCGCCGGGCAAGGTAGGTTCTGGACCCAAGTGCAGAAACCAGGCTAGGCAGGTATACAATCTTAAGGAACAGTACGTTATTCATTACTTAACTAGATTCACACATAACTAGATTCATACAAGGAACACAACAGCATACGTAAGAACTCGAGACAGGAACACCAGATCATACATAGAACTCGAGACAAGAACAACATACATAGAACTCGAGGCAAGTTACAAAACGGCTAGTCAAGAATAGGGACTCAGGACACCTTCCATGAGGCAACATACTTGTCCATACTGAGCTGGGATAAGCTTACCACAAGCGCAACCAGCTTGCCGAGACGAGACTCGAGACAAGCTATCACGAGGGGCTGCCGCAGGGGTAACAGGCTTCTCAATAGAGCTCAAGACAAGCGCCAGCATGGCAACACGCCAGTCCAGTCCAGCACCTTATCAAGACTAAGAAAACAAGGACACAGACTTAGTTACATCTTAAATACAGAACTCGAGAGAACCATGGCAACCAGCCAGTCAAAGCCAGGAGCCACAGAACGGTGGCTAGTCCCCGGATTCCCCGGTTAGGACTGAGCACAGAGAGGAGCAACCACAGAACTTATATACCAAGAAAACCAGGTGCAACCCATGAACAGCTAACAGGCCGTTAAGCATTAACACAGGAGGCTAGGAACAATTAACAAAGGGCTAGAAAACAAACAAGTGAAGGTGCCATCTAGAGGTTACAGAAGGAACTGACTGGCACCCTCACAGCAGTAAAGAATGCTGCCGGTTACTCTGCTGCAATGAATGCTGCCGGTTATTCTGCTGTAATGAATGCTGCCGGTTACTCTCCTGTATTGAATACTGCCGGTTACTCTGCTGTAATGAAGGCTGCCAGTTACTCTTTGTAATGAATGCTGCCGGTTGCTCTGCTGTAATGAATGCTGCCGGTTAATCTGTGTAATGAATGCTGCCGATTAAGCTGCCTTAATGAATGCTGCCGGTTCCTCTGCTGTAATGAATGCTGCTGGTTACTCTGTGTAATTAATGCTGCCGGTTACTCTGCTGTAATGAATTCTGCAGGTTACTCCGTGTAATGAATGCTGCTGGTTACTCTGTGTAATGAATGCTGCCGGTTACTCTCCTGTATTGAATACTGCCGGTTACTCTGCTGTAATGAAGGCTGCCAGTTACTCTTTGTAATGAATGCTGCCGGTTGCTGTGCTGTAATGAATGCTGCCGGTTAATCTGTGTAATGAATGCTGCCGATTAAACTGCCTTAATGAATGCTGCCAGTTACTCTGCTGTAATGAATGCTGCTGGTTACTCTGTGTAATTAATGCTGCTGGTTACTCTGCTGTAATGAATTCTGCAGGTTACTCCGTGTAATGAATGCTGCTGGTTACTCTGTGTAATGAATGCTGCCGGTTACTCTGCTGTACTGAATGCTGCCGGTTACTCTGCTGTAATGAATTCTGCCGGTTACTCCGTGTAATGAATGCTGCCGGTTCCTCTGCTGTACAGAATGCTGCCGGTTACTCTGCTGCAATGAATGCTGCCGGTTCCTCTGCTGTACTGAATGCTGCCGTTTACTCTGCTGTAATGAATGCTGCCGGTTATTCTGCTGTAATGAATGCTGCCGATTAATCTGTGTAATGAATGCTGCCGGTTACTCTGCTGTAATGAAAGCTGCCGGTTACTCTGCTGTAATGAATGCTGCCGGTTACTCTGCTGTAATTAATGCTGCCGGTTGCTCTGCTGTAATGAATGCTGTCGGTTATTCTGCTGTAATGAATGCTGCCAATTACTCTGTGTAATGAATGCTGCCGGTTACTCTGCTGTAATGAATGCTGCCGGTTACTCTGCTGTAATGAATTCTGCCGGTTACTCCGTGTAATGAATGCTGCCGGTTCCTCTGCTGTACAGAATGCTGCCGGTTACTCTGCTGTACTGAATGCTGCCGGTTACTCTGCTGTAATGAATTCTGCCGGTTACTCCGTGTAATGAATGCTGCCGGTTCCTCTGCTGTACAGAATGCTGCCGGTTACTCTGCTGTACAGAATGCTGCCGGTTACTCTGCTGCAATGAATGCTGCCGTTTACTCTGCTGTAATGAATGCTGCCGGTTATTCTGCTGTAATGAATGCTGCCGATTAATCTGTGTAATGAATGCTGCCGGTTACTCTGCTGTAATGAAAGCTGCCGGTTACTCTGCTGTAATGAATGCTGCCGGTTACTCTGGTGTAATGGATGCTGCCGGTTACTCTGCAGTAAGGAATGCTGCGGGTTACTCTGTGTATTGAATGCTGGAGGTTAATCTGCCTTAATGAATGCTGCCGGTTACTCTGCTGTAATGAATGCTGCCGGATACTCTGCTGTAGTGAATGCTGCCGGATACTCTGCTGTAGTGAATGCTGCCGGTTACACTGCTGTAATGAATGCTGCCGGTTGCTCTGTGTACTGAATGCTGCCGGTTACTTTGCTGTAATGAATGCTGCAGGTTACTCTGCTGTAATGAATGCTGCCTGTTACTCTGCTGTAATGAATGCTGCCGGATACTCTGCTGTAGTGAATGCTGCCGGTTACACTGCTGTAATGAATGCTGCCGGTTCCTCTGTGTACTGAATGCTGCCGGTTACTTTGCTGTAATGAATGCTGCAGGTTACTCTGCTGTAATGAATGCTGCCAGTTACTCTGCTGTAATGAATGCTGCCGGTTACTCTGCTGTAATGAATGCTGCCGGTTACTCTGCTGTACTGAATGCTGCCGATTACTCTGCTGTACAGAATGCTGTCGGTTACTCTGCTGTACTGAATGCTGCCGGTTACTCTGCTGTACTGAATGCTGCCGGTTACTCTGCTGTAATGAATGCTGCTGGTTACTCTGCTGCAATGAATGCTGCCGGTAACTTTGCTGTAATGAATGCTGCCAGTTACTCTGTGTAATGAATGCTGCCAGTTACTCTGTGTAATGAATGCTGCCGCTTACTCTGTATCCTGAATGCTGCCGGTCACTCTGTGTAATGAATGCTGCCGGTTACTCTGTGTACTGAATGTTGCCAGTTACCCTGTTGCACTGAATGCTGCCGCTTAATCTGTGTAATGAATGCTGCCGTTTACTCTGCTGTAATGACTGCTGCCGGTTACTCTGCTGTAATGAATGCTGTCGGTTATTCTGCTGTAATGAATGCTGCCGATTGCTCTGTGTAATGAATGCTGCCGGTTACTCTGCTGTAATGAATGCTGCCGGTTACTCTGCTGTAATGAATGCTGCCGGTTACTCTGGTGTAATGGATGCTGCTGGTTACTCTGCTGTAATGAATGCTGCCGGTTACTCTGTGTAATGAATGCTGCCAGTTACTGTGCTGTAATTGATGCTGCCGGTTACTCTGCTGTAATGAATGCTGCCGGTTACTCTGCTGTAATGAATGCTGCCGGTTACTCTGCTGTAATTAATGATACCGGTTACTCTGTGTACTGAATGCTGCCTGTTACTTTGCTGTAATGAGTGCTGCCGGTTACTCTCCTGTATTGAATACTTCCGGTTGCTCTGCTGTAATGAATGCTGCCGGGTAATCTTTATAATGAATGCTGCCGGTTACTCTGCTGTAATGAATGCTGCCGGTTGCTCTGCTGTAATGAATGCTGCCGGTTACTCTGCTGTAATGAATGCTGCCGGTTACTCTGCTGTAATTAATGCTGCCGGTAACTTTTCTGTAATGAATGCTGCCAGTTACTCTGTGTAATGAATGATGCCGGTTGCTCTGTGCAATGAATGCTGCCGGTTACTCTGTGTACTGAATGTTGCCAGTTACTCTGCTGCACTGAATGCTGCCGCTTAATCTTTATAATGAATGCTGCCAGTTACTCTGCTGTAATGAATGCTGCCGGTTACTCTGCTGTAATGAATGCTGCCGGTTACTCTGCTGTAATTAATGCTGCCGGTTGCTCTGCTGTAATGAATGCTGTCGGTTATTCTGCTGTAATGAATGCTGCCAATTACTCTGTGTAATGAATGCTGCCGGTTACTCTGCTGTAATGAATGCTGCCGGTTACTCTGCTGTAATGAATTCTGCAGGTTACTCCGTGTAATGAATGCTGCCGGTTCCTCTGCTGTACAGAATGCTGCCGGTTACTCTGCTGTACTGAATGCTGCCGGTTACTCTGCTGTAATGAATTCTGCCGGTTACTCCGTGTAATGAATGCTGCCGGTTCCTCTGCTGTACAGAATGCTGCCGGTTGCTCTGCTGTACAGAATGCTGCCGGTTACTCTGCTGCAATGAATGCTGCCGTTTACTCTGCTGTAATGAATGCTGCCGGTTATTCTGCTGTAATGAATGCTGCCGATTAATCTGTGTAATGAATGCTGCCGGTTACTCTGCTGTAATGAAAGCTGCCGGTTACTCTGCTGTAATGAATGCTGCCAGTTACTCTGGTGTAATGGATGCTGCCGGTTACTCTGCAGTAAGGAATGCTGCGGGTTACTCTGTGTATTGAATGCTGGAGGTTAATCTGCCTTAATGAATGCTGCCGGTTACTCTGCTGTAATGAATGCTGCCGGATACTCTGCTGTAGTGAATGCTGCCGGATACTCTGCTGTAGTGAATGCTGCCGGTTACACTGCTGTAATGAATGCTGCCGGTTGCTCTGTGTACTGAATGCTGCCGGTTACTTTGCTGTAATGAATGCTGCAGGTTACTCTGCTGTAATGAATGCTGCCTGTTACTCTGCTGTAATGAATGCTGCCGGATACTCTGCTGTAGTGAATGCTGCCGGTTACACTGCTGTAATGAATGCTGCCGGTTCCTCTGTGTACTGAATGCTGCCGGTTACTTTGCTGTAATGAATGCTGCAGGTTACTCTGCTGTAATGAATGCTGCCAGTTACTCTGCTGTAATGAATGCTGCCGGTTACTCTGCTGTAATGAATGCTGCCGGTTACTCTGCTGTACTGAATGCTGCCGATTACTCTGCTGTACAGAATGCTGTCGGTTACTCTGCTGTACTGAATGCTGCCGGTTACTCTGCTGTACTGAATGCTGCCGGTTACTCTGCTGTAATGAATGCTGCTGGTTACTCTGCTGCAATGAATGCTGCCGGTAACTTTGCTGTAATGAATGCTGCCAGTTACTCTGTGTAATGAATGCTGCCAGTTACTCTGTGTAATGAATGCTGCCGCTTACTCTGTATCCTGAATGCTGCCGGTCACTCTGTGTAATGAATGCTGCCGGTTACTCTGTGTACTGAATGTTGCCAGTTACCCTGTTGCACTGAATGCTGCCGCTTAATCTGTGTAATGAATGCTGCCGTTTACTCTGCTGTAATGACTGCTGCCGGTTACTCTGCTGTAATGAATGCTGTCGGTTATTCTGCTGTAATGAATGCTGCCGATTGCTCTGTGTAATGAATGCTGCCGGTTACTCTGCTGTAATGAATGCTGCCGGTTACTCTGCTGTAATGAATGCTGCCGGTTACTCTGGTGTAATGGATGCTGCTGGTTACTCTGCTGTAATGAATGCTGCCGGTTACTCTGTGTAATGAATGCTGCCAGTTACTGTGCTGTAATTGATGCTGCCGGTTACTCTGCTGTAATGAATGCTGCCGGTTACTCTGCTGTAATGAATGCTGCCGGTTACTCTGCTGTAATTAATGATACCGGTTACTCTGTGTACTGAATGCTGCCTGTTACTTTGCTGTAATGAGTGCTGCCGGTTACTCTCCTGTATTGAATACTTCCGGTTGCTCTGCTGTAATGAATGCTGCCGGGTAATCTTTATAATGAATGCTGCCGGTTACTCTGCTGTAATGAATGCTGCCGGTTGCTCTGCTGTAATGAATGCTGCCGGTTACTCTGCTGTAATGAATGCTGCCGGTTACTCTGCTGTAATTAATGCTGCCGGTAACTTTTCTGTAATGAATGCTGCCAGTTACTCTGTGTAATGAATGATGCCGGTTGCTCTGTGCAATGAATGCTGCCGGTTACTCTGTGTACTGAATGTTGCCAGTTACTCTGCTGCACTGAATGCTGCCGCTTAATCTTTATAATGAATGCTGCCAGTTACTCTGCTGTAATGAATGCTGCCGGTTACTCTGCTGTAATGAATGCTGCCGGTTACTCTGCTGTAATTAATGCTGCCGGTTGCTCTGCTGTAATGAATGCTGTCGGTTATTCTGCTGTAATGAATGCTGCCAATTACTCTGTGTAATGAATGCTGCCGGTTACTCTGCTGTAATGAATGCTGCCGGTTACTCTGCTGTAATGAATTCTGCAGGTTACTCCGTGTAATGAATGCTGCCGGTTCCTCTGCTGTACAGAATGCTGCCGGTTACTCTGCTGTACTGAATGCTGCCGGTTACTCTGCTGTAATGAATTCTGCCGGTTACTCCGTGTAATGAATGCTGCCGGTTCCTCTGCTGTACAGAATGCTGCCGGTTGCTCTGCTGTACAGAATGCTGCCGGTTACTCTGCTGCAATGAATGCTGCCGTTTACTCTGCTGTAATGAATGCTGCCGGTTATTCTGCTGTAATGAATGCTGCCGATTAATCTGTGTAATGAATGCTGCCGGTTACTCTGCTGTAATGAAAGCTGCCGGTTACTCTGCTGTAATGAATGCTGCCAGTTACTCTGGTGTAATGGATGCTGCCGGTTACTCTGCAGTAAGGAATGCTGCGGGTTACTCTGTGTATTGAATGCTGGAGGTTAATCTGCCTTAATGAATGCTGCCGGTTACTCTGCTGTAATGAATGCTGCCGGATACTCTGCTGTAGTGAATGCTGCCGGATACTCTGCTGTAGTGAATGCTGCCGGTTACACTGCTGTAATGAATGCTGCCGCTTACTCTGTGTACTGAATGCTGCCGGTTACTTTGCTGTAATGAATGCTGCAGGTTACTCTGCTGTAATGAATGCTGCCTGTTACTCTGCTGTAATGAATGCTGCCGGATACTCTGCTGTAGTGAATGCTGCCGGTTACACTGCTGTAATGAATGCTGCCGGTTCCTCTGTGTACTGAATGCTGCCGGTTACTTTGCTGTAATGAATGCTGCAGGTTACTCTGCTGTAATGAATGCTGCCAGTTACTCTGCTGTAATGAATGCTGCCGGTTACTCTGCTGTAATGAATGCTGCCGGTTACTCTGCTGTACTGAATGCTGCCGATTACTCTGCTGTACAGAATGCTGTCGGTTACTCTGCTGTACTGAATGCTGCCGGTTACTCAGCTGTACTGAATGCTGCCGGTTACTCTGCTGTAATGAATGCTGCTGGTTACTCTGCTGCAATGAATGCTGCCGGTAACTTTGCTGTAATGAATGCTGCCAGTTACTCTGTGTAATGAATGCTGCCAGTTACTCTGTGTAATGAATGCTGCCGGTTACTCTTTATCCTGAATGCTGCCGGTCACTCTGTGTACTGAATGTTGCCAGTTACCCTGTTGCACTGAATGCTGCCGCTTAATCTGAGTAATGAATGCTGCCGTTTACTCTGCTGTAATGACTGCTGCCGGTTACTCTGCTGTAATGAATGCTGTCGGTTATTCTGCTGTAATGAATGCTGCCGATTGCTCTGTGTAATGAATGCTGCCGGTTACTCTGCTGTAATGAATGCTGCCGGTTACTCTGCTGTAATGAATGCTGCCGGTTACTCTGGTGTAATGGATGCTGCCGGTTACTCTGCTGTAATGAATGCTGCCGGTTACTCTGTGTAATGAATGCTGCCAGTTACTGTGCTGTAATTGATGCTGCCGGTTACTCTGCTGTAATGAATGCTGCCGGTTACTCTGCTGTAATGAATGCTGCCGGTTACTCTGCTGTAATTAATGATACCGGTTACTCTGTGTACTGAATGCTGCCTGTTACTTTGCTGTAATGAGTGCTGCCGGTTACTCTCCTGTATTGAATACTTCCGGTTACTCTGCTGTAATGAATGCTGCCGGGTAATCTTTATAATGAATGCTGCCGGTTACTCTGCTGTAATGAATGCTGCCGGTTGCTCTGCTGCAATGAATGCTGCCGGTTACTCTGCTGTAATGAATGCTGCCGGTTACTCTGCTGTAATTAATGCTGCCGGTAACTTTTCTGTAATGAATGCTGCCAGTTACTCTGTGTAATGAATGATGCCGGTTGCTCTGTGCAATGAATGCTGCCGGTTACTCTGTGTACTGAATGTTGCCAGTTACTCTGCTGCACTGAATGCTGCCGCTTAATCTTTATAATGAATGCTGCCAGTTACTCTGCTGTAATGAATGCTGCCGGTTACTCTGCTGTAATGAATGCTGCCGGTTACTCTGCTGTAATTAATGCTGCCGGTTGCTCTGCTGTAATGAATGCTGTCGGTTATTCTGCTGTAATGAATGCTGCCAATTACTCTGTGTAATGAATGCTGCCGGATACTCTGCTGTAATGAATGCTGCCGGTTACTCTGCTGTAATGAATGCTGCCGGTTACTCTGGTGTAATGGATGCTGCCGGTTACTCTGCTGTAATGAATGCTGCCGGTTACTCTGTGTAATGAATGCTGCCAGTTACTGTGCTGTAATTGATGCTGCCGGTTACTCTGCTGTAATGAATGCTGCCGGTTACTCTGCTGTAATGAATGCTGCTGGTTACTCTGCTGTAATTAATGATACCGGTTACTCTGTGTACTGAATGCTGCCTGTTACTTTGCTGTAATGAGTGCTGCCGGTTACTCTCCTGTATTGAATACTGCCGGTTACTCTGCTGTAATGAATGCTGCCGGGTAATCTTTATAATGAATGCTGCCGGTTACTCTGCTGTAATGAATGCTGCCGGTTGCTCTGCTGTAATGAATGCTGCCGGTTACTCTGCTGTAATGAATGCTGCCGGTTACTCTGCTGTAATTAATGCCGCCGGTAACTTTGCTGTAATGAATGCTGCCAGTTACTCTGTGTAATGAATGCTGCCAGTTACTCTGTGTAATGAATGCTGCCGGTTACTCTGTATCCTGAATGCTGCCGGTCACTCTGTGTAATGAATGCTGCCGGTTGCTCTGTGCAATGAATGCTGCTGGTTACTCTGTGTACTGAATGTTGCCAGTTACTCTGCTGCACTGAATGCTGCCGCTTAATCTTTATAATGAATGCTGCCAGTTACTCTGCTGTAATGAATGCTGCCGGTTACTCTGCTGTAATGAATGCTGCCGGTTACTCTGCTGTAATTAATGATACCGGTTACTCTGCTGTAATGAATGCTGCCGGTTACTCTGCTGTAATGAATGCTGACGATTACTCTCCTGTATTGAATACTGCTGGTAACTCTGCTGTAATGAATGCTGCCGGGTAATCTTTATAATGAATGCTGCCGGTTACTCTGCTGTAATGAATGCTGCCGGTTGCTCTGCTGTAATGAATGCTGCTGGTTACTTTGTGTAATGAATGCTGCCGGTTAAGCTGCCTTAATGAATGCTGCCTGTTACTCTGCTGTAATGAATGCTGCTGGTTACTCTGTGTAATGAATGCTGCTGGTTACTCTGATGTAATGAATGCTGCCGGTTACTTTGCTGAAATGAATGCTGCCAGTTACTCTGTGTAAAGAATGCTGCCGGTTACTCTGCTATAATGAATGCTGCCGGTTACTTTGCTGTAATGAATGCTGCAGGTTACTCTGCTGTAATGAATGCTGCCTGTTACTCTGCTGTAATGAATGCTGCCGGATACTCTGCTGTAGTGAATGCTGCCGGTTACACTGCTGTAATGAATGCTGCCGGTTCCTCTGTGTACTGAATGCTGCCGGTTACTTTGCTGTAATGAATGCTGCAGGTTACTCTGCTGTAATGAATGCTGCCAGTTACTCTGCTGTAATGAATGCTGCCGGTTCCTCTGCTGTAATGAATGCTGCCGGTTACTCTG